>NC_138919.1:16181139-16781139 GCF_965231255.1 Vanellus vanellus
TGTCCTGGGAATTATCTGTATTTTGTTCCTGCCCTTTTGCCCTCAATAGAAGCAGCAATATGCATGCCGAGTCATGTAGCAAGGTTGTAGTCAATAATTAATATATAATCTACTCGCACGGAGATTGGATGTTCCCCTTTACTTGTGGTTTATTTGACTTTGATTAAACTGTTTTTAAATTTTATACATGTCCTAATGGAAAATGACAAGCGCCATCACTCTTAACATCTGATAAGGTTCAGACAGTGATAATTCAATGTGATATCTTCCCTACCTGGACGCACATTTAACAACCTGTTTTCAAGCACTTGTTGGAATTCTGTATTACTCTTCTAAAATACATCCTTTTTCTGCAACCATTCTCTGCATATTGCTCCAGGACTATATTTTTGCCTGATTATTTTCTGTTACTGGACCAAAAAGGTTTATTCACTTCTATCTAATGTATCACATATGTTTCTTCCCCAGATGAAAGGTGAGAACGGCCGTGTTAATCTCTGTTCCTTTGCAGACACTGTCACGCCTTATAGCCAGTGCCTTTCTTCAAGGCACCCGCAGCATTAAGAACCCTGGATACCAAGACAACAGTTTAAAAAGCCTCCTTGGCTCATATTCATTGTAACAAACCCATCCGGTTTTGGCTTTCCATCTTGCCTCATTCTTCATTTTCTTTTATCCATTTCATCTTTCCTATTTTTCCCATTCCAGACGGACTTTGCATTCACGGTATCAAGTCTGTACGCATTTTCAAGTGTTTTCTTTTCCATATGCCCATATTACCTTCTGCTTTGCATAGCACTCGTTATGCATGCATGATCACAGACTATTTCTAGCATTAATTAAGATATGAAATTAAAGTGGGAAGTACATTATTGGTCACATAATACAAACAATACAAATTTGCTTTAAAAATGGAATTACTAAAGTGTCAGCAAACCTCTTTATACTGTCAGAAATAATAATGTTTACAATCTACATGCCACAGTACAGCCAGAATTCACAAGTGGATCTGGAATATTATTTCCACTTCAGAAAGATACACATAAAACAAACCCCCCGAGAAGTTCATTTAGCTTATAAACACATCTGGGAAGAAAACGCAGGTTCGTCTCTGCTGCTGTCTGTTACCATACGGCTTCTGCCCCCGGTGCCCCCCGCTCCCACTAACACGGCTTCCGTTGTTTGCGCAAGAACAGCTCTCCTTGAAATCCCATTAGGAATTTTAGCAGAGAAATCGTATTTTCTTAGAAATTAGATGTTTCACAGGAACCTAATGTTTTTGATGAACAAACGTAAGTGTATTTCTGAAAGCAATTTGATAGATTTCCCATCCCAGAAACTCAGACTTCCCACGTTTTGCTATTGTAAGGAAACGAGACCTGGGGACTGTCTCAAATCCAGTGGTATCCAACATCAAGAGCTCTTGGGCACCTCATCACGTCAACGGATCTAGAGCTGAGCCCTGCACCTTCTAGCAGCCCAAACCATAAGTGTAGCCGGCAGTAAAGCTGCTACTGCCATCAGCAATTCACCCAGCCGGCTCTGCCTCGGCTCTGCAACCACACACACCACCTCCACGTCCACACAACGGGCGAACGCGCTCCCTCCCTACCTGCTGCTACATTAAACACACCCGTAACCAAAAGCACCTTTACCAAACGCCTTCAGAAAAGGAGGCAAAGCATTCTACATGTTTAGAATATTAATTTTTCATGCAAACATTTAGTAAATGTTTTACAATAGGTTACACGTGCGTATTTTTGCTGAATGTGTACGTTGATACACTCAGTGTGCAGTCATCTTCCTGACCCCAGGGCTCTGCTGCTTTTCCCTCCCCTGTGCTGTAAAACCTGCTCAGGGAACGCCTCTGTAATGGTAGGTGTTAATACAATTTGCGCAATGTAAAATAATAAGTAATAACAATGAAATGCATGTTCCCTGGGACTCTGCGATAACTCCAGGTAGAAATAATGCCATAGGCTGGGAATAGACTCATTAATAAAATTGCACTCAGAAGAGTGACTTGTTTACTCACGCGCAATGGAAAACAATACGTTATAAACCCTGCATTAAAAAGAAATTACGATCACAACTTCACAACAAACAGCGAGGGATATCATCACGTACCTGCCTTGCACAAAATAAACCATCAGGCAAAAGGCTTTGAGGGTGATTTGTCGAGGGCATATACTCTCTTAGGTCCCTCTTATCGCACACGGAGTTCAACATACTCCAAGAAAAACCCAAGAAAAGTTGACCTCCTTCCAAGATCCAGTGCTGTGTTAAGCAAGGCTCTTTTTATGAGGGCAGGCTTTTGCGAACGCTGCCCGCAAGCTCGGTACGGCGGCAGGTTTTCTGGCATTTGCATACTCACTTGCTACGCTGAGCTGAATAAACGGACTTGTCTTGTTCTCCCCGTTCTTTTCGTTGACTGCCTGGACATAGTAGCCTCCCGCATCGGTCACCGACGTGGCGAGGATGACCAGCTGATTCTCCAGTGTGATGGCTCTATTTAGGAAAGAGAAAGATCACGCTGAAACCAGAAGAATGGTACCCGCTAGGCAAAAATTGGCCAACACTTCAGACTTGACAGACTGCTACGATATTCATTGGTCATCTAAACCAAGGTGTTGTGGAACCAAAACCAGCCCGATTTCAATATAATTCACAAGTAGTACATAAGATCTTCCACGCCTCTAGGCCTTTTCTCTGTTTAGATCACGCAAGTTGTTTACGGTGACATGCAGAAAGCTACAACATATGAAACTAGAACAGTTTAAATGGCAATAAGATGTTACACAAGAAATGGCAGATGACAACAGAGACCAATAGCCTGTAAACTCCACCGTTATGGGATGACAGTCCTGGAAAACATCATTATGCCGCAAAATCAGTTTTATTGAAAGCTTTCTCCAGAAGTGAAAGCTAGCCTGTTAGAGCCTGACACTCAGGGAATGCTAACACCTAGTTTAGTGGGGAAAAAAAAGTAAAAATCAAAGGAAGCAGAACCTCAGAAGGTAAATCGTCTGTATTTATGGCACCACTAATTATCACAATATCACAGACAACATCGGCAAGTTAGAGCCTAATTGATATGCACAGATGATCTGTGCGTAGATAGGGAGGGAAGAGGTTTCATTTAGCCTAAAGCAGGCAGGAAAGCACAACCCTGTCCTTAGCGCTGGGGGAGGCCTGAAGGAGTCAATAAATGCCATTGTAGAACACAAGTCTATTCTTGCTTAGGGCTGCTACATAACAAATGTCTCCATAAACTCCCCAGTAGGCAGCATCACCCATTTGCACCGCAACAGGGTTGGTGACTTTGCATTTTGCAGGTATTAAATGGTCTTTTCTGGACTATACACAATAAAGGTTTAATCTAGGGGCAACATGTAAAAGTTTAAGGGCTTAACTAAACAGGACACGGGAAGTTCAAGAGTCAGCTAAGAAGAAAGGAACACAAGGTCCGGGGGAAAGCCTGTGGAGCAGAGAGCTGCCACTAATGCAGACTGGGACAGGCACCACCTCGGAAATCCGAGCGCGAGACTCGGAGCAAGAAACCCCCACCTCCCCCTGTATTACTTGGTGAGAAGCCCCACTGAGTTCAGCTGTGCTATTAGGCATATCCTTGAGCGTGAGGTTGAAACAACATATTAAATTATTAGATTGGATGAAGCAAGTTCCTACATCAATGGGCCTCAAAAAGAGTCAGCACTAAGTCAAAGTATTCGTACACTAATCAACCGATAACGAGAGCTCCTGCATTTCTTCCTCTTGCCTTGGCATGGTGTGGTTAATCTTAATAATTCACAACTATTTTGCTTTTGAAAAAGCATTTAAAGCAATAGGGGAAATCACACATTCCTCCTGCAGCACACTAGTTTTTATCCGTCGGAGGGGGCATAGAAAATGACAGCAAGAACATGGCAGTGTTCCGATGCTGCGCGTGTTCTATTCATACCACTTCAATTTTCTAATGTGCATACAAAGAACTCCCATAAAGCTATCAGTAGACACCAAGAAAAAGAAAGTCTTCTGAAAAATACATAAGGCTATATTTTCAGCTCTGATCACACATCAGCTAAAGATCCTGTTTACATTATCTTTATAGACAAGTTTTTACTATAAAAACTGTTTAAAAAAAAAAACAAACCGTATGACTTTTTTCTTTATTCAATGAACCTGTACTAGCTTAATTGACTTCGAAAATTAATCAAAGAAACTGTGATAGATTTACAGAGTGGGGATATAAAATGCAATTAATATGACATTTGATAAAGCAAATAAAGATAAAATTCCAATGAAGCGCTAATAATTGAATATTAAAAGACAGTGACATTTATAGTCATTTCTACTTTAGTTCTGAAGAAAGCAGCGTTAGAAACATTCTTTGAAAATACCGCAATGTATTTCAGACTGCTTTGATGCCAGCTGCAACCGCACCCAAAGTTTTAACGGTGATCCTTGAATACTGGCGAGATGCACACTGCTGCTATCTGTACTAAATTGTCTCGAAATTCTGACAACTGAACCGCTTTTATATACTAATCAAAAGCAATGGGAATTAAGATGTATTTATTAAGAAAATTGTTCAAAATGAAGATTTTTTTTTCTGAAATTATAATACTGCAATATTTACTGGCATGTGAGAAAAATGGAACATTTACGAGTGAAACGTAATAAATTTCAAAGATTAAATGAACATAAGTGTATTTGAACCAGAAGAGATCAGTGCGAAAGGGCTAAGCATTATAAATTACATGTTCAAAACGGCACAAAAACTTTGATATTAATTTGTGCAGAAAAAAACAATTAGAAGACACTGAAGAACACTCTTTGGGGTCATCAATTACATAGTCAAATTAATGTTAAATTAAAACCCCCCAAAATGAATTATCAATATCTTAAAAGTTCTGTGAAAAACGGAATGTTTCAATTTCATTAACTAAAGATAGGTACAGAGCACGACAGGAGCCTTCACAAGCTGCAGACTCTGGGAGCTTTATTTAGATCAAGTATGAGCCTTGTGCATCAGGAAAATCAATTAGTCGTGTTTTAAGGACTCATTAATTCCAATGTTTCTAAGCCATCTGAAGATTCGCGCCCCAGCCCTTACCAGGGTTGCAGCCACTTTTTGCACAGCAGCTGCACAGAGCGCCCTAAAATTGGCTTTACGTGTTTTCCTGGGTGTATTGTTTGTTTACATTGTCCAATAGAACTTTTAAATGACAGCACCGCTCTAATGTTCCAAGGAAAATCTGATTCCCGGCTGCTCAGTTTACCAGTGTATTTGTGGAAGATGACTGCAGCAGATGGAGCGGACCTGTCAGTAATTCATACCCAGCACAGAATTCATGAAAAATATAAATATCGAACTTAACACAATCTAATATTTTCAAGGCGGGAGCAACTGGCAAGTAAACGAAGCAGAGTGATCCCTCGGGATTCCTTAAAATGCTCCTTTCCCTATGCTTAAATCATAAGTTTTAATAGAAGAATTTTTAAAATTTCTCTGGAGCTCAGTGGAAGCCTGTAGGGAACCGCAGCCCATATACAAACACCAACGTACGTGTCTGTGAGTGGTGGCCAGCTATAAGGCAGACCCAGTATTGCGGTGTCCTACAAGCACTTCAGCAATACCTGTACCACAAAAGCAGCCAGAGACTCGAACGGAGTGCTCTGAAAGGAAAGGCGAGTAGGGCTTCAAAACTACGAGCTGTGTTTACGACACACGGCGTAACCGAAGGCTCCGGGCTGTCAGGGTGGGGAAAGGCAGCGGGGATGGAGACAAGTCCTTCTATATACCCAGTTCTTCTAAGTATCTGAATGTGTAAACGGGCACCTAAGGAGGTTGGTTTTCATCCCTCCCATTTATCGCAGCCAGAATTGAGCAGTTAGACACACCCTGGGATTTTTAATTGCAGCCTTCCAAATTGTCCAAATATTGTGAAAAAAAAACATCTGGTGTAAATAATCTCCGAGTTTGATCTACAGTTTATGGAAATTATTCTGTTAACGTCAGTGGAACATGAATCGGGCCTTTAGAAATAAAGAGAATTTTCCAAAGGGGATACCATTGTTATGGCATTTAGATAAAGGTTTTGGAGGTAAATAAATTTTTCCTGCACTGAAAATTACATCATGCTGGAGCACCTCTCCTATGAGGAGAGGCTGAAAGAGTTGGGGCTGTTCAGCCTGGAGAAGAGAAGGCTCCGGGGAGATCTTATTGCGGCCTTCCAGTCCCTAAAGGGGGCCTACAGGAGAGCTGGGGAGGGACTTTTTACTGGGGCATGCAGCGATAGGCCGAGGGGGAATGGCTTTAAACTGGAAGACGGCAGGTTCAGATTGAACATTAGGAAGAAGTTTTTCACTTTGAGGGTGCGGCACTGGCGCAGGTTGCCCAGAGAGGGTGTTGAGGCCCCATCCCTGGAGGTGTTCAAGGCCAGGCTGGAGGTGGCCTTGGGCAACCTGGGCTGGTGGGAGGTGTCCCTGCCCATGGCAGGGGGGTTGGAACTCGATGATCTTCAAGGTCCTTTCCAACCTAAACCACTCTATGATTTATTAAAAATAAACTCTTCAGCATCTTAAATAGGTGGATTTCCATTAATAACATTTTTAATGTGAAAATACAAAAATCTACTCTACAAGGGGATAATTCCCAAAAGTTAGATATTTGTTAGGTTATTAGTCTACCAGATTACACAATAAATAGATAATACTAGGTTATAAAAACAACACAAAATGAAAGTCATAGGGTAACCTGATTAGGCTGTCTCTCAGAAGGCTGCCATCTGCTCATGAACCAGCGTGCGATATTTTAGTACAAAGGCCTTCCTAAAGCCTCTTTTCCAATATTATCTCCAGCTAATATGAACATCAATCCCTCTTTACAAGACATTTTTTACGAGGAAAACCTCTGTTCCCCTTCGAAAAACATTTGTCCACGTTACCCAGCAAGCACCGATCTTTCTCCACGAGGCAGACACCCCACGCTAACAGTGATGTTCACAATCTCTCCCTTTTCTGTGGAGTAATAACAACATAATTACCGAAAGACTTCCCCCATGGATTTCCCCTTTTGGAAAAACACACAGATACGTTGCAGTTAAAAACACAGCTGTTCGTGTGAAATCCTGACTCGGAGTAGTGCACACACGGCTTAGTAGAGCGAGCGTTTCACCACCCAATTGTGTCTGCCAATTCTGATGGGGAATTATTAATCAAAATTATTTAAATACACGTCTTCCACAAACAGTCCCTGGTTTTCAGGACTCGGGCACGGAGTAAAACATCAGCATATGTGCTACAGAGCAACACGTCCATAGCAACAAAGCACTCAGAGCTGTGGGACTGGATGGCAGTTTCGCAAAATATTATCCAGGTTCCAGGTATATTGTTACCGCAAATCAAGCGGCTATTAATAAAAATTTTATACTTACACAGCCGCTGAATATTAAGTATAACTACACAAATTAATGCATTGATTTTACAATCAATGCTAGTTTATACAGTCGCTCCTCCAGCTATGCCATGGCACAACGCGCGCTTCTGGGAAGCGACTGGGGTTTCTAGTCAAGAAAGCATCCCAAGGTTACACAAGAATAACCAAGACAGCCCTAATTTCCAGGCAGAGGGTGAATACCATTGCCAAACAAAGGAAGACTAGCTATTGATGGATTTAGCAGACATATTTGCAGGAAGAAATGAGAGAAGCGGCAGAATTTCCCTGTTTTAAGCTTGGCTTCCCTGTTGTACTGCACTAGTTTTGGAGTTTGCAAGGTCTTGGCTTAGTAAGGCTATAGGCATCATTCCCCACGTTTGTTCATCGACACACTACACAAAACCTGTTCTGTGTAAACCGAGTGTAAGGCTGGAACAGAAGCGGATGGAAAACTGTACTTGACAAATCATCAGTGATCCACACTACCTGCCCAGAAAGTTATATCAGGCAGAAACCCACAGGGTCTGTCTTTGGCCTGGCATTATTTAATAGTCTCATTGGAATTTGTTGACTGAATATAGATTTCACTTACTAAATCTGCAGATAAATTCCCAGAGACTCTCAAGGACAGAATCAGAATTCCAAATGCAGAAGATCTGTTCAAGCCTCTCCACAACACTGAGTTTTCGCAGTTCAAGGAAAAAAATTCAAAACATTGTATTTGAGAAGGGATAACTGACTGCAAAACAGACAAACTTTACAAGAGGGTGTGCGAACAGAAGCATCATTGGAAAATTTCAGAAACAACCTTGTTTCTCACCTAGTGTGGCCTCCACTCAGGTTTGGCTACCAGATTTAAACATGTGGCCTACTCGAGAGGAATCAAGAACAACCCCAAACCAGAGCAGAACCACCACCCCCACCACCCCCATCCAACCCCAATGAGAAATCAAGAAAACACGACATGCAGCAGAATACTCAAAAACCAAAGAAGTCATCACAAGTGTCTTCAGATATGCGCAGGACTGTTAAAGAAAAATTATCTCAGATTTAAGAAGGATCATCAAATATTGAGTCTTGTTATAAAAATCTTCTACCCGCGGAAATGCTTATTTTTAGTCTTTGGAGATAAGGGCTCCCAGAAAGGATGCTGAGATGAATTATCCCAAGGATATATTTAAAATCATGCTCATATCAAGCAATTAGTGGTCTAGAGATTAAAAACCACAAAACAAACCCCAAGATAATCACTACATAACTGATCACAAGAGTGATATTTGCTGTGAGAGACAACGCTACCAATCCAGAACAAGCAATTACAGTAACAAACTGAAGAATAACATTCATAAGTGAACTACTTAAGTTAAAGTGTTCTTTTTCTCCCCCCAGGTTTTCAGCAGCTTCAATTCTTATTTAATGCAACTTATTTACTATCACACAACTCCACCCCTTTGGTTTTGTTCTGTTTGTTGAGGTTTGTTTTTTTTTTTTAATTTATTATTATTACATTTCGAGCAACAAATCTTACTAGAGCTGATGTAAGAACCTACATGTGCTTAAATCACAGCTTTTGAGTGTTATCTTAATGAACCACACTGATGAGCGCTTGCCTGGCTGTGCTACTCCAGCAACGGCCGTTCTCAAACTAGAAGAAAAATCCAGACTTCCAAGATAAAATATACATCTCAGTCAACAACGGAAACCAAAGGCTTGGAATAAAATAAGTAAATTTTCTCCAGTCTCCTCTTCTTAAGAAACTCCTACTGCACTCAAGAGATTTGTAAACAGAGTATCTATTTTCTTCTCTCTCCAGTTTATCATATAATCAAGACATTGAACTCCACTTGCGACACCACTCTCTGTTGCTACGGACATAGCTAGCAACCACGGGAAAGAAGAATAGTGGAAATTTCTTAAAATAAATGGGTTATTTAAACAAAACATTGCAGTTAAAAACTATCATAGGTTGTTGATGTACACAGCTGGCTGACTTCACTGAGGGCAAGCACCAAGGCTATTTGTAATCATTTGGGATGTTGTAGTTCAATTTGCAGACATGATTATTGCTCCGCTTTACATTTCTCCTGAAGCGACTATTGAGGTGCTGTGGTTTTTTTAAACACCGATTTCCATCCCCCCACACCCCCCATTTCTTTCACTGTGAAAGGAAAACTTCTGTTATTAAATTATATCTTCACTTCTGATAATACATGTCAGGATAATGGTATGTGGTATAGTGGTGTGTAGTCAAGTATTAAAGAGCTTCCTGTTGAATATTGTATCTTCATCCCATTATTTCACCGAGATGTATCCACAGACTAGAAACAAACGTAAGGCACAACTGTGAACCGCACTAACTATAAAACAAATTAGCAGCGGCACGGCCCTGTCACAGGGCAAAGCACTGAAGAGATAATTGATTATACAACAGCGAGAAAGAAAACTTCAGCCTCTCACCAGCATATTTAACAGATACATTTAGACATGCCACAACTGTGCCTGCTTAGACGCTCCAACCTCTGTTTATTCATGTTCCCGAATCTGCCTCGGCACCATCTCTGCCATTTTATTCCCGATTCCACACGCATCTCATTGGAAACCATCTCTGTTTTCATACAGGTGTAGCCAAGAACAAGATCTGACACAGCTGTTGCTGTATAAACATACAGATTTTTTTATTTTATTTTATTTTTATTTTTTTGAGACTAGGTATCACAGCAACTGAAATATCCACGCAGTTTGGAAACGAAATTTTAAGTCTCCAACAGGTCAACGCAAATCTCTTTCTAATACATTCAGTCAGCTTTCTCAGGTGAAACAAGTCCTTCAGCAGCTAAATACACACACCTGACTGTATTTAAAACCAATATACTGAGAGCGCAGAGCATCCACAGAAATCGTCTGGCTGTAACCACAAAACCCGATGGCAGCTGCGTACCAGTGAAGACCAAACAGCCACACGCGTTGTGGAAGACCCCAAGAGGACGGCACCTGCGGCGACTACTACCGCGGGAGCCAAAGGCTTGGTTTTTCTTCCACTGCCAGAAAAACACATATCCATTTAACCACCACTACATCCAAACTCACCACACTAGCCCTACAAGCGAGAAGAGCCGTACCGAACTTGCCGCTCAGCTCCTTCAGGTGACCCAAAGAGCACGTATGGCGAAATAAACGGGAGAGTTTCAAGGGTGAGGAAAGTTTGTACAGCCGTAACTTACTGCACACTTGTTTTGAGGAGTAGTAGAGAATGTTATGCTCCAGAACCAACGGTCTGGTAGTCCGTTAGTTTTCAGATGCATTACTTCTCCCGTTAATAGTACCAAATCTTTAAACAAAAGGCACGGATGTGGTAAAAAGTAGCAAATGACCCAAGTATCAACCTCTGCTGCTGCCAAAGAGCAGTGGCACTGGGTAGCAATAGAGTAATTTAGACAAGTTTTACTATGAAAGATAATTAAAGATTTAGTGGCCTGGATCGATACGAGAGCTAACGCCGTCTGCGTAGAGTACTGCAGTGTGCTGAGACCAGCATTTGTGTCACTGCTGCAAATTCAGCCTGTAATGTTATTATACAGTATCTCAGGTTTGCTGTCTATACAAAAATAGGGATTTTGTGTAGTTATTTCTACTCACACACCATTAAAACATATACTATCGCTACGCAGCACGAATTGAGCGCAGGCCCGGGAGCCATGAATATCCAGGTTTTGCAGCGATAAAAACTAGCCTTGGGCGAGTTATTTAGCCTTTCGGTCTGTATATTTTGCCAAGAGAGAAAAAGGATAATATGTGTATGTATTTCTTTTTATGCTGAAATATTTATCTAGAGGCTTAAATAGTTAATACCTCTAGCACTCAAAAGATGTAGAGGATTATGTAAGTGCTAAATCTTAATGCTCTTTACTTTCCCCCCTTGCATTTCAGTTGGACTATCAGGCATTTTGTTACGACTTTAGGCAAAGCAACTTCTCGCTTTCTGACTTTCAACTGCTTTACCATCTCCTGAATTATGCACACCGGGCAGGGGAGCGTCGCTTTCCAGGCCCCGGCCTTCCAGGAACTCACCCTATGGCACTACTTCTTTCGGCAGAATCTCCCCACACTGAGCGCAGATGCGTTTAGTGACAAACCCGTCTACCGCAGACTCTGCAAAATCCTCATTATCATTGAAAAGATTACAGCAGAAGAAGTTTGAAGTCAGTCAATCGCAGACTTTTTTTTTTTTTTAAATGTCATTAATGCAAACACTTCAAAGCACTTCAAGTTAGCAACAATAAAACATAAAGAAAACACTGGTTAAAAACCAAACCAAACCAACAAAACCAAAACAAATAAGCAGAACTTTTTATTAAAAGGAAGAAGCGACTCCCTATTTCTATCAAAATAGGCCATGCAGTGACAGAAAAGCAAAGCCAGGTTGGATACATTCAGTCATATGTTGAACATACACACGAAGCCAAACGCTGGAAACTTTAGAATAAAAAGAAAACTGCATAACATGACAGCAGCATGATGTGTTATGGTTTCTATCCAAACATTATTTCCTGTCAATACTGTGTGAAACAAAGCAGAGTAAACAACCGGAAAATATTGCTCTATCAATAGCATTTTATCTATTCAGTTCAGTGTATGTTACCAGTCAAAAATAACACAAGCTGAAAATGTTTCAGAAAGAAAAGGAGAAATACCTCTTTCCACTAAACAAGGTAAACATACACAAAGCTCTTGTGGAGCCGAGCTACAGAATTCTAAAAGGTGGAAATCAAAGTTATGGGAGGGTTGATGTAAGAGACTGAGAAGATAAACGCAATTGTATCTAAACCTAAGCATTTAATCATCCCTTTCTCAGGCAAAGTAATACTACAAGATATTAAGATCTATGAAACCTCAATGTGAACGTAAGCATCTTTTAAAATAAAGCATCCTGGAAGATAGCCTTCAGACATTCAGAAGTATAGCTCCCTTTGGGCTTCCATTGGTACGTTGTATTTGAAACCCGGCTGCAGCCTTTGACCCCAAAACTCACAAAAAACACTTCAGTGGCCAACTAAAACATAAATAAAGCATGATTAAAGGAGCTACAGACCATACGGGGTTTTTTTGCTTTCAATTTTGGGTGATGTTGCCAAAACTAGAAAGATAAGTAACCTATCAACTCCATTTATTTAGAAATCACTTGAAATCAATACATAGGGGCGTTTGTATGACGCACTGCTTATTCGATCTGTGAGTCCAATGACACAAGTTCCCTGGCGGTGGAGCAGCGGCGTACGTTCAGGACTCCTGGTTGGAAAGCTTAAGGAAGCCAGAAGGCCAAAGCTCGTGTAGCAAATTGTGCCAGTCCTCTGGCAGAATGACAGCAACGTCTACTTTAGAAACAGTCCCCGAGGTAACATAGAAGGCAAAGAACTTCAACTCCCTTCCGACACTGAAGCTATAAGCACCACCCATTCCCTCTCATGAAGAGCAATAGAGGGTCTGCATCCGAGCGGCTCCTTGGTTACGTTTGCTGGCCGGCCCATAAACACTGGGCCTATTGAGCGGGCAACTGAAACCCTGAAGTGTCAGTAGATGCAGTTTGGTTTCTCTGATTTTATGGCTACAATATGCTTTGCAGAGCATTTTTATTTTCAGTGCCGAAGAAACACTCAGCTATGAGTTACACGGCAAAAGAAGTCACAAATCCTGGAAAACATGCATGCGTATTACCAACCGAGCGTAGATTCCCGGAGCTGTGGACGGAATGCTCAACATCTTGCCGATGCAAGTCATTCTACATAATAGTTAGCCCACAACAGAAAACCTCTGATGCCCTCAAAGTCTTTGCTGCAATCTGTCTTCACATATTTATCTCCTTACTTGCAGACATTTCTGCTGCAGAGGTTTTAGGGATTTGCTCCTGCAACGCAGCAAAATGCTCCTCCCTGCGATTGCCCTCATCTGGAGAAGTGCTATTACCGAGTTAATGGACAGTAGACACAACAGTTCCATCACCTTCAGTTACTGACTCTTTTTATCCACTTCGCCCTGTAATGAGGATCTCTACTCGCTCACATTTACGTAACGGCAGCATCAGCTATCCCCTAATCCTGCAACACATTAAAATGGAAAGATAGATGGAGGAAAACATTAAAACGCCCTTATCACTTGGCTGCAGGGGTATAAACTTAAAATAGGAGATTGTTTTTCGGTTGAAAACAAGCAAATAAATACATTTACTTAATTTTCTTCTTAAATAATCCTTACGAGCATTGAAAGGATGCTTTGATTATTACTGTAAAGATAAACAATGAAATATTCCATTATATCTTACCCAGGTTAGATAGAAAAAAAATTCAATTCCTTCCTGTACACGTTTTTCCCAGGTGCATTAAACACACTTCTTTACATTCAGGAACCAACTTTTATTACAAGCTGAGTGTGTAGGGAACGGGGAGATAGGGAAGGGAAACAGAATGAATGGAATGCTAATGAGAAAGAAAAATAAAACGCCGACAGCCAATCCCTTTAATTAGACTGACGTCTACGTTTTTAACTTCCAGGTTCTTAATCCTGTCTACTGAAGTCAGAAGATGGAAAATAGAAATAATGCTCAAATAAACCTTGCAGGCTGCTTGGCTAAAGGAAATGTTAAAATTAAACTCTTATCTCCCAAGATGAAAACACGGTACAAAAGAGGGTCATATGAGAGCCACAGCAACGAGGCCAATGATAGCAACGTACAAACTTCAGAATGAAATCTTGAAAACAGAGCTAACGAACAGGAGATACAGAACAAGGCAGTTATGCAGGATGCTTAGGTAGACTTCTTGTTTCTTTCCCTGTATCCTTTACCCAAAACCTAATAGCTAAACACATGGATTTGGTTACCCTGCAGCCCTTCCTGAATCAAGTAACACACTAAGAAAAATTACCATCTGCAACATGTCTCATTACTTTTTAATAATAATGGAAGAGAAAGACAGTTTCTTGCAGGTTTGCAGTGCTTCATAAGATAAATCCTCATTTTTTAATAAGACTCTTTATACAAAGGACAGAAATAAGTTCACATAGTGGTGTCATTTTGAGGCAGCAAAAGCACATTGTGCAAGTGCTTAATATTTAACCCAGAACAGAAGCTGAACACATACCCAGGGATTGTAACTTTTCTTAAAGCCGAAGCAATTACACGGGAATGCAGGCTCACAGCTACTCAATATATCTCAGTCTACACTTCAGCTCAATAGGTCTCCCGTAAAGTTAGGGAGACCTCTGGGAAGGAGAAAGTCATGGCACGGCTCATTTCTAATTGAGTACTTGTGTATGAGAATGAGCAGGAGAGAGGGCACACATCCACACTAAAACACACAGATACGCATCTCGGGAGATGTGTCAGAGCTGCTTCTTGATTGATCCCTCTGTCAACTGAAGCACTGAAGTTCCTCCTTCAGCTCATTCAACAGTCTGAGTTTTTGAAGTAGACACTTTAAATTCTGTTCCCCAACGCCTCAAATGAGCTCGTAGTGCCTACACGAAGGTAGGGATTGTTATAATCACAGAATCGAGTTTTAAGACCTAATGATATTGCTCTACAGATAATTTTGGCATTTTAGATGACTTCACCTAGAAGGTCATGAATATAACTCGCACCTTTTCCTCCCTCTTTCTTTACTCATCACTACAGAGTGACAACTGAAAAGGAGTATTTGAGAAGAGAACGCGAGGTAGTGCAGCAGAAGCAGCACCAACACTGCTAACACCATCTCAATGGTTTCACTCCTACAGCAGCAGAGGGATTGTCAGTTTAAAGAAACTCCTCACTCCAGTAGCACTGGAAACAGAAGGGAAAAACGCTCTGCCAACATCAAACCCTTCAGTAATGGAATTTTTTCCATTGCCGCTCCGAAGCGGAATCTCTGATCCCTCAAGGATGTGTCAAAGTAAGATTTGTCGGTAATCTCTACGGCAAGAACAACATTCACGTAAAACATCTGCCTAAGAAACACAACTCTTTTAGCCATATAGAGCAGCTATTAGTAAAGCTGCCGAGCCACCCAAACCCCTGCTCTCCCACCCCACCATCACCTTCTGCTATCACGCTTCCAGCCCGTGACACAGGGGCGACTCCGTAAATGTGCAGCCCACAACGCTCACGCTGTGTTACACATCCCGACCAGGAGCCAAAGTGCCAATGAACCCATTTATGGGAGCCTGCAGCAATGTGTAAAGGGTAATGTTAAGATGACCTGTGAAGATAAATGAGCGATCCCCAGAGCTCTGAATTTCAATGCTTTATCGCTTTAAATCATATTTCATCCACTTAATGTAGGTTCAAAACAGATCCTTGGGACTGCTTTCAACCAAGAGCATACTTTAAGAAAAAAATAAAAGGACGTAAGACGCTTGCTGAAACACCATTGTAATCCCGCGTGCTTAACATTTCCACATGTGCATTATTTTCTGCAAACATCTACTTGTAGTGCCAGCAAACGCAAAGTTATGCACGGTTGTTGTTCCACTGGAATTACCTGCCAGGGTCGGACGGTGCAGAGGCCAAGCGGGCAGCACGGAGCCGAGGGCTGCTCCAGCGCACCGCGCCGCCGAGCCCCAACACAGCCCGCACGGCAAAGCGGCGCCCGGCACCGGGAAGACAAACACACCCCTTTGAGTAGCACAACTAACAAGGCCGTTTCTCTCACAAGTTACATCTGATGCCCCCAAATCTTCCCACCATCGCCACCAAAATATAATAATTGACCAGAGCCCTTACCTTCTGTAACATCTGACGTGACAGCCCCCACTACCGCCTTTGTTGCCACCAGCCACAGAAAGCCCTGGAGGACTTTCCACTCTGCCTTCGATCCTCTCTCCACACAGCCCTCCCGCTTTCCAGCAGCCAGCCCAAACCCTCGGGGGTTGTGCTTCCTCCCCCTCCTCTGAGCATGCGGTCACACCTGCAGCTCGTGTGGAGATGAGCACAAGGTGCTGAGCTCAGCTGAGCCCAATTTCAGCGGCTTTCTCGCACTGGGGGTCCCTCTTTGGGGCTTCTTCTTCTAACCCAGCACCCGATTCCCACCAAGATTGGGAAGACGGACATTTTACAAGGGCATGTACTGATAGCACGAGGGATACTGCCTTCAAACTAGAAGAGGGTCAATTTAGATTCGATACCAGGAAGAAATTTTTCTCTGTAATGGTGGTAAGGTTGGCCCAGGGTGCCCCGAGGAGCTGTGGCTGCCCCATCCCTGCAGGTGTTCAAGGCCAGGTTGGACGGGGCTGGGAGCAACCCGGGCGGGGGGGAGGTGGCCCTGCCCAGGGCAGGGGGTGGGACTGGGTGATCTTCAAGGTCCCTTCCAACCTGAAGCATTCTATGATTGTGGGAACTTCCATTTGTACCCTCTGCTCAGTGGGGCTAATTTTGTCCCACAGATTCAAAAAGGTTTTGCAGGAACAGACCAGAGGCAGATGTGGACAAAAAGAACAAATTATATTACATAAGCTTCAGTCTTTTAGGAGGAACCTTTGTAAAAATGTCCATACCATGCCAGATCCAATTTATTTCTGGATAGCTGTACTACTTTGCACAGCATTGCATGGAGTCTTGTGGGTAACAATTTATGTTTTCACGTGTCGTGGTTTAGACATCATGACAAATTCCAGCGCTGCCATCATCTCAGAGCAGAAAGATCCAGAACTGAAATCCATGCTTATGTGGTCTGGATACATGTCCACATAAACTTCTGATCCCACGATAGATAGTCTGTATATTATTGAACATACATCTCTACCTGTTCAATATCTATAGAATAGAAACATAGAAAGATATCTACATCTACACACTATATCTACATATAATCTGTGTCTATAATAAGAGATCTGTAATATGTTCTCTATCTACAAGACAAGTTTCTGTTTGGAGGTTTGAGTTACAGAATTTAAGCTACTGCTGATTAAAAAGGACAGAACTCAAATTACATTTTACTGTAGCCTTTTTATTTGTGTCCTCACACTGACTGTGTTTCATTCTTTAAATAGTCGGTTGCTTCAAGAACTCTGGGGAGAAGAAAAACATGTTAGTGTTGAGGATACGCCTGTTCTCCTATTTAAGCTTTAAGCTTTGCTTCCAGCAGTCAAATAAGTAGCAGGAAAGCAGAAGGTTAAAAACTTCGCATTTCATCTCTGCCAAAACAGTAAAAGAAAAATGAGATTGCTGAATAGCTGACAATGACTGCGGAATCAACACAGCAGTGATCTGCCTAGAAGCTGCAAAGGGCAAAACCAAGGCATCTGCTTAAAAGCTTACACCAACTGTGGGATAAAAAGAGTAAGGAAGCCACAATAAAACATAATTATTACAGGAGCTATAATTATGGCATTATTCTTTGGCATATTCAATGTTGTGCACATTAAACCTTGTACACCGTGAATATTTAATGATTATATGCTTACTCAGAGCCCTTAATGTCCTCAAAATACAAGTATTTTTCATGTACTAAGAAGAAATTACACATAATTTTTTTCCTAAGGATCTGCCGTTGAAATAGATGGACAACATCCTGTGAGTCTTCTGCAAATTTAAATCTCAAAGCTTTGGAAACCATGTACGTTTACAGCCACCGCACATCAATTTTCAGTACTTTTTGAAACAATAATCCACCATCTTGACCTCAAGAAGGCAAAATGCTACCTTTGAGCGGTCAATTGTGGCTCAGTTCTGTATCATCATCTGTAAGAATTGCCGATAAATAGCTACCTCCAACTGCACTGGCTGGGGTAGGTCTGTAACAAGCCTGAAAATTTTCAGAAACACGCGCGCATTCTTCAGTAGTAACAAGCAAAAGATACATTTCTGCAATAAGAAACAGCAGGAAGCATGATTCACCAAGTGCCAACCTAGCATAAAAAATAGTAGTTTCTACTAAACTACTTTTCTATAAACCATGCAGCTAGCAACCATATAAAGAAGACAGATTTTAGTATGCAACGCAGTATAACAGGGGCAAGACATATAGTTTTCAGGGTGGTATAAAGATAAAGGTGAAAAATTATTAGATTTTTCTAGTACGCATTGAGGCTTTAGTACAGTAAATATTGGCAATGGATTTATTACGTTCTGCGCAGTGCAGCTTTACCTGAACGGAGAGCGCTGCAACTTCGTGTATCTGTTTTCTATACTAGAAAAGACTGACATTTTAAAACAGCTTATTTCATTTTTTTTTTGTCAGCAGTTCGGGCAGCTGTGAGACCGCTAATGGCTTTGCTCAAAATCTGACTTTGTCCAAATACGAACTAACCTCGTAATCGCTGCAAACTCAAACCAGAAGAAACAGTCTCCAAGACGGCTGGTTGGCTCATCCTCTCAGGGTGGGAATCTTGCACTCACGACTTCTTTCACTTTAGCAGTGAGCTGCTGATATCTCTTCTCAAAGTACAGTCTTCCAGGTTTCCAGCCCTCTCCTAGTAACTGCTACCAGACCAGACTTCCTTACAACTTACGAGGCAGTATCAAAAGCCTTGCCGAAATTAAGATGTGTGACATCTGCTGCTCCACTCGTACCTACAGAGCCTGCTACCAAACGCAGGAGGGTGCGACACAATCCATGTCTGACGTACCCACATTGCTTGTTAAATGACCTTTCTTTTTTGTTTAGGGCGTTAGGATTCGTTGCTTTGGTTGCTTATTACCGTATTTTTCCAGGAATGAGAGGTAAGCTGCCTGACATTTAACTTCCACATTTCTGTTTC
The DNA here is from genome assembly GCF_965231255.1 of Vanellus vanellus. NCBI lineage: Eukaryota > Metazoa > Chordata > Aves > Charadriiformes > Charadriidae > Vanellus > Vanellus vanellus. Next base: position 16,200,308 of record NC_138919.1, read on the forward strand.
CCCTTCCTAAAAACAGGCATGACATTTCCTGGCGTTTTGCATCCCAAGCTCACGTTCTGCATTTATTGCCCAGGATAACTGCCAACAATTCCAAAATTGTTCGGTAGGTTCTCTACATAACCTAGATAAACTTCACCTGGTCAATTGATTAAGAAATACTTAAGGTATGGCAACAAGTAAGAGGGGTGGTTGTATATGTAATAAAGATGAAACATTGCTTGTTTTCAAAAGCATCAAGATGTTCTCATGTTTTTTATTGTTACTTATTTCCAATTTATTATCTCAGCCACACAGAAGGCTCTATCATTCTGGCTAGCTGGAGAGCGCTTCTGATCCTCAGGATATGGTTTGTGGCCTTGAAAGGATATTGAGTTAAAAAGAAAATTAATATAAACTAAATTAAGCCTCTCAATGCATGCCTTACTTTTTTAAACGGAAGTTAAATCATGTCTGGTAATGCTTCCCTGTGCCTCCACGGCTTTTGTGCCTCTGCGAGCAATCCGGCTATGGGTGCTCGGAGCATTTGCTGCTCGCTCTTTCCTGCGTCTGCTCACCGTTCTCCATCGGGATGACTCCAGTCATTCACAGGAAGTCCCAAGGTAAACCTCTGACTCGGGAGCTCCTGAGAAAGTAATTTAGATGCTTGCTAGAGTAGCTGCTAAAATAACAGATTTCTTCATCCCATGCTTCATAACATTCCAGGTCAGGACAGAGGGAATGAAGAACGATAAAAGCAGGGAGAGTTTTCTGCGTGCCCCGGGTGAAGCCAGCAGATGAGGACGCACCAAGCCCCATGCCTGGAAGCCAGACTCTCTGTTTCCCTGCCCTGGAAAACGTGGGGGAGGAGGGAGAAATGTGCAGAGAATTTGTGATTGTTTTCTGCAGTTACAGTTCAACAGAACACGACAAAGAATGTGCTCCATAGCATCGCCCGAGGTCTCTTGGCCATCAATTTCTTGCTCTCAAACTTTCTTTTTTAGAAAACAGTTGGTGTTCTCCTTTAGAGTTATGAAAACTGTTAAAACATTGATAAACCTCCGCTGTAGCTATATGTTGAAAAGAACACCAGCAAAGAGCAGCAGCACAGGAGCAACGCAGCCCCCAGAACACCTAGGGAAGGTAGATACTAAAGAGTCATGCAAATTGCACCCACAGGTAATTATTCAGTAGAATTACATAACAATCAGACTAACTCAACACCTATAAAGAAGCCATTTACACAAACCCAGTTATTTGTAGAATTTCTTCAAATGACATTCAGCAAAGTTTGGAGTGCACTAGGGCCAAGAATGGGATTCCTTCTGTGTTAAGAAAAGGATGTTGAACATGGCATTGAAGAGCAATCTTATTTGCAAAGTGCCTCCGTTTCCCGGTCAGCTCCGCTACCGGGGGTCACAAAAGCGGCATTTGCTTTGCTGGAAAGGTTTTTGCAACACAATGAATGATTTAACATTTTCTGACAGTAGTATTTGTAGCATTTGAGGTTAGCCCAACACATGGCCTTCTACCACTTGATATTTAAAGGCTTGCAGATAATTGTGGAATATTTTGCGTATTACTTGGTAATGTGTGTACTGTTCACATAAAATATGTATTACCTGGTGCAGTGTGTGTACCATTCATAAAAGTTTAACTGATCTAAGCATTATCTTAAGAAGTACAAGAATTGTACTCCATATTTGTGCATTTATGAGCACTGTCCTTCTAAATATATTTGTAAATGAAAAGGAAATAGAATGGAAGAGGGATTTTTCTAATCATACTTTGACAAAATATTGGCATCGTTGTCCTTCCTGCAATAGCACCTGTAGAATATTGCACTTTCAACTATATATCTTTGCTGTTTGTTTCTGTAAAGCATTTTCTTATACCTGACCAAATTGCGTGTTATTTAGAACTCTAAAAAACCTGCTAATTCAAGAATGCAGCGCTCTCAAAATATCTCTGTTATCAGGGGTTTCCAGGAAGTAGATGTAGAAAGGGAGAACTAATTCTTAGTTTATGCCGTATACTGATATGAAATCCATTTGATTAAAAATATAGAAAACCTATTTTTTTCACCAAGCCATACATTCGATTTGTCTCCTTCCCCCAGTTTTGAAACTAACAGCTCCCACTTGTTGCTTCATTCCAGCCTCTTTTATGCCTCTAAGTCTCAGGAAAAAAATCTACAGTCACCTAAAATACGCCGTTTGTCACTACGCAGCATAACAGTGCCACGCAGAACTTCAAAGCATCAGGACAGACCAAATTGGGATCCTTCTTTTTCAAAAGCACTGGCTCTGTGAGATAAGAAAATCTTCATTAGCTGCTTGCTTTATGGAGACCATGAATCAATTAAGCAATTCTAAATCCACGCAACGAAGGGCAATAACACGAATGTATACACTAGATAACTAGCAGATGGAAAACTTGTAAAACTTTCCACGGGTTAGATACTGCCGATATTAGAATTGGTTGTTCGATAACTTTTTGTTTACTGCAGTCTTTGCGGTTTGACTTTTGTAGAATAGCAGTGGTGTATGGCCATAATCCAGACTGCTGGTTTTGTCCTTCTAGATGTTTTCAAAAAGAAGGATTTCGATGAGTGTGTTTTTATTTTCAATGAAATATTTCACAGATGAGAAAAATTCAAATGATGTATGGTAAACATTTGCATTCCATAGAAAGCATCTCATGTGATAAGACCGTTCTTAGTTTTCATAAGTGGAAGCTTTCCAATTCAATTCATTCCGATTCTTGGTGTTTGCAATTGAGCTGCTGAAAAGACAGTACTCAAAGATTCTCACTGTGGAAATAAATTTAAATAGTTCATAGACTGGAAGGGCTTGAATAAGTAGTTTTCTTATGCATTTATTCTTTAAAATTACTTAGCTTAATACAGTCAACGCTACTGTTCTGTTGTTCCCCTTTTAAATTTATTTTTAGCACCAATATACAAACAAACCATTACGACTATAAAAACCACAGGCTGGCTTAACTTGGAATTAAGAAAATGAAATGTTAACGAGGGCAAATGGGAAGATATTATTTTTAAGTCACACATATAAAATAGGCAGAAGAAAAACAGGTGGCATTAGAAAAGTTTAAATTTAGATACGATACTGCAGTTTTCAGTAGCACTTTGCAACATATATTAGCTTCCATAAATACAACAGTCCGGCAGAATTGCTAAAAATCTGAAGGTAAACCAGCGGTTCCATCCACAGCCCACTATGTGTCATACTGCCGATGTTATTCTACTTGACGAGAGCGAAGCCCCACCTAGAAAAAATTACACCTTTGCAAACTCTTTCTCAAAAGAACTATTACTCCTCATTACAGCTACTGATTTCAGTTAGAAAAGCCAAGGTCAAAGTATTCTTGCATACCTCCTGAAACAGCTCTAGCACCAATGCACAAAGGGGCCATCACTGGGAATTTTCCACAGGAAAGGAGTTAACCGATTTGGCATAAAGCATCACAGGGACAGCTCACCTACGTGTGATGTAAAAAGTTCTTCCGGAACAACAATTGAAGAAAGAAAGTCTCTTTTTTTTTTTTTTTTTCATAATATGGAAGAATAATTGTTTTGTTCCTGAATTATGTACCTGAATTTAACATCTAACAAAGTCATAATTATTCTCAAAATCAGAGTGAGCAAATATATGATTAATGTTTTAGGCTTTTTTGCTGCCTTCTATTATGCACACGAGCTGACAGTAATATGTATATGTATGCAGACTATATCTGATTGTACGAATTAATCTAATCCCTCGACAAAAACAGAAATAAAAATGGAAAATTGCAATACACTTCTTGTCAAGTAGGGCAAATACCAATTGTATCATCTATGATTAAAGCCAAGTTTTGGTTCTCCTGATATTGGCCCAGCTTCACTTGGCCACTCCATGCACGAGCACGATTCAGAAGATTCAAACAATTGCATAAATAGATCTAAAGTGTGAAAGCACCTGAGCAGACCATTTTGTATTCTCTTTATAAATATCACTTTTCCCAAGACAAGTCCTAACGTTTTCATTGCACTTTCTTTCTTTACTTTCTCTTCTTCACCTTTGCACTTTTTCAGAAGAAGTTCCGAGGACTTTTTTAACAGTTGAAATGATTGCTGCAACTGTTGTGGATTCCAGGAGCGCCGAACAATCACACTTTCTGCATGGCATTAATCAGCTACAAAGAAACACCTCTGCGTTTCTCTACCAGCCTATAGAAACACCTGAACATTCCCCAAATCCCCGCTCAGCATTTTCTTTTTAAAATTTTTTTTCTTTTTAAAAATTAGTACTGTCATGTAGAACTTGGTTTCCGATCGCAAAAATGGAAGTTGTCGCTATATAGGAAAAATGGCAAACTAATTAATGAGGATTTAAATAGACTTGAAAATGCAAATACTACAAGTTGGAAATTCCGTGGAAGTCGGCCTGCAAAAGGCAAGTCCTAAACCTCTAAAGAAAGAGGCAGAAGACCACCCGCACCCGCGTGCAGCCACCGGGATGCAGTTATTACAGGTGCTGAGAGGAATTCAATTTCAAGACTGGCAGCCGAAATATCAGGCATGAGAGGGATTTCTGCAGAGACTCCAGTAACCGCTTTGGCTTTACAGATATTGATCAGAGCATGCAGATGAAAGGCAAACACATCGCTGGTCTTACAGACGAGCCAGAATGTTATTACTGTAACAAAATCAAGCTATCTGCCTTTCCCCCTTTTTAATTAGATCCTTCGAAAAGTATGGAGTGTACAGATTCTCATCATTTCACCAATAACCGGGAGGAAATTCTCTCTTCAGTTTAAATGCAGGATTAAGCCCGATGCTGAATCAGCTCACGCTGCCTCTGGAAAAGCTCAGACTGCTACAGATTTAGGAACTACTTCTTACAGATGCAGAGTTAGTCAGAGTAAATCCTGTACCACAGTTCCCTCAGTTGCTAGGACTTTTAGCTTCTGCTTTTAAGGGCCACAAGCAACGAATCGCACTAAGTTGAGCTCTCTGCGCTCTTCTAACCTATTTTTTTTCTGTCACTGTTGTTTTGAAAGTAACTGTGCCTCAACAATCTTGCCGGGATGTCCGAAAAGCCTATCTGTCCCCTGAAGGTGTCTGAAGAGCAGCCATCCCTGCTCGACTCCCCGGGATAACTGGTCGGGCGCGCGGTGTCCCGGGAGGACAGCTGAGCAGGCCGTCCTAGAAGAGGGCAGGGCTGGGGAACCAGGGCTGAGGGGCAGCGCGTCCCCTGCGTCCCCTCCTGCTCCACGCGGAAAGAAAAGAAGACGTTCTGGGTTTTCTTGCATATATATTTATGCCTTAGAAATGCAGCAGTATAAGGAACTTTCTGGTGCACTACTACTGCAGACAATTAATGTTCAAATACGCTACGGATCTGCCATAAATAGCCTCTCAGCAGATTCTGAGGCTGCTTAGGTACTGTGCCGTTTCATTAATCAGCGCTCGCCTGAGGCACAGCACATGAACTTACCTAAATTGCCGCCAGGGTTCCTAGATCATCCTTTGGCTTCCTAGGACGACTGGGAAGGAGAATTACTCTACAGCCACTCTCCTACTCGCCACATCCACTCGTAGGGCCCCTACCTGGGGGCAGCAGGCACGCTCCGGAGAGCAGGCAGCTGCGGGGGGTACGTGAAGGAAGTCTCCGAAGACAAGGGGCAAGAAGAGAACGTGACTTGTTAGAGACTATAAGTGGAGAAGAAGATATGGCCCAGGAGACTGAGTAAACATTACTCTATCCCAAACCAATTCGAAACTATCCTTCCTTGAAGGCAGAATGTGACAAGAATTCTGAAAATGTTGTCAGGTGTGTTGACAGATGCTGCAATTCCTGACCTTAAAGGAAGTCGGGAACACGTAATACCTTGCACGATCAGGATGTTACACAAATCAGATAGGAGATGATTGTATCATATATGAGAATCAAGGGGCTACGTTCCGCATCCTTACTGCAGTGCTATTAAAATCAAAAACCTTGCCTGACCTCGGAAGGAGTATTCAAGGGATTCAGACTTTGTGGTTTCAAAGTATCTGCTCATCAAAGGTTCGCTTCTGTGCGCTGCAATGAATGAACAAACAAGCTGCGTAAACTTCAGCTATTTCAAGCACGCCTTGGACTCAAAGATTATATCCTTCTCATTTTTAACTTTAATTCAAAAAATCATTGATTTTTTTTCTTAAACAGGTACCCACACTCTACAGGCCCGGGATGCTTGAACATGAGAGCGCAGCTGCCGAAGTGTTCTGGCAATGCCCAGATCCTGGGGAACTCAAAGCGCAATGATCTAATGCTCCCTCCTTTCTGCCGAAACCACCTCTTATTCTCTCACATCATAATCTTCAATAAGTTAGATGGCCATTTAATTAAAATTCCATTTCAGAAACTAAAACAGCATCTAGAGATCGACTTTCTTTAAAATGAAAAGGTGATGTTTGAATAAGCAATCCAGTAAGCGTGGAGGGCCGAGACATCTTGAGGAAGAGTATGAGAAGCCCTAAGGGCCACTACACAATTTCCAATTCCAAGTAGTGACAAAACCCCACACTTAATTAGGTTAAAAAAACAAAAGAAAAAAACACCTACGAGAGGGAAAAACTCCAGATGTTTAAGGGAAAACAATTTTCTCTATATATAGCAGATGAATGTGAGATGGCTTTTGACATCAGTTCTGTCTACTTAAAAAGCTCTTTTTTTACTGAACCTGCCAAAACAGCTCTCGCTGATGAGTTATGTCACTAGAATGTGGTATTTTGATGACGTGTGATAAAAAGTCACCACCCTATTTGATAGCATGGCAGGGAAAATAGCTTCAGCAACACTGAAAAGCAGCTCGCTTTGAAAACTACTACAGTCAGGAAGTTTCATATGGAAAAATATTTGTGCTTTTATTTATTTTTAAACATTATCTCTCACAAGTGTTAGACTGTTCACCTTCTGACACAGCCTAAAAGCTCTTACTGAGTTCCCAGACATCAAAGACTTAGTGAATTCCAGCCCGTGGCTTATCTCTTGCACGTAACTATTTTATAATAATGGAGCAACACTACTAGCAAGTGACCATAGTTTACACATCTGAAAGCTATTACCGAGATGTTTTCAAAATTGCCAGTGCTGTATAATATTCTTCCAGACCATAAATAATGCTTACAGCTTCTAGAAGTTAGCTTAAATTAAAAATTTTCAATATACTGCATTGAAACGATCAAAATCACTCGCTACACGCCACTTTTGATACCTGCAAAAGCAGTTGATGTTACCCCCGCTTTTTGCCCCTCAGGAAGAATCCAGGAGTAACCCCGGAGACCGTAACGCAGAAGACGAATTTGACACTCGCCCACACAAGAGCAGGGATTTACTGCACGTTCTTTTTAAACAACTGCAGTCCTAATGCAACTCTCTGCTCCAGCCTAAGAGGGACAACCCGGCAGGCTTCGCGTCTCTACTTTTTCTATTCAAAATCTATTCCACCGACGGACGTCAAACCGCATTGCAAGACAGATCGGATGTTTATTTCATAAAAGTCAATATACAGAGTAACTTCGGTCAGAAGGACAGAAAAGAAAGGGAGGAGGGAAAGAACATTAATAACTTAGCGTTGTCTTTGTTAATTTAATATTACACTGAGGTTTTCTATTAAAGTGTCATGTATTAAAAGCACCTCTTCAAAAGGGATGCCAAATTCTTCTCAGTGTCGAGGAAGTTCCTCCTACAAAACAAACGGATACCTTAGCCTAAGAGTATTTAGCTATTTTGTATTCCTGCCTGCTAATGTCTCATGCGGATTGTTTTTAGTGGTAAAATTTTGTCTATAATGTGCAAGCGTTGCAGCACTTTGAAGTAATGAAACCCAATGGACCCTTCAACCTTATTCTGTTTATGTTTTATAATTATAAACTCATTATTTTTATATAAAATGCTATTGTAATCTAAAAAAGGATGGTCCAAGATACAGCAAACGCATCTGTCAACCCCGCAAACCCAACCTCTATCTGTCAACTGCACTCTGATGACAACTGCTCTGTTTGGAATGGAAAAGGCATTTTTTTCTTTATGATCATGAATAGCAAAATTCAAAACTAAGCTGAAAATTAGGCTGAGCTAGTTCTCCGCCTCTTTTTCATCCGCACTAGCAAGGAACGTTCTGATACCTCAGCCCTGCTGCTTACCCCCGTGCCGTATCCCCGTCCGCACAGTATGCTCAAGTGAACTTTATCGCACCCACTGAGCCACCACTTTGCTGCTCCTCGTACTTCTTCACATCACAGTCCTGAGCAGAGAACTCGTGTTTTAAAAGCACTGGTTACTGTCCTGCCTTATATCGGTATTAATATCTAACTTTAAAGCCCCATTACTATGTATGTATGCAAATTATTTTTTCAAATGTGCATTACTTTTCACTTACATTTTACTATATGCTGCTTATAGGCATTTCCTATGTTATTTTGGATAAATTAGTGAACAAAGCTCTAAGGACTGTGTTTAGTCCCTTTTATCTCTCCTCATTATTGTCACTACGAGAAGAACAGCTCTATGTCGCTGGGATTTCTTATCAGTTGTGTAATTTTGCCAGAAGAATGACTATGACAGCCACCACCACGGTCATTACTATGGTAGTTAAGCATCAGGAAGAGAATCTCAGTACGCTGTAGGTTTGTGTTGCATAACAAAACAGATAAAGAACAGAATATGCGTGCGTAGCAGTATATTCACTGCTTCAACGATACAAGACGTATCAGCACTAGGAAATCTATTTTCGAGGCAGCTGGGTTCTGGCATGTGAAATCCTTCCTCATTCATGCAAGGAGAAAACATTTTTGTTGTAAATTTTCAGGAAACTGAAAGCTACTTGTGATGAAGCAAAGGTTTGTCTAGGAACAAATTACGTGTGCGAGGTAACAACACGAATGGAACTTAAATTACATGTACACCGTTACTATAACCAGTGCTGATTATTTTTTTTTTTTTGGACACTAAGTTTTGTGAGAGAAGACTATATCTTGCTACGGGTATATTGTGCCTCATACCTTGAGCCAAGATCGTATTACCCAGCAATGTAATTTTTCTATTTAAACCTGCTGTCAAAGCACATTGATGGCAAGTCTCGATGAAGAAATAAGGAAAACGATGCAGTCAACCAATAAATTATTTCTCACAGTACTACTATTTTTTTATCTTAAAGCTTTCCTCTTGCAAGAATTTTAAAGCAGTTTATTTTTATGATGTTTTATTTGTTCCATAGAGTACTGCTTCCAAGTGGTGTCTACACTCCCATTAATACAGAGCAATCCTGTTACACAACGCACGCCTGCATTCTCCAGAGTTTCAAACTAACAGCTTTTCTGCTCCCACGCCAGAAGATTGTGTTTCCTATGCGGCTCCTCACACTCCCAGCTGCTTTGACAATGATGGCGTTTACAACTGGGAAAAAATGGTTAATAACATTACAAGTCTGTGCTAAAGAGGGACGCAGACAGTAAGGTACCATCTTCTTGGTCTCCCTCTGACATGGAAGAGTCAACCTTCTCCTGAAACCGAAGCCCCGAGGTTTTTTTTTCCCGAGAAAACCACACTTTTCCAATTCCGCCTGGCTTTCACGTTCACTCTTTATATTGCAGATACAGTTCTTTTCTAAGGCAGCATGTGAACCGCGTGCAGGAAAGGACATATACGATCAGAAAGAACTGCCTCCCCTCTCACATCTTAATTAATCAAATTTCCATTTTTATATCATGCCCCCAGGTCCCTTTAATAATGACTGAGCATTTGAAGGTAAAAGCTGCACTTATTCCAATGTATGGCAATGTTGCAATGGAAAGATCAGTTTTCTGCCGCCAGTGCCATGTGGAATTGTCTCCTGAAGATCATAGCACGAAGCAATTTGCGATAAAGAATGTATGTGTGGGACATAAAGCAAAATTAGCATTTAATGTCTTTAATCCCAGACAAATGTAATTCGTGTTGTAGTAAGGACATGAGATGCAGCCACATATGTCACTGTGCCTGTTAAAGGCTCCGGTTTTGAACAGACAGCTCCAGCAGAGGGATCTGGAAGAAATATTAACCTATGAAGACGCAGGATAAAGCACTGCCCGCCTCACAGGCAAAACCAGCGGGTAGGAGAGACCTCAGACGTGGGAAATCAGCTGCAGCCTCTCCCACACAGCTTCAGGCAACTGCACACAACCAAACGCGGACCGTCCTGTTGAAACTGGCACTCAGAAATTTCACTTGCTTCCACCTGGACTTTGGGCCTTGAGACGAAAATGAAAAATAGGTGAAAGAAGAGAGGCAGATCCTTAGATGGAATTTTAATTTTCAGTCGCTGGATGAGAAGACCGAACCATGTTGGTACACGTAACTGAAGCATACGTTTATGTATATGTGATATTGATACATAAAAATATGTTGGGGCATACAATTGTATTTCACACGTATGTCCCAACTTATTTTTCTTAAATATAAATACCAATAAATACCCAAACCACCAACGATTGACACATGTACCTAGATATCTAGTTCACTATTTAAAAGTAAATGGCATTACTGCATTACTAATCATCACCATGGTTCCAAATTTCTCTTTTTCTTCTGTAATATTTACAAAATCAAATAAAAAAAAAAAGTAGCGTTTGGAAAATAATGTGTCATAATGGCTTTACTGCTCCTGGATACAGTTTCTGTTCCTAACTTCAAATAAAATTATAAAAAAACAGAAATATATGTTTTCCAGTCATCAATATCATTTGTCATCCAGTGTCTTGTTCCCTAACCAGTTCCATAGTCTCATAAACAGCGGAGTGGATCCAGTTTATATTCGAGCCATTTTTAAAGTCAGTTTATATTTTGTGTGTCTTTTCGGCACAGCTTCGCACTCAAGAAGATTTCTAAACGAGCCCAGTCAGTCTCTGGAGAACGCTTACTTTAGTAGTTTCAAATCTTAAGACAGAGTAGCTCCAGCCGGCTCGCCTGCCAACACTGTGGTATAGACCTTCCAAAGTGCCTTTTTCTTTGAGTTTCTTTTTGCCTGGAATCAGCATCCTTGCAGTAATCTTATCACTGTCAATCAGGATGAAAATATTAACTGGGGAAAAACATGTCTATTTAGGCATCCTTAGTTTCATCAAATCTCTAGAGTTTAATTATGAATAATATTAACGTATAGGCAGAGATTTATGCACTGTGTGAATAATGCATACAGATAACAAAAGAGAAAACAATCAATAGTCAACTAAACTACAAGGGTCAGAGGAACATTTTCAGGAAAGCTAAAAAAACCCAGGTTTACTTAGTCTTACTTACTCCTCAGTGATCGCTTCTGAATAAATTCATACTATCACTAAAAGCAGTATAATTTATTTAGAACTGGGTGGAAAGGTAAAAGACACAAACCAGCTTTTAACTGACAGCTCATCAGAAGACTACAATGTAGTCTGGAAAAGGCTTTAAGGATAAGAGGAAAAGGATTTTTAAGGTTGAAATAAATATTTGTAGATATGATAGCACACGCTCAAGAGTTCCTGTTTACACATTGAGGCATATTTTGTCAGCAGAGAAAAGCCTATTAAATAAATACCTTCCTGTTTCTCCTTTATGCACAGCACAGTTTTACAGCAGGGGAATGCCGGAGCAAGTGGCCACCGTTCACTGCTCCTCTCCAGTATACAGATGGCAAACTGGATCAAAACATTAGAAGGAACACTTGAGTTTAACGGGCACTCTCACAAAACTAAAGTGGCTTTTTCCTTGCAATAAAGATCACCGATGTGTGCGGAAGGAATCTAGCAGGCTGCATCAACCGGGACAAAGATTTACGACAAGAAGGGAATAGAAAAATACGGTGATTGCATTTGTAAGGTTTCCGTGCATTATTCAACAAGAAACCCAACGAAGTAACATAAATCGTACGTGAAATTACATATTAGTTTTTTCAAGTAAAGCTCCAGCAAGAAGTTCAAGCTTCGGGTTCTGTCCGAAGATCTTCCTCGTAGTTCACAATTCTGAAGGCAGTTCCTCTTCCCACCCCCAGAATCTTCTCTGTCAGAGCACACGGAAAAAGGGGCTTTTCTTTGTGGTCCGCCTGCGATTTGTGACCGTTTCACAACAAAAATAAGATCTTGGTGAAACACCCCTCTGCTTTCTGTACTTCCCAAGCTGCTTCTAGCTATGTTCTATGAAATTTGTGAACTTAAAAATCAGACTTTAAACTGGGTCAGAAAACCCAAAAGATGGACAAACATTTTCTCGCCAATGGTTTACAATGTAGCCAATAGGAAGCAACAAAAACTCAAAATTAAAGGATCAGATTTATAGACCTGACGATAACTTTCTTCCTGGGGTATTTGTGTGCAAAAGAGAACCAGCAGAAAGCGTAGTTAACAGACTCCTGGGTCAGACATTTCTAGTCCTTCCTCACCGTGAATTAGGCGAGGCAAACAGGAAGGCAGTTCGCAGAAAGAACTGATCCTGAAAAAGCTTTCATCAGCTGCACTGGGAAAAGCTGTTTGAATTTCAAAAAAACATTCTTCTCCATCCCCGCCGCACCAGCTAACTCTCTAATCTCAAATCTTTAAAATATAACATCCAAGGAACGGGAGGAGACGCAGTTTGCAGGTAATGATATTTGGACTCTATGTCTAAGACGGATCAGATTACTGACGTGGGAATTCACAAAGCATTCAAACTGAGATGGATGGAAAATTAGTTTGCATATTTTATATTACCAATGTATACGCAATACTAAGGAGGTAAAGCTGATCTTATTACACACTGACAGTATTTTCTGTACACGGGAAGTTCTGGTTAGCTTGTCTGTTCGTACAATGGAAGATGCCGCTCTTCAAGTAGAGAACGTTGCCTCTGTCCCCGAAAAATGCGGCAATTTGTCAGTGACGTCAATCTCTGAACGTATATCAACGTTAGTAACTTTAATACAGTCATTAGAAGCCTAAGAGGTGCCAAACACCCACAAGCCCTCTTGAAGTAATGTTATTAAGCTATGTATGTAGATTGTTCGAGAATAATAGTTTTAGTCTATTAATTGTCAACTAATGGGTTTGTTCTTTGGCCTACAGAACAAGAGTTACAAAGATTTGCTTTAAGGTTTTCTCCTTCGGATTTCATATTTGATTGTTATGATTTTATAAAATAAAATAGCGAAAAAATACTATTCTGCCAGAAAATGTCACAAAAAAAGGCAAAAATGTACTTCTCCCAATCTTAAAGATGTGTTCAAGTTTTATACTGCTATAAATGGAATTACATCATAAAGTTTGAGAATCCATTCCTAAGCGTAAAAGCTGAAAACTGAAAGCTGTTCTAGCAATCCCCTCTCTAACAAGCAAACAAACGGGCAGAAAAATCCCCAAAGTCAGCAGCTGGCCCATCTCTAATTGAAAATAATTTAATAATTTTAATAAAGCAAAGATCCCCACATTAATGTGTCAGACTACCTTCGATATTACCAAAATACAGAATACACTGTATTCATTTGAATGAATGAAATTCAGTCATCTCCATTTGACCAATGCTGTCAGGAGACTCAGTTCCAACTCAGTAGAGACAGTGGATTCCGCTAAAAAACAACATTTTTCCTTTTCTTTTTTATTTTTTTTTAAAGCAAGTAAGGAAATAATAGTCAAGAATCTTAATGTGGCATTTCTTTCTGTTAAATCCCATAAATTCAATGACCATTCTAAAGACCGTTTTATTAACAATATTCAGCTTCTTTAGCAAGACTTCCATTTTTAAATTAGATTAAATTAATTCTCTTTTTTTACCACACCGTCTTCTTTCTCTGAAAGCAATGACTGCAGATTGGTAAAGCTGGCTGGATACTAAGCTACTCTCGACGCTCACAGCACTGCAAAGAATTGTGCTCCTGTGGCTCCACTGAGTCCACTAAAGACAGAAGTGCTTGCAAACTCATCGACAAAATCCCTTCTCTTTGCTTATCCCTGAAATTGTTCAGTGTTTTTCAGCTCCAGATAGCAGACAAACGTAATCCAGTCCCTCTAGGAGAAAAGTCAATCTTTACAATTTGCTCAGTTTAAGAAATCTTCAATATCAATGAGTATAACACTGAGATTTACTATATCATGCAGTTCCAAAGCAACAATTTCATATCCATCCATTTACTCCTCCTAAAAGTTCTAGTATATGAAATGTTACATTTTCTTTCTACACTGAAATGTCAACTTTAAAGTTTGGAGAAGTTTTTTACCACTAATTACCGTAAGATCTGTGTGGCAAATGGATTTTTGAAGCTTCCTTCAGTCACTGACAGGACGATATGAAAAAATTGTTGCAAAACCCCACATTTTTGCTAAACTGAGGAGAACTCCACTGTTATGCAACCTCACCTTTAATCCTCCAAACCCAACGGTTGTCATAACCTTCTACTCCAGCACTAAAACTGAGAATGGGAAAGGCTACACCAAGTCCAGACATGTCCCCAAACACTTACACACCAAACCCGCACCTCCTGCATTCCGCACTGTCCTGTCCTACCCCGAGACAGGAGAGTACGTGACAATATAGGTGAGTTTTATTATTATACTTCCTTTGCCAGTGCTGAAGCATTGCATATGATACTTTGGATTCTCGTGTTTTCTAGTGGTAGAACATGACGGCAGACCTCTCATGTGGTCATAAGAAGCTGGTTTTGCAAAAAGCATCTGATTTGTACATCTTTTGCCCATTCTTATGTTTACCTCAAACTTTCAAAAACTGATAGAACCACAGGCATTCATGCATCCGTGTAGTTACTGGATCATCGTGTTCCAAACTCCTTCCAGTTCCTGATTAGTGCCAGAGTATTTCAGCTGCTTCTGTTCCCTTTCCTGAGCCTTCTGGGCTGCCAATATCTAATTTTTGACTACTCTAATTTCTGGTTGTCCAAAACCTACATTTTCTTCCCTGTTTGATAACAGACAACTTTCACTCAGGATGTACAGAGAACAGAGAAAAGAAAAAAATACATAACAGTAGAGAAGACACGTCAAAGCCTAGGTGCAGGTTAAAAGGGAATAATCAGCTCCATAAACCGGGGAACTAACAAAACCTCGTCTCTTCTCAGATTGTACCTTCAGGCTGAGCTCCCACGTGGATTCTCTAATGTCTAAAAAGGGCTGTAGCTTTTCTCACACTAGATGCATTATTGGTCTCTTGCTTCCATCCCGCTTCACATCATCATCAAAACTTTTTAGAATTCAAGACATCTCTCCCTCTGTCATCTTTCATTGAAATCAGCCATGAGCTTCCAGAGGGATTCTGGACACCAAGAGCAGACAGTGTCAGAGAGACAGAAGGGGGTGGAAGTGGCTGAAACCAAATGGAGACGACCAAGAAGGGAAGTAAAATTTTGCAGGGTTTTTTTAATTACTGTTATTTCTTCTCAATGTTCTTTTGATTGTGAAACCGAGTTTAACATCATCTTTTCCTTTGCAAATACAAATCAATTTACTTAAGATTCCAGTTTCAGGTTTTGTACATAAAACAGTTTCTACTTATTTAATTTTTTTCAGTAAGGGAGACCATAAAGGGAGGTGAAGTGGAAAGAGACAGTAGCTTATTATTCCCCTTTTACTTTTCTGTGCAATGCATGTTTCCATCCTATGTTTATTTTGCAATTCAATACACTACCTATTTCTAATTTTTGTCATTTTGCCTTATTTTTTTTTTTATTTAAAAAAGTAATTAGATGGATTTTAATATCTGGATGGAATACAGTGCTTTTCACTACTGGTACATTTCCTGCGGGTCCATAGTTGCTCGTAAGAGTTTAAAAAAAAATCGTCTTTAGCATTATCTGCTGGAGATAGCCCACATCATAAACTCATTTCTTACAGTGTACCAAACTGTCAACATATGTACATGGCTTTGGTCACTCCGAGCCTTGATTAGGCTTCAGGGAGCAACAAGAAGTGAGATGCCCCCCGAGCCCCTGGTTCCCAGGCCAGCGAGCCATCAAACCTCCTTCATGGGCCATCCAGGCTCCCTAACTAAATTCTCTTACGGTAACACTGCTGCTGCCTGATTAATTCATTTTCATATGATTTCCCACCGTAGTGTACCATTCCCGCTCTATTCCACCATCTGAATATTTCAGTTTTACATATTTTGCTTCCCCACCGAGCTGCTTCTATAATTTCCCCATCTCCCCGTTTCTTTCGCTGTACATTGCTTTCATGTTTCCCACGGCTTCTCCAGATCTCAGTCTTTTGAATCATTTCAGTCCCCTCTGTACACGTTCCACTGTTGTACGGTGAGATACCCCTCTTACTCCTTTGGCATTTCTTCAGTCCAGAAGATTATGGATTTCCTGACCTCCCACGTAAGCGGTCGTACTCAGCAGGAGAAAAGTCAACGTACCGCTAACGGAGACCACTCAAGTGCTGTGTGGCACACCTGGGGAAGAGTCCCTAACTAAAACATCCTGGCCAGCAGTGTAATCACTTTCTCATTACACACCGCCGTTTTCAGCCAGCTTATTATAATTGACATTGTTAGATACGTTTGATATAGAAGAGACTCTGTTTACTTCGGAGAACTAAGCCCGTGCACGGCTGCAACGAGCCGCAGCCGAGAGCAGAAAGAGATTAGGAGCAATAAAATCATAAAAACTGGCTACCGAATAAACAGGAGACATAACAACCCGTCTCTGAAGAGGAAGCTGGTGACGGCTCCCTGTGCTGCAATTCGCTTTCAAAGTCACAAAACCCCTTTTGAACCTCTTGTATTCCCCTGACTAACGCCATCATTATTTCGACGCTGGCTGTTCAGAGGGAAACAGGTGCTATCTTGTCAAACGAGACTCTCCCGCTTTCATCAGCCCGGAGTTATTCATTGTGTATTGTTACCGCTGACGAGGTTTTGGGTTGCCTGGATACCGGGTCACGCTGATATAACTGCCAGTGATCTCTGCAGAACCAAACTTTTTTGGCGAGAAGCAAGTGAGGGGAGGAACGGCGTGGCAAAGAATTGTTTTATTCCCAAATGTCATCCCCTCCGCAAAAGAAGTTCCACGAGCTTCTCTCCGAGGGCTGTGCAGAGAGGGCCGGCGGAACGCTTCCAGCGCCTGATTAAAATGATTCACTCCGTAATAAGCCAGCATTTCCAGTCCTGTTTCTAAAGGCTTTTCCTCCTCACTACTTACAACAGTCTGCTGCATTCCCAAATAGAAGGGAAAGAGTAATTTGTGCTAAATTACCTGACGTGGGTTTAAAATTACGCTGACAGAAAAGTAGAACAAAGTTTGCCCAAGGAAGCAAGAAATGTAGTATCCACCCTCCGCAGTTATGAATACCACACGAGCCGCCGGCACCATCCAATTCAGAGAAATCCGTATATCTACCCGAAAAAAGTAGTTAAATTCAGTTGAATCAGATTTTTGTTCTGAGTTTTCTTTATACGTCTTACGACAGACGGCTTTCAGAAAGCAATGTTTCTCAGCCACATGCTTGCCTAAACTTTCCCGGAAACTTTTTCTGTCAACACGATACGTGTAGAAAGATTGTTATAGAAGAGGATTTATTTTATGCAAACTGCTTTTGGTTTTTCATAGCAATGAAGTTTTATTTATAAAGCCTCATTTTGCATTGAGATGCCGGAGGCTCATCTTGTTCTTGTCCTGGGACAGGAGGTTTTGACAGTATCACTTTGGACAGAAGAAAGCCCGACCTCACCCGCAACGTCCCGTGCAAAAAACTGATTACTGAATTCCCTAAAACAACTGATATTTTTAAATGATTCAGACTTTCAAGGCACAAATTGTAGATCTCCAAACTTCTGGAGACATACGCACCGGGGAAATCCGTCTTACTCAGTCGATGGCGCTCATTCTCATGTAGCCAGAAAAAAAGGTTTCACCCAAACACCACCCCTTGGCAGCTTGCTCAGGCATGTCAATTGAAATATTGAAGCTGATTGAAATGCTCCTCAAGCCTTTAATGTTTTAAGCTAATGTTATATGGAAGCCATCATCTATCATACCCAAGTTTAGAACAAGGCAGCCTCAGCCAATTAACAAGTTTTTCTTGGACGACGCCTTGCTGATTTTGGGCAGGCAGGGTTTGAAGAAGTCAAGAAAACCACCTGCTTTTAAATGGAGAACAATATGTCCAGCCATGCACTTAATTAATCTGCTCAGAAAGAAATTATTAAACGCAGCAACTAAAGAATATAGATAAACGCCCCTGACCACAACTGGCAAAAACAAAGATGCAAAAGGGGCAAAGTAGTACGCAAGAATTAAAAACATGTATTATTTCTAGATAAGCAAACAAAACTTCTTTTAAATCCTGGGTATCATAAGGAAATTAAATTGATAACATAGGAAAAGGAGGAGTGTAGGAACAGGGGAGGGAGGAAGTGGAGGGACAGAAGGGAAGAAAGAGCTGGCACCAGGTGGAAGGGACAGAAACTGAGAATGACATGATACAACACATCAGTAAAAATAGACGTGATTTTAAATGTATTAATATAAGGAAATTCCACGGGAGCCAGTGGATTATTTTGCTAATCTCAATCCATATTGAATGGATAACTGTTTACAAATCAAATTTTATTCTTATGTCTTCAACAAAATGTTGCATCTCTTTCCTTCAGAAAAAGATGTCAAAATACCGAAGTCTGTGCAGAGCCAATGCATACAATGTATCATTATTCCTACGGAAGGGAATCATGTCACTTCCTCCTCCTATGGCTGCTGTACAGTTGGATTACTAAAAGCCTACGCGGGGAAAAGAGTGGTGATGCGGCTTTAAAGTGCAGCAGTACATATTTTCAGAATTGAAACAAACTGGGAGGAGAAAATATTTAAGAAACTGTAGACATCAGGTGACTTCCTGCCCAAAGTCTTTCGGGTTTTTGAACGTGGACCCATGACTCAAGTGGAACCATAAAATTCCCTGAGCCCCTGATGGGCAATACTAATAGGCATGCAACTCGCAACACTTTTTAACATGTATTTTTAATTTATTCCATTAGAACCACAAAGGAATAATATATTAAAGTCGTCAGTCTGTACATTCAGTAAATAAATATCAAAGTGAAAGTCATGAAAGCTTTAGGAAAAAAAATACAGTCAGAAAAGAAGAAAAAAAAATAAGAAATTTAAAGCCCTTGAAGGAATACATCACAGAAAAAAAATAAATTGATCTACTAAATTAATTAAGTAAATTGATTGTAAAAATTTACTACACTATGCAGTATAGAACCAGCCTCACGGGAGGTAAGTTAGCAGAGTCAATTTGAGCCTTTCAACCATGAGAAACTTGTAAAGCACCTCATAAACTCTTTCAATAATACTGTAGAAGAAAATGAAAAACTTTCTGTATGTGCTAAATACCTCAAGCAATAATCTACAAAGTACCTTCCTGCATTGCTTTTTGCTAAGTGTTCCTAGCTTGACCGTTTTTATTAAAACCAAAATAACAAAATATAGAACTCTTCCAATACACATTTGTTTAATTACGCTCACAGTATGCGAAAATTCCTACGTAAAATGTATCTACTTATTCTCCTTCTTTTAGTCGACTTGTTGGGCCTTCTATTCATTAGAAATAACTACAGTCTTAACTCCAGAAACTCACCTGTTTTGGGAAGCAAGCGCCTTCCTACATTTCCTAGCCCGACCTTTTGACAGAAGAACTGCCTGTGAATGAATGATGCCCTCCTCCGAATCACCAAACCACGAATCGCAGCACCAGCTATTTCTAGAGCACCCATAAGAGACCATCCAGACAAATCCTCCCGTCTAGGGCACGACAGCAACACCCCGATTATTCCAAAGAGAAATTTGTCGTATCACAGTTACAAGAATTACCTGTAAAGGATCTGTCAAAAGATCTCCTCACAGAGAAGTGTCGGTATCCTTTTGTTTTTCTTTTTTCAGTTAGAAAAAAATCTACCTAACCCAAATCCTCCTTACAATAAATTATGCTGGTTTTTCTTGTTCTGCCCCCTTTCCCCACCAGCTAAACAGAAAATCTGATCATCATCCACTTAATAATCTAATATGTGCTAGAAAATGTTATCGTGTTCCTTCCTAATCTTCTAAAACTAAACAAATCCCATTCCTTCATCTTTTCATCATTTGCCAGTTCTTCTGGGAGAACGCTTACACCACGGTGACGGCGTCTCACGGCTTTGAGGAGATTTGATCTCTTTCCAGTTAACCTGGCAACAGACGCAACGAAAGAATTTCTAAACTCATAAAGACCTGGTTGGGATCATGAAAAGCACTTCAGTCAATGCTTCTAATAGATATGCTAATTAACAGAGATAACCAGTCTTAATCAAACTAATTACATTACAGATTAAAGGTATTTGGAATTTAACACAGCTTCTTCTACGTATCTACATTACATTACGGTGACCTCAGCCTTACGTTAATGTATTTCTTTAAAGCGTTCTTAACGCACAGTTTCACTGTAAAATTTAAAAGACAAGAAATAAGTAAGAAGACGTCGTCGTTTTTATGATTTCCGCTTTTCTTTAGAACTGTGGAGGAAAAAAAAACCCCAACCCGTCAGCTCCGGTAGAGATCAAGGTGTTTCTCATAACCGCTGACAGGAATTGCAGTTTCCTGTTCCCGACCCCCCGGGTGCGTGCCCGGCCGGCGCCACGGCTCGCGGGCAGCGCGGCGCTGGGCATACGTAACCCGCTGCACTCGGGGCAGCGCAGCTCGGCCATCGGCGTCACCTGCCGCCGCCGTGGCGCCCAGGGAGCGCGCAGCTCCCGTGCGGCGGGGGCCGAGATCACGTCACAGGACGACGGGGCCGCGTTTCCTGGCAGAAAGCACTGACTTCAGTGAAGGCGGCGCAATCGCTCTACAAAAGATGTTCCATTCCTTATGTCACTCTGATGGTTTCAGAGTGCACACTGGAACAGTGTCAACAAAGGCAGACGAACAACCGCGTACTGAAGGTTTTTGTTCGGCTGAGGGCGTGTAACCCTCTTCCCAGCTCCCGCTGTCCGTCCAGAGGGTTTTCACTTGAATTCAGCATTTCCCTCTCACAAAACGTCTGACATCTCTCAACCCCCCCTGCATAATTTCTTCCAGGAAAGCCGGTCTGACAAGGTGATCCTTAATTGTCCAGGGTATGAAATCACCGTCTGTGCTGCGAGAGGTGTTTCATTCATCAACTTTGTTGCAAAAATCTCACTGCTCCGCTTAGATTGCAACCACTTTGCTCTCCCCATTTCTGCTACTGAGTGCTGTCCTCCTTTTTGACCTTCCGTACCAGAGCTTTACGTGAGACCATCTGACTAAGGTCTGCGGTGCAGAATGACAAAACTATGGCCTATAAAATATTCTCCTTACCCATTTTTTCCGTTCTGCATTACGGTTTGTTTGTTTTCACGTTTCCACAATAATAAATCCCATGACAGGATCGCAGTGCCATTGATGCCAAGAGGTTTCCACGGTAAAGAAAAGCAGGAACATAAAACTGTTAAATGTCTGTAGAAGCTGGAAGGAAAGCAACGTAGCAATTTTATTTCAATTGCCACCCGCACATCGTCTCATAAGGTCAATTCGAAATGCATGTATTTAAACTAATTAACCAACTTACTTGTAAACATTGTGTTTGTTCTTCTTCTGCATTCAGAGAATAAGAGCAGAAAATGATAAGGCAACTACAGCTTCTCTGCACTACACAAATTAATACACACGCATAGACCTGCATGGAAGAACAACCACGGGAGACAGGAGTGGTGTAGGAATCCTTTCTGTATATTGCAATTATACCGGTAAATAAAGTAAAAACTAACATTTCTCAGTGCTCTTGATGCAACTCTGGTATTAGCACTGGAATGAGCAAATGAAGTCTATTTGAGATGCAAATGAATAATGCCCCTATTGACACTTTCACCCTGACTGAGGGTGACTGTTGCATCCGCTGTGGAGTAGCACGCCGGCGCTCTTACGACTAACCTCTCCTCTCTCCGAGGGCAACATCATATAAACTGAAATAGTTCAAAGGTGTCAAGAGTAATCAGTACCAATGTGCTACCAATCACCAACAAAAAAATTGTCCTCCAGTCTTTTCCACCTAGAGTCATTGCCTAAAATGACATATATGAAGAAAATGATTGTTTATTTAGATGTTACTACATTGTATCAGGAAATCGATATTCTATCATCAGGTCCTGATTCTGAAGGAAAACCAGCAGTCAAACACCTCCATTCTATCTTTGTTGATGTCTTCCTGCTCTCCCACTTCATAAGGACATCGGGTTCTTGTCTAAAACAGACAAAATTCTGAAATGAAGTCCCACCTTACACCACCTCTCAATACATGTAAGAATTTGGATGAAGGCTCTGTCTGGTCACGTAATGCAGTCTATTGATTTGAATCAGAAATGGATGGTTGGTGTGATGATAACTCCTCAGCTTTTCAGTGTTATTGTGCCAGCACAGGCTTTCTTTGTACACTGTGAGGCCACAGAGTGTTTTAAAACATTCAATTCTGTATGAGCCCTATACCAGGAGATACACATTCTTTTCCATTGGCAAGTTTAGCATCTTTACGCGCAAATCAGCAGTTATATGTAACACAGCGTAAATTGTATCCGCTTAGATTTACTTTAAGTCCTTAGGTCTACCTCTCCCTGTTCCTTGAGATGTGCAAGAGTATAAAAGGTTGTTAACACAGGACGTGCACACGTGAAGAGGCAAATTAAATGCCTGATTAAAGAAGTTAGTACCCTCACTGTTTGTTCTCATCCTCTTCTTCAATTAGCTCCTTAATTGCTGACTTGTTCGAGCCAGCTTGGTAAGAGAATACATCTTCAGCAGCTGCAACAGGAGCTTGAACTTCTATGTACACACGCAGACACTTGGATTTAGATTTCTTAACCCGTTTTAGATTGATTTTCTCCCAAGATTTGAATCACTTGCCTACAACCAGGTGTCCGGCGCCATGAGAGGTGACTTGGGATACGACACTCCACATGGTAGGGTACACACGACACGAGACATAATGGAGAGCTATGTCCTCCTGGAGCTGCAGCTGGAGGCAAGAGGGACAATGTAGATATTGTCTAAAACGGCACCAGACACTCCCTTCAGGCAACTGACTCATAACTTGAGTCACTGTCAACACTCATAAAACCAGAGGAGCTGGAAGCAAACGGCAAGAGACATAAAGTGCTGAAGAACCGATGGCTGCTTAGATGATATTCGTCTAGGTGTCAGATGGGTTCCCATAGGCTCCCTCAATCAGTGCGGCAGGTCCGAGCCTAACAAAGTATAGAAGGGATTCCACTAGTAGCAGAGAATGACATTAGACGGTCATAATTTCTACATTCTGTCCTTTAATTCAGTTTTTCCTGTAAATATATGCTAGATATGCCTGTTGGGTCTTACTAAGAAGAAGCAGAATTAATCCAAACCCTATTTCCATGTAAACATTCTTTTAACAGGCAGGTAAACTGATCTCAAAGCATCGATTGAATTGTTTTGCTAGCTCAGAGAATGTTTTTACTGTATCCTTTCACTTGTTTAAAAAGGCCTCTGGCTTGAACATCCTTGTGAGCTAAGTAATACGTTCAGAGTTACTTTCTACAAAAACTACGAATTTACTGCTATTTTTTCTTGCTCACATTGATGCGGTATCAAGATGGGAATTGAGTTTATAAGGGAATGCTGCAGCGTAGGCAAGTAACCTGAAGTTAAAATGTAGCTGAAGAGCTACAGGCAGCAATAAGAGGGTGCAAAATATCACATGCTAGGGACACTCCGATATTCATTTTGTGTGGTTGGCAAGTACTCGGGAGCGTGAGGGCCTCTCCGGCGCTCGGCTGAACACACCACTTCTCCTCCCGTGCCTCCCAGGCAGAGGTTATTAAACCACAGGTCAGCTCTCTACTCGCACAATGTCAATTCAAACTTATTAGCTCAGACCTTTCCCTGTGGTTTCAACCGGGACAGCAGACTTTGCCCTTCGGCACTTGGGGAGCGTTCTTACTGCCAGCACTGCTGCAGGACGGCAGTCTCTAGCTGAGCGGGGACGCTGATACCAAAAGGCATAGTAACTTCTTAAATCACATCAACCTATAGAAAGTGAGCAGAAGCCCAAGTCCTGAGCGCCCCTGTTGTGTTTTTTGAAGCAGTCTATGTTTGCTGTCTTCTGTTTAATGGGAATCTGGGCAGGACACCGAAGCATCTGTCTTCCTCTGAGGAGTCATGTTTACCTGGAAAAATTACTCCAAAGAAAGGTCAGATGTAAACTTCAGTGTAACAAATATTTCATAAAAGCAACAAATAAGAAGGTTCCTATTTTAAGTGATAACAATTATTCGGGCCAACTGTGCCTTCGGGATACAGGTCCTGGATTTTGGAGGATGGGAAAGAGCGAAGAAGAGATTTCCTATGACACGTTAGTTGACTGAACTAATTAGTTGACACCAATCCATTACTTCGGTCATTTTAGCTCCTGCTGATTATAGTATTGGTGACTAGATGTAACTAGTATAATATACCGACCTTTTTGTCGATACGAAGTTTCATGCACAGAACGTATTTTTCCATGATCTGACATCATTACTAACGACCTGCTCTGTCACCCTTTAGTCAGCTGAAGCAACTCTGGGAACGCTGTTTTTCTTCTATTAGCCTGATTAATAAAGGGTTCTACATGGGAAAGGGCTAAGCTCCCCCAACTTCTAGACAGAGTCGAAAGCATTCGCTAGCTTGTAGGAGCGGCTGACAATGAACAGCCACCAGATAAAGACTTGTCAGTGCTCTACAACTGCTTCAAACCAGGAAGCATTAACCTTAAAACTGTACCGGAACTGGGGCAAAACCCAAAATGTTCTTACAGGATGTAATAACATGCAAAAGGAAGCTGCTGACAAACACAGCCTCGTCAACTACCACGCTACTGAAAACACACAGTGAAAAACTAATTTTTAATTTTTTTTCCTTATTCTGAATGACAATGAATTTGTGATGAAAAAATTACCATCCTTTCCCACAGATTATGAGTGTCATTAAAGGAAAACTAACACAAAAAAATCTTCTTTAATTACTACATCTGATTACGGTTAAATTAACCGATGTTACAAGCTTACAAAACCACGTCAGGAAGTTTCTATGTTTTTTCACAAAAGCTCTGAAGTCTTACTGCAAGCTTATCAGTAGTATCTTCTGAAGACTATCTGTACTGAAGCACTCCAAAAGAAGCGGCAATTTGTGTATTTCTGGCCACAACATGGAAATTGTGAACTTCTGTCAAGTCGCGCTATTTGCCACTGTAAGCTGGTAATACTAAGCATGAATGAGATAAAGACTAAAGGCCTAAATGAATAACTGATAGAGTTTACTCTTGCGTTTTCAGCGTCCTGTTTACTGCAAGCTGTATTCTGACCCAGCTTCCTCTTCACCTCTTAAAAAGTACCTCACTCGTGAATACTCCTCAAGACATAATGAAATCTATTCAAGGTTACTCCAGCCCTATGCCATAAGCAGTGATTCTCCTCTTAGATGTGACTATAACTTGAGAATCATTATTTGACAGAGGTCAGCACCACAGTACCCAATTCACACACACCTTAATTGCCCTCAGAGTCCACCTCTGGGCTCTATCCTCAACCTGCCTGCAAGCCTTCTCCTCCTTCTATGACTATGTAACAAATACTTAGAAAAACTTCTTAGTACTGGTATTTTATCTCCACAATCTTTTATTTAGATAAGCTAAAGACACAGTGTTCCAGTGGTGTTTATATTCTTGTCATTTCTCCCATCTTATGGTAGAAGATGACAGGTCGACTGCAAGACGTGAAATTTATCTACGTAAAGCCCTTTGTGAAGATGCATAGGAAGATGAATCTCTACTGCATTTGAGCGCAACAGAATCGTGACTGAACATATCAGAATACGCAAAGGAAAAAGTAAACCTGTCATCATGACAACTGTAAGCTTCAAAGGTGGTTCTTATCATTTCATCACATTAACCATCAGAAAATAAATATGTGGGAAGAAATTCTCCAAATAATAAGCACTTTGAGGACCTGATAGAATTTAAACCGAGTAGATTGTGCCACACGGACCTCTAAAATTACAGAAAACGGTCACCTTCATTTCCCTTACAGCACATGTGCATCCTGTAACACCTGGTAAGGACACCTACATGTTGGCCTGTTTATACAGTATATTTGACTGCATTAAGGAGGGGTTCTGTTTTCCAAACATATCAAACAGCATTCATAAACATAACCGTTACAAAACCAGACACAACTTGTTAGCTTGGAATAGTCTTCCAGTAATGCTGATAGAGCTACCAATATTTTTTTCCTCTTTATTGGTACATTCACATTGGTTTATTTCTATATAATTTCATCAGTATACGGTACTGGTTTTTGTAATTGCTGGTTGTTGTAATTCCCCGGTGTAAGTGTCTCTAAAATAAAGTGGGGTTACTCACTCTATTTTAAACCATCTCCAGTTACACAGATCTCTAAAAATATCATTTCACGTGTCACCATATTTACGTTGTCACCCAGAGCCTTCTACATTGACAACGGGACGGTTCAAAAATCTCTCAGTGTACGGACAGATGATCAGAACGACAAATTACTGCAGCTTAGAGAGTCTCCGCTGGTCACCCGAGCCGTGAGAGCTGACTGTGTACGTTCTTTTAATCTGCTCTCCTTATCAAGCAAAACATACAAACTTATCTAACTTCAGGGTGGTCACCAAAGGCTTATAATTACATGTATCTAAAATAATTTAATCTAATACGTTTTAGTTTGTAACTGGAGTGAGTAAAGAGCAAACACAATAGTTAATAAATTTCACAAGAGCCTTCAGCTTCTACGTTAGATTCTAACAAGCACAGTCCTTCTCATACCGTTCTGATTTTGTTCTTCCTCCTGAAGGGAAGTGTGTTCGCAGTTTTGGGCTCAGACTAGCTGATAAGATACTCAAATGAGACTTTTTCATTGGATTTCTCAGCAGTCAGAGAACGCTGTGTCAAAGCTCTGGGACCAAGGCAAGCGGAAGCGCAGCACACCGGCCACTGGTGGCTCTGCTCAGGGTCCGCTAACAGACGGATGTCAAATGAGGCCACAGAATGGGGTGTCCCGAAGGATGTGAAGAAGGCACTGGAAGACCAGCAGCCCTTGATTATGTCACGGCGTTAATCTGCCTGCAGTGTGAAACGAGATGAGGCAAAGAGCTCTTGAGGGAAGGTTTCTTGAGGTCTGCCCTGCGTCTCCGGCCGTACAAGCAATTCCTCAACACCACAGTTCTGAGAGGCTTTTGTGTCTGGCTTGTCAGTGAGTTAACAAGATCAGCCATAAATTGAATGACATGACTGGTGAAGTTTCAGGGAAGAGAGAGACTGCTTTTGGTTTGGGTTTGGGGGTTTTTTTAAACATAAAAGCTTACATTCTGGAGACCAAGTTGATAACCGCTACACAAAGCCCACAGCTGCTTTTCTGCTACGGACCGGCTCAGTGCAAACTTTGAAGGATACAGCTCCACGGATAAAAGCTTTTGGGGAAACGGGGTGACTGACAGAAGGGCTGGAACATCGCTACTCAGGTATCTCAATGACGAGGAGTCTTGTAAAGATACTCTGTTCTTCTTTTGACTTAGCTGGGAAAAAAAAAGCAGCTCAGGAAAGCAAAAAATCTGTACGAAGGTCTGTAGGAAAACAAAAAGGTGGCAGGGAACTCCCTGCAGAGCAGCGGCCACGGCCGTTCCTTCTGGGCTGATTACTGCAAGTACGATCTGATACACAGGGAGAGCTCCTGAAAGGAAGGCCGGTTTATGGATCAGGCTTAAAAAACGGACAGGGGAAGATGAAGTGAAGAAATAATAGAAGGACTGATGAAGAGAAAATATGTAGAGGATAAAGGAAAACCAAATAAAGGAAAACTGAGACGTGGAAGATTCAATATGGAAGTAATAAGGATTTGTATAAAAAGACTGAAAAAAAGGTGGAGACTATTAAAAAAAAAAAAAAGATCAGCACTGGAAATTAATCCTAGTATTACTTAATGCACTTTTCAATATTTTCCATATCTTTAAGGCTTTCTAGCACATCATCTTTCATTCTAATTCTGGGCTTTTCTCCTAAATGCCAATGAAGCCAGGCAAACAGGTTTTTGACTGTTTGAACTGAATGAGAAATACATCTCTCCTCTCTCTTAAGTGGTTGCTTACTTTCGGTTCTTTGTTCCTTTATTCCTGTGACAGTCTCCTTCAAGGACCTTTCTGTATCAGAAGAAACTGAATGACAATTAATTTAGCGCACTTATCACATTTGTACTGGCTAGATACTCTCCAGATTCCTGAGGAGGAATAATTTTGCTCTCAATGAAGGCAGACCCACCGGTTTTGGTGCAACAGTGAAAATTCTTCCCGAGAGATTTAAAAAAAAATCATGAAAGATTGGTTGAGATGCCAAATTGCTAAAAAAGTCTATGGGAAGTTCTGTTTTTTCTCAGCAGTGTAATTCCATGTGACAATTTGAGCATGAAGCTGCCTATAGTGCAAACACTTACAGTGATTAAAGTATTTGGATGAAAAGTCTCCCTCATTTAACAGACATTTTTGACATGAAGAGAACACGTAGAAATCTTCTGCGCCCGGTATTTAAGGGGCGGAAAAAAAATAAAAGAATGTATCTCCGAATTTTCACTTCCTGGTCACCAGGCTGTTTAACCGTTAACATTTTCAGTGGCTATTCGGATAAATTAAAGCCAAATTCTATGTTGCAGTTCTAAAACCAGTTCTTATATGTTCTGCTACTGTAAAACAAGATATAATGCGATTTACCAACTGTGTTCCCTGTTTAGCGATTCTGATTATACATTAGATCTGTACCCAGAAACAACCAGCAGTCAGATAAAATCAATGCAGCAACAAGATTCCCTTTTAAATGAAAAGCATCTCAACGCTCTTCTGCCATGCAAACAATCATCGAGTGGTACTTTTTCTCAATGTCTATTTATGATGCAAGCCAAAATGAAAAAATCAATGCCCTTCAACAGAGGGAGCATCAGTGTCTCTTTGTAAGCACAGCAAACGACCCGTTCTTGTTCCTTATCACAGCTATGCCACTCTTGGAGAGCTTAAAAAACACATTCCCGGGACTGTCAGTCAGAAGAGGAAACCTCTTTAATGATCCTTCACCAGGAAAGAGGTTATAAAGCTTTTAACAAACACTCCTTATGTTCTACTCACACCTTCAGAGAATATCCTAGGACATCGATTGGTTTGTTTTATCAAAAAGTTAAAAGTAAAACATATTTAAATATGAAAAACACTGACACCATCAAAATTCACTGGAAATGTTACATCTATTTTTTAATCTGTGATTTCTTTGAGTTTTATGACACAATTGATCCCTATTTCTTATAAAAAAATAATTTTACCTATATCAATTGAAAGGACTCGCAAGATATTCCACACTTTGAGAAGTGCAGAAATAAAGTTGTTCAGGATATTTCATTCTAAACAAATTTGTCAAAAACATCTTGCATTTGGGGCTTAACAGAAACTACAGAACATGCCCATTTGCCACCGATTGTAACTGTGGTCTGTTGAACATCTTGCCCATCTTCACTGCATTTGTGAATGAATGGTGTACACCAAACCATTTCTCTTAAAGTCATTTACTACTTAAGACTGTTCAGAAAACTACCGAGTGTCGCTAAGATTAAAAATAGAACAATTTCATATAATTTTCAGCATCAGTATAGAGTGTAAAAACACTGAATGAAGGGTTAATTTGCACAAGTACAGAGATCCAAATAGGAGATGACATTTGGTCTATGAGACCATCTTTAGGCTGTGGAAAAAAAACAGAATATATTTTCTCATAGCCCTAAGAAGAGCTTACAGCTGAAATGTCTTCTCTAATCTTATTGTTTATTTGCAATCTGCATTTATTACCCTCTTTGCTTTTATTTTGCAGCTAACATCCTTCTCCAGGACCCTATTTGTCTCCAGATGTTGACCAGTATACATTCTTTTTGCTACCTGTCTTCTGGATCTGAAGCCTTTTCCATACGGGGACTTGGTAATCATAACCTTTCGTATCTTCGCCGTTAGTGCGAGTCTACTGCTCGCAGGAACAAGAAGTGATGACACTGATTGGAGTTAGATGTCATGCAAGCACATGCCGTGGAATTTTTTTGTACGAGATTTTTGTGTTCTGTAGCATTCCGGCTGGCAAGTGAAAGGGAAAATTTACAGTTCATTCCACTCTCTTAGTGTTGTATAAGTACATTCTAAAGCAGACTCAATTTAATGCTTTATGAAATTGGATTTTGACTGCTGTAATTTCAGATACTTAATTGCAATTACAAGCTCTGTTTTTAAAGAAACTGTAATTCAGTAGAGTCACATGGTCCAAAAAGCTTCCTCCTGAAGAAAACAGTAAATATAACATCGCCCAGGAATGTTCACCTAACAATATCTTAGGTGCCTCTGCTGTTTACCACAGAAGATAACCATCAGGCATGGAAGTATTCAATAAATACCTCATAAGAAAAGTGGCGTTTTGTTCAGTTTTCTGTTGTCATCTACTCTTCCACGACTGAGGAAGGGGGCTTCAATGCTCAACGGTTCCATAGCTGACGTCCAAATATCCCAGGGAACTGCTAGAGTTTGAACTTCTTCATCAGAGGAAGAAGCTGATGAACTGTGTTTTAGCCCGAGAAATATTCCATGCGAAACATGGCTCTTCAGTGCCTTTTTTGATGATTTGTGGGTTATTGCTATGGATTGATGCATAGCTAATCCCCCTCCCAAGTGGAATGCCTTTATAACACATTAATCCTTAATCAGCTCAACGCAGTGATGATAGGGCAGATTGCAAAAATGCTTCAGCTGGTGTACAGTAGAGTTAGAGAGTTCAAGAAATTTCTTCCACTTGTATTAGTAAAGGCTTAGAATTTTTGCCAACACAGTAAATTCAGTTACAGATTAAAAGGACTTTCTGTATCAGCACAAGCCATGATGTATAAATTATATCGGTAATATCTGTAGAGGAACAGGTGAATCCTAACCCCCCCAAAAGGTTGGATTTTAGTGATTAAAGGACAATTTATTTCAAGATACAGGTATAAGCATTCCCATATTACTAATGCACAGCTATATCTGTTAGGAGATGCTGTCGGCATAACACCCAGGAAACCTTTTCGAACTTAGCCCTTTGAGAAACAGCCTAGAAGAAATGATGAAAGGAATAAGAGAAACATATATTGCCCTCTTTGTGAATCAAGTTTAGAGAGTCAGATGAATGCCCTGAATGATCATACAAAAAGTTTTGACTTTTTTTTTTTTCCTTCCAGACCTCCTGCACTCAAACACTCTACCAGAGAAAAGTGCTCCCTCTTGATCATTAAGGCGCCGGGGAAGGCTTCTTATTCCTTTTTTGAAAAAGTCTCCATTTTCCAACCAAATGCCATCCTGTATTTACATTGTATAATATCTCCACGTGTTTGTTTCAGCCCTTTAGCATTCCATCAAAATTAGTATAATCTGTGAATGTTACCACAGTGTTATTAGGTTTAGTCACTTTCCTAGACAATTTCTACAAATATTTAATAGGAAAGACATTTTCATAGATCTCTGTTGTCACACTGGAATAGTTCACTGTTTATATTAAATTTCCCTCCATTTGTTTTACTAAGTCTAAATTTTTAAGGAAAAATATCATAATGTTGCGAACAGGCCACCCTCCTGCTTCGTAAGTGCACAAGGTACATACAACCCTTTTCTTTGTTTGTAATATTCTTTATGTAATCTGTGCTAAAGCAATCCCATTTATGATTACATATTTTTAATTTTAATTTTAATAATAGCAAAAAAAATGTAAAATTCATGGAGGCAGGCAATATCAGCAGGTTCAAAAGAGGATTAGACAAACTCAAGGACAGCAAGTCTGTTGCCAGATACTAAAAGAACTGGGCAGGAATGGACCCCCAGCATCCCTAATCCAAAAATTCTGGATGCTGGAGGAGAACAAGGGGAAAGAGCTGCATGCTCTCCCTAAAGAGCATCTCATTTTGCCAGTGGCAAAGGAGAATACTGGGCTTGATGGACCATTAGTCTCAGCCAACAGGGCATTTCTTATGTTCTAATGGAAAACCTAATTTATCTTTTGTAAAAGCCAATTAGACAGCATAAAAGACAGATATTATTATCAAGTTAGGGCGATCTGTAAATGGAGATTCAAAGTTAGTAGCAGTTAGAGAAATGTAACTCATGTTAATTGAATGCTAATTATATGTGCAATTATTTTGGATTATACTGAGCAGTAAGAGACAGTGTGCTAGAAGTTAGTGTTCAATGGAAGTCCATCTTCTGAAAATTTGGACAAAGTAAAATGATTGGATTTCCCTATATCATTTTACATATATTTTTCTTTAGTTTTTCATATTGCATAATTCAAGCTCACGTATAAAACTTCCCTCTCATAATCTATATTTCACAGACAATTACAATGGACATGCAGAGGTGGAGAACTGGTCCTTTTTTACCTAGTGGGGCTGCAGTGAAGAAAACAGTGATGATGTGGGAAATTCCTGAGGCATGTGGGGAGACGAGATATACATCTTCTTCTTCAGACACCATTTTACAGAACTCTCTGAAATACACCCTACAGTTTCCAACTCATCATTCAGAAAACTGGCGTGAGATCTGTGAAGGAAAGGGGTCAAAATTCTGTAATTTCTATGGTTGTGCAAACACAGCTTCACCAAGGGCCAGACAGAAGCGCAAAGCACTAGAAACCTTAGAATAGCACCTCCGATGCTGGAGTAGCAGGGTACCACTAATTGAATTCCATGATATGAAACTAAGTTAGCAAATTTCTGAAAATCACC
Source organism: Vanellus vanellus (assembly GCF_965231255.1). Taxonomy (NCBI): domain Eukaryota; kingdom Metazoa; phylum Chordata; class Aves; order Charadriiformes; family Charadriidae; genus Vanellus; species Vanellus vanellus. Next base: position 16,233,157 of record NC_138919.1, read on the forward strand.
TACAAAAGGTAAAACACTTACTTACGCACTAAATAACAAAACCCTACAATCCATGCACTGCAATGAGAGAAAAAGAAAAAGAAAGGCAAAAGGAGTAAAGGAAGGAAAAAAAAAATACATTTGGTATCAGGAAATTCTTCATATTTCTGCTGTTCACTGCTGTGCTTTTCTAATCTGTATCATTTCATTGAAGTTGGTTTAAAGGACAATACTTTCTCACCTTTGTCTTAAATAAATTTATATGCCTGACAATTTGAATGGGGTTTCAGTGGAGAAAATCTTATCCTTTACACATCTTATTGCTATCTATGCTAATTTTTTTCTTAATTTAAAATGGAAAAATATCAGGTCAACCTGGAATTAACGTTGCATATGCCAATTTAGAAATTTTTCATAGGTTTCATTGATCTGTCTGTGCGTCTGTGAAACAAAGAAAAGAGGTAAAGGCTTTATTAAAAACCAAAGCCCTTAGATCATAAAATATGGCATTATCATAACAGGAAAAAAAAAATAGTTACTGATGTGTTTAATGCTACAGAGGAGGCCAGAGAATGCAAACAAGAAATAGATGTTCCAGACAAGTATTAACGCTAAATGTTTCAGACGAGAGTTGCAAACAGTTGCTTCCTCATTTCTGCTTCACCAGTGAAGCAACGGTAGAAGCAACGAATCCGGGTACTATAGTTTCAAGAATCAAGTTGTCTAACTGGCCAGAGGAAAACCTATGTAATAAGCAGCTAAAAATGAATGCAGTCACTGTTTTCTCTCCTAGCACCCATCATTTTAGAGACTTAAGGGGACGTAATTTACCCGGTACAGCCCTGGTCCAGCAGGAAAATAACGCAGTGACAGCAACAGGCGCTCCATTCCCATACGAGCTGTAAGTGCCAACAGCGGGCAAGAGGACCCGATCAAGAGGAGAGAAAAATTACTCTAGTGCTTCCACATTATTTCCAAAGTCTATCTTATTAGCTAAATCTGCATACATAGAAACAAAGCTCAGGCAGAACCAAATCAGTAAATGACACGCTAAAGAATTAAAGTAGAGTGAATTTACCACTCTTTGTTGCTACAGTGCCAATTGAGCTATTCAGCTACTCTGCCCAGGACTGACGGCTCTAATGGGAGTCATTCTTTTGGGATTTTTTTTTTTAAGGACTGGAATTATACTGGCAGACATATAAGCCTTCGGATTTTACCAGGCTCTGAAAGATGTGTTAAATACTAACATTCACGGATAAGAATCAATCAGCTGGGTCCTTTAACACACTTAGAATAAATTACTAGGTAAGCCCTCTATTTCATCCACTCTATTGTGTGGGTTCTACCTATCCATCGATCTAACGCCATACTATTTGTTCTAAATATAGAATGCTTATGCCTACTCTAAATAAGTATTTCTAGCTTGCATCTAAAAATAGATCCATACCCAATTTCGTTTAAATCTCCTCCTGCTACATTTTAAAGCTTTTGCATTGTCCGATACCGTGCGATAAAGTCAGCTATTAGCTAAGCCCAACAATTCTCCTTCATCAGAGCCACCAGTTGGCAATTCATAGAGAGGAAACATCTTTTTGGGCAATTCAGCGGCACACCACTGAAGACTCCAACCGCTTGTGATTCTCAGTCCATTTTTATGGAACAGTCGAAATGCAGCAAAGTAGGTCAGCAGCATCCCCCCGAAAGGTTTCTCAGGAAGCTCCCCCTGCGAAAGCTCAAACACTAGATCAAAGCCCCACCTCGACTGCCACACTCAAGGATCCCTCTAGGATGTGCTCCCTTATGAAAAACTCTTGTGAGGTTCCACAGGAGCTTAAAGCCTGCACAAATGAAACAGCAACATTTCCTTGTTGTTGTACTTTACAGCTCCTTGAAACACGCTGTTATTCTCTCCGAAGACTGTAATTGAAAGTTATAAGTTATAACAACTGATTTATTCTTGCTGAAGGACTATTTAAAATGATCTGAAGTAACTGAAATTTAAAGTTTAAAACCCGCATCAATAGTTCTATCCTCAACATTTATTTAAAAGAGGTTTCGAACAGAGCAATATGATATAATTTAAAAATGAATTCAACAGTTGTTTTTACTCCCTCAGAGAGCAGTTATTGCCTGTCATATAATTAAGTGAATATGCCAGTGACAGAATACACAAAGCAGCAGGGAGCACAGGAAAAGACTGAAGCCTCTGGTAGTCCATGAGCCTTTCGGCTCACCACAGTGAGAAAACCTGTCTAATATATTAGAAAGAGAGAATTAAAAGACATGATCAGAAAAACAAGAAATTGCAAGGAAACACTCTATCAGTATGTCTCATACTGGGTGTGAATCAATCCAGATGATGCTCGGCGAATTTTATGACACGTTACAAAACATACTGTTAACACTTTATCTATCTCACATAAACAATTATTTAAAATTGGTAAAAGTCAGCTGAAAATAATAATATACCTTGAATAACTATCTAGAATGAATAAAAGATGTTCATGGAGCTTCAATCTACAGTGAAGACTAATATCAAGAATTCATCTACTCTATTCAAATCAGCCTAATGCGTACGTACAACTATTAGACACCCTTCATATTTTTTTTGTCTTCAACTATGAGACCCTCTATGATAAATAAAAGGAAATAGGAGGTTCTTCCTCATCTCTAAACAGGAACAAAGTGAATAGTAAGTTTTGGACTGTTGAATTTTGCTTCTGAAACGAATGCCCTTATCAGTTACCATTCCAAGTATCCAGAGTCCTCAAAACAAGAGGAGATGTCTGACATATTGCAATGACAACACCGGGAGTCTTCCCCATGAGATACAGAACTGGCTTTAGCACACCATATTTTGGATGCCACAGCAGCCAGTAGCACTTCCAAGAATATTTCTTAGCCTGTCTCATCTCCACTGTCAATGATCTGGTACACAGTATTCTCTTCTCAAGTAATGCCATCAGAGATCATTGTCTGTGTTCAGAATGAAACTGCAAATACGTTAGACTGAAACATGTTAGCCAAAAGTACGTTTGTCAATAATTTTTTGAAAACAGCATATAAAACAAAGTTCTTCTTTGAAAAAAAGGACCTTTTCACAGGGTATTTTTCCATTAAGTTTCAAAAGATATTCAATATTCAATCCACTCACATAATAATATTGTTCAGCATTTCTTTTCTCTTTTCTTCATACATGATAAAGGCATCCAAGGCCAAAATTCAGACTGCTTTTGAGGAGGGGAGTTGATCCTCAGGGAAGTATTAGCTGCCTTCAGAGCTTTCTACAGCGTGTGGGGTAAGAGGCCGTTTGCCTTAAACACTGACTGTGGCCTCTACTCAGTCTATGAACATCGTGAAAGATGTCCCGGGCAGTCCAGATTTCATATTGTAGACTCGGGGCAAAAACGCTTCTCTGAACACCAAGTGATCTCTAACTGAGATTCATGAGCACTATGGGAAACAGTTCCTGAAAGGAACAAAAAGACAAAGAAAGAAAGAAAGAAAGAAAGAAAGAAAGAAAGAAAGAAAGAAAGAAAGAAAGAAAGAAAGAAAGAAAGAAAGAAAGAAAAAAAGGAAAGTATATAAAGTAACATCCAACCAGTTTATCAGGATAACTGACACTGAGGTGCGAGTGATCGCACTGCGACGTTGGCACTGCCTGTTCCCTTCCTTTCTGGCCCTTTCAGCGATTTAAATTCCTGAAGCCCAGGCCAAGATTTTCCTACAGCGGAGGACACCGTTTGAACAAGTGGTCTACCCAGTCCAGCCAGCCACTAAGGCTGCCAGAGCCACTGCGGCCCGCGCCCGCAGGCCGAGGGAGACAAGGGAACGGCCGTGGCCACGCACATCTGGAGGAGCCGTGCCGGAGACGGGTAGAGGTGAGGGCCAGCTGCAGGTTTTTACCACTATCTTCCATTTCAGGGGGACTTCACGGGGGGGGGGTTCTTCCATGGTGACTTTGCTATGGCGTTATTTATTCCTAAATTCTGTAAACAAATTTATTGATTTTTTTTTTTAATCCATTATTGAAAATTCGGAAGAAGTTTCACAGAAAACGCCTTCAGAAACTAAAATGGCAGACGCTAGAAACGAAACCCCAGCATAAAAGTTAGCGTGTGAGCAAAGTTAATAGCACGCTAACTGCTTTTCAAGAACAGAAGCGATTCTCCATGGCCTTGCCAGGGGAGGTAAGCACACTCACAGAATACCAAACTCTGACACCGGTCTAATTGGGCCACCGCAGCCATTGTTACTCTGCATGTGGCCACGTCCTACTGTTGAGGTTCCTGGAAACAAGAATATGTTTTGAATAAACATATGGTTTATGACAGAAATTCAGGCGTGTTTCCTCAGAGGTGAGCTGCTGTTATATCACCTGTGATGAATTCCACCCTTTTGAATCCAGAACTGAAGAGCAAATTTTGGTCCTGTGACTCTTACTGCTTCAACGCTCCACACGTAAGAACGTTTTTCTGGAAGCTTCCAATTACCGTGGAATTTTTCTCAGGGATTTTTTTTGTACCATTGATTAAAGATAATCACGAAAAGAAAACTATGGCTACTAATTGTTGAAGTTGTAAGGGAATATATTGAGATGATTATCGACTTAATGAAGCTGGCACTGAAATACATTTTCCTGATCTGCCTACTCTGTGTAGTGCGTCTTCTGACTGGATAATATGCTGTGTTTTCACTCAGCCTCAGTAAATAACAGACTGATCTCTCTTGTTTGCAAATGACAGCAAACACAGTTCCAGGAAAAATAATAAAACAAACAAACACAACATGCAATGCAAGTATCAACCGTTTCAGTCTCAGTGAAAATAAGCTTCATAGAGAAAGGCTTGTTTCAACATACTTAAACTTAATGCCAATTTGCAATTGCAAATCTAATTCTGAACTATTTACTAATTAAAAATAATATGGTGTGCAAATTTCATAGGAATGTGTTTTTTCAAGTGCAAATCCATACAGATTGATTTACAAAGCTAAGTTATCTGCACCTTCTGAGGAGGAAAAACTAGAACGACCAGTTAAAACAGTCCACCCTTCCTCCAATTTCAGTAAAGGTTACTACCCCTGAACAAGCTTTTCAGTGCATTTTTTCTTGTCCTGTCTTTATTTACTGTGTATTGAGAATAACCTTTTTCCGTTGAATGAGCAGAGAGGGAAAACCGGTTGGTTTTGACTTCCTACCACCAATCTGCCATAACTATTCCAAACCTTGCCTGTGAACACCCACTTCTTTACTCCATGTATATATTCCAGCTTCACTTCTCATCTTCCAAATATAAATCTTCTTTCCCAGGCTCTAGAAAATTTGCAGCATACATCTTAAACCACTTTTGATCTCTTGACGGATATAAGCACGCCCTTGCAACAAAGACCAGTGAAGGGCCTGATTTCCTTGTATGACAAGGTGACTCGTTTAGTGGATGAGGGAAAGGCTGTGGATGTTATCTACCTGGACTTTAGTAAAGCCTTCAACAGCATTTCCCACACCATTCTCCTGGAGAAACTGGCTACTCATGGCTTGGATGGGTGCACTCTTCGCTGGGTAAAAGACTGGCTGGACGGCTGGGCCCAAAGGTTGGTGGTGAAAGGAGTTATGTCCAGTTGGTGGCCAGTCACAAGTGGTGTCCCCCAGGGCTCAGTACTGGGGCCGGTTCCGTTTAATATCTTTATCAACAACCTGGACGAGGGGATCAAGTGCACCCTCAGTAAGTTTGCAGATGACAGCAAGTTGGGTGGGAGTGTTGATCTGCTTGAGGGTAGGATGGTTCTGCAGAGGGATCTGGACAGGCCACATCGATGGGACGCGGCCAGTGGTGTGAGGTTCAACAAGGCCAAGTGCCGGGTCCTGAACATGGGTCACACCAACCCCATGCAGTGCTACAGGATTGGGGCAGAGTGGATGGAAAGCTGCCCAGCAGAAAGGGACCTGGGGATCTTGGTCAACAGCCGGCTGAATACGAGCCAGCAGTGTGCCCAGGTGGCCAAGAAGGCCAACAGCATCCTGGCCTGTGTCGGAACAGTGTGGCCAGCAGGACTAGGGAAGTGATCGGCCCCCTGTACTCGGCACTGGTGAGGCCCCACTTCGAGTGCTGTGTTCAGTTTTGGGCCCCTCACAAGACACATTGAGGCACTGGAGCGTGTCCAGAGAAGGGCAACGGAGCTGTGAGGGGTCTGGAGCACACGTCTGATGAGGAGCGGCTGAGGGCCCTGGGGGTGTTCAGCCTGGAGAAGAGGAGGCTGAGGGGAGACCTTCTCGCTCTCTACAGCGCCCTGACAGGAGGGGGTAGCGAGGGGGGGTTGGTCTCTGCTCCCAAGGAACAAGGGACAGGACAAGAGGAAATGGCCTCAAGTTGTGCCAGGGGAGGTTTACATAGGATACTAGGGAAAAGTTCTTCACCGAAAGGGTTGTCAAGCTTGTGTTGGAAAGGTTGGAAAGGTTGGAAAGGGTTGGAACAGGCTGCCCAGAGCAGCGGTGGAGTCGCCATCCCTGGAGGTGTTTAAAAGATGGGCAGATGTGGTGCTGAGGGACATGGTTCCGTGCTGGTTTTGGCAGTCTCAGGTTGATGGTTGGACTCACTGATCTTCAAGGTCCCTTCCCACCTAGACAATGCTATGATTCTATAGCCAGGCTGGTACTTTAAGTTGTGCCATGATGAGCAAACTAACCAGGATTATATGTTTTTTAAACCTACTAAATATAGCATATGTTACTCTTCTGGGACAAATGATCTGTCAGCAACAAATACCAATGATTAAAAAAACTAATGTTGCTCTTAATTTGTACAGTGTACACATCAGAAATTAACTCTTGAGTTCCACAGATGATCAGTCTGTAGCAGTTCTTGGCATAACTTTATAATTGTGTTCTAAATGCTGTATGCATCTTAACTAATTAACGTCACGAAACCTGAAGTAGACTTGTAAGTATTAGCATATGCCCTGAAGCATGAGATTTCATTATCTTTACCATTATTTTAGCTTTCATAAAGATAAGCGTTAACAGTAACATAGAACGAACCACAGGAAAAAGAGGTGGTTACCTGCACCTAGAGCATTTGATTTGAAAATCTTCCAGGAGCTGCAATATTCCAAAGCTTGAGTGCAAACACACAAATAAACATTTATGTAAATCTACTGAACATATCACTGATACAAATAATGGTAAAAAAAAAAACAAACAAACAAACCAAACCCCAGACATTTCCCTTATGTGTTTCATGATTCAAATACTGTGCTCAATAAAGCTTTGCTAATGCCATTACAAATGGCTGCAAATTCTGTTCCAGTTGCCAGGAAGATAACTGAGAGGCACAAAGTACAAGACAGGGCACAACTGTCTTTCCATATTCTAAAAATATTAGGACGTTTTCCTTGTCATTCTCTGGATTACTTCTGTTTCTGTATCCTGTACAGATTTGACCAAATATATTTGACAATTCTATACGAGTATATGCAAATAGATATCTGTAATGGCATTATGATATTTTTTGTCCTTATTTAAGGCACCCGCTATTATCTTCACTATTAACAACGCTACCTAATGGGCAAATGTCTGCATGACAATAAAAGGAAATTAAAGTAGAGATTCCCAGTGATACAGTTCACTCCTGCTCAGTATTCTGAGTAGGAAAATAGTTTGCTCATTACAACATTTAGTTAGAAATGTTACCTAGAAAACACAGATATGTGGTCCCAGTGCCTCAAATCTATGACCACTCTACACAGAAGTCATTACAGAAATAAAACTTCTTAATGTAGGAGCATTGGCCTGAATTTTATGGAAGTATAAATCTAATCTCAGTTTGAAGCTGTTGATATTTGAAATACAATTATTTTTATGTTGGACCCTTGAAGGGAAATTGAGAGATTTGTGAAAATGTAAAATACTCTCTAAATATACAATGTACCATTAAGAGTACAGTCAAGTGATTGTGTCATAAATGCCTTTAGAATCCAACTGTGTTGCTTTGCTTTACTGCTTAGCAACTTTTCCAAAGAACTGTTGCATGTAGGAATGAGGTTATCTTGCAAAAACTATTTATTCAATTAAACAATGCTTAACTAAAGTATGTTTTCCAAATCTTCAAACAGAGATCAGATCTTATCAATATTTATGCAAATAAATGCAGTAAGTTTATCACATGCTTAAATAGAAGTACGCAGTTTAGCACTGTTCCATTAAAACACTATGCAGGGATCATGCTTGCAGTACAGTAAGCAAAATGATTCAAGGACTCATGAAGTGCCCAAGCCTCCCAAGAATACCACAAACATTTCCTGAGAATCTGAGTTTTCACAATAATTAAAAAATGAAATGAACTTATACTTTACCCTCATTAATTTTGCTAAGTTGTATCAACAAAAGAGTGGATGAAGGGGAACTACATCCACTACAGTGGATGAAGTACAACGGTACTACAATAGAACTTTCAAAACCTCTAATAAGCTGGTATTAAGAAAACCGCATTCTCATAGAATAAGATGCAAAATAATGAGAGGGTTTACAATTTTGACTAGGATAAAAATAAACATTACATATAAATGGTCAATTCAGAGTTTGGCAGAGTTAGTTCTGGACAATCCTGATGTTTCTATAGTTGGCTGATGTTGAATAATTAAATTGTGATATGGCAAAACTGCAAAGCACAAAGCAGTATTTATCTACTCGTGACAATTGAACCAGGAAGGCTGAAAGGAAAAACAAGAATAAACTAATGTAAAACACTATGGGGTTTTGGAAAGCATAACACAAGCCATTCACGTACCAAAATGGATTAGAACAATTCTGATATAAATTAGTAGGCAACTAAATCTTCTCTTCTGGTTTGTTCTGTTTTGAGCTGTTCTAGAAAGGTCTCCATTTTTATTCTCTTCGGTTCTATTGCCCCCGACTCTTCTCACCACATTCACTTAAGTTAAAACGCCACTGATGATACCACAGAAGTGAGAGTGACGTGGAAGACCTGCGTCCTTCACTGACGCACGACTCTGCTCCCCCCGGAGCACTGGCTCCTGTCGTGGGTGACAACACGGGCCGGGGAGGCAATACTTCACTGCTCTAAAGATTGTTATTTCCCCACCTAAACATGCTCCAGCCTCTGCGTACCTCTGCCCGGAATACCTTCCCCTCCACTTACAGCTAGCATAGCGCAGGGTAAAATAATCCATAACAGTTAAAAGATTAAAGTACAAAGAGCTTATTAAGTGTGACTATATTAAAGGAGTAACTGCTGGAAGAGAAAGTAAATGTCAAAGTGAGAGGGTGCACCTTCAAAGCTCACCCAATGCACTACACTTAAAAATGTAAATTAAAAAACCTTATTAAAATACTAGATTTTATATTAGCATTTATAAAGCACAAGCTCAGAGTCCTTTTCATAATTCTGGTAAATCCCTTTTGCAGTTTAATAAAAGAAGATATTCAACTTTTGCATGTGAGCAAAGACCCAATGGAGTTGTTTTTTTTTAAGGTCCGCATGTGAGTAAAAAATGCAAACCTTTGGAAAGTACTTTGATGTTATACAAAGGAAAGGTTTATTGTTATGTTATTCCAGAGGCATAAATGAAGTAGTAGGGAATTAAAAAATTTAAACTATTAGCAAATCATGTGGCCTCTAGCTGGGTAGCTTAGATCTGCTGTCATCCTCTTGGCCCATTTTATGTCACGCATGTGCTCTTTATATTACACACGTTATATAGAAAACAAAGTGCAACAAATACAATGTGTCATCTTTGCTTTTGGTGTAAAACAATCTGTCTGTGCTATCTAATACAAACCTATCAAAAAAAAAAAACCCAAAGTACTGCATTTGATGAATATGCACATTTTACTATAGAAATGACTGAAATTCACACCTACCAGTACAGAATATATTAGAACTGATTAAGTGAAGATCCCGTTGGGTGCAGCGGCCTTCAGAGTAGATGACAGCAGTCTCAGAGACCCCATAATTTATTACTATCTCCCAGCGAGAAAAGGAGAACTCTAAAAGGTGTTCCTCAATCAGAAATTTTCCTACCGATGAAATAATTTTGCTTAAATAATTAAAAACATCAGGAATTGAATTCGGAGTCTTTATTCATCTACTATTACATCTATAGGTTTCATAAGAGAACGCAAGGTATATTTTACCCACGAGTTTTTCCACGTCATGCTCGGTATTTTTTTCCGTTCTGGAATTGTTTCCTGAATGAAAGTGGCTTCCCAAAGAGACAAGAGGATGACAGCTGAAATTGTACCTTTATGAATCTTGATTAGTGAACCTTCAGTACCATAAAGTTTCTTATTTAGTGACATGAACACTGACAGCTATGGATTAGAAGTGATCACGCATTAAAATATTAACGCGCCACTTCTCTTTACGTCACTGAAACAAGAAGATCTCGCTAACTCCCTGTCTTTATTAAACTATCAGTGGCATATTAGCTTTTTCTTCTACTGGAGTTTTTAAACCATCAACATACAAGAAAGGCCTATTTACAAGATTCCTTCAAGGTATTTTCACTACGTCTGCTAAAAGGTTTCTTAAAAATAAATTCATTTACTCTTCAGATAATGCTGTTGAAACCGTAGTTGAGTCCAGTCAAGAGCAGATCTGGGACCCAGCCAAGTGGTTGCACAGTATTCCCTGCTCCGGCTCTCCTGCTGCGCACCCGGGCCATCGCTTAGCAGCTATTTGCCGCCCCCCTCGTTACAGCACGGTTTTAACTACGCGTCCGCGTGCAGACAAATCCACCTCTCGGAAAACACAGCTTGACTTGTTCACAATGACGCTAAATGTGAATAAAATATTGACAAACAAGCCGACACAAAGATGTGAGGGCAGATATTTAGTTTAGAAAGTTGGTTTTGTGGTCAATATCGCAACAGCGAACCACACGATCTAAGATGCGCTCCTGTGAAAGCACAGACTAGGTACAGGAGGCAGAATTTTCAAGGCACTTCCACTGACCTCCACCCACTTCAGATTTGGGACAGAAACAGTTTGCGAGGAAGGGTACAATCAAGGAGAGAAAGACTAGCCAGACTTGCAGCAGAATTAGCACTGCAGTACTTTTGTTTCGGGATCATCCAACAAATCAAGGAACTGTGACATTTTACTAAAGGACAGTTAATTTACCTAAACTTGACCAAGTAAGATCCAGTGTATTAGTGGCTGACAAACAGGGCTAGGGAATGTTTTTACTGGCTTCTACAGTAGTTTCATGAGATGCTTCATGATAGTGAAAACTCTTTAGAGAGAATCTGAGAGCTGGGGGAAATCAGCGTTTCTCCCCTTGTGCCTCAGCACGAGATGGAGCATCCAACAATTTCCTCCCTCCTCTTACTTTGCAAGACAAATCGTCCTCAGTTTCGTTCCAGCACGTTTATTAGGATGTATGATCTCTTTTGCCCCCCAATACTTCTGTGTAAGCCAACTTCCAGCTGTGATGACACAAACAGTGTTAGAAGACGGGAGCTGATGATAGGGTTGTTTGTTTGGTATAAGGTCTCGTTACAGAACAGCTTTTCAAGATTCGAGATTTGTCTTAAACGGCTGCCTCGCTTCTGAACCAAAATAATGAAAAGCTCCAAAAGTAACGGGTTTCATTCTGAAGCAGTTGGAAGAAAAGAAAAAAAAAGCTGGCTAGAAGTGCATATTAATACTACATTCAATTAGCCGCCCAATTATTCTCTTTGATACTCAAATACTCCACACAAATCTGCAGCAAAACAGCATATTTAAATCCGCACTACTACTACTACTACTTACTAATTTGCTAAACGGGTTTTATAAGTGGTGGTGTTTATACGACTACCATTTTTCTTGGCTTTGCCTCCTTTTTTTCCTCGCAGAGCGCTGCCTGTGCTGCTGCGTGGGCAGTGCAGGTTCAATCCACAATTCTGCTTCTCTTCCAGAGTCAAAGCCGACGCTTTCGCTGCGGGGAGCAGCAGGGAGCGGGATGGGCACGTCTGGCCACACTCAGCAAGGAGAGGACAGGAGGTGGGGGGCAGCAGCAGAGGAGGGGGCCAGAGAGCAGCAGCGACATCTGGACAGGAGCTGAGCAGCAGTACTGCACCCCTGAGTTCGGGGGTCCCGTGGAGAAGGTGACAGAGAGGGTAAAGAAACTTCGGTAGAAGATTTGGGCAAAGAAGAGGAAAATGTCTGGGGGGCATAAGGCAACAGCTTTGCTGGCAGATATTAATGGAAAGGTAAGGAGGTGTCTACACGGAGCGGCGAGGAGAAGGGGCTATGTCTGAGCTGGGACCAGCCTGAGAAGCTGGCTGTGGATGACAGCAATAGCTGGCAGGCAAGAATTACAGACAGAGAAGTTTCACAGAGCTCTGAAATAGCAAGAATTAGGAGAATTTGAGCTCAGGAGCAGGAAGATGAGCTGCAGACTTGGGGAAATGGTTGTGCTGGGGCAAAAGGTTTGGAGGAAACGACTCTGGAGAGCAGAAACTCTGGCACAAGATTACCAAGGGACAACACTGTCCCTGACACCCTTAAAAGTGGGACCCTCCACCTGTCTTTTGCCCCCTCAAGGCAGGACATTTTTCTGCTCTTGTTTATCACAGTGCCAGTTAAAATAATAGTAAGGACACTTGATGGGAACATCCAATATTGACTGCATATATTGGAGATTCTTGACATTTTCTCTCTCCTTGATCATAACATTTCTGCTCACTTGTGAAAAATACGAATAAAAATATAAATAAATTAAAATGAAATGTACATAGAATTTTAGAAGTGCATTATGAGGTTGTTGCTGCAATATCTGTTGGGTAAACAGAAAATGCAGCTGTCTAACAACAGCCATTGAAATTTATAAGTATCCCAATAAACTGTTTCTCGTTGCTGCTAAGGCCGGTTTCAGTTCCCATGGAAACAGATGATGGATTGCCAAAAATGAAATTTGATGTTTTAAAATAATCAGTGATTTAAACTAGTGATTATTATGAAAGTATTGCACTCTTCTTCTCCAGTGAGGAGGTATTATGCTGGGAGTGGGGAAAGAACACATGGCAGCTGGCAGACAGCAACGGAGTTGTTAAAATTCTTGCAAATGGTATCGGCTGCTGAATGACAACAGCAAATGCAGTTTCTTGAAAAATCATTGAGCAAAATCTAGCAAAACTCTATTTTAAAAAGTGAATAGCCTTTGAAGTTTTGCAGAAAAACACATAAAATGGTATTGCACAAATCTTAGCTCCAAGGCTTTCAAGTGCTTTTGCTAAGTAAGGTCTCCTTTATACCTCTATTTTGAGAATTCAAGTAGCCAGGAACACGTAAGCTAGAAATTGCTAGATACTACTTCTGCTTTTTGAGCTATGAATTTATTTGTCAATTACACATTAGGTTCTGATCCTACAGATAAGCCACTACACAGACAAAATGTTGGCAATGTTCAGTTTTCCAGTGACTGGAAGGTAGGTGCAGAGGGGACACCTCCGGGAGGGATCAGTGGCAATATGGGGGGTTGTGGTGGGAGTTTGGATTGAGAGGGTCAGTAAGATTTTGGGGGAAGAAATTAGGGAAGAGTGAGGCAGCTCACGGAACAGGTGTGGGGGCTTCTCTGACCTTTCGGGGAGGCTGGCTTTTGTTCCTATGGGGCTTCCCAATAAGAGGGTGGCACAAGCATAGACCAGGCTCTCAGGACACTGGGACACCCGCTGCCACGTGAGTGAAAGCTGGACCGCCTCCAGCCCACAGTCTTCCCACCTTCTCCTCCTCCTAGGATTTGCAACCATTTCCCCAAGCCAAGCCATCTTCTAAGTTCCTCTCACTGTCTTTTCTTTCCGCCATTGGGGTTGAACAACACAATCCACCTCTCTCCCTGTATCCACGGTCTTCACACGCGCACCTGTCTTGACCCAACTGTGGTTTTCTTCATTTCTGTGCTGACAGCACGAACCAGTCAGGTGGAAGGGGAGGAGAGGCATCGACCTCCTCCAGCATTTCCCTTTCATATCCCCTCCCCGTGCCACTGCTACGATGGTAAGTAGGCTGATCTATTCTACGCTTTCCCCACTCTAGTGACAGGAGTTAAGAGGGAAAGCAAAGAGAATAAATCTGAGCAAGCCAGCGACAACTGTGGTCACCCCAATAAACAGATGCCTTGTTTGTCTATGTCTAGAATTGGTCCTGACGCGTAAACCAACCAAAACCAGCCACAGGCATATATTAAGAAATAAAAGGTAGTGCTAACATGCAGCAGACAAATAGATTTCATATGAATATTGGCAGAGTTTGACTGTTTTTTTCTCACTTCTAATTGCAAGATGTCTTTACAGAGTTTCGCCAGAGCCAAAAATCACCCCTCTCGTACGGACCAGATGATAGACCCATGAAACCTCAGACAGCACATTCACAATTTATTTAAATTCATTTGGAATCGGTTAGATGAAGGCCAAACACAAACCAGCTAAAGATTCCACTCACAACTAAGGATCAGAGATAAGCCGTAGGCAGGCTGCCAGCTTCTTCCTTTCTCTGCAGCATTAATTAACGTAAGGTCTGCTTCACATTTGCTTCCATGTACCAAATTCTTTAAATTCAAGTTGAATACTGTTAACGAAGTAGACTTGATGCAAATCAACCACAAAAGCCACAATGCATCCCCAGAGTGTAAAGTTCTCTGGGTTTTTTTCTTCCTGAATCACACAACAGTTTTCAATATGAAACTAAATCTGACAAAGTGATAGGCCTTGAAAATTATTCTACGTAAATCTGTACTATAAAATTACAAACTTATGTGTCTTAACACCTGTCCTGGTTTGAGGTAAAACAACCCATTTTCAGTTTTACCATTTTACTTTGCAGCTAAGCCTCTTTTAACTAACTGAACTTTCTGGGATTAGCAGCATATTGTGCAGACGCTGTTCGCTCTCAGAGCGGTAAGACCTGATTAGCTGTAATTGATGCCCAGGCACGGGATGCAGAGAGGCTCGGGCTCATCCTCGTGGCTCTGACACCCACGGCCAGCGAACTTGGTTCCTTGCCCCGTTGGAGGGTCGGCAGCAGAAAAGCGTAGAGGGGTCCCACCTGCGGGAGGAGCGGACAGGACAGGTGACCCCAAACTGACCAACGGGGGATTCCATCCCATCTGCCGCAGGCTCAGTATAAACGCTGAGGGATCAAAGGGGCAGCGCTCTCTCTTCAGTGGCCGCGTCCGAGGAGGACTCCGTCTGTTCCTCTGCATGTGATCCCGATCCTGAATCCAGACCCGGAATCCAGTCCAGTCTGGGACTTCCCCAGTGCCACCACTGACGTGATTGTCATCCTGGGAGCTTGGTACAGTTTTGTATATATTTCATTATTTCCTTTTTGTTTTATTATTCATATTTCATTAAAGTAATTTAGTTCCTTCTAAACTCGTAAGTCTCTGTCCCTCCTCTGCCTCTCTCTTTGAAGAGAGGTCGGGGGGAGCATCTGTCAGTCGCCCAGTGGCCGGTTCGGCCCAAACCACAACACCACCTTTGCACATCATCTAAAAATCCACTAGAATCATGACAAAAGGCAGCATTTGTCCCTTTCAGCATAGAAAGAAAATTAGTAATCCTTTGTAGTATACAGCCAGAAGTACTGACAGATACATTTTACTTCAGTCAGTTTTGATTAATAAAACTTAATTGGTAAACATAAGACATTACCTTCTGCTATATTTGATAAGTCACGGGCATTTTGTATCTATTTCCATAAAAATAGAGATATGCGAGGGGTCGTAGCAGATAAATTGTTCCCAGGGATTTGTGAACAACTGCCACTTTCTAAGCATAAAGCAATAGTTCTCTTTTGCATATTTGCTCTTAAGAATGACTGCAACACTTTTAAATAGCCTTATCTTGGCTGCATATTAAAATATTTCCATTTGTAGATAGAGTAGTTCAAAGATGGACTGAAAAAGGTTTTTCCACAAAAGCACATTAGTTGTTAAAGGATTATATTCATGATTTGTCCCTAATATCATAATTAGTTCTGATTAGGAAATGCAGCAGATGCAAGAAGTGAGCCCCAAGGCACAACGACAAGGAGTCATCATATTTGCCCACCTCTAAATTGGATACGATTTCTAAAAAATAGTGTAAGTTCACTTTCAAAGAGTAACGCTACTAACACTTTTTTGTAGTCCATATTTTCCCCTCTCAAAGTACATTTGTCCCCAGAAAGCAACAAACTCATAAATCAATTTCTACCGCAAGCTGTGATAACTAAATCTTACTTAGAGCAAAAAGGTTTCCTTCTAGCGACACTTCCATTCCCTTTGTTTTACAAATTCCAAATCTATGATTATTAAATGTAGCGGCACATAGAATGATTTTGTTCTTTAATTAGGATCATCTTAGGAAAAACAATATCCAACAGTCAGATTTTCCTCTTAGACAGTGATCTTTAAAGCTTTATTGAAATTTACAGCTCTTGAAGATTGTGCTGAAAGATATTGTAAGCAGCTGAGGCCCATTAAAACACAATATTAGTTCCAAGCATCCACTCTTTTTCTACCACAGAATATGGATTTTACAGTGCTAGCATAATGGCAGCAACTTCCCTTCGCTTAGAAAAAAAAAACAGATATTAAAAAAACGCTCTGTGGTTTGTGGTCCAAATTTGTAATGAAACATATTGGTCAAATCTCAAAATGTGCCTCGCATCTCATCCATCGGAGTGTCTCCCTTGGGAGGAATCCACTTCCAAATGAGCCTTGCTAAAAGGCATGGGCTTTGGCAGCAATTTTTTTCTCCTGCCCCTCTTCCACCCTGTGATGGGCTGTGGTGCTCCTACACACCCTGCATTCAGCACATACGTGGTCCCCAAATATGACTCAGTCTTCCCCTCCCTTCATCTAACCAGCACACGAGATTTCACCTGAAAAGTTAAGAAGGTCTGAATAAATTAATTTTTGAAACATATGTTTAAGACCTGTGACAAACAAATGACGAGCAGAGAGAAAAACAGCGAGGTTGAATCTAGACAAGTCAAACAGCTTTAGAAAATAATCCTGGGATTTGCTTACCCTGAGGTGTTAACGTTCTCCTCTGCTGAACACAGTAGACAATAACACTCAAAACAGTCCACTGACAGCATCCAGGACTACTCAAACTGAGTACTTGAAGAGATGATGGGAGATCTCCCTACAGTCTTTCACATGCATATGGGCCTTGGGGATAACAGTAAAATTTCACGTAAGATGATTCCCAGTGCTGCCTGTTCCTTCAAATTGAAATTACTCAATGGAGAAGTTTGGTTAAATAAATGAATAACAGGGTACTAACGAATTTCAGTTTAAGGAAATAATTTAAGTCTACAAAATATTCTTCTTTGTCAGGTACTGACTTGAAAATTAAAGTGGAGCCTGTAAAAAGTATATACAGATTTTTTTTTTATACAGATAAAAACAGCTTATAGGTTTTTTGTCACCTCTCTTCCTGCTGAGAGGTGTCACAGCACTTTATAAAGTCAGCAGACTTAAGAGATCTGCAAACTTTTTTTTTTAAAGTATTGCTCAGCTAATACACTGCAGAGTTGACAGTCTGAATTTATTGTTCACTAATGCTAATCATCACAATTTTAATTAAAGTATTAGCCGGTGTATGTGAAAAGTAATTATGTGCAACTAACGTAAGTTGTCTGACAGGCCAGTATTTGTAGAGAAATGCATTGCTGTCACTGGAACTGCTCATATAAAATGAAGTGGTGTTTGTTTTAAAGTGAAAAATGTACACATGGCACATTAAGGGAGCTGCTAGCATCAAGGCAAAACCTAATCTAATGCTGATATCAGCCCCAAATCTGATGTAATATTCCCAGATGGTTTATTTTTTCTCGTCTTTTAAAGCCTATTCAGCTACAGCTCCTTTTTGTTGAGACTATCATTAATTTATCTAAAATGTTACCTTAACAAATGGCTAGTAAATCTGCACCAGCTTTGCTTATTTGCAAGGTATTACGAGTGTTTAAAACCACAGCAAGTCATATTTGACAGTTGCTTGTGCCTAACATGTTTTCATTCCACGATCTCTCAGCACACTTAGTCCCTGTCAGAGTCAGCAATGACCACACACATTCAAATGCATAATGAATTGTTCTTACTGCAAAAAATAGATATTAAACTCATGTATACCTAAAGGCAATGCGATTCATCTTCCCTGTCTAGTGGGATGAAGTGCATTTGAAAGCGTTTTGGTTCATTAACAGTTAACTAAGTGACAAAATGTTCACCCAGCTGAAAGGGACACCCAGAAGTGCCTTTATATGCCAAAAATGAACTTTCCTGTTTTGTGTAAGACATAATTCCACTAACAAAAGACGTGAGTTGATATTCATCTAACTGCAGCTTACTAGGGGAAAAAATAGTTTCACTGTAAGAAAGTTAATGAAGACAGTAATAGTCTTCATAATAGAAGTTTTCTTCTTAAAGAAGAAACCAACAATAAACGAATTGATGGTTAGAGTGAACCTTTCCAGTAAAAAAGTCCTTCACTTCGAAAAAGGTAAAAAAACCCTCTAAGAGCGGTAAGAATTTAATTCCTCAATGCCGCAACTGAAAGGCAGTTGTAGACCTTGACAGTGCCACTGCCCTTTGTGCCTCTCCAAGCTACCCGACCTGCCTCCTGTAAACAACGTTAAACGCACTCTGCGTTTAGGCCTGATGAAGTACAGCCAGGCAAGGCAAGCTGGAGTCTTGACAACTCCGAGTAGCAATTTCTTTTGATGCAGTTACCTTTAGAGAGGCTATTGTTTTCTGTAAGATGTGAGGAGAAAGAGGCGAAATCGTCCCATCAGTCAAGACCTGGATAATAGTGCAGTTGGAATTCCACGTTAGCCTCCTGGTCTATTTGGAAAACATTAATCTGTCTAGGTGTAACGTGAAGTCTTTTCTAAAACTTCTGGGGAAATTTTCATGCAAGATAATAATAATAAAAAACATCCTAAGCCCCATTTCCTCTCCTTACTCATTTTCTCCTGCTGTCGATCTTTTTGGTCTTCTCTCTAATTCTTCACTTGATACTTTTCTAGCATGTACACAGCGTCCTTCTGATGCTCTAGAAACACGCCTTTAAAATACCAAGCTGAGGCTTTGGTGACAGACAATGCACAAAATCCGAAAGGAATATAAATGCACACTGTACTAAGCAGGGGGGAGAAAATTTTAAGACTTAAATTTTTAAATACACACCATCATGATGGTGCACTAGCTCTACTGCAGATTTGTTAGTTGCCTTAAGTCATAAACTATAACAACAACGCCATGAGCAGGCCATTTGCTGCACATTCATATATTATACAGGGATTTGTTGACTTTACATGCCCACTCACTTAGGAGGAACTTGTCATGCTACTCTTGTTTTTATCCGGGAGCTTTAACAAAATATGATGGCACCAACACCACTAAAATGGGAATTAATACATAGTTATTTCCTGCAAAATTCCACCATGAGTTACACTACCGGTTAAATTAAAAAGAATAAGCAGTTTGGAAAAAAATTACCTTTGTCTCAAAAGAAACTTTCTCGCAGAAACTATACCACAGCCATGCACACTCGCGTGTAGGATTACCATTCTGACTAAAAAAAAGGTTACACCTAAGCTATGCACTGAATCTTTTTTTCTTTTTTTTTTTCCCTCAGCCTAAAAATCTGACCTTTTTCAGCCTAATGATCAGTATGAGAAAGAGGAAATTACAGATTTGTTACACCCGCTTATCAGAATTCAGGAATATCCATTCTGGTGAGACCCCCCTGCAGTGCTGCCTCCAGCTCTGGAGCCCCCAACGTAAGAAGGACATGGAGCGGGTCCAGAGGAAGCCACGAAGATGCTGGGAGGGCTGGAGCCCCTCTGCTGGGAGGATGGGCTGGGAGAGTTGGGGGGGTTCAGCCTGGAGAAGAGAAGGCTCCGGGGAGACCTCAGATCCCCTTCCAGTGCCTAAAGGGGTTCCAGGAGAGCTGGGGAGGGACTCTGGATGAGGGAGGGGAGCCATAGGGGGAGGAGGAATGGTTTTAAACTAAAAGAGGGGAGACTTAGACTAGATATAAGGAAGAAGGTTTTTACAATGAGGGTGGTGAAACTCTGGCCCAGGTTGCCCAAAGAGGTGGCTGATGCCCCATCCCTGGAAACATTCCAGGTCAGGTTGGACAGGGCTCTGAGCAACCTGGGCTAGTTGAAGATGTCCCTGCTCAGGGCAGGGGGGGTGGACCAGATGGCCTTTAATGGTCATTTCCAACTCAAACTATTCTATGATTCTATGATCTGTTACAACTGGCAACTGTGTTAACGTGTATAAATAATCATTAGAAAACACAATGAACAAATAAGAGTCTTATCTGACATATCATAAAGTATCATCTTTTACATAATACATTTAGTGATACCAGAAATTTTTGACAATCAGCAATTCTGTTATCTTGGCTCCCTAGAAATACACTACCATTAGAATGCTGAATAGCTGGCAGAAGCCCTCCCCAGGAATGTCCTAAATACCAGTAAACACTGAAAGAGAAAGACACCAGCATTTACTATACCATAAACTTGCTAGGTAAACCCTACTGCAGAGCCAATTAAATGACATCCCTTGAAACATCTTAAGAATTAGTTTTTCTCAGAACTACTCCTTCCTTTTGATCTTTCATGTTTCTCACATAAAGACAACTCAGCACACTCTCTGTTTCCACATCAGTAAAACGAATTCATTCTCGTGGTGACAGTAGCCCTGTTGTCGTGGTTTAGGCATCAGGTTCATTATTATGGCATAAAAATGGTGCAGTGTTAAGTACGTGTATATTAAGGCTTTTGCATGAATCAGAGTTAACTTGACCAACTATTTAAAAGAATTGCTTTCTTAAAAATTGCTACAGACAAAATATTGGGCAACGCCAACTTCGTCTGTATTCAACGGGCACTGGTGAGAAATCATTGGGTACCATAACCACCGCTACCGTCCTCATTTTTAGCACTGCTTATTTCCTCAGTCTGCATACGCTGCAGCGATGTCACACTCAGAGATCATTATTACAGCTGACAGGGTCGCTGATTGATGTGGCCAAATCATTTTAAGCTTGTTTAAGAGGATTAAAAAAGCTTTATATTGATTTAGCAATATAAGGTACTTTTAATCAGTTTCAAGAGCATCCACACAAGGTGGTTGTATCAATTTAACTGATCGGTTTAGCAGGTGATCCGGTCAGATTGATGGATCAGTCTAACTGGATCAGCTGCTAAACCGATCAGTTAAATTGATGCACCTCTGTGTATAGAAAACATGATGTTAAATGCACAAATCGCTCCACAGATAAGAAAAAGAGTTCCCATAAGATATTTTTACAGTTTTATACGCATCCTCTCCTTGTCTCAGGTTTGCTATGTTTTTAGGGCTGCCATATTTGCTTCCAGCATTTCACAGCCAGCATTATGAGAGTGGATGCTGTACGGTTTTTCCAATACTTTGAGGGAGAAGCAGATCTTTTGCGCATAGAGTGCACTGATGATAGGTACGTGTACCATAAATCTGTCGCTTCCTGAACTTACCGGGCTTACTATTCAGTCTGTATCAAACTTCCACGGAGGTGCACGCTTTCGGCATGGATACTTCTACCGCGAGAGTTTTCAGAAATACCTACACAGGCCAGACACATGTCCTCAAATTCCTTTCAGACAAAATTTCTGACCAGGGAAATAAAATGTATGTTGAAACCTTTAGGTATATTTGACCCCTATTAGAGAAGAGAGTCCTACAGTTTTCCCGTCTGTAAGCATCACCACAGAGCTGTGAATTACAAGTGATTTTACCCTAACATTCCCAACAGGGTGGGAGGAAGACTGGAGCACAGCATATGAAAATTAGGATTTGATATTAACGAATACACTTGCAATTTTCCCAAACTGTAAGAGAAGTCACACAAATCTCATTTTCAGACAGCACATGCTTGCTTGGGTCACTCTGTTCTGATCCCAGTAGCAGTTCCCAAGACACTGTCCGGTACCTGCATAACAAGGCTTTTGCACCATCTGCACATTTTTGATTTGTGTATTCTCAACGTTGACAGAAGAAAATTTGTAATGTGGCAGGAGTGGAGGAAGTAGATTCTTAATGGTTAATAACTCAGGATTTGTCACTTAACTCTCTTCAAGAGATTGCCCAGAAACCCATTGTTTCATCTTCCAGCTTGTTTCCCATCAAATTGCTATTAAATTATTCATAAATTATTACATGGTTGCTTCACATCCTTGCAATACTAATTTCAACAGTTTCAAAGAGCCTGTATTACTAACTTTCAGGTTTAAAAAATGCACATAAGCAGCAGTAAAATATACCGTACAGATTAATAAAATTAAAATCCAAGAAGAGCTTTCCCTTTCTAATATAAACTTTAAAGACTCAGCACCCCTTCTGGAACTTAGCAATATCCCATTACCATCAGTTGCTAGCACATCTATCCCTTTGAACACATGAAAATATAATACACAGATAAAAATAACCACCAACACTCTTGGCATTTCAACAGTTTCATAATAAATTAGGCAAGTAAAAAAAGATTTTATCACCATTTTTTAATGTTACAGCTAACCCCTTCAGTCTCTAAATAAAACTGTGCAGGTAAAAACACAGGATGGCTTCATAACTGTTTCAGGAAAGGATAAACGAGTGCACCTCGGGATAATATCTAGTCAAAGTGCAAATACTGTGCCATTAGTGGGTGAGCAGGTAATTAGTCAAAAAGAAATAAAACTGTCATTGTAGGTTAAAAAGGTAAGGAAAAAAAAGCAATATTTAGAATTTTATCACGGGGAAAATAGTATTGAGCATAACTGCATGTAAACAAAAATCAGGCCCATATATTAAAAAAGAAGAATCTCAGTATTCATTAAGTTAGTCCACTCAAGTAAACGTAATTGAGAGATGAGCATTTACTTTTCCAAAATGTATCATGAAAACGAATAGAGTGAAGGAAGTGTGTATCTACTCCCTCATGCTGCACCAGGACCATTAAAAGCACATGAATTATTTTGTCAAACTGCTTAGGAAGTTCAGAGATGTTCTTAAAATAGTCATTTATCTCAAACTTAGTATGAACAAAGCTACTTTATTCTCTTTAAACCTTAATTAGTGTACTTAAAATGTAAGTTGCGTTATCAAATGTAATTAATCATACTTTAGGGTGGGGGTATTCTGAGCTTTGAAGTGACTTACATTCTGCTGCTTGGTATAATCTTGTGCCCGTCTCTAAACCATGTCACTTGTGGTCTCGGATAGCTGAGTATGTGTAGGAAGTTTAGAACTGCAGCTTGTCCTTGAGTCACTGTTTTTCTCTGGTTTGTGTCCATGAAATTTCCCATGTCTGCAAAGAAAAAATTATACTGAGAGTCCTGGAAGTTCTTGTCTCTCTTCCCATTTGTTTTCAGTGGACAGAGAAGTAACTGTGTTTTACAATAGGCATTGGCGTTGCTATAATTAGTCAATATGACACTACAGAGCACGAGACAGTGTTGATTAATACAGATTTATATGAGCAGTAAGGCATAAGGCAAAGCCAAGTGCTGCTGGTGCACACAAGAAGTGCATCAGTCGGCAGTACTGCATGGCCTCACTGTTCCTTTGCAATAACTGAGGCTGTTTTTAACGGAAAGTGACATTTTAATTGAGGTTTGTTTTCTTGTTTTTCTTTTTTTTTTTTTTTTTTAAATAAATCCTTGCACAATATAAAAGAAATTGCCGTGCAACGCAAAGGAATGCAAATGGTGTATATAATTTTATCAATTTTTTGTCACCAATTTTGTTAATCCTTTTATGCACAGCTACACAAATAGACAAGCAGCTGTATCACTTGTAGTCAAACCGATGCACAGTCAGGGCTACGCAAGCAAGGCAAACGGAGATCAGAATAACAAGGCTGGAGTCCTGCTGGTAGCTGTTAGCTCTCCTGGCACCGTACTACCGTTGCAGCAGCGCATCTGGATCTCTGACATTTCCAAAAGCATCAGTAGTATTAAAGAGCAGCTCTTAACAAAGATTTTAATGGAAAAAAGAAAACTACAGTTGCAGAACCTCTGGCTCTGAAGGTTTTATTTCATAGAAAAGTTTATGTATCTATGGAATCCTTGTAACAATTTCAGTGAACATTTTCTTCTTGTTTTTCTTTTGCCTTTTGTGTCACATTCCTACCATTAAAATAAACAGGGCTATAGGCTCCTACTTATTCACCCTACAAAGAACTTCTGTGCATTTTAATTTGCTTTAAACCAAGAAACTGACACACACAGAACTCTTCTGGCTTCTGCCACTGATTTCCCCCCCCCGTGTTTTTTTAAGGACCACAGGGTTCTTCACAAGTTCTCTGCTGTAGAGAGGGATGCAAAGGACATTGAAACACAGAAGACTACTATCAGGTCTGTGGATGGCAGGAGATGAGAAGAGACAGAACAAGAGCAGAAATTAAAAGCACATGGTATTTTAAAGAAGCTTTAATCATCTTTGTGATTTTCAAGTTATTTATTCAGACATAATCAGCATTGTACTTCCTCTGTTGCTCCATATTTCTTACAACTGTAATCAGATCATCTACTTGAAAGAAGTTTCAAACTGCGTAGGTGGATCTAATTAACTTCGCTGTCATATGATTATTTTAGCCTTCGCAATCCAAGAGTTTTTAAGCCCATTCTGTAATTAAGATTTACTCAGCAGTTTTCTCACAAATATCTGTTCCCATTAAGTTAAATAATACGTTAGCATGTGTTGAGAACGTTTTTTAAATTATTTAACCAGTTCCCTGCTACTTCAGAGATCTCAGATGTGGAAAATACCTCAGATCTTTCTCAATTCACATTATAATTGTGCCTTTCAGTTTCTCACTAGAGATCCTAAATTTAAGCGCATTGGGAAGCATCCTCTACCCAGTGGCAAAACCAATTCATTTCCCCTGACCCCTTCCGAGTTAAACATCCAACGTACAGTTCCCTGTAACCCTTAATGTCTGGATAAGGTGACTTTAGTAACCCCTTGGATTGCTGCTTTCTGATACATTTTCAAGAATAGTCAAAAAGTAAAATATGGCAAAATATCACGCACTTCATTATGTCCATACAGCTTAAATCAATTAATTTAGATCAAAACCATTAAAATACAGAAAACAATCACAGGGTATCAATACCTACCCTGGGCAGAGGAGAAAGAGGATATTTAAAAATTGTAGAACACTTTAATCTGTGGGAATACAGTGCAAGTCTGACTGGGAGTTTTCACTATAGAAGCCAAATAGGTCACCATAGGTTCGAGACCAAAGGTCTCCCAAGTCATACAAGAACTGCTTTGCTTTGTCTTGATACCTTTATCAGCGAAAATAAATAAATAAATAGACTGCTGAATTCAGACAGAGAAGTCTTAAGGGAGAGCTTTCTACCCTTATTCAGCAATGCAGAACTACAAATTAAATGGGGAAAAAAAATTAAAACCAACGGAAATTAAACAATTACACTGCTTTCTCTCTCCAGAACAACAAAACGCACACACAAAAAAGCCTGGAGACTCAAAACACTTCACTGCAAATCTTTTGCTCATTCAGAGGGGAATAAAACTGTCTTTTCAGGAGACAAAATTCTTTAGCAGCAGCAGCATCAAGGTAAAGTATTCCTGTGCCGCCTCTTCACCATCATTCCCACAAGCACCTCCTCGGGAATTGCTCCCTCCATTGTGCCACTGCCACTGCCTGTGCAGCTGCGCAGGGAAGCAGACGCGGCGGAAAGAACTATTTTAACAAACCCTACAAAATAATTGTTGCTTTTTTTTGTTGTTTTAACGTTGGAGAAGTTTCCCAGTCCACAGCTGCACAAACAAGTTTTCCTGCTGCGCCTAAAGGGATAGCGCGCTGCATCGCAGCACAAGACGGGGAACGATTAGTGGGATGGAGGAGAAAATGGGTACGTGTCTCTGGTGCTGCTCCCAAAGCCTTTGTCCCCTGACACCACACCGGTAGATGCCGCTCCAGAGGCATCTAGGCTAATCTAGTGGCTCGCTGCTGCCAAAGAAGCAGCATCTCCCCCTCACCTTCCCCTGCTCCATCTTCCCCTGCTGAGCTTGTTGGTGGAGGTCCCCCACCCCATCAGTTGCCCTCCCCGTGGCTTTCACCAGATCCTCTGTGACCTGATATAATTCACTGAAACAGAAGAACAGCAGTACTCGCAAGGGCCTGAGACACATCGGAGTGAGCACAGGATCACCAGGAGGAGCAAACGGCAGGAGCGTAAGTGCTGGTAGAAGGCAGGGAAGGAAAAACCCCTTTTAGCAGCGGTGGATTTCTACGTTAGTTCCCAGCATCTCTGAAACACCACCACTGAGAGATCAAACATCAAATGACTGATGCCACTGACAGTACAGATGTAGTAACATGATTTACTGTAATACAGTAAAGTGAACATGATACCAAAACTTACATGGTGTCGTTTGCAACTGGTTTTATTTTAAAAACACAGGAAATCCCATGTAACTTCCCTCATGACATAGTGATTAACTCGAATCAGTTCCTTGGAATTGGGTTTCTAATAAATAATACAATGTATCTAAATTCCACTTATCAAGTGACATTTACTACAACTGAGTTTCCAGTTATTGACCCTCAGGAAGAGAAATTTGATCCATGTATCGGATTGCTTACACGCAGTATACAAATCTGTCTTTTTTTTTTTTAATGATTTTACTTTGAAAAAAGAATAAGGCCTAATTTTATGATTATTTCCAAACAAGTTATTTGGATTATATTTTCTATATGTTAACTGGGAAAAAAGAAAGAATTATGATCTGAAATCTTCACGGCGCTATCTCCACCGTAGGGTTTTCTTTCAGATACCCTCTGCTCTCCTCTGGGCTTGTTTTGTTTTGTTTTGTTTTGATTGATAGTTTATTTTGTGCTATATGGCCTTTCTTAATCCCTGCGTATTCAGGGAAAGGTATAATAGTTTTCTCATGCTACAGCTATCTCCAAATGATCTTGGCTTGATGGCTTTGAACGGCTCAAGGCTTACTCTAAAGACTAATGTTGCACCGCTTTGAACTGTTTCCCAGAAGATAACGAGTGTGGGAAACTTCTTGTGACGCAATAATTTTAAAATTTAATAAATATGATATCTGATCACTTTTCAGACTAGCAAATGTTATTGGTATGTTGGTTTTTTACCCCCAGAAAGAATCGATTAGCTAATGAATCACAGAATAACTTCCATTCATACATACATGCCACTTGGACTTCAGATCTTCTTTGCAGCAACGCCCCCATCCTGTTCCGTACGACGCACTGATAGAAGCCAGCATCAGTCCTCTGCAAAGCTGGGATGACGTACCTACAAAACGAAATGCAGAATTACAGTCCACTTCTTCCTAAAGGCACATCAATGCTACTTCAGGTGGCACTTCTTATTCCTCCTCTAATACTTTACACATTGTCTCAAACGCTTATCATATTTTTTCTTGCAAGCAGCATTCTCAGGTAATCTCTGGTCTTTGGCTACAATGTTCTCTGTATTGTATAGGAGAAAAAAACCACTTGAAATGCATAAAATATCTTTCAGTCTTAAGATATACATTTGATAAATACTAATTAGTTCTCCACAAATGCTCTTGAAATACAGACTTAAAGGTTTTCCTTATTTTTATCTACCCTCATTCATAAGGCAAATAAGCCTGGTATTTTGTTCAGAGGTGGCACAAGAAGACTACAATCTAAATGTAGGCATTAGGAAGACTTGCAAGAAATATCAACGCTCTCCAACGAGAAAGAGATGTTCCCTACACCGTGTGACCACTGTAACTCTGTGTCTGTACACTGTGTGACCACTGTAAGAATACTGGAAAAGACGCTGCGCACTGTGGCTTGTATTTGTTATGTCCTTCAATATATTTAAAAAGTCACTTCGTCCACTAACGCTCACCTTCCTCATTCAACTATATCTGATTGCTCAACATGAAAATGAGCTGATAGGCACAGTTTTAATGTGAATAAAACACATGAATACTATAGATAATCCCGCATTAAACAAACATTAATCAAAGCGCATATTCCCCCGGTCACCTTCTGGAGATATTATGGTAGGATTAATGAAAGTCTTAACAAAAAGATAAGGAAAAATAATACTGCTGAATTTTAATCTTCAGAATTTAATTCCACTAAAGAAAGCATCTCTTCTCATACTCACACATACTGTACACACCCACATCCAGAGCTTAATATCTGAACAGGATCAGACAGCATAAAAACAAAGGAGGTAGAAGAAACCTAGTTTAAGCGATAAATGAAGACTATAATCACTGCATTATAATTACAACCAAATACACTACAGCAAATAGGTCAGGCAACCTAAAACAGTGAATTAAAACAGAGCCCAACACCATGGATAAATTTTAGCAATCTACTGTGATTCCCAGGAGACGCCGGCTTCCTAAGGATACGAGTTGCAGGCAACGGTGTTGTCTGCCCGCCTGTGTGCCTAAGCCGACTCTTCCCGACCTCCTCTGGAGTAACCGGCAAATTTTCTCCAGGGATTACGACAATTTGTACTGGGAAGATAAGGAAGACTCAAAACGGTGCTCTGTTTGGGAGTCACAGCAAAGCCAACACTCAGCACACAAATACTTGCTGGCCAGTGAGTACATAGCTCTGAATTAGCCGTGTTGCCTCTTGCCTGATGAGTACGCCATAGGAAATAGAGTGAGAAAATAGGTGCAAATACAAGGCATAAGATAGAAATCAATAGGACATAAGGCTTCCCTAGTTCCTTACAGAATAATTTCCTTCTCTGCCAGGCAGATGATTGTTGCAAAATATCATTATAAAGAAAAAAAAAAAATTAAAGATTCTGACAAATAAATATTGACAATTCATTTTTACAGTTCATTTTACCAAATAGTTTATAGCTGAACAAGCTGTTCTTCCTCCCATAAAGATTTAGTATTGCACTTGGCTAACATTTATTCCTCTGCTTGTCTATGAAATAGAGCCAAAATGAAAGGCTTCTTTCTTTGGTATTCATCTGTACCAGGACAGTAATGCAGAGTTCGTTTTGCTGCCACTAGGACAAAACAAACCCATTAGATCAGAAGTGTCCTACTTTGGGTTTCTTTTCTGACTTATTAATGTTTCAGCAGGAAACATTCTTAATACGTTGCCTAAAGAGAAGAAGACCTTGTAAAAGTTTACAGCGAAAATCCCATCTACTTTGGAAATCCCAGCACTGCCCAAACCTACCCAGCAGCTGGCTTCTCAGCGGACCTACTGGGCAACTATGGGCAGGTAAGGAAAGCAAAATTAGAAGAATTAAATAACAAAGGTAAATAAAGAGGATAGAACATAGGTTTACATTATTTGAGACTAACATGAAAACTACAAACCTGGGCAAGAAGTAAATCTATATTAATGGAATTTCTAGTTCTGTGTTTACAATTCTAAACAGCGTTTACGCACCCGATATGCCCGATTATTTTTTTTAAATATTCTTTTCTATTGACCTAATGGTCAAAATACTGCTTTTCGTGCTATGCTTTCAGCATTCGACGTATTTTCTGATAGGCAAGAAGGGATACAAATAGTGCTTTCTAAATTCAAAATGAGACTTTCTTCCATGGAATGAATTTATATCAAAGCTTAATACAATTTTTTACAGTGGGAGGTCATAATTTTGCTTTAAATCCGTGTACACTCTAAATTTGAAGACAGAAGATCTTCCCATTGTACAGATGCCAGGAGGCTGCTTAAGGTTTCTGGGGATCTGTGCAAGTACTTTAGAAAGTCAGACCAGAGAGTTTCTCTGGTTTGAATGGTACAGCCAACCAGAAACTGGCTATTTAGCAAGTTTCTATAGAAAGATGTAGAGTGACAAGCATAGAAGAAAGCTTCAAGGGACGTCTTCCAGGGCATAACATGATCCATCACCAGGACTGCAATGAGTTAGAGCTTAAGGATGAAGTGATATTAAACACCTAAGGAGGAATGCTGGTTAACGCTTTCTTAAAGTTTCCCAATGTTTCATTCCTAATTTCAAATTGACACCCTCATTTTAATTTTAAATGCTCTAAGAGTTAAAAGTGAACCTATAGGCTACAGGTTTTAATAGCCATAATTGTGAAGACAGAATTAAATCCAAACGTATTTTCTTAGATAGTCATATAACTTATTATCCATCCAAACTTTTTAACAAAATAGTTTGACTTATGCATCAACTGATACAACTTTTTTTATACAGAATAAAATTAAAATGTGTCCAATGTTAAAAACATATATATAATAATCACAGAATCATAGAACCATAGAATGGTTTAGGCTGGAAAGGACCTTGAAGATCATCGAGTTCCAACCCCCCGCCATAGGCAGGGACACCTCCCACTAGACCAGGTTGCCCAAGACACTTTTAAGTAGTTTGAGAGGAAAGTATACTGCTGCTTAGACACAACCTTAGCTTCTTAAATTGAAATAAATTAATATCTTCAGGCCACAAAAGCAAATACGGAAGACACACCTGGTCCAGAACTCAATTCAAAAGAAAACAAAGAAAAAGAAAAAAGAAAAAACTCACTGCCTGAACCTTAAAGACTCTTAAGTTATAGACAACGAAAATTGCTACTGCAGTCAGCAATATTGATTTGTTTTCATTCCGTGTATCTCAGATCACAAAGAATTTATAAGGTTGTTTTATAAATTCTTAATATAAACTAGCGTATGCACAGTCACTATAAAAGCCAGGCTGTGCACATAATCAGCATCGTTATACAAAGAAAAGCTGTTCTTTCAGGGTCACCAATGTCAAAATTCAAAGACTCCAATTAGTTCTTTACTCACTTGGTGTGTTATAATAAGCTTTGAATATTTTCAGCCTGTTACAATATAGACATTACTTTAACTGAGGCACACTATGTAATATCAATTGCCAAAAATCTTTGATTGATGATTCAAATTGCAGCAGAAGTCACTTACACAGGAAAGATTCATGCATTTAAAGAGAGTATTTACCCAAGAGAACTGCAGAGCAAACTATTATAGGGTCAAAGTTTAAATTTTGCAACTGGAATTTTTATGTCTAAGCATATATTTTCCTTCCTTTCATTCATCCTAATGCACCTATGCCATATAATCCTTTTTGGAAGCTTAAAGCTTTGCATTTCTATAGAATTGAAATCCCATTTGGCTTATCTCTGACTGTGGTACAGTAGAAGGGCTGCAACTTGTAAATTAATATTTTCTATCAATGTTATATCATTATAAATCAGTAGTTTCCTATCTTCTTAATCACCTCTGCAGCAGATGTTTTAATTAGAAATACAAAAAAGAAAATATAAAGATGCAAAATTAATAAATGCAGTTGTATCATGACCCGACATTCACTAAACTAAACTAAGTCCAATGATAAGAAACACGGTACTCTATAGAGATATGTATACATACAGCTTGGGAAAGGTGTTCCAATACAGCGATTCTAACTTCTCCCACAATACATAGTAAAATTGCGATTTTGCTTAGGCTGTGCCCTTATTTAAGAAATACCACAGCATTCTAATCTTAGTTTCTAAATGTCACACGTTCTTATTCAGGTTTCTCCTCCTATCGTGGAATATAAGTCTCTCAGTGACGAGTACATCGGCAAAGTTTGAGTTCTAACCTTTCGTCCTCCCACACCATCTCTTTGTCTTCCTTTCTGAGCATCTTACGCTGTTAAGAGCTGTTGTCAGCTCCTTCTACCAGGGAACTACAAAAAACTTTGCTATTGTTGATCAAAACAAGTGGCATTTACACAAAAGCCATATTCAAACCCTCTGTGAGTAATTGTGCTATTAGAGATCTTTTTATTTTCTAGAAAGTATTCACAAATCCCTTCCACATGTATGTATGGCTCATTTTGAGGTCTCAGTGAATGTCAAGGCTTAAAACCAGCAACCGTTAATAGATGCAATTACTCAGGACTAAGTGGTCTCATCTAAATCAAAGGTCTTTAACTTCTAGGAAAGTCCACACAGAGCTATAAAAGGGTCTAAAATGTTTTTAAGGGACTTTTTTCCCTACTGCTCTGTCAACAAAAATAATACCAAAAATTTTGAAGATCTTTAAGAAAAGTAATTATGGACTACCTTGTGTAACAATATAGAACTTGGTATCCTTATCTGCATTTTTATACTAATATATACTGTAATTTCTGTCTATAGTGACGGAGCACAACTTTTCCCTGCCTTTAGCAACGTAATTACCGAAGTGCAGTATTTAGCTTGGTTTGCTAAAGATACAGTGTTATCCAAGGGCTCTGTCTGTCACGTACCCACCCCTTATAACTTCTGAATTCACGAGGTAATTTCGACAAAATTTGAAAGCAACAAATAAGTTGTATAAATACGAAACTTCTATCAGGTTATGGAAATTGCCAACTGCATAGGGGAGATCCCATTAAAGAAGAGCAAATAAAACTTGGCTGGTTTACACTTTGCTATTTGGCCAGCCACCTGCCGCCCACCAGCAGGACTGTAGCTGTGCTTAGCCACAGTGGGGTTTTTCTCCTGCGGAATGGGCAGGGAGTCAGTGAGGTCCTGGGAGCAAACTGCATAATCAGAAAAAACCAGTTTGTTAAACTATAAGACTAATTCTTGCATTCTCAGAAACGAAAGCGGAAGTTTCATGTGCGATGTAAGATAGACCACATTCTTCTAGATCTTATTGAAAAGAATAGTCCCATAGTCCCATTGAGCTTAGCTTTGTTCACGGATGAGTAGCACGTCACACAGAACGTTTAGCTAAGGAATATTATTACAAATACATGTAAGGTTACACCTCCAGCAAAAAGTATTTTTGGTACTTAACAATTCTGTCTTAGGACCCTTGTTTTGAAGCCTGAAATATCATTTTTAGCAAAGGAGACTCTCTCATAGAGATCTGACTAATTTACAAGAAAACAGTCTTTCGTGATAAAAAACATTGTCAATGTATCAGTATCCACAAAGCTGCTTGGAGGTATTGGGGATTTTGGGGGTGGGCGGTGTTTGTTTTGGTGGTTTTTTGCAATTACACTTAGAGAAGGCTGTTATGTAGCTTTTATTTACTTATATTCACTGGAGTAGGCGGTGATTTCACTGTCATTGTGTAACCACTTGAATTCCAAGGGCCAGCTGCCTTCGGCAAGGCACGTAAGTACAAGTCGATTTCCTTCCAAGTGTATCTGGGGCAAGCCTGGTTCAGTCTTGAAGTATGGTGCAACATCATCTGAAAAACACAGAGAAAATGGCTTTGTAAGCTATTTACGCGAGTATAGTATAAGCCGCCGATATTTAGCTCATTTCCTCTCAAAATAGCCATTGTAAAACAAAGAGACAACATGATTCAGTAGTTAAGGCTTTCACCATCATATTCATAACTAAGCTTTATCTTTAGAGGCAGAATTCACATCATCTTGATAACATCGTCCTTGGTACTTCTTTAGAAGAGAAGTGCCCACTCAGACAAGCTTTTGTCCACGTTTACTGTTTATACGTATGAGAATTTCAGCATTGTCTACTGTGGCAGGCAGTGAACAGCCCCGGTGGCTTTTTTTTTCCCCCCTCTCCTCTGTGAGGATTAAATCCACTCAAAGCTTTTTTTATTTCTTGAATAGAAACCCGAAGAGTAATCTTGGATAGAAATGATTATCACAGCAGGAGAAGTCTCAGGGTAAATGAAGAATTTTGATAGAAAAAAAAGAGTTTAGAAAAAAACGGCTCACAAAATCGCAAGATTAATGTATTTTTCAATGTTATTGCCAACCAAAATGTGTTCAATTATATTACCTGAAACCACTAACAGATTTTGAATTAGTGTACTTCAATAATGTTCAAGGGTCACAGGTAGTCCCCACCTCTCATTCTCCCGTGGATCGCAAATGCTCAAAATACTCCAAGCAGCAAAATTCTGGACTGGTAAATCACCAAAGTTCCGCTCAAACACAGATTTACTATAAGTCTACACCAGCTGAAGAGCCGCCCCTTGGCACCTCGGGAAGATGAAGGTTTTCATGCTTTGCACGTCAAATTCCTACTTGTAACTATGTAGGAACTACAGACTTAATCTAAGAAGTTTACAAATACCTTTCATAAGCAAAAGTAACGTGTTTGTGTACATATATACAATACACAAGTTACATTCAGAGATTTAAAACAAAATATGGAATAATATTTAATAGGCAGATGTTACTGCACTCTGCCTTTTAGGAGTGCAGTCTGTGTCCGTAATACATAAAATAAATAAACAAATCAATAAAGATACACAAATGTTGTCCCAGTGCAACTAACCATTCAGTTAAATTGCTAATCTGTCTTTTCAAACTTATTTTAGATTAAGCTCAGGTAGTTTTCTACTTGCCATTTCCAGAGTTTGAGCTATCTTTTACGGTTTAGGGGGAAGTGACCTCATGTACTATTCACGGCTGGCTGAAATTTTTGAATCCACAAGTCATGTACTATCATCTTTAATAGTTGATAGCCCCAAGAGAGCACCCACACACCGTAGGGAAGACGGGCTGTGGGTGCCTTTCAAGGTGCCCTGGTGTTCCTCCGCAGACGGGGACAGCAGCGGGTACGTCTCGGCCTGGAGATGTCGACCTCGCTAAGCCCTTCATAGAACCACAGAATCACAGACTCGTCTAGGTTGGAGGGGACCTTGAAGATCATCGAGTCCAACCATCAACCTGACACTGCCAAACCCACCGCTAACCCACGTCCCTCAGCACCACGGCTGCCCCTCGGTTAAACACCTCCAGGGATGGCGACTCCACCCCTGCCCTGGGCAGCCTGTTCCAGCGCTTGATAACCATTCCAGTGAACAACTTTTCCCTAATATCCAAACTAAACCTCCCCTGGAGCAACTTGAGGCCATTCCCTCTTGTCCTATTGCTTTTTACTTGGGAGAAGAGACCGACCCCCCTCACTACCCCCTCCTGTAGAGAGCGAGAAGGTCTCCCCTCAGCCTCCTTTTCTCCAGGCTGAGCACCCCCAGGGCCCTCAGCCGCTCCTCATCAGATTTGTTCTCCTTCGCTTTGCCCCGTATGGGGGCCCCTCTATCACTGAGCAGACCGCGCGGCAGCGCACGCTCGTTACTCGTTCCCAGCCTCATCCCACGCTCCCGGGGCAGAGCTGCGCTTGGGCTGACTGCAGTCACAGGTTGACCCTCACCAAACTATTTGCTACAATTGGCTTTAAAATTGAACATCAGCTGCGTACACATTTGATGATTGGTATTGACAAATGGCCTCCCCAGCTTTTAGCATTTCACTTCAGAAAGCTCTACTTCTGCAGGGAAAAAAGCACATCATCTTAAAGCAATGCTTGTTTGTTACACAAAATCTCACCTAACCAACTGAATTAAAAAACATACTTTGAGGTAAGGCCCTTTTCTGATCTGCAGCATATTAAACTATTTGTTTTTCAAACAAATTGATTAATGGCTAATGCAGATCAGTAACATTTTCTTGAAACTGGATATGTGGGAAGCTCTGACAATTCAAGGTATGAGAAAACAGGAACAGTTCCAAACTACCAGGCAGTCCCGGGTAAACCAAAGATGTTTTTTGCAATTCTCCACTCTGTTTCATGACTGAGATTACATTCCCCAAAGCTGCTTTTTTTTTTGTTTTAATGACTGCAAATATTGTGAAGTCTTCTCAATTCCCATTTTCTCCTAACTAGTAAAATCAACAAATATTTTAAAACTTTATACAGAAAAATTTAAGTCAGAGTTAGGCAGTATTAGTGTGAAATACAGTTATTTTACCCAGAGCAAAAAGCAATTTTTTACAAAGATATTTCTAAACAAGTGAGGAAATGTTAAATGCTTTCAGAGGCCTCACATATATTTTCGGGACTCTCCCAAAGGAGTTCCCAGACGGACATTCTGCCCCGGCAAGAGTAAAGGCGTCAGGCTTCCTGGGGAGATGGAGAGGCAGCAGCAGGGAGTCGTGCTGGTGTCCAGGGGAAGGCACTGCAACAGAGCCCAACTGGTAAACTGAACCGATTAGTGCCGAGTCCCCTGAAAACAATGACATTTACCTGCCAGTGTTTAGAGGCTCATACAGAGCTTGTTAAACTATTCCTTCCTGAAGAAAGTTGAGCCATTCGGGGAGATCACAATGAAACCGGTACCTGCACTATAAGCCTCTACCCGAGTAATTTGTTGATCCTGTTTTTCAGCGACTTAAAGACTCAAGCAGCATAACCTCCTTCATTATTCCACTCTGAATTATCCACTTACTCCTTCTAACTTATGTCTTTCCGAGAACAAATGATTTATTTGAAAGACAAAGACTGCTGCCCACAAGTCTGTCATTCAGCCCTACGTTTCCTGCTCAAATATTCCAAACCCAGGGATGCTGCAACCCACTCAGAGCTATCTCCCATTTAAAGTATCACAATCAAGCTGGCATTACATGAAAACGATTCTCAAAACTCAATCCAATTCTGGTAGAAGCTAAAATTTAATAGACCCACGGGAATATTTTTATAAAGAATATAGCATGCTTTATAAATTACCCCAGCTCTCTGGAAGATTTACTTAAACCCTTGAAGTAATTTTATCTTCTCATCTTTTATTCCTGACTTTCTCATCAATCACATACCATCAGTTTATCAAATTCAATTATGTAATCAGAGCTCACTAAATATTCCCTGAAAGCAGAAATGAAAATAAAATACTGAGCAAAGATTCCATGAAGAGAGGTAGCAGAAAAGCTCTGATGACTTTGGCATTTCGGCGGCACAGGCTGCTCACACCTCAGACCCAAAGGGTTCTGCACCCTCAGCCTCCCACCTGGAAGCTGTAACGGAAAGCAGAATTTTAAACTGGACCTACAAGGACAAGTTCGGTTGTTACGGAGCATCTCAGGGGAACAGGAAAATTGGCAGGAAAAATGAAAGCCATCTCAAAAAGAACTGGAAGTGAGGGATGGAGGATATAAGAGGGTCATTTAATAAGCATGAGATACTTGCACTTCATTAATTAAGTACAGGAAGGGCTCACTATAAGGCTAACCTTGGCCAATCAAGGGTTTAGAAGCACTGAGAGCATCTCAGTTTTTATTCTCTTGAAGGATGGAGCAAAAAGCTACTGAAAAGAAACAGGAATAATAAAATACTGGAATTAATATTCTTAGCTAAAATAGCTTTCTGCCTAAAAAAAAAAAAGGCTTTTCTTCTAAATGCTAAATGTGTTAACACTTCCAGGCTCTCACGCTCTTCAGAGATGCTGATTTAAAAATAAAAATAATAATAATTAAAAAAATGTCTGAGTTGCAAGGACGAGTGAAAGGACACATATATATAGCTTCTATAAATTGTCATTAAGTCTGCTTACCAAACTCGCTAACATCCTGACTAGTGTCCTTAAAATGTTGGTGCAGATTTATTTTTATGTAAATCTCAAGAAAATATAGGATTGGATATGCCCAAATTATCTGGAAATTTGCTCCAAAACACGTCCGCCGTGCTTTTGTGCATCCTCAAATGGCAAGAGTCCCATTATGCTGCCAGGTTAGCCCGTCTATTTTCTTTCTTACCATGCAAAGCTTAGATGGATTTTATCTCAAAATATAGTTTCAGGACCTAATTCAACCATGCCCATACACTTTTGTTCGGATTAATGCTGACACTTAACTATAAAAATGGTGCTGTGTGCAATAGTTATCTGCTCTGGGCTTCTGCCCAGCCCTCGCAGGCGAGATGCATGGCAGAAAAGCTGAGAGCTTGCTCAAACTCTGTTCTCCCTGAAAATCATGTTCAGGCACGAACCTACCAATAGTCTGTAAGAGGAGAAGGCAGTCTGACTGTACAGCTTTGCTCTGAATGGAATGAAAACAAAAATTCCAAGAGTTGCTACTCATTACTGAACCAAGGGAAGCTAATCTCGTAAGGATAGCGTAAGTGAACATGACTTTAGAAACCGAGGAGGGTACCATCCCAAATACCTCAAACATACCCTCTAATAATCCCATTAACAAAGTTTGGCTAATGATTCTCTAACAGCTTGCATTTGTAAAATACATAAACCAAAGTCAGATTAAATAGACTTTTCATTTACTACAAGATCTTGAAAGCAGTCCTGCAGTCCCGTCCCTCAGGGATTCATATATTTTAATTAAAGATGTAATTTGATCTTGAACGCCTCTTTCCTGCGGAGAAAAGGAAAGTTCCCATACTCCAGAAAAGTACCACATCACCTTCATCAGTGAACAGCGCTGCAACTACCCTGTCAAAATCTTAGTATTTTTTTCTTCATAAATGTTGAATGTCAACAGTTACAGGTAAAATCGCGTGCTTACATCTTGAGAAAATCAGTTCCTGCAGTCCTGAACACACTCGGAGGAAGAATAATCTAGGGAGTGCAGAGAACAGGCTGAGATCCCCACTGCCATTGCTATTTGTCTTTGTTCTGTATCTCTCTACTTTTAAGCCATTTTTAGGTGAGCCAATATTGAATATTACAAGTAGATTAACCTGTTCATAATTCAGCAAGCCAGAGCAAACACAGCTCAGTCACTAAGAGATACCATTTAAGCAGCTGTCCTTCCATTGCTCAGTTCACCCTACAGATATGACACTGAAAATACATTTTTGACTGAGATACATTTATCAATAAACCCAAACAAAAATACGATTGGTTTATTAAAAGACACACCTATATTGATTTTAGCTTATTAGTCCCTAGTCAAAGCATGATGCACGTCGCCCTTTCTTCATACGCACGTCTAAAGCTACAATCAACTGACACAGAAAAATAAAGGGCAGAATATCTCTGAGGAATTTTTCCGGGAAAATGAGACTAGATAAATAAATTGCATGCAGGGGCTGAAAGATCGGCACAGGAGAAGAACACCAATAGAGAAATGCTTTTGCTCTCCTCGTTTGCGAGAAAAGGGATGTGAGCCATCTTCAGGTGGGTTAATGATAACTGCCACAAAAAGAGTATCTTGAAGTATCTGAATGCATAATACAAAAGCATAATTAAATTAGAAAGGAAGCTAGAGGCAGGAAACCCAAACTAAAGACAGGAAGAATCTTTTCAGTAACCCAAAGAAAGCAGGTACAACTATGGACCGCAGAATCCCATCAAGAACAGGCTGAAGTTCGGCTGTGGCAGTCACAAGCTGATGCTTCAGAGCGCCGACAGCTGAGTAGAGCTGCTCCGCGCTGATGGAGAGCTGCTCCGCGCTGATGGAGAGCTGCTCCGCGCTGATGGAGAGCTGCTCCCTGCAGCCTGCTGGGGAACCCGCACCACTCGCTTCCTACTCCCAGCTTGGACATGGGTAAGATTTTTCTCTTTTTCCTTTTCCAAAGGACCTTTTAATCTTCCTATCTCAGTTCCTCACCCGCATGCACGCATGTGCTAGGTCTGGACGCAAGTTGTATTCTCTTGTGGAAATGAACTTCAGTAGTTTCTATAGCATAAGAACAGCAGAGGAATTATTACATAGTAAATCCTGGGAAATGC
The DNA here is from genome assembly GCF_965231255.1 of Vanellus vanellus. NCBI lineage: Eukaryota > Metazoa > Chordata > Aves > Charadriiformes > Charadriidae > Vanellus > Vanellus vanellus. The sequence goes on from NC_138919.1 coordinate 16,272,599, forward strand.
ACCAGGAAGTCAGATTGATTCAAATATATCTGAGTTCAATCTTCTTTTGAATTCAAACCTTCTAAAACGCATTGGTGAGATGCTGGGGAAGTTAGTACATGATCTATTCAGAAACTGTCAACAATGTCAAACATACATTAGAGCATTCAGTCACTTTAACTGTATTGATTTGCAGGAAGGCTATTCTACCCAAAATATTGGCTATTTGAGATTCAAATTTTCTTGGTTGGAAGTGTGACATAAATCACCAAGTACAACAATTAAATTTAAATTGCATTTTACTACCTCATTCTATGCCTGGATTTGAAAGGATTGATGCATCGTAGTGAATATTTCATTAAAATATCAGGTTATTTTTCAAATATACTACCGTAGTTAAGACTTTTCACACAATGGCATAAAGCAGTCCCTTAAAGTGGATTTCCTGAACTTTTATCAAAGACGATATCTGATTTTATAGTGGAATAATACAGAAGCCACTGTATTCAAATCAGTCTTTCTTCCTCAATTTCACAAGCAAATGAGCACACAGTACCCATTTTTGTCCTCCTATAGATAAGAAAGATAACCTGCTTGTTGGACACCTCTACTATAATCTCTAAATGCAAACACAGTATCAGCTGAGGATGATGGATAGTGCTTGTAAAGGTTTAATTGGGGACGGAATTAAGTTGTTTTAGGACTCAGCAATTTCTGTGAGGAAACCTACATATTTCTAGAATAAGTGACATTTATTTCTTTTAAATGCACAGTCACTGGGAGACAAGATTTCAATGGGTAACTTTTTTCGCCTTGAATAGGTCAAATACCTAATTGGCAAGTTAGTTATTGGGTAACTGCCAATCATATATTTGATTTGGATGGAAGAAATATTGAACTTAAGATTGCATACCTGTTGCACACTATCCCAAGAGGAAAACTAAACGTTCTGTAATGTATAGTTATGATTAGCTTCCAACAATTCAATAGAATAGGAGTCTCAAGTGGCAAGAATGAGCGTTTCACACTGATAGTTAAGTAGATTTAATTAAAAATTCTTTTTTTTTTTTTTTAAATGAAGCATCAGTTGTCTATTTCAGAATTACCTAAACGGCACTGCAGATTCCATTTTGCGTCTAAGCTCCTCATTTCTTGATGCAAAGAGATAAAATGTTTTTCCCATTTCTTGACTAATACATAGTATTGTTTAAAAGAACAAACATCAGAATTCATTCCCTTAGAAACTTCTACATTTCTAAGCTACACACCAGGAAATGACTTGCTACAGGAAAACCTGTTTTAATATTGCCAGCGTTTCTACCTTGGTTTAAGGCACAGACTTTTCCTGTTCTGTCTCTCAGCCTTCTTCCATTTTTCCCTACAAACAGCTTTAGATGAACTACAAAAATATAGTTGCACATTAGGCTGAGACAAGACAACAGAAAAAAGCTAGAGCAGGGTTGGGGGTTTTTTTATGATAAAAAAAGAAAATCTTACTATTGCTGGTTGCTTAAAAGTTCTTAAACATAACTTATTCTTTGTATTCATAAAATCTACTCCCTAACACTCTGTCATCTATTTAAAGACCATTCTTTCAATCACTACAGGATCTCATCTTGAAGAATTCCCTTTTGAGAAAAGATTTCCTGAGTTTTATTAGAAACACTCAAAACAGAACTGAAAGGAGGAGGGCCCACAGAAGCACAAAAGAGAATTTTTACAGGATCTGAATTCTCACAGAAAAAAGACAGTGGTCAGTAACATCACTCCATTTAACATTCAACGTAAAACGCTCTTGGTTATCCCCAAATACACTGAGAAAGATTCTTGAAGTGCAATTGTATCATTCTTTTCTTAAAATTGATTCCTTTAGCAGACCAGCCAAGGAGAAAGAAAAAAAAAAAAAAAAACAACAAAAGAGCTGATATCATTTTAAATGAGCCTCAAGCAGCTCCTGATATATTAAGCTAAAGTCCCATTAAGGTTTCCTTTTCTCTTTTAATTTCTACATGTCGTGTTTTAGTTTCACTTTCTGACCTCCTGTGATACTTCAGTTGAGTCAGGGCAAAAAAAAAAAAAAAGGTTTGTTGTATATCAGAAGGCAATCACAATCCATAGCTTCGTGAATTCATGGAATATCTGCTGTAAGATTAAAAATCTAGAAGCTACAGATGCATTGCAAATGTTATGTTTAGTGTAGCTCATCCCTGAAAAGGGCTGCAGAATTATTTTTTGAAATATTCATGAGGACATCTTAAAGAAAGTTGCAAATGTACTGAGAGAAAAATGCACAATATTGTACAGAGCGGGCAAAGGAAAGAGAACCCACTAACTACCAACACCAAAACACAGCCTCCAAAGAGACCTGCGCTGTCTGTGGGCTGAATTCGGTACCAAAGCATAACTCCATGCTTTTTATATTCTCCTCCTATCTAGTGGTGTTTACAGAGAGCTGCGGAGCTCTCAAGGAAATAAGCTGTTACTGTTCAAATCTCGGCACCCGGCAGGTGGAAGTCAAAACTACCTTACTGCAAGAGAATCCCAATATTGCAGGATTTCCGCGGTTCTCTTAACTGCAAAGGAAGCTACTGTTGCTGCTATGTATCACCAACCTCCAGCCCCTGTCCGGCCAGTCCGCTCCCACCCGGAGCTCTCCAGCCACACGTAGATCCACTAAATCTTCCAACTGACACCGGGATGAAGGCAGGACGAAACCCTACCATTTAACAGACCAGAAAAGATAAAAACATAAATGTGCTATCCGCAAGTTCGTCCTTGGTCTAAGAGGCGTTCTTGATTATTTTGTAGAAGATAAATTAAATCTAAAAGGTAAACAGCTGACAAGTGCCTGGGAGTACCAGAACAGGACCGGGAGTGCAGCAGGAGGAAACAATAGCACAGCAAAGGCACCGCCAGACTGAAAGCCGCGTAAGGCCACCTATTTATTCTCTCTTCAAGGAGAGAATCATTTCTAGATAGCAAAGCAGCTATGAATACCCGTGAAAGATACAAACACAGATCTCTCTTGATGAAGGGGACTGAAAGGGAAATGATTCATGCAGAAACCTTTGTTAAAAAACAACGCCCACTCTTTACTGCTATTGTTATTTTGTTTACATGCAGCTTGTAATTTTCTTTTTTGGCCCTTTAAACTTGAGAAATGTAAATAGGTTGATAAACTGGATAAGACCTGCCTCAACCAAGTCAACTCAAAGGATCTCAATGGTGCTACTGAATTCAAAGGTGGTAAGCAGAGGATCAAAGGCTATCCTGAACACAGACAGGGTCGTTCACATCCTTATCTCGTGCTGAATTAGGGCAAAAATGCAACCAAAGCGCAGTGCAAAGTTCAGAGAACTCAACTGAAAGAGTCCCATCATCCGAAGAAAACTCTGGAACAGGCACCTGGTTGGTGCCTGAGTCAGTAACAGAAGCACAAGGTGATCCTCGCACAGCTCCCGAAGTATCTCATTGCGTAATTTGCGTAGACAACTGGGTCCCGCACCGTACGCACAACCAGGGAGAGACACCGTTGCACACTTTCACGCCCAAGAGCAGACACTAAGGGCCAGATCAAGGGTTCCTTGAAAACGCAACATAAATTGTCTACCTTAATTTTCTCTAGTATCGCCACTTACTTCTGCATCTTTTACACTAAACCCTTTCAGAACTATCCAAGCGGAATTCTTTCCCCACCTCAGGGATAATACACATTTCTAGAGACTATAGAATTATTTTCAACAATACTGACGGAACGCATAATTTCTTCTTGTCAGAAGTTGGAAGAAACATATCACTGTCTTGAAAACATAACTCAGCTTGACATATCTGAAGGCAAAAAAAAAGGAGTTAGTTTATTAATCTGGATATTTTATTTCATTTTCTTTGTGTTATAAATAAGCAGCAAGTTAATACTATTTTCAACTTTTGACAGTTCTAATGTTAATTACATGTACTGGATTTTATAAATCAATACTTCTTACATAAAGTGTTATTTAACTTGCCAAGTGTAGGAACAGATCAATGCATTTACTGTTCTTGCTAACATTGATGGATGACATACATCAAAAGGATATGTAAAGGAAAAATAAAAGATTTATTTATAAGTCAGACAGGGTTAAACCCAAGTTAGACAAAGAGGCAACTTAAATACTGTTTTGAAAACAATGTCATAACTTCATTAAGGTTTGAGAGGATTTCTTCGTGTTTTGATTTTTTTAGGGTTTGGATTTTTTGTTTGAGTTTTTTTGGGTTTTGGTGGGGTTTTTTGCTTTTAATGTCAAGGCCTGAAGCCATCAGAAGCAGAGTGCTCTGCATACAGAACTATTATATTAACTCTGTGTATCCTATAGGATCTAGAAGCACCTCCCAAACTTTAAATAGATTTTTACTAAGTACCATATTTCTGTGTTCAGCATAGAGTAACTCTATCTAAACATGCTACTACAGGATAAAAAAAAAATAGAGCATAGTTGATAATTACCATTTGCAAACATGCTACAGTTAACATGCTTAAAATTTTAAAAGGATGTACAAGTAAAATTGTGATTGTAAATCAACTTCAAAGATTGCATTCACTGCACTATGAACTCTAATAAAAGAAATCACACAGCTAAAAATCATTCTAAGAGCTAGTACTAATGCATCCAAACGTCTTGAAGGGATATACAGCTCACAGGGTCATTAATATTCATTATTTATTTGTGTCATTTGTAAAAGAAGACATGAAGTACGTTAAAATTAGGAAACTCCAAAGAACTGAAAACTATTACTCTGTATGTAACAACAGCAAATCAATAAAATATTGGTTAAAACCCATTATAGAAGTGTGTATATAGAAAGAATGTATAATTATGTACTGAAATAGAAAGGAAAATTGTTTTCCTTTTAATATGGACAGATTTCTCAGGACAGAAGTGATAATTACCCAACACATTATGTCCAAATCACAGAACAGACCAAAAAAAGACCTTTTACATAAAAAATTATCCTCAGGAGGAGCTTTTTAAAGTTTTAAAAGGTTAAGAAATGTAAACCCAAAGAAATTATATCCATTGGAAGTAATTAATGTAATCGTTATATTTTAGTGCAATTTGCCTGACGAGAAAATAAAAAGACATCTCTGTTGTATCACCACAACATTAAATTATGCACAAGTAGGCGCTACTTCATTAGCTTTATTATTCTGGACAATAGTCATGAGAACCAACAAGTAATGACGACCATCTACTAGTCATCTTAGCGTGTTTATGAAATAATTAACAAAAAGGAATAACTGAAAAAGAGTGGTGAGTCTAAGTCAAAGGAAAAAAAGGCCATTAAAAACCTTTCCTTCAGGCCTGGCTGGAAAAAGATGAAATTCTATTTGACCAAAATTTTTAAAGCAAAAAAAAAGAAAATACTTTTAATCTACAATCAAAGGCTTGTCTTGGAGGACAGTGTAACAGTGTAATACATATAATGAGACTGCCAATTAATGCAAGGGAAGTCAGGAGATTGTCTTCAGAGTTTGATATTTTCATAGAATCATAGACTCGTCTAGGTTGGAAGGGACCTTGAAGATCATCAAGTCCAACCATCAACCTGACACTGCCAAACCCACCGCTAACCCACGTCCCTCAGCACCGCGGCTGCCCCTCGGTTAAACACCTCCAGGGATGGCGACTCCACCACCTCCCTGGGCAGCCTCTTCCAATGCCTGATAACCCTTTCAGTGAAGAACTTTTCCCTAATATCCAAACTAAACCTCCCCTGGCGTAACTTGAGGCCATTCCCTCTTGTCCTATTGCTTTTTACTTGGGAGAAGAGACCGACCCCCCTCACTACCCCCTCCTGTAGAGAGCGAGAAGGTCTCCCCTCAGCCTCCTTTTCTCCAGGCTGAACACCCCCAGGGCCCTCAGCCGCTCCTCATCAGACGTGTGCTCCAGACCCCTCACAGCTCCGTTGCCCTTCTCTGGACACGCTCCAGTGCCTCAATGTGTCTTGTGAGGGGCCCAAAACTGAACACAGCACTCGAAGTGGGGCCTCACCAGTGCCGAGTACAGGGGGCCGATCACTTCCCTAGTCCTGCTGGCCACACTGTTCCGACACAGGCCAGGATGCTGTTGGCCTTCTTGGCCACCTGGGCACACTGCTGGCTCGTATTCAGCCGGCTGTCGACCAAGATCCCCAGGTCCCTTTCTGCTGGGCAGCTTTCCATCCACTCTGCCCCAATCCTGTAGCACTGCACGGGGTTGGTGTGACCCATGTTCAGGACCCGGCACTTGGCCTTGTTGAACCTCATACCATTGGCCACCTGGGCACACTGCTGGCTCATGTTCAGCTGGCCGTCCACCAACACCCCCAGGGCCTTCTCCACCGGGCAGCTTTCCAGGCACTCCACCCCAAGCCTGTAGTGCTGCATGGGGTTGGTGTTGAACCTCACACCACTGGCTGTGTCCCATCGATGCGGCCTGTCCAGATCCCTCTGCAGAGCCATCCTACCGTCAAGCAGATCAACATCCCCCCCCAACTTAGTGTTGTCTTATACGATCAGACAAAAGACTTCCCTTCACAAAAATCACTCTCGTAAATTGTTCAAAGGAGTATGGGTATAAACAAGCAAGTGACTCAGCTGCTTTAGGTGACGCATGGGTTTGTAAGTTTGGTAGAATTTTGTGCAATCCCTCAGTCACCTTAAAGAGATGAGAAAATATCACCCAAGTGAAATGTGAGCATTCTGCACATGTAACCTTTTTGGCCAACTTTAAACCGTGAGTCAGAAGACCGGAAGAGTCCGTGAGTGTCTGGCCAAGAGCTCGATCACAAAACACTTATTGCAGAAATACACCATAAAGCTCAGTCCCATCTCACTGGTGAACAATATACACGTTGTCAAAGAAGACGACCTCACCTCACTCCTACATGTTACACTTATTATAGTGTATCACAATCCTACTCTCATGTAATCCAACTCCGAAGCACCTGATCATTTCTGCTGGAGCCTAATCAAATAAATGCAGATAGTCTTGCTAAATCCTGCTTAGCAGCATTGAACAAATGAAGAGCAAACCTCTACTCGTTGCTTTGAACCTAGGTGACCTGACAATAATGAAGATGTATATTCAAAAGGAATATGGAACAAGCCTGAGCCTCAATCCACAAGAACTCCTGCATCCTGTAAGAGGTAAGCCCTGGGCAGGTTTACAAGTTCTATAAATTTGCTCACCGAGGGAAACAATCTGCCGACTTAATTCTCTGCAGGATTTCACAAGTCCCTCCAGTCATCTGTTTCTGCTGCATACATTCACATACATCATCAAGCTGACAATTAAGAAACTGGGCCAGATGGATGTGTAACCCAAAACAGTGCCGTTAGTTAAATCTAAACGCTAATAATCAAAATAATTTCCTTTATTAAACTCTGTGGGAGAAAGGGACAAATATAGTTGACGTATGGGAGTGCATCACAGGACAACACAGACTGAGGTTATTTTCACCGGGCTCCACCAGAGAAAAATGTTGATAGCAGAAACGTTCTTCCTAAAAAAAGCAGATTATTGCAGGACAAAGAAAGCAGGAAAGGGCATCCTAAATGCTTTCCTTGAGTAGATAAGGCATGTTATTGTTTCTTCCCCAGAGGAAATAATTACATTCTGTGAAAGGACTGGCGACTTCAAGTTATTTTTAAACAAAGAGCAGTTCTTTGTCTAACAGGAACGCTAACTTGTCTCAGGAAAGCAGCGGGTGAGACTAGATCAACAAAGTTAGCTTCACCTTTCACCAGACGCTTAATGCCAACCCAGCCGGAAAACAGCCTGGGCTACTTGAAGTTTAAGACTCCCAAATACTGCTTAGCGCTCTCCCTCTTCTGACGCCGCAGTTCCTCATATGTTTAGATACAGAACTGAAAAATATAATTCCTGTTTTTCCAACCTAAACCTTTACAATAAAATCATTTATCTGAGGCACATGCAAAAATGTTCCAATTCTAACAGAAAAAATTTGTACTAACAAATTACGGAAACAGAGTCCCCTAGAAACACCTGGGAAATGGTTGCCTAACTATCAAAAGGGGATTTACAAAGGACAGGAAAGTCTGTAGCTATTTGCTTAACAGACAAACCCACAGATTTTTACAGATTAGCTATTTTGGAGGAAGTTACTGAACCAGAACACAGTTGTAATCCTTTAGTGACACTGATACATACTGCAGAAGAGCCTCATTTTGCAAGTTCTAATTGCGAGGCAGAACGCGCGTGCTCTGGCACAGCAGAAATTAAAGGGAGCCCAGTAAGCGGAGTTCGCGGGCAGCCTCCTGGGCCCCTCCATTCTTTTTCTTCCTGTCGGGGTGTGAATAAGAGAAAAAGAAGGAAAAAGTGCATGTAACGTACCTGTCCTTACTCTTAAAGGAAGCAGCATCTGAATTGCAAAAAATAAAAGAACAGTTTGGCCAAATATCCTTCAACTTTCCGTGGTATATTCCAAATACCCGACAGTTATTATTTTAAGGGGTTGTCACATAAATACTCCTATTCATACATTTTTAACAATATCAGAGCTCTCATTGATGTAGTTTATGAAAATGTCTTTTATTAGCCTAGGTTTTAAAAGGCTTCTTTACAGGGTAGATCTTCCGAAATACAGGCTGGACCAGAAACCCTGTCTGACTTAAAGGTAAACAGACTGAAATGCTTGCACATTGTTACTGGCTCATTAAGAAGCAAATTAGCTGTTGTTCTTTGTTTAGCAATACTCAACAGGTACTTATTTTGACACCATTTTAATATGAAAACATATTAAATTAACGTGTTCCATGGTTACGGAAACACTTATTGGACAAAGGCCAACCCAGCAGCCTGACAACAAAACCGATAATTTCTAAATTAAAGTAACATACATTAAACTAAGTAAGACACTTCTCTACAGGTGCTTCTTGCCAACCCATTGTATCTGACAAAAACTGATGATTTCTATCCTTCTACTTCACATTACAATGTACCTCAAATACAATTTCTGATTAAAATAACTAAATAAAATTAATAAAAATGGTATACATGAAAAAAACGCATGACCAGAGTTGACCTTCTTCTCTCCGTATGCAACCAAACAATGAAAACTGTGTACGCAAAGTTCAACAACCTCTGTTATTTCTCTTCACTATGAATAGAAAACAAGTTCTATTAATAAACAGTCAGCCTAAATTAGCATTAACATAATATTTACTTATTTCAGACTTTTGGCCTTTAGTTTATACCAGCTTAGAAATAAACAGAAAAAGTGCAATAATGGCAAATGAAACAATGAAGCAGTAAAAATAACACGATGATGGATTAAAATATATCGTTCTAGTTGGGAGTCAATAGGGCAAGTGCTTTATAAAAATTACGTTTTCCTTTGACAAAATCAGTACAATACTTGCTGGTACAAGCAATAAAAAAAAAACCTCCCATAAAACACTTCCGACTCCGCTTTCCATTTTAATGGCTGCAGGCAAAATTCAGAATACATTTGTCAAGTTGATATTATCAACACAACAGGGGCATGCCTGACTTGTTCTACATTTGTTCTAAAAGTTCACTTTTAGAGGCCATCAGCCAAGAAAAGAGAACACAGGAAACCGAAATCATTCATCCCAGTAAGACCCAGAAATATACCTTCAAATATTTAAGAGAAGTTTCAGTAAATATTATCACATATTACTCTGCAAGGCATCAGTCACATTCAGTTTAACATTAAAGGCCAACCAATCTGAAAATTAAAGGTGATTTGCACTCTCTCTTTGCTCAGTTTAATGAGACATCCTAGTCTGATCTGTGACAAGTATGCCAACATCTTTAACTTACTTCCTGACATCCGAAATTGATTTCAAAGACAGATACTCGAGATGGCAAGAATACTACAGAAAAGGACATAAGAAAAGCGTTGTAAAAGAGAAAATCAAGTGTACAACCCTACCTTCTCCCCCCCTCCCCGGTACTTAAAAATTATCATCTGTGTTATTAAGTAACTGAAGGAAAATTCCATTAAAAATTCTTAAATGTATCTGAACCTTATTCTCGTGCCTTTGAAATGAATACCAGCCAAATATATTAAAAACAATTCTTTGCTGTTATGCATTGTTCATGTTCTATTTTTGTTCTCTTTGATAATACCTGGACAAGGTTTTTTCACATACTTAGTGAAAGCCTATTCTTTCACGAAAATACATGCCCCTATGCAGGTATTTTTTTCCTACTTCAATTTTTTAGATTTCTTCTTTTCCAGACTGAAATTTATATGGAAAGAACAAATGTATTACAGAGATCAAAAAAACCCAGTCCCTTGAATTGTGTAATTCTATGACTTGCCCACAGACTGAATGAATGCATGGTTAGTTGACCTAAGTGATAAAAACAACATTCACAAAATTGTTTAAGTGTCCAAAAAAAAAGCCCAAGCCCTTATTAAACATGCACTGGCTGAAAATGCAATGAACCCTATGCATTGAGGCTCCACAATAAGAACCGCTGCAGAAGACTATTGTTGTAACAGGAATTACAGTCTCTTTTAACGGCTTTCAAGGATAACATAGAATGGGTTTGGGCTGCTTATTTTAAACGAGGGCACAATGATATTAGGGCAAGAAGCTCCACTTTGGCACCAATACAATGCTGTAAGAGAGGGATTTCAACAGCTGTCCTGTACAGATGGTTGCTTTTACTTACAAAGCTTTGAACTGAAGAAAGATTAAATCTATGGATGAGGGACCTTTACCTTGCTGCTTTGCTTGCATAGTTGGCAGAGAAAAAATAGCTAAGATGATAGATTATAATAAATGTCTTGTTTATATTATGCACACAGTATTTCTTAAATGTACAAAACACAGTTTCTTTGATTTTCACAGCATGCGTTTCCCACTGATCACCCTGGAATTCTTCTGAAAAAAATAAGAAATTTCAGCTTTCCTGAATTCCTGTCAGAACGTCCAGTATTAAAACAATGGAAAAAACAAACAAATGCAAATTACACAGAGGAAAAGAATCTGAGTCAAAGTCAGAAGTAACCGGTATAAAAGCAGAATGCCACACGCTGCATGACTAATGGTACCCATCTTTGTTCCAGGGAAATTAATCCTATTTTTCATTGCAAGTTGAACGTCTTGAAAGAGTCATTCCTGGGAAAAATGCCGGTTTGCTCTAAAACAAGGCATAATAGTGAAGGATTCGGTTTGCTGTGTTGACATAACCTCAGCAAGCGGCAATAAACACTATTCAGTGAAAATGTGTTTCTATCAAGTTCACAAAACTCAGAAAGTACTGTGCAATCCTGACCTGAGGTGTCCTTTTTGAAAGCCAGTCTCCATCCTGACTTTTTAAAGATCTTGGTGAATTCCTTGGTTTAGTACAACTGTTTACCGCAAATCGTTGTCTGATAACAGCTGTTCACATGTCACAAGAATATCCGCATCAGTAACAGAGGGTTTTCTGAGCCTTAAAATTGGATATCAATATACTAGATAAAGAAACTACAAAATCCATGGCAGCTATCGCACAGCTTCCAGCCTCCTACTTCTAATGAGTGCTTCTAGTGCACATCAAGGTTCAAAGTAAATATTAATTAATTCTATTCTGGCAGCTATATACTGTTTAGAAGCCAAAATGGATGGAATCTGTCCACTTCTAAGGTAAAAATTTATTTTAAATTGTACAAGAGAATTTGAGGTCTCTAAATTCTCTCACGAGATTTAAAACTGAAACTGATCTTTTGATTTTATCTACCACATCTTTAAGAGAAATATGTTTATGTAAAGAGAAGTGAAACAGTAACACGCAACTGAAGCACAAAAAAACCCAAAATTCTGGAGGTCAACAAGCTGAGCTATTCGTGTATTCTTTGGAATTATAAACTTTGCTGGGAACTTACACCCATATGTTCCTCATCTTCTTACAGTAAACAAACATAAAATGTACCAACTAAGCAGAAAGGGAGAGAAGAGCAAAGCTTTGAAATATGGTGTATTCCTCAGTCGCAGTGGGTCAAGATATTGGCACAACTGATCTTTAAATCTAAACTAAGGGAGGCACACTTAGCAACTTCTTTTAATTTATGATTACATTTCAGGTGAGTAGATTCTAGATCAATTGTTTTCATGGTAACTATGGCAGGAGGCCACATATTAGCTCCATCCTTTTATAAAACACACTGGGAGGACCCAGTTTGTGGCATCAGTTTATTGACAAGTGATTTTTGGAAACGTGACATGTTATGGTTACATCTTCGTGCATATCCTGTCGGACACAAACCTCGACGGACCACCTTTCTCCCCTCTTCCCCCCTCAGGGGGACGCAACTCATTTCAAGCCAGCCTGAGTGTGAGTGTTGCTGCTGAAGACCCCATACTGATAGAATTTCAAAATCTGAATTAAGAAACCGCTCAAATCTACATACTGCATCAGCGGTTCCACATTTTCCTTCTGATCTATTTAACTCAAACGTGTTTTTTGTAATGCCGCCGTGCCTTCAGACACCAACCATCACCGATATAGCTGCAGGATGTATCCAATAACCGCACCTGCTTCGTCTACTGAGCACCGACCACTTGAGAACAGATGTCCACTTTGCCTTTCACTGCTTACTGAACACTTTTGAAAGTGAACTAAGAGACCTGGAAGGTACCAGACATCTTACAGGCCTAAATAAAAATACCCACAGCTACTGTGCAAACAAAACAAGCAATCTCCTCTTTTATTCTGAAGGTGTCATCAGGGATAAGAATTACGGAATCACGGAATCACGGAGTTTCAGAGTTGGAAGGGACCTCTAGAGATCACCCAGCCCCACTCCCCTGCCAAAGCAGGATTGCCCGGAGCACATCCCTCAGGACTGCATCCAGGCGGGTCTTGAAAACCTCCAGAGAAGGGGACTCCCCCCCTCCCTGGGCAGCCTGTGCCGGTGCTCTGTCACCCTCACCGTAAAGAAGTGTTTCCGTGTATTTGAACGGAACTTCCTGTGTTCTAACTTGTGCCCATTGCCCCTCGTCCTGTCACTGGGAACCACTGAAAAGAGCCTGGCTCCATCCTCCTTCAACCCACCCTTTAGGTACTTGTACGCCATAATAAGGTCTCCCCTCAGCCTTCTCTTCTCCGGGCTAAAGAGTCCCAGCGCTCTCAGCCTTTCCTCAGAAGGGAGATGCTCCAGTCCCTCAGCCATCTTAGTTGCCCTTCGCTGGACTCGCTCCAGCAGTTCCCTGTCCCTCTTGAACTGGGGAGCCCCAAACTGGACACAGTATTCCAGTTGTGGCCTCACCAGTGCCGAGCAGAGGGGGAGAATGACCTCCCTCGACCTACTGGCCACACTCTTCCCTCTGCAGCCCAGGATTCCATTGGCCTTTTTGGCAACAAGGGCACATTGCTGGGCCATGGATAATTTACTGCCTACCACGACCCCCAGATCCTTCTCCTCCGAGCTACTTCCCAGCAGGTCCGCCCCTAACCTGTACTGGTGCCTAGCATTCTTCCTCCCCAGGTGCAGGACCCTGCACTTGCTTTTGTTGAACCTCATTAGGTTCTTCTCTGCCCAGCTCTCCAGCCTGTCCAGGGCACGCTGGATGGCAGCACGGCCCTCTGGGGTGTCAGCCACCCCTCCCAGTTTGGTATCATCGGCAAACTTGCTGAGGATACACTCTGTCGCCTCATCCAGGTCGTTAATGAATTAGGAAGTATTTATATCACACATTCCTATTAAACGGTGTTGGATCATTAATGAAAATAAGCTTCATGAGTTCAAAATACATCTTTGTACACACTGTCATACTTCATCTAAATTGTTGCCATTTTTCAAGTTTAACGGCAATAACGATTTTGCCGTATATTTCTCTATGCAAAAAGACTTGAACTACTCATTCTTGTTCAAGCTTTCAAAAAAAATTTACCCTCAATCACAAATCAGCATAAAATACTTCAGCTCAAAATTCCAGCAATTAAGAAAAAGTTTTCCACAGCCAAATATGCCTGAAAAAAGTAAACGTACATAGGCAAAATGAATTGGAGTAGCTCCACCATCATAATAACATAGGTTTATGTAACAAGATACACATTTAATGCTTTCATTCTTCTTAACACTTGCTCTCTGTTCATTACCGAACAATGAAATAGATTTTTTTTTCTCTCTGAAAATTAGACATTCCAGTCACTAAATTACATATTTTGTAAAAATTAATTTCTTTCATGGGAACCTTTGTTGGTCTAAACAAGCTAATTAAGGGAAAATGTAATAACAGTGTATCAGATCATCTTTCTCTCGATTGATACAATGATTGGAAGTTACATACATCTATACCCATATACATCTCAGTGGAAACATTATGAATCCATTTATTATCAAGGGTTGAAACTGCACATGAATTCATACGGAAATAAATCAGCGCGGATCAACAGGGTCCACAGTGTGTCGTACTGCCACTGCTTGAAAGCAATCAGTAGTAAAACAAAAGATGCCTAAAAGATACCCATGCTTTGAAGAACACGTGGGAACGCTGTAGGAAACCAGCTCCATCAATTGGAACTGCAGAGAAAGAGAAGATCAGCAGAGATGCGGCGTACATTTAACACAAGAAAGGCATGGTAAGGGGGGTGACTGGGAAACATGCTGGGTGAAATCAGGTTAGCTCCAGATCAGTGGAGAGGTGGAAAACGGGGAACGAGAGTGATCAGAAGCAGACTGTGTCCTGAAGGAGGCACTCCTGTCTGAGATGAAAAAAGATCAAGAAATTAAACTTGAATTCTTAAAGGAACATTGGCTCAAATACTGAAAATACTCCAAAAGAGGGAGGACCGTCACGGTAAATTTTCACAAGAATTTTGATTCTCTGTCTTTAATTCTCCTATAATACAGAACGTACAAGACAACTTCTCTTTGCTTTAAACTGAGACCCAGATCTTTGCATGGAAATTCCAAAATCCAAATAGGGTCTACGAATTCAACTACATTCTGTTCATGGTGTCTCTGGTTTTAGAAAACTAGTGCATCTTTAAAATCAGAGAAAAATAAATATGCATGACATAGAAAACACGGATTTACAAAACGAAGGGTTTTTTTATTTTCTACTTATTTCTTCAAACTTTACAGACTGTCAGATGATATGTACAGACATCCATTAGTAACTACTTTAATTACGGTGACAACTAAGGGCAGACTGGTGGAGGGGGTTGTTTGGTTTCTTCCCCCCCCTTTTTAATTTATTTTCCCCTTTCCCTGCAGCTGCCATAGCCATGGGAAGCTACAACGACCATTCTTTTCTCCTAGTACACACCTTCAAATCCTCCCTTGAAGACAGAATTTCCCAAGCGACTGTAAATTGTTTCCAAATTAGAGCCACAAACTGCACTGATATAAAAAGTTCATTTCTTTAACCCCGCTTGAAAAGCAAACTTTCCTCCCTCTTATCTCTCCTTGCCACCCATATGATAGATGACAGTCATCTGGTTTATGTTAGACTATCATTCCCAGATCTCTCATGCTGATTCATTCTCGGCTTTCACAGCACAGGCGCACGTTGTCGGGAAAAGCTATGCCGGCTTCGTTTCCCATATGGAATCCAACAGCTGGAGTTCCTTCATTACAAGGGCAAGCAAAAAATCCTGATATAAATTAAAGAGAGCAAAACAACAGAGTGACAAACACATCTTCCAGTATCTCAAGTACAACACCGAAAAGTATTGTAAAGCAAGCGCATTGTTCTGGCAGCCAGGGAATTAATAAAGTCCCATTATCTATGGATGTGCCTGTGTCTACAGAATCCCCCCATTTTCACATTCCAATCACCCCAAAATCTTCCCCATCATTCATGGCTCCCTTAGTACCATTAGTCCAGTCCCACACATCACACCAGGTCCCTCCCTACACCTTCCCTCTTCATCGAAGCTGCAGTTTGCTCTGTCTCAACCCTCAGTCCCCCGTCCCCCCCCCCAACACTTCAGAAGGCCACAGAAATCGTGAGATGCAGCAGGAGGTTCCTCCTTGCTGTTGGGCCAACTGTCCGGTGAGCCAGTACGTCAACCACAAAAGATAATTGCTGAGATGAGATTTAATGGAAGCAGTAATTTGGGTCCTCTATGCTACCCAGCTACCAATTTTCAGGAACTTATGGAAAGTTAAAATTGAGGCTTCTACCTTAGACAAATGATAATCAAATTATTTTCCTGTCTCGAGGTTATTCTTAAACAAATCCAATTATTTAACTAAATTTTATTAACTGAACTATCAGCTTTAACAGCTCTTTCAAATTAGCTGCTACAAAAACTTTTATCCTTAATATAATCAACTTTCCGCTAGTAACATTTAAGCATAGTCTATAATACTTCACAAGTGATATTGATGATTTAAGGGTTTAATATAGTAGCACAGAATTCTTTTCACAGTTTGGATTTTGTTGCTTCCATAAAAGCATCTACTTTAACACAAGATTTCAGAAGTTTAATTATTACCAAAATAATGATAAAATCTTATACAGTATTATTTAGTTTCAGAGGGGAAACTGCCTAGAATAAGGAAGTTTATTAAAAGGGCCAGAGAAGTTAAACAGCAGGATAGAGAAGGCTAGTAAGAGAGGTCCTTCAAAACATTGAAGTTCAAATGACAGAAAGAAAAAAAGAACACAAAGCCTCGTGTGGCAAACGTAAAAAAATACAGTGAGGGTATCCCACCACCCCCCCACCGCCCCCCCCAAAAAAATTTCAAGAACAACTTCTTAAGGCCAAAAAAAAAACCCCAAACAAGCAGAAAACCACATGCAGTTTTTCACATCCATTTGGAAATGATGTATATATATTACAGAACAGACCATTTAACCACTGGTTAATGCTTCTTTTACAATGAAAAGGGACTTTAGCACAAATAACAATCATGACCATTGACTAAATCCTTGATGTTAAACAGCACACTGCAAGGCTCATCAAACATTTTAAGAGAATTATTTACATACAGAGATTTGAAAATTGGTGAGCCACCTGCAGATTTCAACTCTTGTGTCTGAGAAGAACAAGAAGACTCTCCCCTTCCAGGTCTAATATGATGGTTCAGGAATTTTATACACCCGGAAACTGCATCTGCCATGGTATTGCCAAATTCAAGCAAAAGAAAGCTGTGTGGCTTGTGCAAGAAGAGTAGTGAATACTATTTGATCCAGTGAACACAGAGAATCAACAAAACAACCTTTTGTATTAATCAGGAGTGGTTTTAGTGTCAAATGACCAAAGAATTGAAAGATAATTTGACAATTGCTCAGAAGCCAGGGAGCAGATAGAACTACTTTAGTTTTTCACTCTGTTCTTCAAGAGGAAAGACGTCTGTGTTTTGGCATAAAGAAGTTCTACTGTAGCTCTATAGTTACTATTATTTCTGCTGTAATAATTAATATATCCATATGAAAAATGTTAGTATTGCATCGACAGTTATCATGGAGAAAACCAAGTTTGGCAATATTCTTCAATTTTCAATTCCTTTCTTTCATTTTTAACCTTTTCCATTTTTCATTGATCACAAAGTTTATTCTAGAAAAACGTATCAGCATCTGATGTAACTTCTGTGTATGCTGCTTCTTTTTGTTCCAAGACCAAAATCTGAATACTAAAATTCAATGTACTTATAGTTTATTGAGGTGGAATAATTTGAAGTGGGAGATATCATTAGGAAGCCAGCTCTTAGGTGAGTCACAACTTTTACCTCAGCTGAGCAAAAACTAACACTGCTGCGTTGCCAAATAGATTAAATAAGCAGGATGGAAAACCATGAAAAAGAAGCACATCAATACAGAAACAAACAGAACTGTCCTTTAAATATGAATCAGAGGAAAGTGCAATATATTTCAGAGGGATATTGATCTTAGGAACAGCAACAGCAAATTGTCCTAGCGCCTTTATTTAAAGGAAGGTTTCAATGAAATTGCTGGTCTATTTTTAAAAAATTACCAAAGAAAAGCTATAAGACCATGCATGATGAATTGGAAAACTTCTGATGGCTGTAGCATATACTTGTGGATCAAAAGATTTAACGTGAGAACTGTAAAACAGTAACTCATAAAAGTCAGACTTGCAAACACCAGATACCAGACTTCAGATTTATCGCCAGCCTCCACCTGCATAATCCATCTCCTTTGTCAAGTTTTAGAACTGACTACCATTAGCCGAGCCTTGGCCTTGAAATGGTATTAGTAATCAGACATGACGCCGTGAGTGACAGTCAAAGTTGACTGATTAGAAAGGAAACACTCAGAGAACGGCACGTCCCGACCAAGTGGTTTACTACTTCTAGCGAGAGTGGAAAATAGTTTGCTTAAGGGTAAATCAAAAGAGCCGGCAAAGAAAGATTATGGGCTAAGAAAGATCTGGATCTGTAAATTTTTTTAAGCTTTCTGGTTCTTCCTGTGTGCACTTTGTGCCTTTAGAAAAATGAGTAATTAATGCTGTCCTTTGGTGATGCTGGTTTTGAGTCACTCTCATCGTGTTGCTAATCACAGATCTAAAAGTGAACAGCTTGCAGATGCCCAGTACAATTGGGCATGTGGTAGTAAAATAGCTGGGAAAAAAACATCCCAAACATCAAGTTTAGGAAAATGGATACAGAAGTTTCAACTGAAAGTGGGAATAGTGAAAAGAAGTATCCCTCACGGTAAGCAATGAGGGGAATCTGAAAGTCTAAGAAAGTTTCACCCATCACCATGACACACCTAATAAGGAAAAACTGAAAACTAATGAAATAATTCTTTCTGCACTACAGGCAGAGAAGCCCTTGAAACGGTGGAATTATTTTATGAAAATACTAGACATAAAGCCCATCTTCCCCGTCCAAGCTACTAAGGGGGGTAAGAAATGCTTACAAAGGCCTGGGGGCTTCCCAGGCCAATCTAATTCGGTTTTGTGGCACAGTCTTTTCAAGGAAGAGATGCTGCCATTACAATTAAGCAAGTTACTTTTCCTAGTTTATTATTTATGATTTTAATATAAGGCTTACATTTGTACTGTATCATTGCAATCCATATCCCTGTATCATTCCATCCTATGAAGCAAAACTGTTGAAGTGTTTAGCAATTTACCCACTTCGAATTATATTACAAATTCGCCTGGAAGTTGGTTTTTATACTTTGATCTAAAACTATTACCCAAGTCTTGTACATTGTAATTAAATAAATTAAACCAGCCCTTGGGGACCTTTTGCTCTGAAATGAAATTTCAGATCCAAAGAGTGCCTGTAACCTTTACTGTAACCATGTCTAAAATGCTACTTGTAATTTCACAACTAATCAGATCTTGACAGAAAGGCAGACACTTGTTGACGGAACTCCTCCTTGCTGATATCCCCAAGGATAAATTTACCACATCGTGACGGAAACAAATCCTATTCTATCAGAGCCCATATTTTAAAAAGGGTATTACAAGTTCTGAAGCAAGGCTTCTGGAACACTGCTGCTCAGTGGTAACGCCTGGGTATCACTCACCCCTACTCCTGGCCGCTGGGCTGCTCAGCTCATGCAAAAAGCTTCGTATGTCGTGACATACTACATTTCCCATTCAGAACCTGAAAATCAGGCTGATTGCAATTCCCAAGTTAGTAGTGACTAGCTATAATAAGTTCGTGCCGGAAAAAGTCCAGCTGAAGCACCAGTGTGAGAGACCAGCTTTAAACATGAGTCGCCGCCCTTGGGAATGAAGGCAAATATTTTTTCATCTTACTCTCAAAACATATCAGTAACCACTAACTGAAAAGCGAGAATTAACTGAACAGGCAGTAGCCTGTGTGTCATTATAAACATACACAACCAAAATCTACGTAAAAAGCTATACTCACAATGAACATAAGCACACAATAAAGTATTGGCTCAAGACAAACACAAGAACCAGTCACAACAAATTTTCACAACAGCTGAAAATTCCACCACCTTCTCCCCTCCATTAATTAAGCAGGGTGCTTAACACAGTAATGATACCATGTGCAGGGGATGCGATTTCATCAGTTTGCACACAAAAATAACAGGCGCGAGATAACAGCCCAGCTGGGTGTAAGCCTGATGCCCTGATTCCCCCCGGTAGAAGCACTTGTGAGAAGCTCCAGCTGAACTGGGACATGGCACTGGAACTGGGGTACCACACGTCTGAATGCCAGCGGAGAAACGCGACCTCCAAAAGCGAGAAATGGCTACTCTCCACTGTTAGTGCATCCCCTGATGTTACTTGCTACTGCTGACACATGAGAGTTTAATGGCTGTCAGTGGCTATTGATCAAATACACGGGTTTGTAAACCTGGATACCATCAGCCAGAAAACTGCAAGAGGCGGTAATCACTGCTCAAGACTTTGCATACTTCACTTAACATGTTTTTCTTCTCATTAGAATGCCTTTCATATGAACGACATTGAGCAAGAGAATGTTCTGCCATCTGAAAAATTTGTAATTTTGTCCACTGAAATAGGATCATCATCTCTCAAGGGCAGCCTACCACCTTTCTGCCTCCGCCTGACAATCACCACGCTCAGGTACTCTGACATTAGCAAAACACTCGCCTTCAAGGTGTTCCTGTTCAAGGTGGCACCGCCATTCCATAAGCACCAGCTTATGAAGCTCTGTAAGAGTAAGAGCTGATTTCTCACCCAGTATCATACCTTCTTTTTTGGCCAATGAGGCAATAGTTTGAAAAGCTCAAAGAATAATTCTTTAATGGTCAGTTGGACAACTCATATGTTTTAACCTAAGCAAGCACTAAGTACTTCGCTAAACTGAATCTTCAGCGATCATTTCATTGTAACTAAAGACAGAATTATCAATAAAAAGATATTGTACGAAAAGAATCCTTATGGACATTCAAGGAAAGTGTTCTAATGTATTTTTGTTCTTTCCAGCTACAAAAATAACATACGATCCATCCTGAAACACAAAGGTAACCAAGGAAGTATTATGTCATTTGCAAAAGGTTCACTTCACTAGAGCAAAGTGGGGTTTTATTATTATTATTATTAAATTTCAGCTAGTTCTGTATATTTCAGCTTTGAAAGCAATACCACACGGCGTCAAAACATTTCTGATGAATAACGAGCCTGTAACAAGAATTACAAATGAGGAGATATTAAGAAAACATTAATTCCTCCATATGAGTACTTTCAAAGGTCATCTCTGTTTTTTTCCATTTCTCCAAGCACGAGCCTGCCTTCTCCAAAACACCTCAGGCTTCTATCCCATTTATTTGATTTTGCTACAGACTAGGAAAAACTATAATGCTGCAGCAATCTGATCTCCATAGCAGATGAATCAATATGTCTGAAGAGCATCACTAACTATAACTAAAGTATGTTTGTTAATAATATTATGCATTTTCATGCATAACGGAATTTTAATTTTTCAAACACATACCCCGAAGAATATGGTTACAGCGTGCCTATACGAATACCCGCTATGATAGCACTGCATAATCTGAACGCGCCTGCATTCGGGGAAGGCGTATATCAACAAAATTTGTTGATAAATTTGCTGATAAATTTGTTGCATTAAAGCCAGCAAACTACATAGTCAGCATGCAGCAAACCCATAAGTTCAGGCCAACGGGTAATTTATGTCAAGCGTATAAACAACAAGAGCCACTCCAAACCCTCTTGCCGAACTCCGCGGTTTGATTACGCCAGCCTCTCTATTTAGCGGTTGGGGGTACAGCCGGTCTGACTTATTTTGCATCTTGCAATGAAGAAACAGAAATCATCCCGGTTTCTCCATTTGTTTTAGTCTTTTTGTCCCCATAGTGAACTAAAATTTTGAGATATAGCAAGTGTAACAGGAAGAGTTAGAAAGAGGCTTTTTGATCTCCTGGCTCACTGCTCCTCACAGAAAGAAATGACATTTCACCTGAGCGCCGATGAACCAGGATACTCCCGTATTTGCAGTCTTATCTTTGTAGATAAGATTCAACAATATGAGCACGCTGCCACATCGAAAACAACTTTACTGAAGGTCAGACATGACATAACTCACATGGAATTAAAGACCTGCATGAAATAACTGCTGCTTCTTACTTACAAATCCATTAAATGGGTTAAAAGTGACTTAAACTATTGAGTCTCAGAGGGGTTTTTTGTATGTGCCAGGTGATCTTTTACTCACATGGTAACAGCGAGTAACAAGACGCAAAAATTTCTGTGTCTGTTCCCTCGTTCTCCAGAGGCCTAGTGCCTCTGTGTGACTTTGTACAGGTTATAACCTCCCTGGATTTCATTTACCCATCTCTAAAACGTGAATAATGCTTAACTTCCTCCTGGGAATCGTGTGGAGGCTTAGAATATTAATCCTGGTAAAGTGCTTTGAAATCAGTGAATTGAAAACAGCACAAAGCCCCAAGTTTTATCTTGTGAATCCATTTCTTATTGCCTTTACCTTGTCAAGCTCATACCAAACTAACTCCGATCGTTTAAATCAGCCTAGCTTCTGCAATAATAACCTTGCCTACTTCAATAATTAAAAAAAAAAAAAAAAAAAAAAGATGATAGAGGTAAACTAATTTAACCGACACTTGAGGTTTTTCTACTTACAGATGTAATATGTACTGTACTACATACTGCGCCTCTCGTGCCGGTTTAACAGTGACAGCGGCTTCTCCTCCCCAACCTTCTCCGACTGCATGAACAGTGCTCAGGAGCCTTCTAAAAGCAATAATCTGTCTCATTATGAAAACCTTCTTTAAAATGGTTATGAAGTGACCTTAGTGGATGATTTTCTGTGTGGATATCAAAAAGCTTTCCTTTATATCTTTTAGGCATAAAATACATTAAGCACTTCAATTCTATGGAAGATAATACATTTTGTTAAAAAACTTAGGCATCCCTATAAAATGTAAAATATCCTTCTAGTTTCTGTATAAATTAATGACCTCACATTCAGAGCTAAAGAACAATAAAAATCAATGTTTTACTAAAACCCTGTCGATGTCCATTATACATAAATACAGTGGGAATATGTTAGATTTGTTAGATTTTAAAAAAAAAAAAAAGTTTAAAAAAAGCTTAGAATTCACAAGAAGTATTTATGTTCTGAAGGGAGTTCAAAGGACCAGAAAAACCTGAAGGTACTTGCACAAGAACTACTTGTACTCCCTGTTTTAAACAAACCCAATAGAATGTGAAATCTAATAAAACCCTAGAAAATACGGGGGGGAAATCCACGATTAACCCCAACACTTGCAATATATGCAGGCAACTAGCTAGAAAGAAACTTCATGGGCTACGCAGGCATCCAAAAGAGCAGTTGGCTTTTCCAAAGCTTATTTAAACATTTTAGTACCCCTCTTTCACTTCTGTCATAGCTTCTTCTGCCTGCATCTCTCCCAAAACTCTCCTGATTCCTGTGCATCAACAGGTCACCAACAGGCGATTTTTTCTGCGCTCACATGAGCTAGGCCTTGGTCATCAGTATCGTGACATCAGTAAAACCCCCATAAATGGTCACGAAATGTCAACTCTTTGCTGTGCCCCAGCTCCAGCTTGATCTCACGGAATTTCCATTCCTGTTTTTTCCGCTACAAGTTAGCCTAGACAGTCCTCTTCAAACGTTCTCCAGAATACAAACATAAGTAAATATGACTAAGTCTGTTTTGTACTACAGCATGAAAGGGGTTTACCGGTTATGCCAGCGCATTCGACTCTGGCTGCCTGACAAGCACCACCCCCAAAGGACCCGGGCCGGGGCAGTCAAGGATTCACAGCAGAGACTGGGGCACCGAGTCGGCTGAAATCACGGACAAGCAATCCCCTGCGCAAAGGTGGTGGACTGAAGGGTTCGGGAACAGATCTTTCTCAATAATCATATATTTTGACCTAGCAATAAAAAGCAGCTAAACTACATTTTTACATATGGCATCATTCATCGTGTTAAAAAATAGTTTGAAAATCCAAATCGGTATTTACAGGGAATGTTAAGAAAGAAACTGGGAGAATTTTAGAAATATAATGATCGGAAACATGGATTAGTTTTTGCTACAAATCACAAGTTTTGGCATTAGATTTAATAACTTGTTAAGCAGATTCCTTCAACAATGAAAGCAAGCGATCTAAACGCATTTATTCTCTGTGAACTACACAGGAAGGCATTCATCTAAGTTTGCTGTAATATACTTTAAAAGCAGGCTCAACGTAATGGCAGTTAAATCTCTGAAAAGCTACTCCACATTGTTCTATATTGTTTTACTGAACCCATGGGAGTATGTCTTTCTGTATGTTTTAGTGATGCACACAGCTTTGACGACACTTCAATTATCTCTGGTTGAAATTGAATCTGTTAAGAACACTGTAAACCGAATAATCCAATTCCTTCTAATACACCAGGCTGAATCCCTAAGCCCTAATGAACATTTTTCCTTTTTCATTCCCGCTCCCTAGAGCTAACTAAATTGTTGAGTCAAGAACCTAGCAATTACGTATCATTTAAATATTTTTAGTTTATATGCATTCATCATTTGCTAGTGAGGACATGATTGCAGTAAGCTTCCCAACAATGCTATGTAATTTTAATTACCAGAAATCCAACGCACTAGGTGAAACAATGTCATCAATATCTGAACCAATGCACTCAACACAGCTAGCAATACTGGAATTATAGGAAAACATAGTACAGGCTGTGTGGGTTTTTTTTTTAAACAATATATCTTCACGTAATCTGTATTTCATACATAAAAATTTACATTAAAAAGAACAAACAAACAAAAAAAAAGCCATGCCTAAAACTTGAAATTTCTGGTCAGCATATATTCTCTAACAAACCTGAGAATCTGAAATACAACACAGTGTCAAGAATTTACAAGCTTTTAGGAGACTTCATATTATTCATTACTGAAAAATTTCGCAAAACTCAGCTGGACAAGATAATGGGCAGCTGAGCAATAATAGAAGTAAAAAAACCGTATCACCTGTGATGCGATCTTTTCTTGTGCAGTCAAAGACCGTATTTTAAAACAGGGTGAGTTAGTGATCCCAAAATAGTGATCACAATACATAGCGATCTCAACGGTTTTGAAGAAGGTCAGACATGCCCCAGGTTTCCAAAAATACACACCCACCATTATCAAAGTAAATGCACATTTAGTGAGTCAGTGTAATCGTCATGAAACATTATCAATACTTATTTATCTCTAAAAATAAACTGTAAATCCCAGTAAGTGCCTTTTCAAAAACAAAATGCAAGGCATTTAGACTAGTTCACATTTGAAATTACTAAAAGCCATTTTAAAAGGATGTGATCTCAAAAAGCATTAGCTTTCAGCTAATAATTTTCACTCTTACAAGTTTTAAAGTACTTCAGAGCGCATTCAGTCTGAGAAGTAAAAGCCACTAATTTTTAAGATAAGTGGCAATATTGTATCCGGGAGAAAAAGTTGGTTACAAAATTGAAAATCCTGGCAATCAAAATTGAAGAGTGGGAAGGCTGACAGGAATGGGCTCTCTTGACTGTTAATTTTCTACTTCAAAACAATTATGCAGTAGCTTTCCACAAATAATCAGATCAGCAGGATGACAGGACCCACCTGTTACATCAAGTAACACACACACCGAGTCAGCTTCCGTTTGAAATTCAGCCAGAGTCAGGCAATTAAATAGAACTGCTCTTGAAATGTCTGGTATAGCGCTATTTTGGAGAATCCCACACACTGTTGTGGGATTTCAGGTTATTGCTTAGAATCAAGGTGATTCAGTGATACAAATCACTGCAGTTTCTCTGAGGTCGTTACAGATTTAAGCAAAAGCAAGAGCAATCTGCAATATTAATTTTCAAACAAGCAAAGCTTGTTTTGATCAATATTATTATATTGATCAGAATTTGATGATGCTTTAAATACCTAACACAAACTTCTCCAAGAAGTAATTCCAATCAATATGAAAACATTTGATTTACATGACAAGCGTTAGTTGGATCAACAGTAACTTAAAAATACCATCTTCCCAGAGCTATATTTTCCAAACTTTGATTCTGTAAGATCTTCAAAATACTTTGGTGCCTTTATCCTTGCACGTTACAAGTAAGCATCTCGCTTCAGAGAAGAGTAGAACTCTTATCTTTACTTTCGGTAACTGTATGGCCTATTTCAGTGAGAGATGCATCTTTCCCTGAACTTCTCATTCTATATCTTCCATATACCAAAACCCTGAGTAACACAAACATTGTAAACCAGTCTAGAGAAATCTCCACCCTCTTCCTCTTAGGCAACTTGGAATGCTTTGATTTGTTTTTTTTTTTAACTTATTGCTACCATTGGACAAGCTATGCGAACTTCATATTAGTTTAAATTACCCAATCACTGTGACTAAGAACGCTCTTCTGCTAAAGAACTTCAAGAAAATATTTTGCTACTCTTTTTTCAATAGCCAAATTAATGGTTAATCTGATGATACAGCACAATCAAAACAAAGTGTCACAGCATGGGGGTATTAGTTCCAAGCTTTACAGAACTAGAGAATCTTGAGTACAGGCAATTATCAGACACTGAGGACAATAAGAGCGCCTTCCTACATGCTCATTAACTCTATTTAGACAAATGAGTAATGTCAGTGATTTCCACAAGGAGGCATATATAACCTTCTTCAGAAAGTGGACATCTTAACTTGCTCTCATTTCTCTTTACCCAGAGCTATGTTTTCCTCAGGTCTCGCTTCTTCATTCCCCCCCCGAAAAAAAAAGAAAAAAGAAAATCTGAACAATTAACAGACTTTCAAAGGAGTCTGGTATCTGGTCTACTTTTGTGTCATCATTAATTCTGTGCCTTTTGTGCTTTAAATAATCTCCTTTCTTCTTAAAACCCTTCTCACTGAAGTTACATAAATGCTTTTCTTCTAGCCACCCATGCCATCACAGAAACTAATACGAGTTTGTTCTGTTTTGCAGTTTTTTATATTTCACTTGCAAGTTCTACTCTGCATTTGTTCTAATATCATTCCCTTTGATACCATCCCTACTGACACTACAGTATGCCGGTTTCACTTCTCTCCTTTCAAAAGTTTCAGATGGCTACACATGTTCTTGTGAAAATACATCGATACCACCAAGACCCTTGCACCTTTTTTTGGGGGGGGGGGAATGGCGAGGAGGCAAAACTGTAATTGAGTAGAACAGGCTTATGATTAGAGGTGACTTTTGGCCTAGGCAAAATAGGTAACTGACATTTAGCAACTAACTGCTTGGGGAAAAGTAAAATATTTTCAGTATGTGATACCCTGACCCCTCGCCCGAGCAAGCGGCAGCGATCAGCTCTGCACCAATACACACTTTCCTGAACACTAATAAACATCTGCAGCACCATATTCTGTTTCCACTGTTTCCATAACCTGACTCCTCATTTCCCATGTTTCTTCCTTCTTTTGACAGCATCTTAATATCCCACCCGATGCCTCAGACCCACTCTAAAACTCCAAGACCACCTACCTCCTATTACCCACCTTACTCTTGCAGAGAACTTGTCTTTTTGCACAGGCGTATTTTGCCTACACTTCTGAGAAGCCTTGAGATAGCTCTCAAAATGATGTCCTTTAGGACTATCCACTCTGTTTTCATACTGGTTAAGATAAACAGTGTTTCCAGAGATGTCCCAGGTAACTCTCTCTCCCAAGGAACACACTAAGCAGCAATAAAAGGACTGTGTCAACATTTTTTGGATGAGACTGAAAACTTAAACCCTAGAAATTGATAGGCATTAAATAACCCGTGGGTTGGGGAGATCTCTGTAAGAGGGCGGTATCCTAGCGAATTAATATTTGGTGTGTCTAATACTCCAGGGTCTAGCTGAAGCTCAGGACACGAGGCTTTCAGGGCTGTCTGCAAGCACTGCCCTACTCAGATTCATCCCCTTCAGATTAGAGGGTACTTTGTAATTGTCAGCTTCATCTTGAATCATCTACAGCCTAATAATGTACAATTAATACTTGCTTAATTACTTCCACTTAAAATTCTCACTATGTGCCCTAGCCATCCGACCCGGGCAGTCAAGTGCTCCGAGTAACTCCGTGATGGATCTACCTGAAGCAAGGCACCCGGCATACCTGATAGAGATACTCCCCAAACTCCCTCCCTTCCAAATCGGACTTGATCTGCAAAGGATCACACGAACTGTAAGTTTTATGAGCGGCCCCTACGACTCTAGATTCTTCTGGAACCTAGGGGGCATCAATGCTTATTTCATTTCTGTTTGCATTCACCCTGGAGCCATCCATTCCTCATCCGACCTGAACTGTTCCCTCTACATAGTTGACTAACGACCCCTTTAAAACATATAATTCATCACATATATACTTACGTTATGTAGTATTTTATGTGCTGCCTTCTTTCCATTGAGACCACACATAAAACACTATTAAGACAAATGCCACACGGTATTCAGTTATTCTGCTTTGAAATGTTTGAGACTAAAATCCTCCTTTTCAACAGTTCTATCACACGTCACAGTGTCACACACCTCACTTCCCTCTCCAGTTCTCACAGATTTTCAAAAGATAAGAAGGAGAGTTGGGTCTTCCCTACGTGATTCTGAAAATCTTCCCTCTGGAATTTCTGCCGAGCGCTGAATTGACACCCCTGGATGTTAAATCGCTTCAGCCTCAAAAGAGGTAAAAATAGCAGAAAAATGCATGTTTCCTTAGGACTGTCCTCCTGCTGAACTTGAAGAAATCATCCTTCGGAATGAAAACCCGGTTCAGACCCCATGTCTGTTCAGTTCTTGAACTGTGCTGGCTGCTCGGCTACTTCGACGAGATAGCATGTTCCGCAGTTTCTTTGGCAAACCTCTGGTACAGCATCGCTCTACAGGAGCAGCAGCCCCTGAGACAGCAGATTTTGAGTTCTCAGTGAAGCGACTCTTATTTATTGCTTAGGCACATTTCAGAACAGATAGAATTTATATATTCGGCATTACACGGTCTCTCCATGACTATCTCCGTACTACGTAGGCTGCAGAATTTCTAGTGGAGGATTTATACTTTATTAAAGCACTACTTTTTTAATGAAATGTTAAGTAACATATTTAAATTACAAATGTAAAAGATGAAATAAACTATCAAGTTTTAACGTCAAATGTATTGTAAATGTAAAGAACATTACAACTAAAACCCCATTGATTTACTTCTGGTTTGAAAAATAAATAAGAAAAATATACAGGAATATACAGCCAATTTGTGCCTGTTAGTTACAGCTATTGAAATATTACAAGATATTGTGAGACTGTAGACAGACGTATCTACACACGTGTGATATTTACAAGAAAATAGTGACAGTTGGACAACTGGATAAACTATTTATCTTTTATTTGGAAAAATGTTGAAAAGATCCTATCGCTCTTCAGGATCAGTGAACAGCTATTTACTACCTCAACCGCGGTGAACTCCAGTTCTGTTCTTATCTTTCTGGAATTTGAGTTGCCTCAGACATTTAAGGCTATCTTTTGGAAAGACAATGGCATTTTACCACCAGAAGACACATCTTCAGATTATGTTTCACAAATCAGATTGAAATGAGAGAAAAAACACCCCAAAGGTTAAAGTCTCCAAATAAAATGTCTATTTAGCTGTGGGGTATAACAGCACCAAGCTTTGCGGGATCACTTTCTTTAAATCAATTATGATCAATACGAGGCAGATGGCTCGCCTGTCACGCCGGATAGAGCTGTCTGTCTGAGAAGGTCACTGCATCTGTCAGCGGGAAACTGCGGCAAAGGCGGCACATCTGAAACTCCCACACTCACAGCCCATCTATTTGAGGAGAGTGCATCGGGGATTAAGATGTGCAGTGAAGGAATTAGAAGAGGTTACCACATTTGACAGCATTCGTCAAATTATCTCTTACCACCTTTGCGGAAAGATACAAGAAATAAAACCGCTGTATACCCCTTTAGTCAAAAGAAATTTCTAACAGTTTTCTCCCGTGGGGAGGTATTCTCTTTCCTTGTGTTTTCAAACAACATTTTGATGTCATTTCTCACAGGCAGTATAATTTTAATGCACACCATACTGTGTATCAGCTATCAGTAAAGTTATTACCATAATTAAATGTCATCTCTTTGAAGGGGACAGAAATTGCAAGTTCCTGCTATATTATAACTGGTATTGTACAGACACTTGTAAAATAATCTCTCCTGCTGCTCCAGAAGCTCACTCTAGAATGGCAATGATTGCCAAGCTGCATTACTTTTACCGTTACCGCTCCGGTATCGATGGTAATACGCAGCCCGTATCACTACGAGGAGAGAGAAACTAAGAGAAACTTAAACAACTTTAAAACCACGTACTAAAACAAACTATCTTCAAGTAAGCTTTAAAAATACCCAGATGTTTTCTTTAGCGTTTAAATGTCAGGTTTGGTTATAAATACCAAATTATTGCAGATTAAAATCTGCTGCTCTTTTTTTTTTTTTTCTGATGTCCTCACTTAGAGTCTTACTTTGCTTCCCTAATACCATAATTATTCTATGATTCTATGATAATTAAAAATAACAGAACTGATGTGACTCATCTGAAAAGAAACTGATGTAGCTGTGATTTTTCCTTAAGATATGGTTTAGAATACGTAGCTCTGTGTTGTTTAATAGCCTGAGTACTAATGAATAATTTACTACAGAAACACTTTAAAATATTCAAAGATTGTTTGAATGAGACACTTAGCCCCTAATTTACATACAGTAAATTACTCACTAAAACTGTTTTCCATTCATATTATTTTTTTGTTTCAAAGAACAAAAGAAACAATGAAAATAAAAGCTTAGAACTATGCATCCTCCGACATTAATAAATGTTCTCACCACATGTGAAGAAAATTGGAACTACACTTCTTAAGTATATGCGTGTAATATTACTGTTTAAAAAATACAGAAGTATTTCTCTGCTTAGCTAATAGAGAATGTCTTATGTGTGTTACCTATTGCCGTATACTTATTGAACTATATGATTTTAAGAGCAATGTAGGCACCTTCAATATTGAATGTGTTTGCAATGTGAAATTTCTCAGATTTTCAGATACCGCAAATTTATTAGAGTCCAAATAAAGGATTAAACGTGACTGATTAAGACATGAAAACCATTCACTTTTAGAGGAAATGTGTGAGCTAGGAAAGGCTATTCATTGTATGTCGTAATCTCAAAGTCTAAATTATTGTTTAAATTATTCTACGTTCAGCTGGTTTCTTCCTTGACAATGAAAGTAGTGTGTTCTTTAGGAAAACACATTCTGAGGGCCTTCTCTGAGCTCCCAGCAGAAGAACACTTGACAAGGCAATTCGTGATTTCCTGCACAAGTAAATCTCAATTTATTAGTTAGAACATATCATCTACATTTTACCTACTAAAACGATAAGAAACTTATGCATCTTTTTTGACTGGTCTGGAAGAATTATAGAAACACTTTGGTTAAACTTCAGAGTTGTTCTTTTTTTTTTTTTTTAGTAAATAATCGGCTACTGAATTAGACCAGCAGTATTTTTCACTCCACTGACTTCAAGCAAAGCTTAAAATACCTGGGTGAAATGAAGAAAAGTCATCCAAGTAAACCAGAATGTGTTCAAGCTCTCTGGCGGTCAACAAAATGCCTTCTATGTCTATACTGTTTTATTCATACTGCATTATAAGACGTATGAGGTGGTCAGAGTTTCTCAACGAATACGCAAAAAATTCAACCCCTTTTCTCACTGAACTTCTATAGAATTCAAGAGCTCTGGGGTTTTATAACAGAATACCTGAAGTTCTTGCCCTAATGCCTCTCCCAGTCCATCAGTCTGACACCAGAGTATTTAAAGAAAATCCTGGATATTGACTGCCTACTGCTGAACACTTGTTTATGTACATAGAATTAGCAGAGCTAGATCTGTTCATAAATAAAAGCAGAAGGCATAAAATTGCTTGCAGTAAGCATTGTCGTAATACATACGCGCACACTTCCAAATTTCTCAAGTCCTGTGCTCTGTGTTTCTATTTAAAAATTTAAAATTACCATTTTTAAATGAATAAAAGACTTTCCACTCATACATCCTTCTGAATTTACACCTTCCCGAAGAGCTTCCATGCATCCGTTAAATCAACAGATGACTCTAAGGAGTCTTCATGGCAGCAGGGCAGAGGGAGAGAAGCAGCTTAACAAATTAAGTCACGAGGATAGGAAACACAGAATGCCTCACTGGCATCCCCCTTTAAGCAAAGGCAGACATCACAGGGAAGCACTGGAAGTATGTAGAGCATAAAAGCCACTCGCAGGAATTTATGAAAACGACAGCAGAACATACAACTCTTGCTAAATTCAGTAGAAAGGTTCTCCTTTGAATTCATAGCTTTGAAATGTAAACTCAGCTCTAAACAAAGTGGATAATGTGCTGAGGGCTCCAGACAGCACAGGTCTTCTGCAGAAAGCACCAGAGACGTGCTTGCCACTTACAGGCAGTAAGCGTGGTTAAGATCTGAAAACATGAAAAACACATTTCACACTGATTCTTACTGGCAAATGAAGCTTCTGGTTCATTTTATTGTGGCCACTGACTTCAGTTGATTTTGCTAAAGTTTCAATTTAACCTTCTCTCCTATTATTTTGGAAAAAAAAACTTAAACCAGCTACTTAACAATTTGGTAAGCTTACATAGAAATTTATTATTCCACTTCATGTCATCAATGCAATATAAAGCAGGGATAAAAACAAATGTTTTTCTATTTCTACATAGTTACCATCTTTTTTTCTCCCATTTCTGCATGTAAAAAAAAAAAGGAATAATAATACAATAGAGTGTTAATTCTTCCCCACTCAGGAAAGAGTTTTAAGTAACAGTCTGGGGGTACATAATGGTCAGATATTTAGTACTAAACAAATTGTCAGTGGTAAGATATAACACCTACCTAAAAGGTAGAAGTATGTTTTACTTTTACTCCAGTTTATGGTCAGAAAAAATTCTTAAAAGTATTTCAGCTCCTCGGTAGGTATTAACCACAAAAAGCTTTTCAGAGGGGAACCGCTATTCTTTTCAGAGTTGCTTTCCTAATATAGTTCTCCCCACAGGACTGAGAAGTGAATCAGGAATTTAAGAAAAAAATATTTTCTGTGATACATGAACAAAGAAAAATGCTTTAGTACTCATTCACAGGTGGAGACAAGAGGTTCACACACAAAAGATAGTTTAACTTTTAATAAATGGAGAGGTTGGAGATACATAAGATATGCAGGGGAGACAGAAATGAAAAGAAAAGAGTATTTTCTAGAGTCAATAACCTTCTTCCCTTGTACTCAGCAGGTATAATCCTGAAACATTGCTTGATAAATCAGCAACTTAATCATATTAAAAGACTGACGGGATCTTGAAATTTCAGAAAGGTTATGGGACAAAGCAAGCGGCTTGATCTCAGTCGGGCGGTCTGAAGGTGGGCACAGCACAGCACGCCGTCGATGCAGCACACGGCTGGGAGGAGACCGCGCTTCCAGCGTTTCTGGAGGGACTTCTCCACACTCTGGCTCTCAGATTTGCAATGTAAGAGGTGATTTACAAGCTGTGATTGAAATCCAAAGGACGTGGGCAATACAGGGTATATTCGCACTACAGTGCCAAATGTGACCACAGCTTCAAACCCGCAACCTTCGGTACAATAACAGCATCCCCACCGCAGCACAGAGCTGCTGTGCTTGGGAAAAACCTGTGCAAGAACTTGATGAAATACTCGAGTGGCTATCTTCTACAGACCACTGGGCTGCCACAGCTATTTGTGGCTAATCCAGTGCTGTTTTAAGTTAGCTACTTTAAAACTGGCCCCAAAAAGCCTTTACAGGCTGTGATGCTGGTCAGAACCTACTTGTAGCATAGGCATATCCTTATCTTACCTTCCATTTGTGTCTGGTAAACTAAACATACAGGATGTCTTTGATATTCACCTTGCGGTATTTATTCATCAGAGGATTATTGGAAGATGTACTGCACAGCCTCTCTTTAAATAGTGTTTGGTTTGGCTCAATCTGCACAGAACAACCGCATGGTATTTCTTGAATGGCTGGTGGTTAAAAGTTTGGGTCTGGCTGCTTCAGAAGACCTTCCTATCCCTGTGGTTTTTTAGAGGCTGGATTTTTAAGAGCAGTAGCTCGTCTGAGTGGTTTACTTTCTGGAAGAAAGGGATGTCAGCCTGTAATGGAGGTACGGAGCCTGACAAATACAACAGGGACCCTTAATGGCACACAGAACTTTGTTGGTGTTTAGGAGCAAATGCATTGGGACTTTAAAACAGGATCTACAAGAGGACCTTCCCAGATGGCAAAGAAAACAGGACAACCTAGAACAATTTCTTTGGACTCAATTAAGCAAGGAAACTGACTATCAAAATAGTAATACAATACTTATTTTCACATCGGGATGTGATAACCCAAGAAAGCAGCAAACACCTATAAACACCTCAGCAAGAGAGACAGCTGTCCTCTAAAAGATAAGGGGGAATGAGGGGAAGTAAACAGAATCATTATTCTTTCCTCTAATTGCCATTTGATGATGAGGTATATTAACCTAAATTATTCCTAGTCCCTGTAAGAGACATATCCCAGTCACTAAGCCTAGCTGAGGCAGCCCAGTAGCTACAGAATTAAGCAGCTACTGACAAGCCCACGCTATGCTCGTGGTAATTTCACTGAAGGCAGATTTCACAGCTAATTGGAGCCTAAATCCAAATATTAGAAGAAAGAATACAAACAAGAAGGAAATATATATCATTAACATATCACTCTTGATCATTCCTCCAATACAAATAAAAAAACCCCACGGCATTTACAGAAAAGCATCCAGCAATTAGGTCTTGAAGTATATTAACCTTTTCTGTTGCTTCATACCCAATGGTTATAATTGGTTTTAACGGAAAAAATGTTTTTCAAGCTTCCTGCTAAGTATATTCATGTAAGAAAACATCTTCTGTGACTTTTTACTTTTGCAAAAGCTTCTCTTGCGCACCTCTGGCTAAAACACCAGAGATCAGTGTCTAATTTTAAGGGGCTTATTACCCCTTCTGCATCTTCATCAGCTTATACTTACCAGCTAAATAACTTTATTAAAAACAGAAGTTGCTTTTCTAGAATTTTCCCTACCTTTTAATTGAACATAAAGTTGTTGTTTAATAATCAAAATCCTCAAACCATGAGATGCTTAGTGAAATACTATTAGATATTTAGATATTCCTTTTCAGAATTTGTTTCTTCAAACCCAGGACAATATAGAAGTGCAACAATTTTTGGAACAGGAAGCAGATCCACTAGTTCTTTCACCAAAATAACCCTCAAATCAACCAACTTCTGTCAGGGGTTCCAGTGGTGATACCTAGCAGACACAAAATGTACGGTACTATTTGGAAAGAGATTCTTTAAAGTGAAGGACTGATGCCTACGACACTTTCTCAAGGACACTTCTGACATCCTGACAGCTCTGGGCATTCACCTCCGAACACGCTCTCTCGTTCTTACCTGAGCTATTTAGTGCCAAGTCCTGCTCTGAAAAATGACTGTGCAATGATAAGGACATCTTCCTCCCTTGTGTCTTAATCGGCTAATGACAAAAGTAAGGTTAATAATTCCAGTACAGTACAGTCTCATCATGCTGTATAAATCCCTTCCAGATGTTAGTAGTAAAACCAGTGCGGCATGACCTCAAAATATTTTTATGTATATCTGTTTACCTATACCCTTACTGCAAGCCTTTTAAGCGCCCAAATTAGGGGAGAAAGAACTTATTAGAAAAATTAGTAATATGCATTCGAGACTGTATACCTAGATATCCACAAATTTCTGAGCATGGGAAATAGTAACAATTCTTCTCAGCATTCCTGAGTATACGCACATCATAGTCACACTTATTTGTAATGTGATACACAAGTTATTCATTTTTATCTCCAAGATAAATTGAAAAAGTACAGTTACAAATTCATCCCACTTAATATCGAGCAATACATTTACAGCGACCTTCGCTCATATCATGTTTATTCATCTGAAAGGGTCTTTTAATTTGAGGAGGCTGGCGTTATTATCTTGGCATAACAATGGGCTGAACCTGATCGCTAGACAGCACCCAGAGAGTATATGGATAGGGATACTGTACTGAGCAACCTGTTCTGGCTACAAAGCCCCAGTCACCTTTCCCCTTCCAACAGCTCCTGCAGCAGCTACCAAAAGGTGCCTTGCCAGCCACCCCACAACAACCAGCATCCTAAAAGCTACTTCATAGTGCTCCTCCACCCAAGAAGCTTCACTTTATTCTGAAGGTGCTCCTACCCAAGGACAATCTTTCTCCTTCCCTGCACTAAGTATTAGCAGTTGTACACTTCCCCAGTTAACAGAGACTTTGGTGGAAGTGAAGTACACCGTTAAGAAAGATCACGGTGAAATAACAGAGCATTATTTGTACAGAAAGGTCCATTTCAGCCGAGTTACCACTGCACAGCTAATAGAGCTAAAAACAATTGATCACAATTCCATTTCTTGGAATGCTAACATTATTATTATTATTATTATTATTATTATTATTATTATTATTATTATTATTATTATTATTTTAACATGAGGAAATTTAAAGAAACGTAAATAAGATGGAATCAGCATCAAACCTTATGGGACCATAGAGACCTAGACAGAATAGGAGCAAGAAAACACAAGATATGCAGTTCTTACGTATAAGAACACTACATTCAAATTTGGCGGGGGGATTGGGGAGGTGGTGATGAGATGCTTAACTTGGTTTCCCTAGTACTGTTTAACTTGTAAATCCATATAATAAAAAAAGAGGCAAGTTATGTCTCATAAAACTCAGCAAATAAATGATGCAAATAAACAGAACAGAAGAGCAGGAAATGTGAAGTTCTTGTTTACACAAAAGAGTGGATTTTAACAAGCCATTAATCTATCATTGCATATCACAAGTCAAGCAATTTGCAACTGAACACGAGAAAAACTTGTATAGGTCACACCTGCTACTTACAAAGTGTTGACATTCTTGCCATGTTTCACAAATATACTGTCAAAACTTGAAAGTACAAGACAGATTTATGCAATTAAGTTTTTGTTTGGATTAGTAAAACAAGCCATAATTGATTGCTCATATTCTTTACTTCATTAATGACTCTCTAATTAGCAAAACCTTATCACTATCTGTGGCTGGAGGGTTAGCAGTCATTGATAGAAATACAGGTGTGAAATAACCCAATTTACGATATCAGATGATGTTAATGATTTCACACAAGGAAGTAAGGTCCCATGAAATATACTCTCGTTTCCTATTACTGCCTACTGACAATCACAGTTTTATATCATGAAAAGATTACTATACTTACCTTCTCATTAGTAGCTAATTTCACTCATTCCTCTTGCCAAACTAATTATAAGAATTTTTTTCAGGCTGAAATGAATTAATAGGGCACTTGGACCCCACTCATTTTTCTCGTGATAAAATAATTAATAAGCACTTACACACAAAAATCAAAATAGTTGTGTTAACTAATTAGTATCGCTAAGGACAATAAAACCTGTAATACATTGTAAGTAATAAGTAATAAAGTAATAAAAAGTAATAAAAACTGCTTTTAGTCAGTAATAACCATCAGATTTCCCTAACTTGCAGTTCTATTATAAGAAAATCAGAGAAACGAAAGCAAAACACAGCTATTGTTATAAAAAATATTTCTTTTTCAAAATCTCTGTAGCTGTTCCTCGAAATGGAAAAGGTTAGTAACAGTTAGTAGCCCTGAAATTAGTACCAAAACCAGTGTTTTGTTTGAGTTATTAATGATTTAGAGGGACTGATTAGTGAGGTGATGAATTTCACTAATTACATTGGTTTCTCAGAAAAAAAAAAAAAGGAGAATATTTTGAAACTCCATAGGTATGGTATAAAAGCGGGAAGACAAAACCTAGTATCTTTGACTGAGTGCTATTTATCTCCTCTTGTAGCTCTACTACGAGTGTTCCTGTTACGTGGCATCCACATTCAGTACAGGCGCCACCGTGCAGAGAGACTGGTAAATGTGTGCTGTGGGCAAAGCGGGTCTTGCCAAAAAATAGCCTTTGGAATGTGAGACTGGTTTGCCAGCAACCAAACCAGCCTATAGCTAGTTGACTAAGGCATTCTGTCGGAAGACGAGGAAATTCGAATTGACACGTTAGGACTCAAAAAAGAACTGGATCAAACGGCATGGTCTGCAAGTACCCAAACTGATTTTGTATGCTGTCTTAACCTGTCCCTTTCGGTAAACCTTAAACAAAGTTCTTGTGCCTCTTTTTACACTCAAGAAGTTGCATTCATTTATGTTATTAATGTCATTAATGGTTGGACTTGATGATCTTAAAGGTCCCTTCCAACCTCACTGATTCTATGATTCTATGTTTCTGAGACATTCACATTTCACAACTGCTACTGTGACCTCATCAGCAATTAAAGTAAAAAGCAATAATGAAGAAACTGTGATAAATAATACAACTATGGAATCTGGAAAAAAAAGCCATCTCAGCTTACACAGAGCGAGCGTCTCAGAGCAGCACAACTGAAGGTACCGACACTCAAGTGAAATGCATCACGGCTATCTGACTGGTAGTAGCTACATTGCAACAGTGGGTAAATATGTCCAAAGTACATAGGCTCTAATAAAATTTCAGGATTTTTTTGTAGGAAAAATACCTGTTTGCAAATTATAACAATTAAGTCAATCATACCCAGAAATCACCACGTGTTTCTGCTGCTTATCCCTGCTGAACACTACACAAATGGTTAGGTTACTTTAAAAGTCTTTCTCCTCCCACCCCCCAAGCACATATTCACAACTACTGAATGCAAAATGACTGATTTCAGGGGTCTAAAACAGGAACATGGATTATTTGAAATTTCAGTACAAATATGTAGTCTCAAAGGAATAAAAAATGTAAACACACATTTTCAAATTAAAGGCACTGGAGGTACACAGCTGCAAATTAATGTGTCATTTAAATTTTTTGGATTATAATATAGTATGTAAGCATAGCAGACTTTTTTTAACTTGCAAAAGCAAATTTTGATTTATCTGAACATCACCACCTCAATATAAAGTTAAATTCAGATTACTTAGAGACATATTCTGTTTTAATTACTTTATCGGAATCAAGCCCCTTGTGAGTATTTTTAAACATCATTTTGTCCAGAGGGTACTAGATTCATCATCCTTCTGGATTTTAACTAACATAAAATGTTCCATCGAGAGATGGTTTGTTTTTATGTTTTTTCTGTCCAAAGGGCACCATACACATTCATGTATTTTCAGATTTGGTTTTATTTTGTTTTTGTTTGTTTTTTTTTAAAAAAAAAGCTATGATCACAACTGCAAATCTCAACTCCCTAAAAACAAACAAACAAAACGCCCCCAAACACTATCTGACTTGAAATCATAGGCAGTATTTTCATTGGGAAAAAATGCCTGATAGCTTTCTTTTTAATCTATCTTTACAAAGCTCTCTGAAGATCAAAGAGGTCTCGCTCAGACAGATGCATTTTCATGCCAATGGCTAGCAGAAAGAATAGCCTTCAAGGAAACTGCTCAGTGAATCCCTAAGTAATCAGGCAGCAGGACAGAGTACAAAAACCTTCAAAAAGGTCAATGGACTTGGGGAAAAAAAATCCTGACTATTAACTTTTTGGTTTGGGGTTTTTTTTTTGTTTGTTTAACTCAACTACCCTGGAGTCAACTGGTAACTGTGGAATTTAGCCACATTTGACAGTAATTTCCCTAAAATAAAGAAATGTGTTAATCAAAGTAACAACTGCTGAGAAAGAACAAGAAACATGCAAAATTCAAATCACTGCACTGTTTCTGTTCAAGATACAATGCCTTTTGTTTCTTATTTCTAGCACTACCGCTTAAGCAAATATTTAAAGAACAGCAAAAATCCCTCGGGATATTAAGAAATCAACTGAGCAGATGATTAACCTCACTATGCATTTAATATAAACAATTAACAAAAAAATATACAGCGCTTCATAAGAATCAATTAAAATTGTCTTTTTGTAGTATAATGGGAAACTATCGAACTAATTCTAATCACTTATCCACTATTACGATCTGAATGGATCTTATTCTTCTCTATCTCACACACCCTGCTCTACCATCCACCCTTAGGAGGTTCGCATGTGCTGTCTACCGACACCCCCACGCAGGTTTTCCCCGTGAGCATTTATGCAACACTCATGTCATGATTTTCTCTGTATCTCAAACCTACCGAGCCAATGGCAACTGAACTGCGGTAATGGCCTGGTCACACACGGCAGTTCTGAATCAAATCTGCATGTGCCATGAAGTTGAACTGAGCATGGACAACTGCCAAAATCTTTTTCTACAAAAACATGATTTCCAAATGCAACTAGAGAACCAGCGCAGTACAACCAAGCATATAGAATGCTCCAATCAGTCCTTGCCCTCCATATGGGGCCAACAAAACAAATGACATTGAGGTTATGCTTAAGAAGCTTATTGGCTTTCCCTGCATTGCATGTGTTATTATATGTTTATTCCTTATCCGAAACCATTTGCAAGTTTTCATTTCTTTACACAATTCTTTCCCCAAGGTGAGCTCACACAACATACATGCCTGTGGTTTATGTAAAGCTCTGTCGTGATGAAAGGTGACCTTGCACCTCCAAGATGGGCACAGCAAGCACTGCCGTCGTGCCAGCACTCGTCCTGTGAGCTCCCCCGCTTCCTCCCCCCGCCGCCCTTTTCCTGTTCAGATGTATTGTGAAGGGTCCCGCAGCAAGTTTTCCATTGAAACGCCAGAATTACTTTTAAAACATTGAAGTAACACCTGAATTACGAGCAGGAGTACTTTTTCTAGCACCATTTAAACTGATCAATGGGAGGAGACAGCTCTACAGGATCCCTGACAGGTCTCCTTGAAACTCTGTACTACGGGGTTCAAACGAAGACAAAGCAAAGTGCTCACTAAGACCTGGCAGTTTTTGACTATTTTGCATATAGGCCAAAATGTACTTGATGAGATTGCAGTTCTTTACATCAGTCCTAAATTTGAAAAAAATACTCCCGTTACAATAGGTTTAAATAAAACTTCCTAAGTTTGCCTCAAGAACTTTAAAACAGTGGTTCCTCCCTTCATTCCATGGCCCGTACAAGCTTGAGAGATGAACAAAGCATTAAGGTAATGCTCTTGATGAATCTCAAACATGTAAACAGCTGACACGGCTCCTGTAAACTCCAGTCTTCGGATAAAACAGAAGCCTTAACTGTCACAGTGGAATCCAGCCAGGCTTACGCCTGGGAGCGTAGCCAGAGGGCCAGGCCTGCTTTCTGGCCCCCCCAACAAATGAGAATGGTCCAGGGCCCCCAGCCCCGAAGGAAGGTGACACAGGCTGGTTCATGCCACCGCACATTTCTGGAGCAGAAGGGTTATGTTGCACAGTACTGTGCTCTGAATCTCCCTGGGCTTACTGTAGATGTTTTAAAACACAATCTTCTGTGTATTTTTCTGGTCAAAGTGTGTGAAACCGTTTCAGAGCATTGCTTTTCGGACCTGGAACACAATTATTTTTGCTTGCCTGAAGTTGGAAATAAAGACGGGACGTGAGGGGTTTTTGACTGTTGTTTTGCATTTTGTTCTGTTGCGTTAAAGATTCAGGACAAACCAAGTCTGGCACGATGTAGGGAGGACATGAGGAGGAAAAGATTTAAGCAAAACCCCTACTTGTAA
This sequence comes from Vanellus vanellus, assembly GCF_965231255.1. Taxonomy (NCBI): domain Eukaryota; kingdom Metazoa; phylum Chordata; class Aves; order Charadriiformes; family Charadriidae; genus Vanellus; species Vanellus vanellus. Next base: position 16,314,251 of record NC_138919.1, read on the forward strand.
GTATTACTGGGGAAATCCAAAAAACCTGTGTATCACGATTCAGAATTAATTGCAGAACTACTATTTATAACACACCACTTTCATCATACATGTACGCCTACGCTTCCGAATAGACCCGAAGTAAACATCATGCTTCACAGTTGATTTTAATGGCAAGATTAACCTTGTTAGTGGAATAGCACTCAATCTCAAGTACGATCCACAAAACACAAGCTCTATAGCCGCTAGGAAGGCTGAAAAATCTAGGTACTATCCTTCCAGTTTTGAAAGGAAATCTCTCCATGTATCTAGTATTCAGTAGTTCCTTCTAAAATATTCCTTCTATCCAAGATGAAAAACACGCTAATATTCATTGTCTTCAGTGATACTTCACTGAATTTTCACTGGCTATGCACTACAGCACTGGGAAACCAGTGGACCCTCCCCATTTGAAAGGGTCTTATCAAGACTAACCACTATTTTGAGCAAAAAGAGCCCGTACCATACGCAGGGTTGACTATGCAGTTGTCGTTCACTTTTTAATATTGTAAATTAACACCAGCTCCCCGAGTTTGCATCCTTGTTCATATGCCAGCAAGGTAAAAGAGAAATTAAAGCAGATGCTTAATGAGTGTTCTCAAGTTCAGCAAGGACATTACTGATATTTATTTTACATTCCCAATACTATTCCCTAGCTGTAGCTGCCTCAGGGTGTGTAGCGCTTGTTCTTTGCCAGACTGGATGCTGTGAGCTTCAGAGGTGTGAGGGGGAAGACAGTCGCCTTGGCCTATCCTGCAGTTTGAAGAAACTAACGTGGCACCCAGTGGACTCCTTGAGATTCTACTTTTTCTCCGGTTCTGGAGGCTGCTAGTCTAAAATACTAAAACGTATACATGTACGTGTGCCCCTCGGCTTTCTCCAGCCACTGGGTTCTCATTGTGCGTTTGCTGTAGGCCATCCGCCTTCCAACTCACAGTGCTTTCCAGGAACTGCATGCCTCGAGCCCTGTCTCATCTGTCCGCCTCTGCTCCGCAACCCAGTCATTAATCCACAAAACAACTTTTTCATAGCCCAGTATGAACCAGTCACAGTCACACAGCTCCTTCTCCAGCAAAACTGATGGCATTTACCTCACTACGTTACATCTCAAGCAAGAACTCAACTTGCATGAGAGAGACAGCAAGTGTGAGAGAACACGAGCACATTAGAGAATGAGCATGAAGGAGGAAGAGCAAATGAAAGCAGATGAGAAATGTCAGGGAAACAAAACCATTTTGTAGCTAGATTAGGGAACAACTGGATGCAAAGATTATCTCATTAAATAACGGATACAGCACAGCTGATCTTTTAGGGGGTTCGGACCATCTTAATCAGGATCAATCAAATGAGTACAGAAAAAAAAAAAGGAAAGAAAAAATCAGCAACAGCTCACTTCAAGAATTCCCAAAACAAGGAAACAACAATCAAGACAGCAAGGAAAAGCAAAGGAGAGAAGTTCCTTGTCTCTTCCAGCTTGATATGTTCCTTCTGCATTCTAATACTGGACTAAGTCTTGAAGGAAAGGATGTCACAGACTTCAGCCAGGACAGCAATCCTTCCTGGGCTGGGGGGACGGGGAGGAGATACTGGGAGCTTTCAATGTCTTATTTCAACATACGAATTCATAATCTCCTTCAGATAACGTATCCCATCACTTATCCTCCTTAGCACAATACAAGGACTTGAATCACTATCCCCCAGGGGACTGAGCTTGATTTAACTTCCAGCACTCCGTACCTGTGGCAGATGCTGGGGCCACTGTCAACTGAATGAATTTAGCTGTTGCCCTGACCACCGGTACAACAGAGGAAGGAAGAGATCTAAAGGATCCTTTGAAGAAGCACATAAAAATATTCTTGAGAAAGTGGGATGACAGGTTGCTAGTGAGTGAACTCCAAGTGGATGACTCACACTTTTCACTTTTTCCCCTTAGATTACCTTGTTTTATTTATGTTGAAAAACAAAAAATGTATTTTGCCAAATTACTCTGATTATTGTTATCTCATTACTGCTGAGTCAGTTGTCAGCTCACGGTCCTTCTCAGGTAAGCACAAATAAATACATCAGGAATATATAAAGGAAATCAAAGAAAGGAAGCATAATACAGCATGGGAGTGGAATTTACTGTTCCCCCCAGGAGAATTTTCTGCCATGATTTTAGGCAGGCCACACAATAAAGGAACTCAGGAGTTTTTCCATGATGTTCTGTTTTAAAATTGCTCCAACGATGTCAAATACGATAAACTGAGTTTTTGAAAACTCAAAGCAATTTTGGTAAGTTTGTTTGTATACGCTATAAAAAATTTGACAGTTGCTTGACTTTCCAGTTACTACCTTGTAAGTTTTAATCAAACCGTCTTAATATTTTAAGAGTTCAGCTGTAATGTCATGTCACATCAACATGCATTTCAAAATGTAGATAAGTAAAAATTATTTAGCCCTTGGATCATACACATCTCAGCTTGCTTCATTAAACCTCTCTTTGAAACTTCTCCATCTTTTGCTCAGTCTCCAGCGAGCATTCCTCTAGTACGCTGGGTAAGAGGACACAGCAAGCCATTAGGGAGTCTAAGGAAAACAAAATGAGAAAAACAAAGAAAAAGAAAACCCAAACACACAAAATACTGAAATGCTACAGGAAAAAAAAAAAAAAAATCAACCCACAAGCAACTGCAAACCCTTACCCCTCAACATTATAAAATATCACCCAGCTCCTGAAACCCCAAAGAGTATATAGCGGTTTTCAGTCTTTGCACAGGGAATACTTCACGGCGTCCAGAAAAAGGCAAGAGAAAAGCACATACTAAGCAGCAACTCGTGTCATTTCTGAAAGGAACAAGAACAGCTAAGAACCATTGGTCTAGTAAATGTTTATTTATTTCAGATATTTATTTCAGGAAAATACCAAGTTTAAAAACTAGAATTTCAATTGCACATTTTAATCTGTCATTGTGTGTTTGTCAATGAGTATGCTCACACATTAATATGTGCAACTTTACTAATACAAAAGAAACTATCAAGGCTTAATATTTCTCAGAGGGAAAAAAGCAGAAAAACAACACAAGACAGTTCAACGAAATTAAGCTCCATAAATACATTTTGATGAGTTTCTAACGACAGGCCATAAGTCTGCGGGGTCATAACAGTGCCATGAAATTGTCAAATAATTCATTTGCACCAACTTGGATCCCTCCAGCTCATTTAAAGTTAACATTTGTGAACTTTAAAAACTATAAAAAGCAAAACTGCAGAGAACATATCACTGCCATAGCAGTTTAGACCAAAGGTCAGGCGGCTCTCAGACCATGGCTGTCTGTGACACTTTTTGTGAGCAGGGACTACAGCTCGCAGGTCCCGTAAATGTCTGCCTGCCTGGCTGCCGTTACCAGCACTATTATTTTATTTCAAACAGCTTATTCACTTTTTATACCAACCACTGCTACATGTGCAAGATGAATAACAGCAGGACTAAAGGATGGAGCAATTCCTTTTTCACTTCACTGTCACCTACAGCCTAGAACTCTGCAAGCCACAACTGCCTCCAATGTCACCACATTTCTTCCTCATAATTCATACAGATATTAAATAATGCCCTGAGCCTGCTAGATAAATTGTGTTTTTCTAGAATGCATACACATTCATAAAAGGTGATGATGTTTTTTGTTCTTTTTAATATCATAACAAATATTCTCATAAATCACTGCTAAACCGCACACAAGATCAATTGTAGTAATAATCGGCTTATACCAATACATAAGATATGGGCTTAACCAAGCCTCTATTCCTATTTTACATTACCTTATGATCAAAAGGAGTGAGAGCCACGTGAGTTTAACTATGCATTCTTATGTATAGCCTAATTAATTTGGCATGCAAGGCCAATAGCCTGAAAGTCAGTGAGACAGAACGAGAAACAGCAAGTTACCCATATGCACCATAGTGCGTAAAATACTTAAACCTAGAATTTCTTGTACTTTCAACATTGTGTATTAACTGTGGTTTTTCTAATTGATTAGAAATGGAAAGAAAATGTATCCTTATTTCTTCAATAACTACTTTTGTTAAAAAAATAAGTTTAATACTTGATGGTATGCTACCTTGTCTGAGCTGAATGATGAGGCACACACATTTCAAATTCACTTGACTTTTTCCTCCAAACATCATGTAGCTGGAAAGACTCCTTTGTCAGGAATCAAAGGCTTCCCAAAGATCAATGAACTCAGCACCAAGCTTTTGATTTGGAGATATTTACCTACTTATTAACAAAGGGAAACAATACAAAGCACGGATCAACAGTAGAATACAAAATACGCAAAGCCACTTTATTCATCACAGAGATAATGCAAGTTTCTTCATGCAGAAGTTTTGTCAAAAAAAAGCCTTACATACAATTTGTTTCAACACCGATAAAGCTAATAATATCTAGTGTCCATTACATCTATGGTCGTTTTTTTCACTCTCCTTGTAAACTGGAATTATGATATTTACATCCCACTTCCAAGGGAAAGAGCAATGGGAGACCTGGTGACCCAGGACATGGACAAGGCTGAGGTATTCAACGACTTTTCTGCCTCGGTCTTCACCAGCAGGGGCTCTAGCTGTACTGCCTGAGTTGCAGAAGGCAAAGGCAGGGACTGGGAGAATGAGGAACCACCTGCTGAAGGAGAAGACCAGGTTAAAGACCATATGAGGAACCTGCAGGTGCACAAGTCCATGGGACCTGATGGGATTCATTAGTGGGTCCTCATGGAATTGGCAGATGAAGTTGCCAAGCTACCATCCATTGTATTTGAGACATTGCGGCAGTCTGGTGAAGTTCACACTGACTGGAAAAGGGGAAACATTTTTAAAAAGGGAAAAAAGGAAGACCCAGGGAACTACAGGCCGGTCAGTCATACCTCTGTGCCCAGCAAGTTCATGGAGCAGATCCTACTGGAAACTCTGCTACAGCACATCGAAAATAATGAGGTGATTGGTGACAGCCAACATGGCTTCACAAAGGGCAAATCATGTCTGACAGACCTGGTGACTTTCTACAACAGCGTTACGGTGTTGGTGGATAAGGGAAGAGCAACTGACATTATCTACCTGGACCTGTGCAAGGCATTTGACACTGTCCCGCACAACATCCTTCTCTCTAAATTGGAGAGACACGGATTTGACAGATGGACTACTCAGTGGATAAAGGACTGGCTGGACAGTTGCACGCAAAAAGTTGTGGTCAATGACTCAATGTCAAAGTGGTGAGCAGTGTTTCTCAGGGGTCAGTACTGGGACTGGTACTATTTGGGTCAGTACTGGGACCAGTACTATTTAACATCTTTGTTGGTGACATGGATGTTGGGATTGAGTGCACCCTCAGCAAGTTTGCCGACGACACCAAGCTGTGTGGAGTGGTCCTTCCCTTGCTGGAAGGAAGGGATGCTATCCAGAAGGACCCTGACAAGCTTGAGAAGTGGGCCTGTGCGAACCTCATAAAGTTCAACAAGGTCAAGTGCAAGGTCCTGCACGGTAGTCAGGGCAATCCCGTGCACAAATCCAGGCTGGGCAGAGAATGGATCGAGAGCAGCCCTGAGGAGAAAGACTTGGGGCTCTTGGTTGATGAGAAGCTCAACATGAGCCGGCAATGTGTGCTGGCAGCCCAGAAAGCCAACCACATCACGGGCTGCATCAAAAGCAGCGTGGCCAGCAGGGCGAGGGAGGGGATTCTGCCCCTCTACTCCGTTCCCGTGAGACCCCACTGGGAATACTGCATCCAGCTCTGGAGCCCCCAACATAAGAAGGACATGGACCTGTTGGAGCAGGTCCAGAGGAGGCCACGAAGATGATCCGAGGGCTGGAGCACCTCTCCTATGAGGAGAGGCTGAAAGAGTTGGGGCTGTTCAGCCTGGAGAAGAGAAGGCTCCGGGGAGACCTTATAGCAGTTTTTCAGTACTTAAAGGGGGCCTACAGAAAAGGGACTCTTTATCATGGAGTGTAGTGATAGGATGAGGGACAATGGCTTCAAACTGAAAAAGGGTAGATTTAGAAGAGACGTTAGGAAGAAATTTTTCACTCTGAGGGTGATGAAGCACTGGAACAGGTTGCCAAGAGAGGTTGTGGTGGCCCTGTCCCTGGAGGTGTTCAAGGCCAGATTAGACGGGGCTTGGAGCAACCTGGGCTGGGGGGAGGTGTCCCTGCCCAGGGCAGGGGGGTGGAACTGGGCGATCATTAAGGTCCCTTTCAACTCTAACCATTCTATGATTCTGTGATCTATGATTCTCCACTGGGGCAATTCCAGTGAAGTAGATATTGGACTAAATAGGTTATATGTGATCTCTCTGATGCTTACTTGTTTTGTTTATAAAAATCAGAGTCCTTTTTTTCTCCTGATCCTACTGTAGGTTATGGAGTGACTCTCTGTGGTGGGTTGACCCCAGCCAGCAGCTAAGCACCCACACAACCACTTGCTTACTCCCCCCACAACATGATGAGGGAGAGAATAAAGCAAAAGTGAGAAAACCCATAGGTGAGATAAAGACATTTTAATAAGTGAACGAAATGAGGAGGGGAAACAAACAAGTGATGCAAAGACAACCACTCACCACCTCCCACGAGCAGACTGATGCCCCCCCCAGTCTCTAAGCAACGACTACCTTGTAAGACTAAACCCCAACATTGGGGTTTTTTTAGGTTTGGGGTTTTTTATTGCTGAGCATGATGTTTGATGGGATGGAGTGTCCCTTTCACCAGTGCAGGTCAGCTGTCCTGGCTGCAGCCCCAGCCTACAGAGCAAGAGAAAGCCTTGATGCTGGGCAAGCACTGCTCAACAAGAGCCAAAACACTGGTGGGTTATCAACACCGCTTTAGTCACAAATTCAAAACACAGCACCATATGGGCTACTATGAGAAAGTTAACTCCATCCCACTACCCAAAAGGATGGGGCATAAGTTATTAATACATAATACCAAAGATAAGAATAGATCTGTTTAAAATCCTCTTTCCATCTGCCTTCTCTATACAAATGTCAGTATTTGCTGTGAACTCCACTTGTCATAGCCAAATCCTATAAGAATTTCTTAAATCAGAAAAGAAAAATTCTTAATTTTAAGTAAAATTTTCTATGATTTTAGTAACAACCTTCAAGGCTAAAAATACTTTTAAAACTTCAAGAATTCTTTCTGTTATCCCTCTTGTTCTACTCTTCCTAGCAATGTAGGTTACAAATATTAACTTATTTCTGTATCCCAAAGAATAGCAATAAAATTCGCTCTCATCTCCAGAGTAACCACAAATTCAACATTCATGCAAAAGCAATGTGGACACTACAGTATTAAGTCAGGTACATCGTATTTATGTTAAGCCATTAAAAAGCATTTACAGTATTTATTTCTCCAAGTATCCTACCTGCCTACACATTTCAAAGCTTTATGCTCCTATATGCAGGAAATATATGTAAATTGAGTATCCACCGTAAAATATTCATTTTCTGCACTTCTCATCTTTTTCTTGGTTGGTGGAAGAGAGAGAAACTGAAGATTCTATCACCAGTTTGAGACAGAAATATTATATATGCTGGGTTATCTTGAGGAATTAAAATGTCCCTTGGTTATCATATTCCAAAGCAAAACCTATTACAATTATTCTGCATATATTATGAAAGTTTTAAATCCCATCTGACATAAATTCAATTAAGCACATCCTTAGAAGACAGTTGCACAGGTAACGGAACGACTCATAAGGATGTTTAAAACTTCATTAAGGGATACAGGCAAATTGTATTAAGATTTATTCAACTAACACAGATTTAAAACAATTCAAATACACACCTTAACAGGAATCATGTTAGCTGACTAAGTCAGTGCTTTCTGAAAAGCAAAGGAAATGTTGGAAGCACCTGGTTTTTACCATTTCTTTAGAATTTCCTTTCGCACAGTCTAAATGGCCTTATTCTGGAGCTATCTCACCAGGAGGACACAGAGGCCACCATCAAACAGGTGTTACATGGACGCAGAGCCGTGTCATATCAGCTGTACTTTCACACCCTCACAGCCTTGCACACCCACTGCTTCAACATTATTAACATAGACCGTTCTTTCAAAAAAACATCCACAACGCTTTTATTTATAATTGTATATGTCAGGTGGGCTGGCAGTTGAGAACTTGGCTCTTGGGAAGTAGCTTGAATGCCTTGGAGCCAGGAATTCTTCTCCACAAGAACAGGAATACAAAGAACGTAGTTTTGCAAAGGCCGTGGGAAAACTTATGCAGGTTCCTGAGCAGATGCGTCACCTGGTTTACATGAAGACTGAAGGACAGTGCCGTATCCAGGTTTATAAAACTGCAGCGAGTCTATTGCCCTACCACAGAGAGGAGCTACCAGCACAGGCAATGAACGCTACGAGGGACGCGAGAGACTGGCAGTCAGTAGAGACAGCAGGATCCCAACATCAGGATAAAATCTGAGCAATTTTAGTGAGATTACACACAAGAGAAGTGAGACAGATGGGCTTACTAAACTGATTTTAGGGATGTGTTATTAAGTGAATGAGAATAAAATGGGAGTACATCACCACTACCTACAAAAATCCCAGAAATGATGACAGAAGTACTTCAGTCACTTAACTACACTCCATGTGTCTACTGTCCAAAGCTCAAAGGCAAGCAGATAAACCAAAAAACGACCAAACAAAGACAACCACAAAAACACCCTCTTAGCTCTGAGAAAAGCATGTTTTACAACATAACCCTTTCAAGTAGAGAGTTGTATAAAAGTTCCTTCAAAACACAACCGGTGATTTCCACCTAATACTGAAGAAAAATCATGCTCTTGATTCTGCTCTGCTTGTTTTAAAAGAGCCATAATTACATATTACTGAACAATATAATTTACGTACTTTCATATATACAGGGGTTTTGAAAATACTTTGAAAATAGTCATATTAAACTTATTTCCACAGTTATAACTGAAAATTAGCTTTAATCTTTATACAGAAGTCATCAACCAAAGTACCTTAATCCATAAAGCCAATCATTTACAGAACACGATTTTATCAAAGGCTGGCTAGTTTGACAATACTGTTAAGGTTTATAATAAAGTACTCTCTTACTTTAAACATGGTGACTGGTATATCTTACAATATTTATGAATGCAGTTCACTGGCATCCAGTTTAGGATACTTTACCATTTTTAAAGAAATTTCATCAGAGGTCTTAAATTGGAAGTACTGTTCGGGTAATACAGTTTCTTTCTTTTCCTCTATCCACCCATTATGGAAGAATATCTTTTATCAGTATACAATGCATCAATAATTCTTTTTACCAGCTCTCGGAAGTACCATATATTTGGGTTGTGGTTAAATGGGACTGAACAAATATACTAGAAAAGACTGATGAGAAAATGAAGTGAATGATTAAGGTAAATTTGTAACCATTTTTATTGTAGCAAAATATACATATAAAATATTAGTAACAAAACAAAATACAACATTTTACTAAACTAATTTAGCAGTCAATCAGAGCAAAAAAATATATTCTTTATAAAGTGCTATAGTCACTTTTCATATTCTGAGCTCAGATCTCGAGAACAATTTCAGTATGTACGTTCACAGGCTCTCAAAATACATCGTTTCTTTATGAACTGTATAATTTCAACCACCCTGCCAAGTAACAGAACATCCTTTTCAAATTAGAAAAATGCATTTGGAAGGGAAAAGCACTGTTACTTAACATGAAGCTCTGTATCTTCTCTCAGCAGAGCAGCATCAGTTCCTTACACAAAATCTGGAAACGAATTTTTACCTTATATAAGGTATTGATTACAGAAACTGTGCACTGGCAGCTGTATCTGCTGGGAAAGTTCTGCCAGACTGGACTTTGTGTAAGGGATGGTTTTGTGTCACAAAGATACTTATTGCAATTCCTGAAATTCACATTTTTTCCTGTAGGTTATTACAAACTACAGGAATTGTGGGTATATATGCTTAATCTGAGTTTTCATTCAAATTAGTTTCACTAACTGTTCAAAAAACCCAGTTTGGCTTTGTCTTTAAAGGTTAAGATACTACTTTCTAAAGAAAATTTATTTTCTTTTTTAGCTATTTATTTTGCAATTCCTGGCAAGTAAAGTGAGTTTGATCTGAGAAATAACAATTTTCTTCCAGGTTCAAAGGCAATATAGAGATTATTTGTAACTTATTATACAAGAAATATCATTTTTGTTGAACATAAGTGTACCATAGATTTTTTCATCTTTCAAAACAATGATTTTACACTTGTTTATGCTAAAATAAATCCCGATTAAAACAAAATAATCAGAACAATGGCAACATTCACTGATATAAAGGTCAAAGCAAGAAATTACTTTCAATTGTCTTATATCAGAATATTTACAAATATTGTTTTTAAACAAAACCAAAATAATATATCCGGCATCGATGCATCCTTTTCTTAGAAGCTAAAATTAAGTCAAGTTTTTAATTTAGTTCTTAAACAGTCACACCAATAATAATAACAGATGCAGCCTTTATCAAGGCAGAAAAGACATCCTGCTGTGCCTATTCATCAAGAATACGAGGCTATTACAACATGGATGGTTTAAGCCTGTTAAGTTTAGTCTTGATTATGCTAGTGGAAAGTGAAAAACGGCTCATCCTTCCACACAGCCGGAGCCCTTTTTGCCGCCTTTCTTACCTTTTAGGGAGAAGCAACAAGTGAAAATTAACACAACTAGTTAGGGCATAGCACAGGTCAAGGGATGCGACCGCTGCTCTCTAGTCAGCACCTGGGAGGCACATCTGGAGCACTATATCCACCTTCCCCTTCCCTTGTACACAAGAGACACGGACGGAGTTGAGCCAGGCAAAGAGAGGACCACCAAGACAGTGGGAAATTGGAGAAAACACTGTATGGGAAGAGGCTGAGAAAACTGGATTTGTTGCAGAGTCTGAAGAGACCGTTCAGATGGGGTGTGATTGCTTTCCTCAACTACCCAACCGCAACTATCCTAAACAAGGTTGTAGACTGTGCTAGAAGCACTAGCTGCAACTCTTGCAAAATTCCTGAAAAAGTCAGATCTGCTGACACAGCGAAACTAAAAAGAGTATATATTGTTGACGTCAATATCATAAAGCAGCTACACCTTAACCTTTTGAACAGTCACCCCCAGAACACCAGCTAAATTAATGCTTAGGAGTGCGTATTACCTAATATGTGTGAAACGCATACGCAAACATTTTGTGTGTGCTCTCAGCAGCCACAAAGGTTAATAAACTTGATCTTCAGTGGGATCATTAATAAAGAGGGCTTTCTCTCAGAGTGGAGGAGAAGGTTCTCCAGTTCCTGTCCAAAAATACATTTGATTGATAGTCATCATTTTTAAAAGAAAAACTAACAATTCCGTCTCAGCAACAATAGATGTATTTGTCACCAACGGAAATAAAAAAGGAGGAGTGGAAGACTAAATGTATTCAAAACCCGAACACAATTTTGTCCAGGTTTTTTGGCTCCATTTAGTAAGTATGATGGGAAGAGGCTGAACTCTCTTTAATAGCATAGAAATCAGAAGGTCCCTTGAAAAAATGCTGGATCGAGTTAATTAGTGAAAATAGAAAATGTCCGGTTGTTTATTGATTATACTATTGTGTTTAAGAATACCCTTACATATAAAGTACCAGTCTGGGAAACTGATATTGATTTTAGCTTGATAATTACAACCAGAATAGTCCCTTTGTACACAAAGCTTTATTCAATAAAATATTTACCATGAAGTTCTTCGGGCCATACAGTACAATCAATTACCACCTATGATCTCTTAGAGCAGAAAAACATTAGCATGGACATTTGAACAAGTTTGCTGGGTTTTTTTTTGGTTGGTTGAGTTTTTTTTGTTTTGGTTTGGTTTGGGGTTTTGTTGGTGGGGGGAGGTGTTAATTCTTGGGAAGAATTCTTTTTATTTGCTTTAATAACTGAAAGAGTGAATGCTGAAAAAAATCTGGAAACTACCAGAATACGGGTCATTTTCTTCATCATGGCAGAGCACAGTTACCTCTTCTAAGCTTCCTACCTACTTTCAGTAAATAATCAGCCTCAAAAATGTGCAAGAGACTTCCAAATTCTTTTCAGGCTAAAAAATACAATTAACATATTGCATATTTTTTTAATTTTCCAGTAGCCTGCATTACGTTGCCTTTAAATAACAGTGCACTCAAGATAGCGGTCTAGGTATATAAACACAAGAGAAGCACAGATACAGACACAGGTAAAGAAACATGTAATTTTATAGATATTTATTCCCATTACAAAGTACTTTTTCTGAAAGAACAGTTGGTAATCTATCTAGAATGCACTAAAAAAGAATGATCGGTAATTCAACCAAACACTACCTTTTCCTTATCGTCATTTGCTTTATGACTACCTGTAATTAGAGATGACTTTCAAACAATTTAAATAAATCTGCAGCCACTTAATGAAAAACAGTCTGAGAACATTTCTCAGTCTCCGTTTCTCAGCATGAGGGTCAGCAGGCCATTAGAATACTAAATCTGAAAGTCCATACAGCAGCATTCAGGCTAAGAAAGAATATTTTTATCTAGCATACCGACAATGAAATGAAAATATACTCAGTATATTAATTCTCATTCAAAATTGAAAATAAGTTTAAAATAATGTATTCTAAGATAAGCTTTTCCACTCTAGGATGGATGCACAGGTCCAAATAATCATTTCTTAGATACTATTTGTCAGCATTCAGACAAGGTCAGTTACCATGAATCTTTGTGGCAGTAAAATGTAACAAATATTTTCACTCTGGAATAAATGTCAATATTAAATATTTATACTTTTTATACAATATAATTAATGTACAATGCCTTGTGAAAACATAAAATGCTGACATATTTGCTCCAAAAATATATACATTGTCTTAAGAAGCTAAAACTTTTTTTTCCCTCCTCCTTAAATCACTTTACTCCTCTAATAGGGAAATGTAATGCAGCAGAAATAAAGCAAGCAAAGAGAGCCACCACAGCCACGTTTGTTCCATGCTGGTCCCTTCCACTGCACCAGAGAAGAATCAGCTGCATCTTTGTAACCACACATTGTTGTCAAACATTCTCCTGAAAAGTACATCAAGCGAAGCACTGGAGCTTTGTCACTCTTCAAAAGTCTATTCCATACATCGTTAAAATTGAACCTCTAAATCTTTAAAAAAGGCAATATTATGAAGTCTGTCACTTGCTGCCACCATAGGAGTAATTTTAATTTCTACCAGAACATTCTTAGCACCCTGATTTCTACCTGCAGGAAAAAGAAATACAATTTGTGACAGAAACTAATATTTGTAAGTCAAACCCATTTTTCCAAGGTAGTTGCATGAAGTAATATCAGTACGTTTTATTTTATAATATACATCATCTGTTAAAAGATCAAATTGGAATGGCGTGTGAAGTTTCTCACATCTTTTAAATTTATTCAGTATATTGACTGTTTCCCAAGATGAAATGCTGGTGATGGCTACGTAGAGATCTTTATCTGTGGTACAAGAAAATCTCTCAGCTGTAATGGTTCCATTCAATATTCTCTGCAAACAGGCACTTACAGGTAGAAATGAGGAACTATGGATCTACAAATTAGCAATGCTCACTAAGTATTTTGTAGAAAAGTGGCACAATAGTATTCACCTCTATTTTATTTCATAAATGCTGATGACAGTCCTTCAAGAGAAGATCTGAACATCATTTTTACGCTACCAAGAGAATCAAAAGCTACTTGGAGAAGCATTTACCTTTCCAAGGTCTTTATAAGTTCTAATATATTACATTACTTTTAAAGTTACTAGGAATCTCGCATTTAACAAACCTTCTGAACTTGAATTAGTATTTTTAAAATCACACACCAAAGATCAGAAAAAAATATGCTACACCAGTACTCCAGTGTTGTAGCGGGATTCATTAAATGGCCAGTTAACTGGAAACAAACCAGAATCTGTAACTTGTACTTAGGTTATTTCACTGTTGACAAGAACCCAGACAGGATTTTCAAACATTTGTGCCTGAGCTCAAGAAACTGTATCAAAATATACCTTCACTCCTTCAAATACTTATGTAAGTTATTTTGATTATCTGAGAGTGATCATCTTGAAGTGAAGTATGTACATAAGATGAGGAAATGCAAAAGTGGCGATGTCTGTGATTTCAGTTCAGCACTTCAGTCAAGGTGAATTCGCAGTGCGCAGCATCTTTAAAATCCAGTCACTTACTCAGGCAACTGTATCTTTATTTCAGTGTTAAATTTAGACAGACATATATTTGTATGAACTTTATAATTTATCTCTGCAATGTTTGCTCCTAAGATGCTGCACAGTCAGAATTTGCAAAGTGCTACTCCTGTTATAACAGCCCTGTATTTTATACAAAGAAGAATTGCTGTATTTTCTGTTTCCATGTGTTCATAAATTATGCCAGAAAAGATGAGAGACAGTACCCCTCTAAGATGCTAGATCAACCAAGTTCTCATTTCTTAAAACGACTACTACTTATGAAAAAAAAAAAAAAATAAAAAGGAAGAGAGGGAGAGAGCGTGAGCTGCAGAATATTCTTTTGGAAACCAAAAGACATACAGACTCTTAGCCCATCTTCAAGGAGAAGCCATAAGGCAGAACACCTCCATCTTTCTTTTCAGTTTTCAATGGAGGATTTTTTACCATTTAATAATAATCTCAGAACAGCTGCTAGGTTTGTGTCATAAGAAAGACACAGAAACAAGCTCACTCCATGTGAAGTTACTGAGAGTCCAGTGCCAGGGATGACCAAAATCCCACCCTGGGATGACCAAACCCGTGAAAGCAGCTGCTCATGGCAAGGGAGAAGCGCCCAGGCTACCAGTCTCCCCACGGCTGCCACAGCAGCACAGTAAGTCTCATTTTCTCAGCTGGTTTATACAGGAAGTTCCAGTGACTACAGCAGTACACAGTTTTTAAAAAATCAGTAACTCTGGAGCAGTTTCACCACACCCTTTCTGGTGCTGGGCCAAGAGGTGTAAAAAGACACGATTAGCCTCTGAAATCAGCCTTTCAATCTAACAGCCAAACATACCAAGCAATATTTCTACTCTCTCGGTAGCAATTTAGTATCACCTTTGCGAAAACAGTGCAGTTTTGAAACAGCACTTACAACCTGACTGCTTCCTTGCTCACGCTTGTGTCAAGCCATGAAGGTGTAAATAGGTTCAGACAGAAAATGGAAAATTCTTTGGGAGGAACGCAACCAGACAACTGC
The DNA here is from genome assembly GCF_965231255.1 of Vanellus vanellus. Taxonomy (NCBI): domain Eukaryota; kingdom Metazoa; phylum Chordata; class Aves; order Charadriiformes; family Charadriidae; genus Vanellus; species Vanellus vanellus. Next base: position 16,329,524 of record NC_138919.1, read on the forward strand.
TTCCACAGCTTCTTTTTGTCCAAAAGTCTATGGAAAAGTCTAAAAACTCCTGCCTTAGGTGTTATTGATTTGGGGGGCTCAAATGACTCTTCTATAACTGGTTCTTATGCAATTAGCAGGAATCTTCACAAGATCTGGACTGAGACAGGCTGGAGAGGTGGGCCTGAGCGAACCTCATAAAGTTCAACAAGGTCAAGTGCAAGGTCCTGCACGGTAGTCAGGGCAATCCCGTGCACAAATCCAGGCTGGGCAGAGAATGGATCGAGAGCAGCCCTGAGGAGAAAGACTTGGGGCTCTTGGTTGATGAGAAGCTCAACATGAGCCGGCAATGTGTGCTGGCAGCCCAGAAAGCCAACCACATCACGGGCTGCATCAAAAGCAGCGTGGCCAGCAGGGCGAGGGAGGGGATTCTGCCCCTCTACTCCGTTCCCGTGAGACCCCACTGGGAATACTGCATCCAGCTCTGGAGCCCCCAACATAAGAAAGACATGGACCTGTTGGAGTGAGTTGAGAGGAGGTCATGTGGGCTGGAGCCCCTCTGCTGGGAGCACAGGCTGAGAGAGTTGGGGCTGTTCAGCCTGGAGAAGAGAAGGCTCCGGGGAGACCTTATAGCAGCTTTTCAGTACTTAAAGGTACTTCAGTACTACAGAAAAGGTGGAGAGGGACTCTTTATCATAGAGTGTAGTGATAGGAGAAGGGGCAATGGCTTCAAACTGAAAGAGGGTAGATTTAGATTAGATATTAGGAAGAATTTTTTCACTGGAACAAACTGCCCAGAGCTGCTGTAGAGGCCCCATCCCTGGAGGTGTTCAAGGCCAGATTGGATGGGGCTTGGAGCAACCTGGGCTGGGGGGAGGTGTCCCTGCCCAGGGCAGGGGGGGGTTAGAACTAGATGATCATTAACGTCCCTTCCAACCCAAACTATTCTATGATTCTATGATCATGATATATTCTTGTATTAGACAAAAACATCCAGATCAAAGTTCAGAGGTTATTACTTCAGACTTCTGTTTTTCCAGATCAATGGATCCAGTTTATAACAGGACAGAAACAGTGACCTTTCCAATTACTTTTATTTATCTTTTTATTCTCATCGTTGGGAGTGATCTTGTCGAGGTACATTTCGTATTCTATTAGACAATGCATTTAAACGTGAATCTTTATTTTGCCTTATGTCCAGTAAACAAGATAGAATATTAAAATGACTATAGAAGATACCTCTGTATGGACTGGTATTCCATCTGTGCTCTGAGCCAAAGATAAACCAGCTCCAGTTTAGAACTACACAGGCAGATTAAGGCAGTGCAGACTTTCAGCAGGCCCTGTTAGCTCAGGTACAGTGATAAAATAACATTGGACTTGCATATTATACTAACACATTCCACACAAATTCTGGAGGCAGAACATGAGGACAAATGACTGCACATCTGTACGTGTTCTCTTAGACATATCAATTGTCACACAGCTAATAGTAAACAAAATAGCTGGGTTTGCTTCCGCAGTTTAAATGACAGTCATTATCTTAGCGTGGTGTATCCTTGCTTTGGAGATCATCGCTTTCTTTTCCCTCCACCAGGTAGTTCCACATGAAACCTTCTTTTGTAGTCCGGGGTATATATAAAGAAGTTAAAACATATTTTATTATGTATTAGAAACTACTAAACTCTTAGAGAAAAGTCATCTCTAAACATATATTCAGTTAATAACATTTAAGAATAATTCCAAAGAACCAGATAACTTGATTGAATGAGTTCATTTTCACTGTTCCTTATCTTGGCTTTAACCATAAAAGAACATGTCTTACTATGACAAGAACAGCTCTCGCACCTTGAAGCTTCTATAATTCTTCTTTGAATCACCATCATTCTTTAATATGTCCTATCATATATGCCTGAGGCAATACAGTATTAAACTACCATTTTAAAAGTTTGAGTTTGCCATGTGTATTGTACTCAGTGTCTGCACTAATGTGAACCTTTTCCTGAAGAAATCACACGCTGTATAGGATACAAATGATCAGCTTATACAAGCATCAGTATTCTGGACATAGTAAGGATAGACAATATATATTCTGGAAACTTGAAAAAGAAAATGACAAAGAAGCCTGACTGGGAACACAGATAACAGAGGCACTATGTTGATCACCTTTGAACCCCCTACAATCAATTAAAAAAAAAGATGTTCACTTTCTGTAGTAAAAATGCTAGTTGAGCTGTTGCTTACTCTACTGTCCTGGTTTGAGGTTAAACAACCCATTTTCAGTTTTACCATTTTACTTTGCAGCTAAGCCTCTTTTAACTAACTGAACTTTCTGGGATTAGCAGCATATTGTGCAGACGCTGTTCGCTCTCAGAGCGGTAAGACCTGATTAGCTGTAATTGATGCCCAGGCACGGGATGCAGAGAGGCTCGGGCTCATCCTCGTGGCTCTGACACCCACGGCCAGCGAACTTGGTTCCTTGCCCCGTTGGAGGGTCGGCACCAGAAAAGCGTAGTGGGGTCCCACCTGCGGGAGGAGCGGACAGGACAGGTGACCCCAAACTGACCAACGGGGGATTCCATCCCATCTGCCGCAGGCTCAGTATAAACGCTGAGGGATCAAAGGGGCAGCGCTCTCTCTTCAGTGGCCGCATCCGAGGAGGACTCTGTCTGTTCCTTTGCCTTTGAACACGATCTGTGGATTCCTGAATCCAGATCCAGAATCCAGCTCCCATCCACCACTGACTCCAGTCTGGGATTTTCCCTGTGCCTGTCGTTTACATGATCGTCATCCTGGGAACTTGTTACTGGTTTTGTATATATTTAATTATTTTCTCTTTTTTTATTATTATTTTACTAATTTATTAATATTTTCATTAAGGTAGTTTAGCTTTTTCTAAACTCGTAAGTCTCTTTCTCTCTGCCAGAGAGCATCTGTCATTCCTTTTCATTGGCCAGTCCAGCCCAAACCAGGACATCTACCAATGTTTGGATCACATACCCAGAGTCTGTGAGATACAGTTTACCAACTGCTGCCACGGTCTTCACAGTAAGTTTGTGGAGTTTTATGAAACAGACTTAGCTGGTGCATAGAACTTAGTCTTGCTATTTGAATGCATCGCAGTACACTGTAATCTGTCTGTTTTCCAATGTATTAGATTAACATTTATCTCTTTAAGCACACAGCTTATCTGTCAAAAAAATCCTCTACAGTGTCTGGAGCTACGTCTCCAAACAGAGTGTCCTAGTTCCACACAGGCTGTTATTTAGTGTCCCAATTTTCTTCACTTTGATAAAGAAGAAAACTATTCAGTTCTGACAAGTTGATTAACAACAATCATCAGCATTATTTTCAGAAAAACAGATCAGCTATTCCTAGAAAAACCGCAAAACTATTCTCATCTTTTTTTGACATGGCAGAAATGTACATCAATTCCAAATATGAATGGCAGCGATAAAGTCAAAGCAGAATTAAAGTAGGGTTACTTGTGTAAGAATTACACCTGCTAGCAAGTATTTTCTTGCTCCAAATGCGTGATGTGACCCCTAAATTGTACTTTGAAAGATGAAGTATTTTCTACAGATTCTACAGCTTTCATTTAAAAATAAATCTTTCTAACCTTATAACCGCCAAAATCATCTCCAAAAACTAGGTTGAAGCTGTTTCGCTATATTAGCAAGAGTAAAAATGTACATTTGTCTTTGCCTTTCCTATTTCCATTCTCTTCTGCCATAACAATGTGTAACACAAGTCAACCAATCTCAGGAACTGCACTTGTTCTCATCTACTTACCTATGTTTGTTTTTATTGCTGCATTGTGAATTATTAGGTCAATTTTGACTTCTACACTCCCATACAACTCCACTAGTTTTTCAATTAATCCTAGAACAGGATTCAAAAGATGCCGGGCTTCACAATAAATCTGTTTCCAAAGGGCACAGTTCTGCACTCTCATGTGTTTCTCTATCTGCTGATAACTGGAGTTTCTCCATCCAAAATTGGATATTCAAGATCAAAAGGAATCGTATTCTAAACTCTTGAACTTGTTACAGACATAATCATCTGCCCACAGAGGCATGGTTACAGTATCAGAATATATAGTTCTGAACACTTTAATTACGTAATATAATTCTTTATTAATATTAAATTGTTCTATATTAGATTGCTATATATTAAAATTAAATTAGGGCTGCTGTTGTTGAAAAAGTAGAATACTATTAATAATAAAGTGAGAAATATGCAGCCTATTTTTTTTAATGAAATTACATATCTGGATTGAAATTTGGGCTATTGCTATCAACTTATATTATGCTATAACCTATGTGAAGGCCAAGGAATTCTCATTTACCATGGCATTCCTGGCTCTAGGTTGAATAAACAAAGGATTCTGTGACAGGAAAAAAAATAAAAATCTGCAGGTAGCTTCAGGTAGGAGGAACACATTGAAATAGGACCTAACTTCCTACACCTTGTGGTTTCGGAATATTGTTCTGCTGTATCATGAACAACTGGGTAAGTCTTGACTATCGTGATTACATACATAATGTTCTTCTATGAACAGCACTCCAAGAAATTTTGTATCAATTACAGTGATTTATTGTTCAGTTATTTGTACGCATATTTCAGAAACACTGTATCCCTGTGACTTACATCTCAAATGGAGGTACCGCACCTTGAACAGAAACAAAGAGTGATCGCATTGAGATATTTTTACTTTTAAGGTGTGGAATTTATTGAGGGATTAAGTACACTAATAGCAACAAATAATCTTTGATTTCAAAATTTTCAACTTTGTCCCTGTTACTCAGCAGGAGATAATTTTCTTTGTCAGAAAACACTTTCTTTTTTACCACTTGCATACATTTCTAGTGGAGTAAGAGAATACATGGTACACATTCAAAACTTCTGCAAAGTGACAGAGAGGGATTAGAGCTAATGACCATTATAAGTAACTCAATGTGTTCAAAATGAGAGGCCTTAAGTTTTGAGAACAAGTGACAGAAGCTTAATAAGCTACAAGTTTCCTTTAGCACATGGAGATCTATTTCTGTGTCCAAGCCCAAAGAACAAAACCAATGGCAGTACCAGTATATTTACCTTTTATTGTTTTCTGCAGGGATGTTTGTTTTTTTTTTTTCTGAGGAGTTGATTGGTGAGAAAGATATGATTTGAGGACATTACAAAAGAGATGACCAAAGGACTCCATTAAGTACTTAGTAATTAACAATGATGCTGTCTACAAATGTCATTGAGAAGTGAAACCCACCCATTCCAGATCAGCACACTAGGTACAAAAAGTTTTGCTTAAAAGGATCCTGTATTCTGAATGCCCCTCATATCCTTGTTTGCATTCAGAACACTCAACACATACCACTACAGTAATTTAAAGCAATAATATTCAGGTTATCTTTTAGATTATTATGATTAAATATAAATAGGTCAGTTCTACTCTGCTTCTTCACTGATAGACATTTGGGAAGCCAATTTTTATTTGATTATATATAGAAGTCACATCTTCAAACATCAAGACACTCTTTGAATATTAGTGTCATAAACAGGACTCAAAAATTCAAACATAAAAATGAAAAGCTAGTATGTGAATTTGTGCTGAAAAGATGGAATCACATGCAATCCTAAACCACAACAGAAAGAAGACAGCTTATCACATTCCTTTGTCCACATTATAAAGTCACCAAATAATACAACCTTGCTGGTAAACTGTGATTTTAAACATAATTCTAAAATGTTCCTGTTGGGTATAAATGGAAATGATACAGCACTGGTACTGTAACATTTTAAGAAAGTTATGACACCAAACTGAATACAAAGTGCACTATTCCTGTCATTAACCAGTGCTACACATTCTCCATATGAGTGATCACCACAATTCAGTTATAGCTTAGATGTCACAATCGATGCCTTATTCTACAAATTAAAGTTATGATATGATCAATTTGACTAAGAGTTCCTATCAACTTTCTTACTTTCACGTCCTCCAAAACACTTGCAAAGAATACCTTTTTTTGGATCACCACATTTCAAAGGAGTAGTCACAATCTTGCATAAAAAAAAAAAGTAAAACAAACTCATTTCTGAATGAAATCACACTGCTCCATAAAAGAAGATGTATAATTTGTACAGTATTCGTAGCATACTTCCACTAGGGTTTTTAATAAATAAGTGAGAAATTTTATCTTAAAAACAAATCCAAAAATACTTGATGAATTTCTTAACATGAAAGTCAAAGTACGCGGATATAAACCATCTCAGGTTCAGTGAAGCCAAAACTCTTCCATAGCCTTGAGGCATAAAAATTGTAATTACTACTTCAAAGATAAAGGTAGACTATCTGGTCTTACCAATAACAAATTGAACAATCTTGAAACACAAGTAGTTGATGTAAAATAAGAGTAGTTACATTAACTGTAACAAAATTACTAAATAAAGTTGAGGAAGCTCGCCTCTCTACTTAGAACTGCCTTTCTGTATTAACAATGTTAAAAAACATTATGGTTGTGGGTTTTTTAATAAATGCAAGTTCTATAAAAGATAAACATTTTTTTGCCAGTAATAATAATTTCTCTCATCTAAATCCAATACAAATGAAAAAGCTAATACCATATAACTGACTTATTAAATGGAAAGTTTTTAATTGAACTTCCCCTTCATTTGCTTGCAAAACTGGAGCTGAAATCTATTGCCAGTTGAACCACCTTTTTTTTTTTTTATATGTGTCGAGAATGCACAGAAATATGATAAATATAATTTAAACTCACAAAAACCCCAAGGAAACGGGATTTTGCATTATTAGCATTATGTATGCAATCTCTTGGTGCCATTGGAGTTTTCCTCTTGCTCTCCTTTGGAAAAAAGAAGGCAAAGGAAAAATCCATTCTTTTCTATCTATCCAGATCCTTCTTTTCCTACTGGAAATCTAAAATGCTAGATCTCAGTATGACACCTCTTAAAGCACTAGTAAGAGAACACTCTTTTGAGAAGAAGAGAAAAAAATCACAAGTGGGTAAGTTAACCTTATAACCTCCCTCAGTGACCTTATGCTCCAGAACTAATTGCTACTTACAAGCAACGAGTTGCAAAACCGATTCCCCAAAACAAAAGGGAAATTAGAAGCATCGCGTAAACCAAACTAAAATGAAAAAAAGAAAGTTATAGGTCAGACACCTCCATCCTTTTGATTTGAAGTGTTAAAGAACATTGCCTGGAATTAGTTATGAGCCACAGACTGTAAACTGCCCGTAGCATGTGTGGCAGAAGCAGACCAAGACATGAGATGGGAGCTTATTTCTACAAAAGAAAACAAAACTAGATCAGAGAACGGGCATTGCACACTGCCCAGAAGGCAGGCAGATATTACACACAACTTTTTTTTTTATTTTATTTTTATTCTTTCAAGCATAATGACTCTCAAACAAGCATTCTTTGGGAAAATGAAGGGACAATGAGTTATACCACAGCCAGACCACGTCCAGGACGTCCTTTTATCTGACTTCAGCCATCTCCATTGCTATGTTTTTCCTCAAATACCGTTTTCCAGAAAGAAGGAGGATATGAAGAGAGGACAATATGTAAGAGGGTTTTTTTTAAGAAAAAAAAAATTCTTACCATGAAACAGAAAGAGGAGATTAAAAAAAAGCTATTAATGTTTTACAGTATTTATTATTTTTATTTTAAGAAGTTGGCAGCATTATCTGCAGAAGATGAGCAGGAAAATCTAGTAGCAATGCAGGGTAGAACACCTGGCTCTGCAAAAAGAGAAGCATATGCTTTAGCAGAACATCTTGTAGTGGTTAGAGAGAAAAAGGATCAAAGATCACGTATCAGCACTGACAATTTCCTCAGGATGATGTTTTTCTACTCAGTACATTGCAGATCTCAGGTACCCAAGCACTTAACTTCCGGAGGAGGCTTAGAGAGCTGCTTCATTTGCTTGGAAAAGGGGAGCACCCGATCCATGTGACAGTGCAGATGTTAAGAGGTAATTTCATTTTTTCATGAGACTATTAAAGACCATGAAAAATACATCAGTCTTCTTCCACAAGGACAACTGTAACCGTCAGATTTTAAAATTGTTCTTTTAATGTCACAGCACGTTAAACATAACTGGTCAAATTCTTCAGTCTCAGGGGAGCACAGCCAACAGAAAGGTTGACCTGGGAAATAGTTACAGTTTTCTGACCACTGCACAGTCTCACTTACATTTTAGAGACAACATTGAGCCGGCTGCCAGATGGAGTGCAATAGACTTCAAAAACATTACTTCTCACTGTATTCATGATCTTCCTTAACTGCCCAATACAGCCTGCATGAAAGCTGCCAGGATATAGGCAGTATTTACAGCAGCAAGTTTATACACCCATTCTGAAATTTTAGGCAGTCTTTTCTCCCATCACAGCTCCAGAGGCTTCGCATTGTTATTTCAAGCTTCCTTTATTTTAAAAAGTGAGCTGTTTCGGGTTCTTTTTATTTATTCCCATTTAGGCTCTAATTAGGCTTTAAGAAGAAGAATCATGCAACCATAATGAAATCCAGTGGAAAGGTAAATACAAACATAAACAAATACACAAGGTTAAACTTCCATGACCAAGTTCTAACACCCCTCAATACTAAAACTGAGAAGGCAGAACCACTTTAAGATCTCTCTTAATGAATACTAGAAGTGTATGGAGCATTTCTGAGACTAATTCATAACTATATAGAAAGCAGACTTTCTAGATATTTATATAGTATGCCCGTTAATCTGTACGCAATGGACTATCACCTTAATTTATCCCATAAATCAGCTATCCTTAACTTTCTGACAATTTTATAGTAGAAGAAATTCAGTCATCTCCTGTCTTAAATTTTTATCTAAATAATGTGGTTTCTATTCCTAACGAGGTATGTTCAGCTGAGCAATATTGCAGTTTAACAGTTTGGGGGAAGCAAGGTTGGCAGGCACTGCAATAAGATGCCTGTATCAGAGTATAATGACATACAGTACAAGTCTAAATTACTTATATATGCTTGAGAATACTGTGTGGAATCTACTGACTTGAGAGACGGCAATAATGTTATACATTAAGTCTTTGAAATGCCCCTATTTTTTTAATCTGTCTTAGTCATAACGGTACCCTCTGCAGTGATTTATAAAACATATTATATGACATTTTCATCATCACTGGCAATGCTTTCCCAATCTGGCAAGCAAACCACCCACTCAACCAACAACTCACATAAAATCCACTTGTGCAACACAAAGTACACTGGTTCTTTCACAGCTTCCCGTCTAAGAGAAGACTTGCCAGATATAGTCTACTAAAATCAAAAGCTTTCATACCTTTCTCTATTAATCCTGTTAGTAACATGTATCAAATATTATGTATCAAATATCAATTTTAAAACCAGAGAAGAACAGTATACAAGAAGAGTCTTACTAGAGACCTAAGACTAAGAATTCTGAGCTAATTTTCAGTTCTGACTGTCATTAATCTCTATTTTTGGTTGAATCCCTTTTTTTATTTTGCCTCGGTTTATTTTCACAGACCATTGAAGGATAAACTCAAGCTTATAAACCATTTTAAACAAAAAGGGATTTCCCTATAATTGCTAAGTAATACAATTACTGATGGCTTCCTTCTGAACTGAAAGAAAGTAGTTCTTTTGAACAAGAGTTTGCTTTTACAGCACACTTGTTCTGATTATAGTTTTTTATGGCCCAGTAACAATGAGGAAAGCATTTAAACTGGCTTTACCATTTATATTCATATAATAAAAAATACTTATTATGTAATGTGTAACTCCTTGGGGTCCAATCTAGTTTTCTTTCTCTCTCAAAGAAAAATAAAGAATATTTTGAAAAAATCTTTAGAAGGTTTATGGTATGGAAAAAAAAAATCCAAATCTACCAACCAATCTTTGCTGTAACATACAGCAATCCATATTCTCAAATAAAGAGTTTTCCTAAGGTATTTTCACAGGCAGATTGTTTTTTCAACTTGCTTAAACAGGATAACAACATTTTTGTCTGAAACTCAACCTACATCCTTAGAAACATTAGCAGTAGACTACTACTAATGTAAAGGTACAGTTCACTGCGTAATGATGGCAAAAGTGTAGCTCTCCATCTACTTCATCAGTAATCTTGGCAGCCACAACCCTAAATCTGTGCCAAACACAATTTGCGTGGAGAATCTTCTGCTAGTTTTGAGTAAAAATGAGATGAAGCCGCATTGCAAAAAAAAAAGTCAGCCAGAACTGCAGTTCTTCCTCATCTTTGAAAAAACAGATTCTACCCGATGACACAGAACAATGGATTTACTAACTTAGCATAAATCAAAAACGAAAAAAAGAACAGAAAGAGGAAAGAGGGGATAAAAGGACTTATGGAATTTAGGATTTTACAAATTTATTAGAATCGTTTGTTAGTGAACAAAAAACAGTGAAAAAGCACAAAGAAAACCAGTACTTATATCAAATGGCCTTGGTCTGTTCTCTCCAGTAAGGATTATAAAACAATGGGACATGAGTAAAACCAAGAATACTTGGAAAAATGAATCTTGGCAAGCTCTTCCTTTTTCATTGCAATTGCTTTTAAGCCACACAAATGGCACGAACTTCTTCATATGAAATGAAGATGAAAAGATATTGCAACAACATGAATTGTAAAGGTACTGCAACCTTCCACGTTCTCATCCTGCTCAATCAGTAGTGTGAAAGATAAAATATACTCTCAAATCAAATAGACCTATTGTTTTAAACAGAAGTTGAAGCCTAAGCAAACACAAGATAAATACCAGGTTGTCAAGCCTTGCAATAAAACTAAAATACACAAAAATGAAGAGGCAGAAAAACCACAGGAAGGGTTTACTAAGAACTAAGAATCTCAGCTGCATCCAAAAAATGATTACTGCTTTAACAGGAACTAATGAGTTCCAAATAAAAGCACAGAAAGAACACAAAGGTATTGAAACCACCTGCATTGCGATGCCCTTTAGCTCCCCAGTCCTGGCAATTCATCAAACAGAAAAGTAAATACTACTCTAGCTAGTCACCCTTAGCTCTGTTTGTTTGAAATTCATTAAATTCAAAAAGTCAATTGAATGTACACCCTCAGAGTTCAAAATTTATAGATTTAATACAGGAGTAACAGAAATACTAAAATATTCACCGAGTATCATTTTAAAACTTAACATTTATTAAAGACATACATAATTTTTACATTACTGATGCTTTTCTCTGCTGGTAACATGCAAGGTCATCGTTCAGTAAATCAGTGCAGAGCTGTTGCTTACTTGACCAGTCAAGTACAAATCATCTACTTTAAGCAGATTAACTGCATGTATTATCACTAAGTTCCTACCTTTTACAAATGTAAAGATCTTGAATTACTTTTGAGCTAATTTGTGACTTCCAAAGGCACAAACATCCTCTTAGAAAATTTGAAAACTAACTACTTTAGGGTTAAAATCTTTATAGAGCCTTCATGCACTGTTGAAAAACAAGAGATCTCAGCTAGAGGTTGATTTATGCTCTTCTGCACTTGTCATTTCCTTCCTGCGACATCAGCTCATCGCGTGCACATGCTTGCCTTACAAAATTATTGCTATGTTAACTTCTAATTAGACATAAGCTAACTTTCTTCTAACACAAGTATAAAAAGACATTAAGGCATGCGATGCAATTTTTACTTTTTTCATCCTTTATTTCCTTCACCGGTTGATGGATATCTTGTTTTTCCTATCATGGACTATCAGGATCCTAACCTTGTAAAAGTCTGGATATCTTAACAATTAGATTAAAAATATATATTTTTTTTTTCTATTTCTTTTGCCCCCTGTGCCCAGATGGAATTCCAGGCTTCTATAACCAAAAGAACAGAAACCGTACCTGGAACAGCACCTATTTTCCCCACTGTCTCATTGCAGGACAGCGAGAAGGGGAAAACGTGTCAGGTCTGTGCCGCACAGAGGGTGTACAGCCTAAGAACTGGGAGTGCACCACCATAAGACCTGTGATCTATGTCCTCGTATGAGTTTTCTCAAGAGAACTCAGGGCTATGCAACTTGAAGTCTTTAGCAGTTGCTTCCCTTTCTGGCTCTTTGGGTTCAGAAAAGAAACTGAATCCTGACCAAAGATTTACCCATCCCGGGACATTTTTCAAACCAGCACACGTGATCTGTCTAGAATGCAGTATTTCATTGTTCTTACGGAGGGGGAAACTGTGTATTAGCAGTCCTGGATTTCATTGCTTTCACTGTCCTGGAAGGGCAAGTATTTACCAGGCTTTTCTGACATATCACTTCTTTTTCAAGTTGCATCCCAGTGAATTCATGCGAATTCTCTCTGCTGGCCGACAATAGCTGAAGTTAATGTCTGGTAACTGTCTTCCCTAGATAACTCCATTCAAACATTAGCAGTTCTCTGTAATACACTCAATTTAGTTGGGCTTGGCTATCTTATCTGACCAGCACCTCTTACTTCTGTGTTCTCCTTCCCTTTCTTTCCCCACAAAATTGCCTGAGCCTTACACAGTTGCTACCGAATATGTAAAAAACATACATATTTTCCCTACATAGGAATTCCTCTCATTATCCATACAGGAATATGTTTTTTCTTTCCAGGCTACCAAGCAGAATATTTTTCAAAGTCTGCAATTTGAAAAACCACAAGTTTCCTGATAAACTCCCAGACATCCACCAATAGTACACTTTTTGGGGGATTTTAAACCAACTGTTATAAACTTTTCTACAAAATTCTACCTAAAAAACCAAACTGATGGCTTTTTTTCTCCTGAAGGGACATCCCATTTTAGAAGCAAAACTGAAGACAAAAGAAGTGAAAAAATCAGTTTGCTTCACAGAGTCCGATAGATTTACTATAAAGCAGCAGCAGCAATGTCATGGCAGTAGAACCAAGCTGTCTTGCTCCATAAAAAGCCATGCCTGATTGACATTGCTCCACCATGGTACACCAAGAGCCCAGGGAGCATTAGGTGTCTCTCTCTTGGAACTGTCTGTGCGTATTCAGCAGAAATCTATACCAATAAGGCACATTTGAAAATAGAAATTGTGATTATCCATGGATTGTCTTCCTCTCTTTACAGCTCTTTGTGGACACTGCAGTGGCATGTAGACATGTGTGAGGGAACTGGTGTGACCAAAACTAACAACAAGATTTCTACTTAACAAAGTTAAACATTGGCTTATTGTAACTGCAGTTTTCAGATTGTTGTTTCCTCCCTCAGCTGTCTGCTCTACTCCTTCGTGCTGCTAGCAGAGACAGGCCTTGACCGATACACAGAGCCTAATTCCCACTTAAGAGCCTCTTACTACATCATTCATTACTTTATTTATTTTTAAAACAAGTACCATACTTTACTGACAACTCCCCCAAACAATTCCCCATCCAGTTTTTTGACTATACAATATCTCAGGATCAAAACCAGAAACCTCTTGTATGGTAGGAAAGTAAACATATTAAGAAGCAGAAAAGAAAGAACTGGAATGAGCTGACCGACCTGCTCTTCCCTAGTGCCAGCAGATATTTTGCAGACCACACATTAAGTATTGGGGTTTTATTTTTTGTCAATAAGGAAAAAAAAAATACTAAAAAGTGGGTATTATATAAATGAGGAGCAGTAATGAGATCAGCTTTGATACAAGTGGGATTACACCCGAATGGATTCCACATCCATTCCCAACCAGCATGGCTACATCAGCAATCAGAACACAACAGGATCAAGAAAGACCAGAGATAGTCAACTGGTCAGTAGCTACTCTCATGAGCTGGGCTCTCTGCCATACTGGTGATACCTAAAACAGGCACCCACTTTTCTTTGCTACAGGAATTGTCCAGCACTGGATAACAGAATGAATATGCGCTCTGTGAACTCAATAAAGAGCTCAGTGATCAGGGAAAAGAACATCTGGGCTTCCAGCAGAAGAGAAAACTTACGGTAACTTCATGAATGCACGTATATATTTTGGAAACGTAAATAAAGTTTATTATCTTTAAAACAACTTCAAGTTTCCATATACATATCATGCTTCCCTGCGCATCAGGGCCATCTTGGGGTTTTTTTGGCTGTTTTTTCCACCCCACTCCCAAAGACACATTTCTTTTTCAGAATTCTTAAGAGCTTTACATAAATAACTACTTTGGATGAATTATATTCAGAACACAAAAAAAGAAACCATCATGTTCCACAAACTCCTGACCTCACTATTCCTGAGAAAGGTACAGTACAATAAATCTATTAATTTGCCTGTACGTTCTTAAACAGTCAAGCTGAAAGCTCAACTTTTTTACACTTGGAAGAAAGATCAGCAGGTTAACCACGCTAAACCTTTTCTTTCAAAATTCTAGCACAGCTTTTACACTTTATTCCTTTTTAAAAAATTAGTGACAATTATGTCAAAGTTTAAAGGACTCGGACATAGTGTGACTGGTCAAATTCAGACCATTTACCGGGTGTGCCGTTGTTGGGATTGCAGTTATTGATCCCAGTCATGTAATAACACTGACAAGAATGAGCTTTTTTTCAGCCTGCAAAACCACCTCTTGGTCTCTTACCATTTCAGCACCTTTCTTCCAGTTGCACACATATTACTTTAGTTTCAAAGAACAAAAAAAAGCACAACCATAAAACTCCATTTTGTGTTAAATTTTAGTAAAGCTCGTTATGAATCTTACAGATACAAGTTACCAAATTTGTTTTGCTTTTCATCTGTTTGAGCAATACAACATTTGTTCAAAATATCATGATTCAAATCATTTTTTTTGCAATATCATAAAATGTAATTAAAATAGTATCTTGTACTGAGACATGAACACAAGTAATAACTTGCTAACAATCTTAAATCTACATTTTAAAATTAAGAAACATGTAATTATAACCGTTAGCTTTCGTGTTTATATAATCTAAATGACTATATGCTCACTACCAAAAGAGTAAAACTTTGGTAAGTTTACAATAACATGTTACAGGTAAAATTATTTCTTTTCTTCCCCCCCACTTTTCCCTTTTTTCTTTTTTGTTTTCCCAGTCAGAATCCACCTCATGCTGTAACTTGAAGAGCGCTCTCTCATCCTTCCAGCATTGACATAAACCTTCACTTGTGAAAATTATGTGTGGGGAACCTTTGGTTTACACTTTTGTGATGATTTATTTTATTTCTGAAGAAAACCAACAAGTGAAGGAAGTATAAACCAGTGTTGACTCCCTTGTATCTGCATCACCCAGACACAACATCTCAGATCAGTATGAAATTAATTGAAATCTGTTATTGACTCTGAAACCTAAAGACAGCAATTTAGATGTCAACGTTAGCTAACTTGATTTTAATGTTAACGTACAACAACTATGACAAATGAATTGATGACATGTACAAATTTCTGACATCTGTAACTTTGAACAGCAAATGGAGTTGACAAATGGATCTGATGGCAAATATTATGTGACTCCATAATTAAGGATGTACTGGAGTTTTCACTGAAACTGCACTGGAACAACAGAGAGAATTTTCCACTGACTTGCATACTGGGAGCTATTTTCAGTTATGTGAAGTACATGCAAGTCAGTATTGTTTTTCACCTATTTCATATAGGTGCAAAGCAGAATCAGACACTGTGAATCTGACACCAATTCTCCATCTTTGACAAATAAGCAAGCAAAGCTTAGTTGAGTATTTACCTCAGAATTATACTAAATAGTGATCAAACCCAGTTTCATGAATACTCTATAAAAATCACGATAACTTATAAAAACTGTTCACCAGTTTATTAAAAATAATTATTAGTTTTAATGATTCAAAAGAAATATATGAGAAGTATTTAAGTAATTCAATTCCTCATTGACTAAGATATGAATACAACCAGAACTTGCTTTCTCTACCTGAGGAAATCCATTTTCCTCATTATTTCTGTAACCTATGTTATCACTGCACATACAATTCCCCATCATAGACAAGGGACTTTGCCCCACTGTGTAAAAACAGAACTAAAGACAGTAGGCAAAGAGTAAAAATTCCAAGGAGTTCGTTTTAGACCCATTTTTAAAGATACAAATTCTGTAACAAGCGTATACTTGAATACATCATTAAGTCTACCTGTAAAGCAAAGCTTTCCATAAAATGTTAAAGTCCAGTTGATTTCCCTGGGATTTGGGCATCATTCGACACAGTCCCAATGCAAGTCCAGCTTTGCAGACATTGTCACGGGTGATACTGAGGTACACAACAGGAACAGACCTTCAGCAGAGGGCTCTAAGTTGGGGTATGAGACCCACTCCAGAAGCTCTTGCACAGCAGTTTGTTTCCTCAGACAGGTAGGGCTGCAAAGCTGGAAAGTAGCCATGATGCTACAGCAGGAACAGTGCTGAAGGGCAAGGAAAAGGGAAGCAGGGACTAATTTGGAAGTTTTATGTGCCTTTAGCTCCTCTATAATTCCAAAGCTGGTCTTAAGTACAAATTTAAATAATAACGTGAACTGGGCAATCGTCCTTCTGAGTCTATAAAAAACCCCAAACGTCCTATGAACAGTCACTTTTCTGTCTCATTTTTGGATTTCACCATTCAATTTGCCATTCCTAAACTGTAATCACAGATCACCTAGTTATAAAAGCATCTTCAGTGAGTACTATTTACATACAGGAGGGATCTTCAGCTACAGAATCCTGATCCCCCTCTGTTGGTACTACCTGTAATAACTCTACTTGAGTTGGGGCATCAGAATTTAGCAAATTAAGAATACAATCACAAAATTAATCTGCATTATGCTTTGTGCAAACATAATAACCAAATACTAAAAGTCAAAATTCTGCTATATTATAATTAGTACCCTAAAGATGCTTTTCTAAAATGAAAACTTCCCAGAACACGCATTCTTAGTCTCCTCTGGGCATTTTTTGGAGGGAAAAAAGCACACATTTCTTAAGAGTACAGCTAATAAGGGGAAAATTAGGATTCCAAGGTATCAGTCAAATTTATTTTTGGAATGTCCTGCATAACCCACAGAACAGATTGTTGTAGAGCTAAGTTTTGAACCTTCTAACTTCTATATTTAAAGACCAGACCACAGAGGAAAGAAATGGCTTAAGAATAAAAATAATCTATTTGATTCCCTTAGAAACCAGAACCATCACCATGAACTATCCCCATATTAAAAAACACACTTCAAACTGCCTTGACAGGGCATATTCTTGTTTCATTTGAAGAAACATAATCATATTTTTATTTATGACGTTTACAGTTTCTCTGTCACAGCTCAGTAACAACTTCCTGGTAATTTCTTTCCACCCAACATTCAACCTTACTCCAGGAAAACCACAACAGAAAACTTCAAAAAGTCATATAAACAATGGCAACTCTACCACATGTTTAATTTAGACTTTTCCACCTCTCAAATTAATATTAGATTTGACTTTTAGGCAGTTGAACAAGCAGAACGCATAGGCAGACTAAGGTACTGAAAACAGTCTAATTTTAAAGGCAATAATAATATGGCCACTGCGTTATGTCAAACACTACTCATTTAAGTTACAGCTAACTGATATTTAATTATTACACAATATTTTGTTCTTGCGTATATTATCTTATCAAAGGTTGATAATTCTAAGGGCTTTCACAGCATTCAAACCATTTTTTTAAATGAAAAATAAATCTGTGAATCTCCATAAAAATCATGAGGAAAAACTAGTTTAAGCTACCGTAAGTTTTTTAATCACTGCTGTAATCAAAAACCAATCTTTCTTGTTTGATAAATACTGCTATAAGCTTACGGTTTTCACATTTGACCAGAATGACAGTGTGAAAAAGCAGTTGTTAATCTTATTCATTGATAATTCCTGTTTTACATTATACATACTGCAGCCTTGTGAATTAGCTTACAGAACATGTAATTACTGAAAGAACCTGTGGTATTTAAAATAAGGGTAAGGTTCCACATACCTTTTCCTCAGTAGCAATGCTGACTGAAGGGTTTTCCATTCCTCCTACACTACTCCTCAGCCTTGTCCCCATTCTGCCCTTCACTCGTACTGTACAACTGTTTCTAGGGCTGCACTGGGAATGTGACTGGGGAACTAAGCCAGGTTGGGAAAGGGGGATTAAAAAAAAAAAAAAAGAGAGAGAAATAAGGGAATGATTAAATCAAATCAGCTTCCTGATTCAGTTCAGAGAGTACTCCCAGAAATAGCTATAGGAACACATCTAAAAGGACAAGGTGAGTAAGGGTAGGCATAAGCAGAATGGACAGTACAAGCAAATGTTACTACCGAAGCCAAATTATGGTAAAATTACTGAGTAAAACACTGACAAACATTCCAGAAATTCTACATTTCAAACTTCCAGTATTTTAATTAGATTTTTCTTTTTTTCCCCCAGATTATTAATTAAAAAAAAAACAGTATTTTTACCATTTATTCTTCCTACTAAAAAAAAAAACCCACAAACATCCTTATCCCTCTCAAACAATACACCTGTATGTGTGCATCACATGAACAACAAAGGGGTACTAGAAGGGAAGATTTCTTAAAGGCAGCTCATTTTTAATATTTATTTCTTATTCTTCTTCCTTCCATAGCCATACACAGCTTAAGATCACTTCCCACCCCTCCCAAATTTTTAAAACCATATAAAATTGACTACAATCTATGGAAAGCTTTCACCAAGTTTCTGTCCTTAAACAAAATCACTGTTATCTCACTACTGTTTATCTATTTTACTTTCTAAAGTGGATTGACATTACAGACTATATGACTAGAATTTCCTATGAAAGCAGAAACATGAAACGTAATATTTTAATATCTAAAAGGCCAAAACTGTGTCAGACTCTACAAAGGTATTCATATATTTTATCATGGTTTTATTGTATATTTCTATGCACTAATTATAAAAACCTTGTGCAGCTTTAACTGTTGCTTCTGTAATTATTACATTTCAGTAATGCAAACACCATCCTTTTAAAAAAAAAAAAAAAACAACAAAAAAACCCCACCATACTTAATGGATCAACTATAAGCAAATGTTTGAAACAAAAGGCAAAGTAATAATAACACAAAACACCCTGTGCTTCACCCTTTGAATTTTCAAAATATGACATTACCAAGACTGCTGTAATATGTACCTTGCAAAAATTTTCAAATATGGTTGATTAGGACCATTAATAATTAATACTAACAAAAACGGGCTTTGCAGAGAGCAATAAAACAAGGGTCACTGCGCAAATACAAGTAACAATGCATAAAACCAGAAAATCTTTAAGTATGTTGCTTTCCCCAGACCTGGCTTCAGTGCTCATGCAGTACGTGCTTACTGATCTGCCTAGCTGAAGGCTCAGACCCAACATTTCCGTAGAAGAACTGGTTTACAGTTAATACAACTGTATTGCATCTCTACAGAAATCTTCCATGACTCATAACAATCTTTCACCTCAATTAACAAGTTAAGATGTAAAATATGTGGGCCATATACTTAAATTATAGAGCACAGCTGGCTCAGTTAAGCTACACAGTCTTCCAGACAGAAAGATGCAGGCATCCACTGCACAAAATAAATGGAATAATTTCAAAGCTTCCTAGAAATTCTGAACTTGCTCAGTATGCATGACTCAAATACAGACAGAAGTCTGTAAAATAGCTTTCTTAAAATTTAGACTTTCTACATCTCAAATACTGAAGTTGTACAAACTGTCTAGTGGTGTCCAGAAGCAAATGTAGCTTTTAAAATGAGCACAGTTAACATGTCTGGGACTGTCTAGAATGCAGCAATCCAGCTCTGACTACCAAGCAATAGCTGTGTCCAGAAATACTGGGCAAATGCAAAAGACATACACATGCATATATAGACACATATAAACATGTGTGCACTTTTCCATATATATATATATATATATATATATGGAAAAAAAAAAATAACCCAGGAAGAGAAAGACATGCTAAAGAATCCTGATCATGCATAGTATTATATTTACACCAGCAAGACTTTTACCCTCTGCAGTTAATATAGTAAATTAAATTTATGTTTACCTGCCAATTTGTTTTCTGAGAATTAGTACCTGCTCAAGAGCTGAATTAAGTTCCTTCAAGGCCCTACAGCAGTCAGTATGTCTAAACAAGGGTAAAGGAACGCAGAGAGACTGTTCATCTAAATTTAATATCTCTATGAATATATAATTTAGTACATCATATAGCAAAACTGAAGAACTAAATCTTGTAGTTAATGTGGTTTCCAAAAAGAATTTAGAAACTGCATACGTAATTATGTGAAGATAACATCTGGTTCTATAGCAGGAAATACTAATTTGAGAGCAATCAATGAGATCACATTGAAAGACTGGAAACAGACACGATACTAAACACAATCTTTTGTACTGTCATTTCTATTATGTTTATTTTTTAAATTTATTTATGCATATAATAAGTTCATAATGACATTCTGCCTTTGGGATCTATTAAAAATGTGTCTATGGGACTCCCTGGTGGAAGTGATGGGTGTTAGAAAGTTCAACAAACACAAAGTTTAAACAGCACACTAAATGTAGCGTCAATGACAGCCATAGATCAGCTTGGATAAAATTCAACCACCTCACATTTTTAAGGGTACTTCTGCAAATAACTACTCAAATATATTAAAATCACACTTTTAGAAAGCTAGTCTTAAAGCACATTAAATTATGGTGTGGCTACTTCTTTTCATAAATAATGTGGCCCAAAGAAGATTAGAAAGAACTACACAGGAAAATCAAGGCTGACGGTGGGACACAGGTTAGTTTTAGCCTAGCAAGCAAAGGAAAACAATCAGCGGCAATACGATGGCACAGGCTACTTGGACTCCATTAAATGACTTGAAGACAATGAAAATAACAGGAACTACACGGGTTTTCTCTGGAAAATTAAATGGCTTCTGTGTTAGAAGTGGAATAGCCTAGAAACGGGAAAACAAAAACCAGAGTTACCTGTTCTGAAAAAGAAATATGAAACCAATACGCGCACTCGCAGAAAATACAAGTGCAGGAAAGTTTTGCTGGGGATGACTGTCCTCGGCTACGAGGCAGTGCACTACTCCCAACTCCGTGACGCGAGCCCCAGCCTCACTGGTATAAACAGAGAATTAAAGCCACAGCAGTGGCTTCCAGCTCAACTTCTTTAGTAAGGAACAGTGGCAACGACTTTATTGAATAGCCTCTCCTCCCTTCTCTTGATGCCTGCCTCCCCTCCTCTCGCTCCCTTATCATTACCCCCGATGTCCGGCTACTACTGTACACTGGCATCCCTGTACTATCTAACTCCTTGAAATAGCAGAGACAACAGAAATTTAAATATAAGTTGTTGGGAGAATTATAAAATTAAACTAGAAGTTTATTACACAGACTAAACACTGGCTGAAATGATCTCTGATTTTACATGCAAATTTTGGAAAGGTGTTTCAAAACATTGGTGAGATTTTTCCCAAGTATCAAGAACTGTGATGTTCCCTGTAACATTCTGCAATTGAACTGACACAAGTATTGGAACAGAGGAGAGCAGTAGTTCTGTCAAGAGCTGTATATGAAAGAAAGTAAAATTCCCCAGTCAAAAAACCACAGAGTAGATGAATGTGTCAATATTTAATCCTGAAACAAGCAACAAGTTATTTCTGTTTTCACCTATCACGTGCCCCAAAAGGCCAGAATTACTCACAGCAGCAAACACTCGGTGAAAGGTATCGCTGTCTGTTAGTAAGGGTTAAACGGCATGGAAAACATCACCTAAACTTTTCAGGAGTGCACACTGAGGCATGCAGACACTTGTCCAAAACACAAGGAATTATTTATCCAATGTGAATTAACTGCTAACAGTTGAAAAGTGACCATTTCACACACTCCAGCACAGAAACATTGTGTAAATATTTCCAATCAGCTGAAGGGCAACAGGAGGGCAGACACATCACCTTACAGCTTCACGTAAAAGCATCATGTTAAAGTGCCATTTTTCCAAGATTCTCTACAAAACTTAAATTCACTGGGGAGAGAAACGAGCGTTGCTTAGACCTCATTAGAAAAGTATTTCAAGACAGACAACTACTTTTTTTTAATAACACAGAATCTATAATTTAAATTTCTGCTAACAGCCTTTTTTTTTACCTTACAGGAATAAGAAAAGGATTAGGGCACTACTAAAATAACAGTAAGGAAAAAAATATTTAAATGTTACTATAATTAAAATTGAAGCATCAACTATACAAAGATTTGCCTGAGAAAATAATAGGTCAGTGATTTACTATAGCCATTTCATTCTGTGGAATATAAAAGTATTGTGTGTAGTATTTTTTTATTATTAAAAAGCACTTTTTACAGCTTTCTGGCTATCAGTCTTTGGTTGATCAGACAAACCAATACAATACAATTAATTTTTGTACAGGGGCATGTTGATTTTTAAGCCCTAAAGACTAACAGAATACAGAAAGGTCAAAGATTGTTGTCTCATGTTTCATTGGTTATATTGATGATTTAAAGGTTAAGATTATAAAACAAAATATGATTGGTATGCTGGCCTCAGGTTTTTCCAAACTTTGAACTACATACCAGATTTTTTAAGTAATTAAAACCACACTGTAATCTGATGTAGCTCTAAGGATCATTCCTTAAGTAGGTAGTGCAAACTGATGAACTGACTTACAGAATCACTTTCCAAACAAGGAGTTACAAATTAGCACGATATCATTAATATCTAATAACTTAACTATATTTCAAATTGAACAAAGAAATGTTTCTTCCAGTAAAGACTCTGTGAAATGTTTTGCTGAAAGGCAATGTATATTGAACTTAAGTTTATCCCGTGACCTTTTATAGTTTGCCTACATCTGCTCGTTTCATAACCTCCATTTTCTTTGTGCAAGAAATATAACCAGATCTGATCCTCACCATGTCTGCTGCCTTTCACCCTTGTCCACTTGACAATGAGATGCATATTCATATTATTGACATCTACAATACCATGATTTTTACTTCTGGTTTCAGCATACTATCAGGTAGAATACTTGCTAAGCAGAAATGAGTCTGTGCACAAGAGTCAAAAAGAATTTCATCTTCCATCTCTTAAGATTGAAAAAAAATTATTTAAAAATACGCAAAATGCTTACACATAAAATATATAACACAGAAATTTCTTATAAAGTAGTACTGGAGTCTTCCTTTGAAGACTGATAGATGGTGTTTTGAGTGTCAGTATATCATAAGCAGCAATAATTCAATGATATGTTTAATTTTTTTTTATCACATTATTATTGAATTAAGACTATAAGTGAGGAAAAATGAGTACTAAGTTCAGAAAAAATACTCACCGTAGATTTTAAAGTAAGCTCTTATACCTTTGAAACATGATTTTTCTCTCTCCAACCCCTCGACTCTAGCTCTAAGATCCATTTTTAATCACATATTGCCAACTAATGTTTATGTAAACCTCTGGGGTCCCTGGATCAGTGCTATCATAGCCTCTTCACTGTCCTTGTAGAAGTCGATGAAATTTATTCATTTATATATATTCATAAATGTATAAGAATGCTAAGGCAGAAAGCCTATTTCATTATTATCTTAGAATACAAAGTACAATGCCAGCAGGCAGTAATCAGCTACTTCATACCCCTATGAATCCTTAACTACTTCACTCTAGAACAAACACTTTTAACAATTTGTTTACTGCGATTGTACTAAACGCAAATATTGGTCCCCTCTCTTGCATCTTTAAACCACTTCAGGACATATATTTTAATTTGATTTACATCAACGTAAAACTATTTACCCACATGTAGAAAAATGTTTATCATTTATTCAGTACCACCTTCAAATAATCACAGATTCATAAAATATCGGAGGGCTTCAATCAAGTCCTATAGCCCCTGCCAATCCCGAGACATCTTCAAAACGCTATTCTTTTTGGCTACACAGAATCATTTTACTTTACATTTAGAGGCTAGCAGAATTCACAATTCCTAAATCAGGTGAGATACTATAATTTATAAAATGAGAGTATTCCATTACATCTGGAACTCCTTGTTGACCGACGATGTTTTCAAGTGTTCTACTGAGGTTCTGAGCTTCTACTTGGCACAAACAAGTTTAATGAAATTCTGCAATTGAGAATTTATGCCTGTCTTCTGTTCAACTAATAGAAAGGAATGAAAAGTGGGAGAATCAGGTATAGACTTTTCAGACAGCTTTCCTGTGTTTCTATTGATCAAAAATATATTTCTTGGACTATTCTCTCCCTGATTGTACACTCAAACACTTCAGAAAGGAAAACAACTCTGCCTAGCAAGATTGTTCCCTACTTGGCGAATTTCTTCCTTCTACTTCGCTTCTTCTAAGTATTGTTCTGATTGCAAGAACAAAGCACTTGGCCTAGGCGAATAGACTCACTGCCTGCAAATAAAGTGTCTTCAAGATCTCCCTTTTTTAAGACACTTCGCTGCCAAAGTTTCATGATTCTTTCTCAGGGATGAATTCATTTTCGTGTCAGATTGTGCTTGTCAGAGGAAATCTTTTTGCAAATACCACTGTATCTTTTGCGAAGATTTAATGGCTTCATCTAATTTTGTTACTTGAATAAAACAAGTGTTTTATTTTGAAACCTGTGATATTTTAAATATTCCCTATTAAAATCAACTTTTGCCACAAACTCATTCAAACCTCAATTTTGTAATACTGCACTCAAATAAATAAAAGGCACTTCAAAGAAAAAGGGAGGAAGCTCTCTGTAATTTCACATTTTGAACCTTGCCTCAGCTTCTGATTTGCCTTATCCCATTTTAGTTTTTGTTGTTTCTTCCCTAGACTGCTTGCCCACTTAATAACAATATTTGATTTTTTCAAAGCAGAAGCGAAGTCTGATGAAACACCGAAAGAAGGGCAACACGCCATGTTCATTATTTAGGGACAAATCAGAACGTGGCATAGGTAATTGAGAAATGTGTGTCCTCAAAGAACACTACCACAAGCTATTAATCCAAGGAATACCTCAGAGCAAATCCACTTCCCATCCAGTGCCTCCAGCATTCAGCACAAAACTTGAGAAGCAAATATAGGGACCTAGAGCCAGTAAAACCTAAGCACTATTAGAACTGACATTTTCACTTACTCCACTGGTATTTTCTGATGCGTCTAGCTCCTAGCTTCTCCACAAGATGTTTTCACTGGATTTTTTTTTCCAAGTAGCTATATTTTTAAGAGGTCAACTGTTGCTCAGAAACAGCCATACTTTTACCATTAACATTTCAGAAGACAGGCTGAAGTAGGAAAATTTTCTCCCCAAAAGCGTTTCTCTCTCTGTAATGTCAAAACTCTAGAAATTTAGCACAAGATGACATTTGCACACAATATTAAGGTTTACCTCACTTACCAGAGTGAAACCTCATTAATTGGGAAACGA
Organism: Vanellus vanellus; assembly: GCF_965231255.1. Taxonomy (NCBI): domain Eukaryota; kingdom Metazoa; phylum Chordata; class Aves; order Charadriiformes; family Charadriidae; genus Vanellus; species Vanellus vanellus. The sequence continues at coordinate 16,354,905 of NC_138919.1, forward strand.
TACGGATTTCCATGCTTTCTTATGCCTCACTGAAAGATGGGGGGAAAGAAAAATCATGCCGGAAAAAGTCAACATTTTTCATAACTGAAAAAGTCAACATTCCCAAGAAAAAAACCTCTTGAATTTTTATTTTTTAAGACCTAGAGTTTAGATGAAAAATTTGGCCTATCTGCTGTTTACCATATCTGATGTTTAACTTTTTGGATCCTTTGAAAGGAATCCATAGTTGTCCAATTTGATAAATCAAAGAATTTTGTAATCTACAATGTGTACATTCAACTTCCATGGACTTATGCTAATATCAAATGAAAACAAGTACTTTTCTTAAAATGTAGTTGAGTCTTGAGTTCACACTATTCTTTTTCAAGCCCCCTATTTTTAGATGTATACAATGAAAACCACCCTAGGACAGGAACTCTCCTTTCCCTTGCCCGAAGGGTTGCTATTTGTACACAGTGAGAATGTGCTGTATTTTTACTCTTCGGTTCCATTTTTTTTATTAAAAAAAAATTGAACTACTGTTACATTTATCAAGACTTGGTTGATTTGCAACAAAGAAGTTAGTTCATCATCTCTAGAAGCTCCAAGAGTCCTAAATAATGCAGCACAAAAAAAGGATTAAATTATACAAATAAAGGAAAAATGTCTATTTGATAACCTGGAACCTGGTTACAGAAAAAATAAAGGTACTGGACAAGTCTTTCATTAGTGCGTCGCCAGTTAGAGTTAGCTGAAAGATATCACACTGGTTTGGTTGAAGGTCAAGACTTCTTCCTGGAGGGTATGGGTTTTTCAGCTTTTCTGCTAACTGACTTGCCAGTACAGTCATCAAGTAAACTACATTTTCCCTCATTCAGAAGTATACTAAAAGCTTTTCTAAGCAACAGTCCTAATTCCATATTGTGTTCAGATGTGAAAAAAATAGATTTAAATTCTATACAATCAACCATCAATTGCTGCCACAATACTTGACCCTTATAAAAAACAGAAGACATACACATGTATCAAAATAATGTGAATTGAAATTTTAACATATATCCTATTGATTATTTTTAACTAAGACTCTGGAAAAAAAAAGTGTTCTCATTTCTAATTGGTCACTAATTGGATTGGGAACTGCATCCAAAAAATGTAACTCAAGAAGAGCATTCTGTTTCTTTGGATAAAGCAAAGGGTAAGCGCTGAGAATAGGTTCTCAGAAAGTTAAGAAACAGTTACCCAACCAGGTACAGGCATTCACAAAATCAAGGAACAATTTTCACAACTTCTTTCACTAGAAAATTGGCCTAAACTCTACTTCAACAGCAACGAAATGATTCCTGTATTTGCAGCATCAGAGCATAAAAACCACAGGGTAAGTCTGAAATGAAAACATACATATATAAAGAATGCTACCTGGTGTCATTCCATCTGACTTTTTGTTACTGTAGACCAAGGCCAGGACAGAAAAGCTCAAGCATAAGCGAGTTTATACAATTTGACCTTAAAAAGGCACTCTCACAGCCAACAGGTCTACTGGATATAAAGAGAAAAACTGATTGAAAGCAAGAGGGGAATAGAGAAGGCTGGCAACTGGTTACTACTACCATGAGTTAAATCAAATTCAGAGCATGCTATCATAACATGCTGACAAAGTTTGCAGAAATAATTTGTGCAATAAAAAAATGAGTGGGTAGGCCAAAAATAATGTCAAGTTGGCTGTTTTAAATAAATAAATAAATAAATAGATACAGTCAAGCAGCAATGTCCAAAATAAGAAAAGCTTCACTGACTGTTGAAGTAATTTAAGACTATAAGGCTATCTGAAAATAAAACGATGCTCGATAATATTTGATATTACATTAAATTCTATTTTATTCACTCACAAGTTTCATCCATTTTGAATGGGATAATGCACAGTTGTTCCCATATAGCTAAGAAAGACTACAATTATATCCAAAATGCAAACATTTTGACTTGAAATATTTGCTAGCAGAACAAATCTATTAGTATTTATACTGTGTCTTGCATTAAATATAAACACACAGTTATAACTAACATAACCAAATAAAATTGGAAATGAGCTCATGGAACTCTTAGAATTCATTCTACTAAAGTAAATTAAAAATATGCAAATTAAAAAGGTACAGTAACTGCTGTGGTTACAGTGTAAAAAACAATCATTTATATTTACCTCAACGTAAGATACAAGTCATATTTTCTGGGGGATTTTTTTACTTTATTAAAGAAATGGAGCTTTCTAAGATGATTCACTTTCACTAGGTGTCTTTTTCTCCTCCTATTCTTTGTACTCTAATGGGAATATTAGGCACTGCAGCAAGAACTGGAAGAACTGGAATGACTATAGAGCATTTGCATAGTCTCAGTGCTGCTCATGACTTCTCCCACTCCTCTGCCCCATTCTGAAGCTATGTCAGTAAATCTTCAAGTTTGTCTTGGAGCAGAATACCCTCCAACTAAAAAAAAAATAAAATCAAAGATATAAATTAAAAAGAGCTAATTTATGAAGGTGAAATAACCAAAGGATATTAAGGATGCAGCTGTTGCAGGTATAGCTGGTGCATAGGTGCACCACTCCATTCATTCTTAGCAAAGAAGGGAAAGATTTTACTGAAGGTTATGGAGTTCTGGTGGGGATTGGTGTTACTCAGAGTAAGAGAAGCCCTGGTAAGAAAAAAAGTATTAGTAAAATGGAAGTATTAGTAAAATAGTGTAGGAGGTATAAATACAAAGATTAAATGTCAGCAGTTTCCAAGTGAACCCAAGTCTCAGGAGTTTGAGCTCATTCACTTTATTCAAAAATCAGGAATTCAGATTATCCAAGAGCACATCACACCTGCTGCAGCTGGGACATTTGAACCACCCAAAAGCTACAAGATGACCTCCTCTGCTATAAAGCCAAGAGAGTATACGAAAAGGTGTGAAGCAAGCACTGCAGAAGAGCTTTAACAATACAGAATGTTTTAAACATTTAAATAATTGGCTAGATTTCATATTGTATTAAATTATAATTCATATACTGTTAATTCTTACATAGTACTATATATACCCTGTTAGTGAGGCTAGCAGAATCCAGGGATCAAAAAAAACCAGCATAATGAAAGGATAGAAAACGTAAATGAAACATTAAACCTAGGTACTAGTGAGGATGACATTTAAACTAACATAATGCTAAAACTAGAAAATTCCCTTCTATGTTCTGTACTGTTCATATTTTCATTAAATAAAACTTTAATAACTAGATTTTTTAATTTGTCCTTCAAGAAAACTTTATTGCACACATATATAATGTAATTTAAGCTTGCATCCAAATCATTATTTAATTAGACAATAAACCCTCCTCCTTCATACTAACAGCAAATAATTTTTATGTAAGATTATTTTGCAATGTTTCCACACCATGCTAATTTTTTTTAGCTTTTCAAATTTAGCTTTTTACTGTGAAATAACCTTGAAGAGCTAGCTGCAGCTATTTTTTTAAGCTTCACAACAGCTACAGCTTTCCTTAGCTATTTGGCTCAAAAAAAATTTCCAACCTGACTTCAGCAGTAAATCAGTGTAAATCTTTGATTTACACTTTCAATTAATCCAAGACTGAAACCAAATAAAGCATCAACCTCCTTCTTCATCAACATAATTTTTTGTTATTAAAGTCCAGGGGTTAAGTTGAGATTAGAAACATTTGAAAAGGTAAATAAATAAAAAAAGGCATGACATGAGTGTCCGAATACAAAAATAACTTATCCATCCTGCAAAGTCTATCTTTCAAAAATCTGAATTAACATGCAATTGCCATAGGAGATATATAAAGAATGGAAATTGAATAGGCTAATATATGGAATTCCTATTACTATGCAAGTTGGCTGGCAATAAGACTGATACCTACTCAAATGAAATGAAAACCAAGGGAGCATGACTGCAACACCACCCACCTCTAACCGCTCTCACATTTTATTCTGACTTGTAAAGTTTTGTCTAATTGGGTAAAAAAACAGATTCCTAGTGTTTTCCAAGCTGTTATTCATTGACCAATACTAACAGATAAGAGGTTAAAGACACAAAAATTAACATATCATAGAATCATAGAATGGTTTAAGTTCAAAGAGACCTTAAGGATCATCTAGTTCCAACCTCCCTGCCATGGGCAGGGACACCTTCCACTAGACCAGATAACAACTTCCACTAGACCAGATAACACCTTCCACTAGACCAGAAGTCCCATCCAGCCTGGCCTTGAACACTTCCAGGGATGCACAGAAAGACCCACAAGTATGAAGTGAAGTTACTACTTGTGATGCAGTAACTTATCCCACAATTTCAAAAAACGTACAGATATAGTTGCATAAAACTCAGAGTTACTACTGCAGATTTATAAAGGTTCTGAAATATCCCAGACTCACTCTCTGTTCTCAACATCATTCTAATTTTTTCCTACTACTTTGTCCACACATCTCATTAACATTTTCTCATATAAACATTTAGAGCCTTTAGACACATATGTGGAGAGAGTTAAAGACTATCTATCCTGCTGAAGTAAATAACAAAATTCACAGGAACTTCAGTGGCGTAAGCATTTAACTAAGAAAAAAAATATTCAGATTCTTTAGAGAAGCTCTACCATTTTCAAGACATATTGAAAGTCAACAAATCTCAGTTTTCTCCAAACTGCCTTGTGGCAAAACCTTCACTATGACACATAATGGATAAGAACACTTCCAACTGTCACAGTGTTTCTATTTGGAAAGTTTCTAATTAAATTTTAATTTAAACTGCTGTTTTTAGGAGTGTCTATACCTGCTATTCTAGAAAAAGGACTTTTTATAAAAAGTATAATTTTATCAGAGAAGCATAAGAACTAGGGGGGAAAAATTACTGAATGCTTTTGAAGTTGTTTGTTAATACAGCTTTACCAATATAAAGAAAAACTTAACTTTTCAGTGGGTAAACTTTCTAGATCATGATCACCTCACGTAAATATAAATATTTTAAAATTCACTCTTACCACAGGAATCCCATTTCCAATCACAAGAACCGACATAACTTTTTACAAAGTGATAATTTCTTGAATATACTTTTAAATATACAACTCATTCTTCTTTCTGGCTGCTACTTCACCAATACACAATGTGATGGAAATGAATGGACTGTCTCTTCATCAAAGTAAAAATCCTAGTATTTTTGGAAATTCTCATTTATTTCTGCGAACAGAAGGAGGGAAAAAATATAATAAAGATACAAAAAACACAATGAAAAACTAACAATTTAGGAAAACATTGGCAACAAAAATCTGAAAGTATGTGACAAAGTATCAAGGTCACTCTCTCAAAACAGAGAAATCGGAAATTAGGACACAACGGTGATATATCTCCTTATGAGAGCAGGCACAATTTTTGTAATTTATTTTTTCTTCTTTTAAAAGAAGTCCAGCCATGTGCAGAAAAACAGAACCACTGTGGCTTGTTCCTCATGTACGCCTTAGTAATTTTATCTAGACATATTGGAAGCAATGGGAAAAAGTAGCTGGGCACTAAAATCATAGAATGGTGTAGGTTGGAAGGAACCTTAAAAATCATCTAGCTCCAACCCCCCTGCCATGGGCAGGGGTATTTATGAAACGCATAGTCATTCATTCACAAGTTACTCTCCAAAACAACAAACCAAGTATTGTTGTTTTTAAAGCAAACTGCTCTATGTACAAAGGATACTTTTCTTTGTGCAAGGTGGGGAAATCAGCTGCAGTAGAACACTCAGAGCACACTGTAGCTAGCTCATTTCCAATCAAAATGAGTGCATGTTAAAAAACAGGAACAAGTGTTATCTATTTATTTTTCAACTGCTGTATACAAATCCATGTTCTGAACCACTAAACTTTGCATCAACCTTTGTCTGAATAATTTTCCTCTCTTACTCTATTTCACAAATAAAGACAAACAATAGCTGCTTATTCTGTCTGCAGTATCTCAGACTTCCTCTTTCTCAACAAAAAATTGAATTTCCCTTCTGCACCTGTTAGTCAAGCCTCTATTATCTAAATAAAAGTCCACCTAAAAATCCAGATATGAAGAAAAACGTTTTCTTATTTCCAAACTAGAAAAAGTAATAACATGCATTTGAATAGGCACAGAATAGTATCTGTAATTTATTTTAAAGGTCAAAGAATTTCAAAGAATAAAAGTTTTGTTTTTCAATTACTACCTTACAAAGAAAAGTAAATCCTGACTCAGAGGTAACTTCTGCAATTCTTAAAATTCTTCTTCCAAGACATCTTTTTTAGGTCTATTTCCTAGAGTAGTTATTTATAGGCAACAGACTTCAAACCTCCAGTCTTGGTAAACTATACAAAACAAATTACTTCGAACACCAGAAAATAAATCTACTTACAGTCCATGCACAAATCAGTTTTGCAGCAAGTTACTAACCACTTCCCTTAAATATATATTAGCATCTCCATGATGCTGCAATTGATACGTACTTGACCTGCGACAAATTTGTTTTTTTCATGCTTCGTTATCTACACAACCACACATTAAACACCAGCTAATCAACTGCATTACATTTCTAAACAGGAGTACTTTTGAAAAGGCAAAGTTTGAAAACTTACATTAAAAAAAAGATTTTATTCAGTATTAGATCAAAATTGCTATTTTGCTTTTCTTTTCAAATGGACAGTTGGGGTGGGGGGTAGATGAAGAGGGAGATGGACAGAGATTTCTCTATCCCTTAGGGGTTAACATTTATATAGCTGTCTCTCTTTGTCGGCACAACCCCATTTGAAAAAAAAGAACCATCTGCCCAGCTGTCTGGAATCCAGCCCTGTCTGATAATTCCTATGTTGAAAAATAAACATTTCACAAAACCCCTGCTAAAGAAACCGATTTACTTTTCTTACAGCTAACAACTAGGCTATCAAGCAACACCTTTGAAAGCCATACAAAACACTGAAACTTTAATTTGGGTTTAAAGCTCTGATGTTTTTCTTTTCTATTGCATACTATTTTTTTGGAGTTGTGAGTTTCGAATTTGACTTATGAAATAGGGCAATTACACTGAAAAGACTCAATTAATGCAGTTGTTCCAGTTTTCTTGATTACTACCAACACTATTATGAATGCTCCCTAAGAAGAAGTGATATGAGTATGATATTTTAATAACAATTCCAGTCTGTAAAAATTAATTCAAGTAGAAATGTAGAAAAAGTGGTAGTAATAACATGCTATGGAGTGATTATAAGAAAAATTCTATTCTTGGGTAAATAACTTAAAACAACTGGTGTCATTAGGTTTTTTCCAAGCATTATAATTACTATTCAGAGCAATTCAAGAGAAAGCAGAGAATACTAAATTACAAACATGTTCCTAAACATCTTTAAAGAAACGGCTTTGTTTTTATTATTTTTTAATCTTCATATTTCTGCTTGAGTTTTAGGGTTTTTTGAGAGAGGGGATGGGAAAAAATGTTTTCTTATGTAGCAGAGAATATTTGGACATAGTGGATCCAATTAACTCCCTTGTCTTCTGAAGATCTCAAACGTTAGTTGTTTGAAGCCTAGCCATTCTCAGCTTTTACACTTCACTAAGTTTAAGACTAGACTAAGCCTACTTTTTGGCCTTTCTTTTTAAAACTCAACAGCAAGCAATGTTTTCCAGATTCCAGAAAAAAAAAAAAATCCACAGAGACATACAGTTTAGCTCTCAAACTAACCCTGTCACATAGGCCAGTAGTTCAGGCAGTGTTTTCTGTTGTTTCAATTATCACTAAACAGGGTACTAATCGCTCCCTCACAGCCTGAATGTCCGAATGATACCTCCTGACTGTAAAGGTTATGAAACTAGGAAAAAAAAGGGCTTGCAACTGTGTTGTATTAAAACAGCCTCTATATTAGTGCCTTAGTATATCTCATGCATTCTCAGGTAAATTAAGTTTGGAATGAAATAATACTTAATCTGTTTAAGTATCTGAAATCCAGACTTCCACAAACAGGCTATTACATTTGTATACCAGTTCAGAAAACCATAGATAATCCTGTTTGCCTACAGACCAGGAGTGAATAACAGTATGACAACCACAGGGGAAAACAAACAAACAAAAAGTAAAAAGCAGCAGCAAAACTATTTTTCCTTTTTATTTTTTGCCATCCAAACAATGGATTCATCAGATTCATCAGAATAAATAAATAAATAAAAGAAATAGAGAGTGTATAGCGTTATTTGGTTTTTAAAGGGCCTAATACAAATTAGCTACTTCTCCATTTGAACCCTGGCACAAAGTGTTGGGAGGCATTAGTTTAAGGAAAAAAGTCTGATAGCATTCCTTAAATAACAGAATTGTTTTTTTCCAAAAACGGCAACAGCTTGTACATATAAAACCATCACCCTTACAACCACTAATTGTAGACAAATAAACAGCCAGTAGGTATACCCCAGTTTGAGAGGGTACCATTGGCACGAAATTAACGTGCAGTATGAAAAATATCCCAGAATTATGAACCATATCACTTTCCTTATCTTTCCCTCCCCTTGTAATTACAACCTATTATCCTATTCTACACTATTTCTTCTCATCTTCACCTCTGTGTCCATCCTATTGCAACATACTTGTATCTGCTCCTCTTCAACTTCAAACAGCAAGTGGAAATTTTAGTACTGGAATATATAATTTTCCTGCTCCAACACTGTATGTGCTCTGTCCTCCGATTTCTCAATCCTACAGCAGTAATACGCTCAGATTTGTATGCATGAAAAATTCAAGATATAACCTTACCACGCCATATGAAAAGGGAGACCACTCTCCTCTCTTTGACATGATAATTAAATAAGAGAAATGTAACTGCACTGCTCCCAAGTGCAACACTATTATATATCATCATATATCCAAGATTAATTCTTCACTTGAGTGGATACCAGGCTAAATTCAGACAAAATATAGTAAATTAGCTTTTGCACTTCATTAATACTGTCAGATTCACTCTCGGTGTTCAGTACATAAAAGATAGGAAGCTTATGAGTTTAAAAAACAAAGAAACCCACCAAACCCAACCACAAAAAAGCCCCCAAAGCACTAGATGACAAAAAAAAAGAAACCAGAAAGTGTATTAGATTTAAAATATATATGTTTTAGACAAAAAAAAAAGTGTGTGATGTTGAATTGCTAAATCTTAATTCATCACGAAATAATGCTTTGGTATCTGCCACAGCTCCAAATTCAAATGCATATTATTTTACAGCCTCTTAATTGGTATAGCACTCTTTCTTAAATTTCAAGAAAAAAAAAATTATTGTGATGATTCATGACAAATTATTCAGTGGTCTCAAACCAATATAATACTCAAAGAATATGTGATAACAAATGTAGAGCATGATGTACGCCTGAGATACTGAATTCTATGGAACATCATCAGGAGAGGCAAGCTATTTAGAGGGAGGGTAAGCAAGGCAGATAAAAAAAATCTTACCCAGAACTTTCATGCGTGTGACAGCCAGTTTCAGGACTGTGAAGTAAAAATGCTGAATGCCAAAACATAAATCAACTTTGCATCATGAATACCAGTTATCTATTAGTAACCCTCTCTTTATTCAGAAAGGTAAAAGAATTCAGTAACATTTCAAAAACATCAGTGTCTTGCTGCCATAAATTGCTTTCTTGAAAACAGCCACAAAGACGGTTCAGGGTTTCTACTTCAGAAGTAAAAGATGAGAATATGGAGGCTGGGAAACTGTAGACTCAAAATCACTTTTTGGAGTTCTCGTAAGCAGCAATAAAAGGCATGATGTCGCTGAAAAGTCAAGTTAAACTCTGAAAAATCTGACCCAAATAGAAACTATAGAAAGTGTGATGGCTATCACAAGTTTTGTATATTATGAGAATTTTGAGTTGTCAACTGAAACATGGACCAAAACCAGCTTACCCACACTGCAGTAGCCATTTGTCTACCAAGGAGGCAAAATCGCCACAGGTATGACTCCAACATCACCAGTGCTTTTAATAACATTTACAGCTGGATGTAAAATACACGCCTAAGCTCTAAAAATAAGTAAATCACTTGACTTGTGCTAAATGACAGACACAGTGAAAATATGCCTGACCATTTTGTATATAGCTATTAGAAGAGTGGCACACATCATTCTCCTGTACAGAAAATTTTTCTACTTTCTTTTATTCAGGGACTAGCCAAGATTCACAAAGAAGAAACTATGCTATAAACTATATCCTAAGTTCTGAGACAGATGGAGATGTATGGAATGAATTTTGATATATATGACTAAAATGGCCCTTTGCTGCACAGGTATACTGGATAAACAATTAGGTTAAACATAGCAGAACACAGCAATCTCATTAAACATTTAAAAGTTTTTAATTAGTTTCATTTAAGGTTCCAACTGCTATTACATAAAAAAAAAAAACAACAACAAACCCAAACCAATAACTTATGCTGCTTTTCAAAGACATTCTGATTGACTGGAGAGTATAGAAGATCTCTATCTGTGATATGTCAAACAGGTATAATGCAAAAAGAGGCATTATTAAAAACTTGACTGCAAAACCAGGCTTTCTTCCACTTTTCTCTCTTGGTAGAGAGTAAAAATCCTCAGGTTAGATATCAGCAGAATTTCTATTGAAAACAAGAGGCTTCATAAGCACTGTGATATTATTACTTTAAAAATTAAGGAAAACATTGTCTTTCACAGAAGGCTTTTGACACTTTTAAATTTAGTTTTCTTCTTAAAGGAGAAAAGTAAGTGCACTTAAGCATTGCATATATTATAATTTGAAATATACATTTCCAAATATTTTCATAAAAATGAAAATCTTATAAAAACTGCCTGCTGTCATTATGTTGATCAAAATGTTTCTGTACAAATGAAGTAAAACCATTTTAAACTGGCTGGTTATTCTGAAAAGTCATTTAATTCCCTGTATGCAAGTTAAGTGTGTGCATGCGTGCACACTTGCACATATGTTGACTGGGGATTAGTTATGTATCTAGAAATGCTTCCTTAAGCTCCTCACCAAAGGGAGGAAGCTCCATCCCTTCAAAGGTCCTAAGAGATACAGCAGTAAGTTCTCAAATACCTGTTTAAAGGCAGCTATACCAAGAATTACATGAAAAAAAAAAAAAAGAGTGAAGGAGCATTTCAAGAAAATGAAAGCTTTGCATGTTGAAAAGAAGGGGACTGGAATTACTAAACACCAAAACATTATTTTAATTAAATATTAACAAAATCAGAAAGATACCATAAAGAGAGAAAATCACTTAAAATCCAAACTGAGGACCTCAAGAAAAATTCTCCCTGCCAACATAAAGGCAAACTAAACTGTCTATTATATATAAAACAGGACAAGTCTTGTACTTAAAATCCAAACTGAGGACCTCAAGAAAAATTCTCCCTGCCAACATAAAGGCAAACTAAACTGTCTATTATATATAAAACAGGACAAGTCTCGTTGTAGGGGAGGGTCCTACCAGCAGGCTAAATTACTCAGCCTTCTTATCCACAAAAGCTATGTGACTAATCTATTACTGTTGTTAACAAAACAAACCAACCACACACAAAGTATTGTTTTACCATCCAGTAGCTAAAGTCTATCACCTACTAGAAGTCCCTGGAGTTGAGTGCTTCACATTCTATTTACCTGAAAGGAAAAACTCTCATTTGTATGGGCATAGGAGGAAAGAAAAGGAAGGGGGTTGAGATTTCTATTCAGTCATTTCACTTAACATCAAAAAAATTACAAATTTTAGTAAAAGGCAGGAGGTAGGCAATCAGATTGGATACCTGGTGAATACTTAAGAAACACAGGATATTTAGAGAAACAGACACACTTCGGATAAATGCATGGTTTCTTATGGTTGGTTCTCTTCAAATTGCAGTTTTGATGTCCATCCGTAACAAGATCTTTTCTAAACTAATTGAACTGAACTGAACTGCCAAGTACAACAGCAGCTTTGCTCGCTTTGACACCACAAGGCAGGTAAATAAACTGCACTCTACATCCTTCGTTGCTTCTTACAGTCAGTCAGAGATCTATGAAGGATAATAGAAAATACAAGTTCCAATAAAACCCTGACCCTGTTGAAGTTACTGGGACTTCAGCTATGTATTGAATGTACTAGAGCATCTTGCATGAAATACGGCCTTCCTTGAAATGTAAAGACCATTTTCTGGGATCATTTTCTCTCAAAGAGATAACTGGATAGCCAACAAGTTATTAGTTATCAAAAAAAAGCGATCTATAACTTTTAGCTCATCCTATCTTTCAACAGGTTAAACATCTCTCCTCACAAATCAAATGTGTTTTTACGACAAAAATCAAATGGATTATGATAATCTTGCATTATTTGTTGGATTAGTCTATACTGCTCTTGGACTGAAGGGGGAAGAGAATTCCTTTTCACAACTGGAAAGAGACCTTTAAAACACTGTCTTAGGAGATCTCTTTCAAATTCTAAGTTCTCACTCATACATTTAATTACATAACTCGTTGATCTCCCCACCTTTAAACACACACTGCCTCACACAACGTGTTGAAACTATTTTTACTGTACGCTGTACAGTTATTAACGCAAACGCCCTTCTGTAAGCAGAGGAGAGGGTTCTGTGCTCATCTGGGCTGGACCAGAGCAGGCTCTGCCCGACCCCCCCGGCGGAGACGCCGCGCCGGGTGCCACGTGCCCGTTTAACGACCCCGACCCGCGCGGCCAGCCCCGCCGCGCCGCGCGCCGCCCGCCTTGCGCTCTGGCGCCCCCTGCTGGCTCTGCCCGCGCCGCCGGGCGGGCTCCGGGCGGGCTCCGGGCGCCCCCGCCCCGCGTCCCGCCGCCGCGCCCGGCGGGTTCCCTTCGACTGGCGGAGCTCCAGCACCGGCCGTTCATCTTCTTCCGGCAATTTCGGAACTTTCCGATCCCTTCAGCGGAACGCCCTGGTTGACGGAGCCCGACACCCCGCAGACCTCCCACAAGCGGCAGATACTCTAACGAGAGCCCCAAACCCGCAGCCGTCCTGATGTACCGCTTGCTCGCTCTTCTCGAGCGGAAAACTGGAGCACACAGTAACTTCACAGTTTAAAAGAAGTCTCTCTGAAAAGAGTGTATGAGATAGGACGATGTAAGCAAACAATTATCTTCCATTTGTCAGTTCCTTTGCGCTCTCCTCCTACTCTTGATTGTTCTCGAGAATTTAGGATTCCAAACTTCTTATCTTGGGTCTCTGACCTTCCAGCTTCTCCTGAAACGTGGACTCCAGTCCTTCTCCAAATAGCAGTTTATTTAACAAAAAACCCAACAAAAAACCCATCCCATTCTAAGACTACACTTCTGCCCTTCTCTTGCTCCATTTCATTTTTTTAAACCCCACTCTTATACCTTTTTTCCTCCTCCAATATAAATTACTCCTCCTCTCTGCCAATAAACACAACCAAACAGTCGTCTTTCAAATTAACTGTCTTCAGCATTTCCTTGGAAAAAAAAAAAAACAAACCCTGCAAGTCAAAGTAACAAAGCAATGTAACATTACTTGAGCCACACGCAGTATTTCATCAAACACTGCTATCTCCTACATTCTCTACACTTCAATATATTTACTTTATAGCTGGCCTGGAAGCATTCAGGCGGTGATTAATTCAACCAGTACGAAGCAAGGAGAATGAAGCTAGATTTCAGTCCCTAAAAGCTGGCATTTTACATTGCAATTTTACCTTAAGGAGTAAGTTATTGGTGCTTCCTCCCCAGCTGAACGGCCCTAAGGTATACTGGGGGGGCATGCTGGGGTACATCTGACACTCAGCAAACAAGTTCAGAACTAAAGGATTCTCATTAGATATCCCTGAAAGATGACTGGGCTAAAACATGAGAATACACTGAGAACACACCAGACTGGAAAAAATCTAGTCTGAAATGAGCATAAAACTTCATCACTATCTCTGACTGAAGGCTGCAAAAGCGCAAGCGCCTCTAGAATGTTGGGGTTTGTGCATTTTTTTTTGTGGTGTGGGTTTTTTTTTTGTTGTTGTTGGTTTTTTTTTAATGACAGTCCTAATTACTAACTCTTCCTCAACACTCTTAAGATTTTCCAAGTGGTTTCTCAAAACTTGTCTGAGTAATCTATTGAGGACACAGTTTGGATATTTGTTTCCTTCACTAACAAAAGATAGCTCACTTCAGTTCTGTTCAAATTCCAATGCGAGAAGCAAAGGCTCATCAAAGCCATGAAACAGAACAGGATTATGTATAGCAGGTGTCTGAAATACCATCTACTTTAGCAATCTGGAGTACTGGTAGCAGCAAAAGCAATTAGACTCTGAACTCAAGAAAATTCTGTCTTTACAGCTCGGATAGTTAAATAGTGAACAGATTGACAATGGAATCTCTGGAATCTCCCTTACTGAAGTGCTTAGAAAGCAGATTAAATAAATATCTGTCAGGAATTGTGCTGGTATGATTGATCCTGCCATAGCCCAGGAGAATATACTGTCGAACCTTTCAATCCCTTTCCAGCCCCACTGCCTTTTTCTTCTCTTTGAGTCAGTAAATTGCAGCATCTGCATCATTGTTTTTAAGTTAATTTAGCTTTTAAAAACACACTCAAAATTAAGCATGTTTAATTCAGTCATGAAGCAGCAGATGATCATAAAAAGCTCACAGTCTTATGGTGATGGTGGGTAAAAGTGAGACTGGAAGAGGAAGAGTGTGATTTCAACAAGGCAAGGTAGGCGAGGTGGGCTGATGGGCAAGGGGCTCCGCAGCAGGTGTGAGGAGATGGAAAGGTGTACTGGTGCCAGGAAACCGCATCCGAGCCAGAGAGCTGTGTTTGCTGTTCCTGGCACTGAGGAAAAAAGACAAGAATAAGAGTATTGGCTGCCAATGCTAAACAAGTCTCTTTACCATAGCATTCATCCCAGAACAGGATACTGAATCTGCAGCAGCGTCAAGCAGCAGCCAGGGCTGGCTGTTCCCAAGGGCAGAGCAAACCAAGAGGCAGGCATGACCCCAGCGCAGGGGGTCTCTCCTCACCCAGGGTGTAGCTCTGCCACACATGAACACAGCCAGCAGCAGGAGGTGCTGGTCATGCCATCCACTGGCAATCCCAAATAAGACATGAGACAGTGATACCCACGTAGACCAGCCAGACACAAGAAGAAATGGGGACAGAGACAGCACTAGATGCAAGTTATAAGGTACGTCTGAGGGTCCCATCTAGGAGACAAGACACCTACCACACAGGCCTGAGGTCTACCCAGGAGACAGGGCAGGATGCAGGCACACCTAAACACCCAGCCCTGATCTTAAATGGAGCTCCTGGGCCCAGGGGCAGAGGGGGTGGGTGGAGGGCACTGGTAGAGCTGGTCAGGGAAATTGAGACCTAATGTCCTCAAGGCCCTGACAGGTAGCACACTTGATCTTCACAAAAGCTGAGAGGCAAATTCACAGGTGAACCACAGCCACACCTTAACAGTCTATTACTGCAGATAGCTGGTAATTCTGATTAGCTGAAGCTTCTATCTTAGCAAGCACAAATCACTGTGTGTTGAGATAAAATAAGACTAGAGATGTTAGTACAAAAATAAAAGGCTCCTCAACTATGGAGCCAAAATGTGATAGAACTTCAGCAATGCTTCCACCAGTTTTTACATAGGTAATATTAAACTAATGGTCCAAAAGTATAAGAAATTCTACACAGTACTCAAAATCCCCCAAAAAATTCTGGAACAAACAAAGCCAAGCAAGACTAAATGGATGTTTTCCAATTACTAAGAATAATTTACATAAACTTTTCATTATGAAAGAACTCAACTGAGTGGGAGGTTTTTTTATACAAATGATGATCCAACTTCAGTAAGATAAAGGATGCTTGACTTATCAATAATATCACTTCTCATGTAGCCGAAGGTAAGCTTTTGCTGAAGTACTGTACTGAATTTGGCCTATAAACAGAGTATTCGTTTCATTAGTTTTAATAAAATTGTATGGAATCATTGCTCAACAATTTGGGGATGGAATTTAGCTAAATGAAAATAATAATCAAACCAACCTTCCAAAACCAAGATTAATTAATTAATTCTTGGAAATGTTCTTCAATATCAATTTCTAGCAAAGACCGCTTTAACACCAAGAATCAAGTCAAACTGCCTATAGCTGTCTTTCTCTGGCTTATCAAGTCTCTCTCTTGTTAAGACAGAGAAAACATTTGTAAGAAGAGGCAGAAGTATCCATGTAACAATACTTAATTGCTTTTAATTTGAACAGAAAGCACTTAACAATGAGGCAACTATTTTTAACATATTCTAACATTCAGGATGTAACTGCTTTGTGCAGTTCAATTCACAAATCCAGCTTCAGTATCAGTTGAGAAGAGCTGGGTACTTGAGGGTCTCAGCAGCAACTATCAACAAGAAGTAGAAGTGTTAGATGTAAGGATAGCTAGAGCTAAAGATTAACAAAGGGTAGGCTTGAAATCCTAGATCTCCAAGACTCAGATTCCCGTCTACAATGCTGATTAATCATTTGCTTATACATAAATGCCTGAAAACCCTTCTTGCATATTAATAAATACACAGGCATTGTCCTGGAATCATCCATACTGACATGCTGTTAGCACAGTCTTTGGCATGGTTTTGGTGATACACCAGTTATTAGTCTCCCAAACTGTGCCTGGACATGCTGCTAGAGGCTATTGCCAACATACAGATTGGATGTACCCACCTTGTTTTGATAGGCAAAATAATTTAACATAGGGATTCTATTGTATTATACATATAATATCATGTTCTATGCAACAGAAGGTTCTATCATGCCAAATGGCTTTGGTGCAGAGAACAGGTCTGGTCCACTTCCTTTACCAGTATAGATGTGCTATCAGATTCTGTAGTTGTCTCTTGGCACAGAAAACTAGTCCCACTGCTTTTTCCAAAGACTCAGTATCCTTCTCTCCAGGATATGAAATGTGGGTTCAGACATGTCCCTCAGCCCGAGGAGTACAAATCTGAAATACTTGTATCCCATTCCCTGAAAAGTGCCTACAACATGAGGGCACAGGACAAGCCTGGAAGTATTTTCCATTATCCAGTTGAAGCTGTCCCTTGTATGTACTTATAAACAGAGAAGGGTCAGTGGTCAGAAAGGAAAGGGCAAAAGCATAAACACACGAACAAGAAGGATCCTAACTCTAGCACACTGATCAGGAAATTCTTGAGAGAGAAGCCTGGGATTCCTATGCCTGCCCCTAATATTTTTTATATTTTTTTTTCCTCTATTATAAATTGTATGCATGATTTGGAAGGTAGGGACAAGTTTGTGGAACTTCCCACTTTAATCAAGTGTACCTGCACTAAGCTCTGCGCTATTACTGCTAGATTATTCCAAGTTACCTGAGACAGCTTTCCAATTTAGAAATAAGTTATTTCTGCACAGGCCTATAAAATGGGGAACAGAAGTAGATCAATAGACAGAATATACTAAACTTCAAAAAAGAACAAAAGAGACAAATCTCCTTCCATGTAAACAGCAGCATGGTGGCAAAATTAACTTCTTTTCCCTGGACTTTTTTTTAGTTCATTTAGTTCAAGTTTTCTATTCATTGGCCCCAGACTAGTAAAAACCAACAAAATTTGATTTTATCATTTAATTTTGCTTCATTCCCTAAGACAATATTGTGCGCACATGTAGCTAAGCCTTGATTGATAGATTAAGTAGCAATTTCAACTGATCTTTTAAACTTGTTTTGTGATTTTTTTCTTGACTCTGCTCCATCCCCCTAAGAAAATAATCTTAATTACTTCTAATTTAAATATCCTTTTTTTATATATAAAACTGTTTAAAATATAAACATATGTTTAACTGAGCTTTGCTCTTTTATTCCTAAGTATTTATCTGCCGTTTATCCATCAGACCAAACAGGTCCAAAAGAAGTGCTGTCTGAAAGGGAACAAACATACAATTAACAGAATCTACAAGTCCTCTTCAAACAGCTGTCTACTTATAATACAGATGAATACCCCGGATACTTCTCAAAAGTCTTACAAAGTATCATGCCACTGAACATACTAATTTTCCCTGCCAATTTTACATTTTTATGTAACAGTAACTAGGTTGATGTCAAAGAACTGAAACAAAATTATATACCATATGTCATACCAGAAGCATCTTATAAAGATTAGCATATTTATAAGACAAAAAAATGCATTTTAAGTAATGCAAATACAAAAAAAAATCATTTTATTTGTAACAGCATTTTTTCTGCAAATCAACTTAAAGTATGACTTTTTACTTTACTTTTACAAGATCAAAGAAGTTAAATTCCATCCTGTAGGAAAGATCTTAGAGAGTAACATCTGATATTGTACAAAATGTCAACAATCAATAATTTATCCTTTTGAACTGTAAGGGTCTGAACAATAATCCATTTCATCCAAGATAAGACAGGGAAGTCAGTCAATTTGGGAACGGTTGTAATGGACCAAAACATTCCAAGTTGAAAACTGTGTAGGACAAGAACTGAATATGTAACTCTAGTTTCTAACTAAAATCCAGTATTTTTTATATCAGCCTACTTTTGCACGTTTCTAATTGGGTATCTCAAATCATTTAGACAAACTTTTCAAACTACCACTTTATAAACCTTTTAAAACCCTATTTAAAAAATGTGAAAAGTAACGCTAATTGAAGATGAACAATTAAAAGCACGTGTTTTCAGCAGAAGACCAATATGAAAATTAAAATGTTATTAAAAACAAAACTAATGGATAATTAGCAAGCTACACTTACCTTTATTATGGTCATTAACTCTCAAAGCAGCAATAAAGTCAGAATAATATTTGTCTACCTCCCAGACACTTGCTTGTCTACAAAGTTGATGGACTGACATATACTTCAATGTATTCCACATGTATTTTGGTATATTGCCTTTGGTGATAATATATAATTAAGCTAACCTAATTTAATGTCAATATCAAAATAGCTTGCCAGAGGAAACTGCATGCTAGTTAAATATATATTTTGCCAGTTCATTACACAAGAATTCTCACGAATAGTTACAATTCTCTGACAAAGTTTTCAAAATGTGAAAACTGACTAAAGATAACTTCAGATTAATAATTAAGAGTACCCCAAAAAAATTATAAAACTCCTTTTGATGTTGAGGACAATTTTTCCTATTACTGTGGCATCCATTTTAAGAATTCAAGGCTGTGAGTAGCAGATTTTTTATATTATTAACATTGCCATATGAACTAGTCAATATAATAAGGTCTCTGGTAAACTCTGATCAAACCATCTTCAAAAGTTTGGTTCTTCTGTTTTTATAATTTTCTTCTGTTAGACAGAGTAATCTTGTCTTCATATGCACTTTATGATGCACTACTAATAATCTGTAATAGAATTAATAGGTTAGTTTCCAGGAAGTAAGCAATAAAGCTACAAGAGTATTTTTGTTGCACAGTTCTTTCAACCTACTACTATTCGTAGCAAAGAAAGCACTTGAGTTTCCCTAAATAGCTGTTCATTAATACAGAAATATGGTTAATTAAATCTATTTTTCTTCCCTTAAATTATGTCATATTGTCAAATCAATACAAAAAGTGAATGAATCAATTATATTTGTAGTATCAATGCAATACTGATATTGTGCAAGTGCTTCACCAGCACTTGCTCTGATTATTTTGCCTTGAAAGAGTTTGCATAGGTTAATTGTTCAGAACTTAATAAACAATTCTGTGGATGATGCCTGAAGAGAAATAGGTGATTGACCAAGATGGTCAAACAGCCATCAAGACACTAAAGAAGGTAAATGATGAAGGATTCTTCTGCCACTCTAATCACAGTAATCAAATAAAACTCTCCTACCTATCTCCAGTCTTGCAAACAACACAGATCAGAGGGGAACCAGGAGACGATATTTGGTAAGTAAATACTCTTTTCAAAATAAGTGATGGAATGTGCCATACTTAACTATCACAACACTAATCCTTGTTTGCTACACATGCAAACCCAGAGGTTGGGTTGCATGCTTACAGGCAAACACAAAGGTTTGATATTCATTTTTATAAACAGATTAGATTAACTGGAACCTGAGATGCTGAAGGATGCGAGACACAACTGCATAGGCTTCAGGATTACAGCAGAGCTCTGTCCCTCTGATGGTTGCTCTAAGAAAACGCTCTGCAACAGCCAGCAGCTTTTAGCTGGTTTTCCTATTGAACATTTTCCCTCCGTAACTTACAGTTTGCGAGATAGGTATTCTATTCTCTGTCCTGATGGACAGTATCAGGAATTTATAGATAAGAACTCAAGAAAGATCCTTCATCTTCCAGTGTGGAAAAAGCCATTTATGCAGTATCTCTGTTGTCTCCCACACAGGACATACTTTCTGCTAATAAAAGTCGCTGCACAAGCTACAAAAAAACCCCCAACACCAACAAGAAAACCAACACCCCCCAACAACAAACTAAATTAAAGGCAGGTGAAAAAAGAAGCAGGGGTAAAGGAAAGCTCTGGGAATATGTGATGCTGGTTTTTATAGGAAGGAGTTTCTACAGAAAGGAGAAAGATACACAAAAATAAGGTATCTTGAATTCTATCAGTGATTTTTAAAATCATAGCAATTAGAGGAAATCCTTTTCCTTAACTTACTTGCATTTTTTTTTTTGAGTGTGAAACACCTAAAAGCAGGATAAACCTAAATATTTGAGTTACTGAGAACACCTATCTTTCCTTTGGATGTAGTGAAGGGAAAGCACAGAGTTACTGCCTTCTTTTGATTAGGATTCTACACATCTGGAATAGCCAAGTACAGTAAAATGCAACTCACAATTCAGTATTGCTGGTTTTTGTCTAGAATAAGCA
Source organism: Vanellus vanellus (assembly GCF_965231255.1). Lineage (NCBI taxonomy): Eukaryota > Metazoa > Chordata > Aves > Charadriiformes > Charadriidae > Vanellus > Vanellus vanellus. The sequence continues at coordinate 16,375,735 of NC_138919.1, forward strand.
AATACATTTAAGACTTTAGACTTGGAAAAAATACCTAATTTTATTAAATAGCTCACACAAGCTCCAGTAGAAGACTGAAGAGTGCAGCTGTCTTTTACTAATTTGGTGAGCCATCAAACTGCTCTGTGCACCTTGCTAAGCATCTTTAATCAAAATGTACTAAATTTGTTTTTGCTTACTATACCCATGAAGATACAGTCTCATGTCTTGTTTTTTCCTGGTTCAAACAAAATTTCTGTTTAAAAAACCCTTCATGGTTTAAAAACCTTTCACAGTATTGGTCTTCTCAACAACCTGACTGTTTATTTTCTTAACCCTCTTATATACAGCCAAAATATAACATTAAAAAAAAAAAAAAAAAACAACAGCCCTACAACAAAAAAAAACCAACCACAAAACCAAAAACAAAACATGGGACTCCTTGGCTTTGTCATGAGCTGCTATGAAAACTAGGTATCCCAAAAGACAATTATTTGCATCATAAAATCCTTACATTTAAACTGACTTTTTACCTGGAAAGGGTATTACTTCCATTACCAATCTGAGTGAGTGGATAGACTAATTTTTCAGTTCCTGAAACCTGCTGAAGCACATCCTTTTTCACACAAAAATCCCCCATGCTCACTTATGCACAAAAAAAATTAGATCAGAGTGACAGTAAGAAGACGACAGCAATTTACACACTGACATTAGAAAACTTCATTGGAATTAATCTGTATAACTTCAGTAATACTTATAAGTAAACCCTACTGCATACATTAATTCTTTTACCAAAAAAAGTTTTAAAACAATCCCAACACAACTGAAGCTTTTAAATGCCTGAAGAGAAACTATTAATAATTTTAATAGCAATATAACCCTTCAAAATATTTTAAAGTAAAATCACCATGTCAGAGAATGTTTCTAACATGTAAGCTTTACTGAATACAGAGTAAAATTAAAATTACATACTTTTATACAACACATTATTATATTAGTAAAATTACATTAGTTATTCATGTTTAACCAAGCCATACAAATCTTAACCTTCTTTTTTATGATATTAATTTAGATGGTCATTAGTTTCCTCCTACCAAAAGGATTCATTGTAATTAGCCTAATAACTTTTGCAAGTTCTAAAATACAGGAGATGTGTACTATATAAGGAAAAAAAAAAGCGACCTTTTTGTGCTACATGAATATGTAATAATGCACTTAATTTTTTTCCCCACAAATTTAAAAGCACACTTAATAAATGACAGACAGTGACTGTTGCCTTTAGCTTTTTCTTCAAAGACAGTACATCTGGAAGATCTGAACTCTTTGTTTCTGACAGAACCGCTGCACACACAGTGATATGAAAAAGCACAACTAAGTAATTGAATAACCAAAAGTGTTTCGACTCTAACATGATTACCTTTCACAATGCAGGTTTACAAGATTTGAGATCTCTATTTAAGATCATGCCATTTCATACAGTTTCTCTCAGTCAATATATAGGGTACAAAATGAAACTACATTTAGATGCAATCATAAACACAAATTATGCTTAGAAACCTGAAATTCAGCAGTATGTGCATTTAAATCACAAAATTTAATTTTATACCCCCCTCCAGTAAATTACAGCATCACATATAACACAAGATACTGACATTAATGTCTCCACCTGAAACAAAAAAGAAATATTCTACCCTGTTGTATGTCATTTGGCTTAAGAAGAGCATATTAATGGTTATTAAGGTCACAAAATTTTAGATAATTACTTCAATATCATTGTTTTCACAGACTTTTAGACAACTAAGAAAGATTATAAAGGATTATTATCTGTATAACAGCAACACCGATGACCTAAATGTGAAGGTAGAGTTTTTAAAATATATTCCAATTCTTCTCTAATATAAAGAAAATAAATAGCCGGATAATTTGGGGGAGAAAAAAAAAAGTGTGAAAGGTTTATATAATTAAATATGGATTGACTGCACATGGCAGAATGAGTTTTTTACAACTCAAACGCTGTACAAAGTTAAAAGTTTCAATTTAAAATATCATAATCATTTTTAAATGAATTTTGATAAATTTATGTGAAATGAGAACAAATTAACCTCACAAAAGGAAAGAGGCAGCCTGCAAAATGAGTGCTTTAAAAACTGAGATGCTGTTAGATAGCCTTAGTTAAGGCTGGACATTATTCATACTATTTCTGTAGCTTACCTCCATATTTTTTTTCTTTGCATTATCTCCCCATTGCTTTTGCCAGCAGAATTTAGAGGACCAGGTAAAGGCAACTGAGTAGGGAAGAAGGAAATTACTGCTAGAACAATATTTTCCCTCTTACACTGCACCCTGAGGGTCACAGCTCTGAACATTGTAAGGGTGCAATTATTTAACTCAATGCCAAATGACACAAAACATTCTTTCAGATATATTAAAATAAACCATTAAAAAAAAGAATTATTAAAAACAGGGCAGAGGCATTAAAATGCAATTTTGGAATATATAATTATGCAAAACACTAATATGCCTAATAATAATGTTAATTTAAATGTTCTTTCTATGTAGATGTAATACTTTGACTATGAAAATCAGAAAAGTAAAACAACTTCTGGCTAGAATCAGTAATAGGACTTCAGAGGGCTTGAGGACACTGAAGGCTTCAAAAATCCCCAATATATCAGTCACTACAGATAGTTTTTCATACGTACAGTACATTCTACTTGTCAGCTTACTACCTGAGCTCTGAATAGCTATGTCTTGTGTTTTATTTGCCTTGATGCAGCATCTGTCCAAGCATGCATACACACAGTTTATTGAGCATGTGGCCACTTTTCCAGAATTTCAAGGCAGTTGAGATTGTTCGATGCCTGGAAAAGTGACCAAAATGTATATGAAATCTACATTTGCCTTTCACCCAGAATATAAGATTTGACTGAATTATGAGAAACCAATAGGTTTCTCTAGTACTGTTTTTGGGAGCGCTTTCAGTCAAGGCAAGGCAGCCATGTCCGCAGAACAACACTGTATCTGGTCTTGTAATAAAACACACAATAGCAAACATTTTCTTTCTTTCCTGAGTTAGATAATATCCACTGTCTTTGTCACATGTTAATAGGTCCAACAGAACTCTCCTGGTAAACACACACATATGCATGGTAATTAAATTCAACTCAAGTGTGAGTGACAACTAGATGCATTGCACATGCCCACCACCTACACTCACTAATTGGTTATAAAAAATATACAGTGTGTCATAATTTACCAAAGCACCAATGCCTAATCACTTCATGCTGCAATGAATTTCAAGTAAACATGAGTAGTTATGCCATTAATTCTAATAAAGTGACAGCTACCTCTTACTCCACTATAGTGAACATTTGCACCAAAGCTGGCTTATCAGTATTTAAAATGTCCAGCAGCTCTATAGAAAGATATTTAGAACACTAAGACTTCTTGTAAGAATTGTTCTAATATGTAAGAACCTTTGTTCACGTATAAATGTGAAAATCCAAAAATACTCAGCACTTTATGTTTTATATACAATATGAAAACTTTGACCTCATTTGTATTAAACCATCAGGGCAGATATTAAATAATATCACTGATCAGTTATTAACCTAATAACTCTTTTTGACCAGACTGCACAAGCACAAACTGACAGTTACTCTTTTATTTGCCAAGTCAGCAGAGTGATCAAGAGGAGCTAAGCTTTTTGTTATTAGCCAGCTACATAAGCACGTGATGATTGAAAACTTCTGGGGATATAACTGTAGCTGAGATGAGAATACACCCTAGCAGAGAGGTTCTTCCCAAGCTGAAGAGTTTACACTGGCACAGATGTAACTGAGCCACAGAATAGAATTAGAAGATTAAAAATATTGTCTCCTAATTCATCTGCCACCAATTTTTACTGATAAATCACTTCCCTTTATTACTGTACTTGCCAGTGGGTGAAAGCTTTTGTATTTTGTCATTTGTAAGTATAGAAAAATAACTCCTACTTACTAATCTTTGATTTAATCCTTAATTAACTATCACAATGAAATTAACAATTTAAAAGGGCAATGAAAACACAGTCCTACTTGGTGAGAATAGGACCTAGACCAAAGAATATCCTTCCTTCAATAAGCCCATTTGGACTTAGCCATTTAGAGGAAGCCACCACTGTTTCTGAGGTCATTTTAAAAGCTCCATCTGCCTACAGCTTCCTCTCCTGACAGTTTTCAGTTTCATTTGCCTGCATTTTAGTTGTGTTTATGTCGCTTCTCACTGACTGCCAACTTATAGAGGAAATTGCCAATAGAAAGGTAATATTAAAACAGATGTATTCAGCATAATGTCAAATGTATAAAATAAATTGAAAAAAAGTTTTATCTCTCTATTCAGTCAAAGAGTGTTTAGGGTGAAAGTGATACCACGTTTGTCGGTAAAAGCTATTTTGCAGGCATCAAGATCCCGTTCTGCATTGTTATAGATTAAAAGCGTCCGTCTCTGCTCATGAGCTCAGGATAGTCCAATTGCAGAGCCATCTTATATTTTCTCACTAGCTGCTCCATTAATTTTTATTTTTTTTTTTATAGTGGAGGTCAACAATTAGAAAATGTCAAGAAATTAAGTTTTAGATCTTACCTGGAATTCCATAGCAGAATTAATAAGATTTGCACTCTTCAAATTTTACCAGGCACAACAGTTAACATTGCAGATTCTTATTGACATATAGCAGAAGACATAGCTAAATACAGTATACAAAAGCTGAAAATTATACTCATGAGAAACCTGAATGGGATTGACAAGGCATCATTTTAATTATGATACATTTACATAGTGAATGTAACGTTGAATTACCCGCACTTAAAACTTTTGAGTTTGACATGACTCTCATTAACTCAGAATTCTCAACTGAAGATTCAGAAAAATATGCATAAATATTTGAACGAGTAAATGCTAATAATAAATCATATATAATGAAAATAATTAAATCTGAGGAAGACTGCTATCAACGCTAGTATAGAAGAACTCGAAATAAAGATGTTCGGTACTACATAAATGACTTCAAGATAAGTTTTCAAACTGCACAGGTATAAAATCTACCTTCCTCTGTTATTCATTGCTACTTCAAACTTGTGGATAAATGGGAGATTTATCCCCAATCACCTGAAATTTTTCTGCTGATGTCTTCATTAAACAATAGCATCACCAGCTTATTTTGTTAATTGAATTAAGGTAGAATCAATTAACCTACTCTCCCATTTCCTTGACCAGAAATGCTTAAAAGTAAAATTTTAGCCTTGTTGTATGGATAACGAGCACTAGCATGATTAGGCTCTGTGAATAGGAAACACCTTCTCTCAGTCTACAAATTTCAAGAAGTTATTCTACAAAATATGTATTCTTTTCAAGAGGAAAAAAAAACAAACCACAGACTTCTCAGTAGTTCCTAAAAGCTAAGAATCTTGCACACTAGTTCCAAGAGAGAAGATGGCACAGAACTTAACTAGAAAGAATATTATTTTCTTTTTATCTTAAACATTTTTTTAAAATATGTTATTTTAAAAATGATCGGTGCACATGCTGATGCAGGAAATGAATTTAACAATAATCTACAAAAAAAAAAAAAAAAACACCACAAACACAAAACAAACTCAGAACACCTAAAGGGAAATGGGAAATTAGTTGATAGTATTTACTTTAAAATTTGGTGTTTGAAGTGGCACGTATTACAAGGGGTTTTAAAAGTAACTTCAGTTACTCCCTCTTCAAAAACAAATCTAACTTTTTCACGGCAATAAAAATAGCACAAGGTGAAACATGGGAGTTACTATTCCTGACCTCTTGCCTCTTAGTCTTACCTAACATTTCTGAAAAACAATGCCTGGGATAATCTACCATTAAACAATCTTTCTGATTATCTGTTGTGAACATGGTCTCCCAGCACAATAAAAGCCCTGCTTCAGTTAATACCAGTGTCCTAGAAAAGCTATTCTGTGTCCAGTTAGAGGATAACTAAGGAATCAGTTCTACATTTCACATGTAGAATCAGGGGTTTTAAAGTATCACCTCAGTCTTTTACTAGCAGTAGGCACTATTTGTATTACAATAGCATGTAGTAGCAATAATCAGAAACCAGAATTGTGGTACAGGCTCTATCAACCTGCGACAGAAAGATAAAGCAAAGAGAGGAAAACAGTGAGATACACAGATGGGCATACATGTGAACAATGGGACAGTCTTCATCATGGGATAACGGTATTTTCAGTTCATTATCAGCTGAGCTACTGTAAAAGTTCTTTTATGCATCATAGAAAAAAAAAAGACTGCTTGAAGACTTTAAAGGACGTATTTGTTCATGGACAAAGAGTTTCTTCTAAACAATAGGGACAGGAGGGAAGAAAGCACAAGGGTGCTATTTTGCAAATGTTACATTAGCATGATAGGTTAGAATCTGAGTTTATTCAATTTCTTGATACCAAAGGAAAGAAAACAGTCCCAAACAATCTGCGAAAAAAAGTTAGTTGTACCTCTACATGCACAAATTTAAGAGGACTTAAAATTACACTAATCAGTGTACACATTTAGAAATACGGACAGAAAATTCCCCCTACCTGCTTCCACGCACTTCAATGCTACAGCAGCGTGCCACTTGTCATGGGTTCCAAGTTATGATAAATGTATTACCTTTAAATTGCAAGTATGGCATATAAATTGCAAGTATGGCATAGCACCATATATTTGTTTTCCAATTGCCACATACCATTTAGTTATTTCACAAGTATTTAGTCATGAATGTCCTTTGCACTTCTTGACAGATAAGAAATAAGAAGCAACTTCCCCAATGTGCAAGGACAATAGCAATACCTGCGTGGTACTGAGTCTGTATTTAACACAAATGCTAGGTGAGCCAACAGTACCAGTATAACAAAATGCATTTTTTTCTAAATGTCTGAACTTCTGAAATACTTGCGTGATAGTTCCATTGTTTTCTTAGTACCTTCTCTTAAAAGATAGCATTGCTGAGTAGATTTCCTATGAACTCAATGCCAAAAACACCTATCAATCAAAGCCATTCTCAGCTAATAAATATATAACATTACACAAATATGAATCTGAGGATGAAAGCAGTGTCTACCACATCTTCTGACTCTGTGTAATAATGAGTTACAAACTTCAGTTTCAGCCTGGAATCAATATGGGACCATTTTGGCAACAGGTACTGGAGCTATGTATCATTATTCTCTACTTTCTGGTCCAAGAGGGCGATACCCGACAAATTATTTTTTAGATAACTTGTTAGACCTAGGAGTTTATTAGAAAAATATATGGCTTATGGCTTGAAAGACCATAAAGTGGCTTAAAGAGACCTAAGGGACAATGATTTATCTACCAGAATCAACTTTCTCTTCAGGCTGCCGCAGTTGAGCATGAAAATGTGAAAAACAGGATTAAAGATTCAAGTTATCTGCTTAAAAACCATAAATGCCTTATCATTTATCAAAAGTGACACTTCAAAAGTTATCTGTATGGTGTGACATAGGATTGTACAATCCAACTCCACATTTTGCATAAAGTAATGCTAAAGAAATTATTTTATCAGCGTTCTTGGAGCTCGTATCACCATTTTTACCTGCTGAATCTGTATATTAGATACAAACATTAAAAAGTAACACCTGTGGAATTTTCAACTTAAGTTAAAAAATTTCTTTTCTTAAGAAACAAATATTATTCCCATTATTGGTCTCAAGAATTGAGATATAAGAGGATTAAGGGGAATATTCATATTACCTAACTTTAGCATGTACTTTACAAGCTTAGGTTAGGACGGCTTTCTTTAGGAAGACTCCATCTAACGGAGGGAGAAACTCACTGAAAGGGTCTTTCAGAGAAGAAATCCAAAGTTAAGTCTTCTAAACCACCCCTTTAAAGGCACTAACTTTGTTCTATGTTCTACCCAGGAACAGCAGCATCCACATGTTTGTAATAAGTTAGGCAGTGTACATTCCCTTGTGTTTTGTCCAAGTCTGAAAACTCTTAACAATTTAACCTGATCTTAGTGATGGCTGCCAGGGTTATGCTCCCAGCCATGCATTCCCATCACCTCTTCTGCATTGTCCCTGATGCTTGTGTGACCCCAGTTTGAGCTAATTCAGGGAGCTAAATAGCTGAAAATTAACTTTGGAAACACTTCCCTTAAAAAGCCTAGATCTACATTTTTAATATTAGTGAGGGTGCCGTTTGTATTACACCTCACAGGCATTTCACAAATAAAACATATGATTAGCAACAGACTAGTATATATTCTAGTAACAGATTTATTCTTTTTCATAGCAAGGGCAGAACAAATATAGCTCTTGGTAAACAAAAATACTTACACTTAAGATACAGTATACAAATACTGTGTATTTCTAGAAGCCAAGCATTTGCGTAGTGAATAGATCTTACAAAACCAGTCATATATATTTAAAAGTAATTAAAAGTTATGCATATTAAAATAAAGGATTCTTCCCTTCTCGGCCATGTAACACCTTGAACTCAGACCTGCAAGTGCTACATGAACTCATTCCTATAGAACCTACTGGAAGTTCCAGGGCTGTGACATTTCAAAGATGATGTCAATACAGGAATCGGAAAGTTTTACTTAAATGAAAAAAAAATTCATCACATCTATTTAATACCTATTTATAACCAATGAACTGAGAAAACAATACACCTCCCATAAGAAAGCATGCCAACTACTACACCTCTCCAATTTAATAAATTTAACTAGGCTACATGTGATGCCACTTATCAGAATAGTCCTAGTGAATGAAAGTTCTGGAATTGCCTGAAGTAGTCTGTAACAAGACCATCACCAGCACAGGCAGAAATAACTCCAGAAACCCCTATTTCTTTGGGAACAGACCCTTTCATGGAGTTATATTTTTGTTCTACGTGAGCTATGTAGGTGGTGAAGGGTCATCTTTGAGGCACATGGAGCAGAGAGTCTTTATTCACTAGAAAATACTCACTCAATAGTCAGAAATAGAAACCAAGTCTCACCAATCACCTGGTTTCCAGCTGCAATAACTCTAAGTAGCCTAATCCAGTGCCACTCTATAGCTGCTAACAGTTCTTTAGTCCACACAGTCTTCTTGTGCTGAGTTTAAAAGATTTGAAGTAAATGAAAGATGAAGCCAAGCACTGACAAGAAAACAAAATATTGAAAAACTGATTGGTGAGCGATATTCAGTCTAGGTTCTGTCTAAGGGAGACAGTAAAATAATATGTATCAATTTAAACTTAATCATAATCTAATTGCCTACAGATTCATTACAGCAAAAATGTCCAAGTGAACCAAATAACTAATCCATTCCAAATGTGATGTTCAGGTAAAGCTGTATACAAAGTTGCTAAATGCATGAAAATCTTTTATTTGAATCAAGAGTGCATTCAAGACTTGTAGGTATGTGCTAGTAAGAACAACAGAACAACAAAACCAACCCTCTGAGACATACAAAAGCCCAAGTCCTTCACTTAACAGCTTCCAAATAATTCACTTTAAGATTGTTTATTAAAATTTCTATGGTTTGTTTAATCAGTCAGACAATCTTTAAAATATTACCCAATATTTGTCTTTGGTATTCAAAATATATGACTATACACAGAGAATGACAGAACCTTCCAGAACAACCTTTCAAGGACTATGAGCCGTGGACACAGATTCTCTTCCATTCTTCTTAAGTGATGTGAAAGTCACACAGCTTAACTCTAAGACTGAACTGCCACAACCTCTCTCTCCTTACCTAGGTCATTTCTAGTCTAAGCATCTTCTGGTAATGCATGAAAACAACATTGATAAACACCTATTACATATGGTCTTCCTTCAGCTCTAATATTACTATTACACTGCACTCTCAAGAAACTATCTGAAACACTTTACTTAAAATGTTAATAGGTCTGTATACATTTCTCTCTGAACTTGCTTTGAGAAGTCTTGAGAATAAGTCATTTTTCAGCTAAAGCGAAATATATAAACCAAACACAGATTTACCACAGAGAGAGTCAGAAGTTGCATGATATGGCCACAGAAAAAGCCCACTCTCTCAACCCCATTTCTATTTAGACTAGGCTTGTATCTACTCCTCCAAATCAATTTTTTAATTACTATTATTATATACACAAAGAATTCACCTGTTTGAAAACTAGCACATACATAAACTGTTCATCTAAAGACAGGGAACACAAGAGGTAAATCCAATACAAATTACTGAGTTTCCAATAAACAGTAACAGAATCTTTTGTAATTAGAAATGGATCATTCTACATTTAATTCAGAACGCTTTTCACCCTCCAATAAGTATTGCCCTCACATTTAACCATCTCTCTGTCCTTCCAACAACTACTCTACGCAAGTTGCTTATCATCTCTACATCTAATCTAATCCAATACTAATGCAGTTTGAAATTTGCTTGAAAACATGACTACACTTAGCATATTTATAAATTACACCTTATTAAATATTTGAATTAAAAAAGTCGGGCCCCAGAAATATTTTCTTCTATCTTCCATGTCAGGGCTTCTGTCCAAGCATAACAGATACCAATATCACCTTAAATGCACATTCAGATAAGTGTAGAATTCTGAATTCCAGATTTGATCAAGTAGCCTAAAAAGATTACACCTCCATTGCTGTAAAGCTAAGAAAAATCAGACAAGCTTCTCTTTCTTAATATTTAAAGATACCCATCTCTGCTTGGAGAAGCTTAAAGCTTTGCGCTGCTTTTATCTATTTTGAAATCATTCTGAACAACAGCCATCAATCCGAAGAAGCATATTTTCTAAGTATTCTTCCACTTTTCAAAAGACAGACATTGGGAAGGTACTTAAAATCCATTAAGATGCACGTAGCAACTTCCAACCTATTTAAATAAGCAGAATTTTTCTATTTCCATACAAATATTCTAGTATTTTAGTAAACATTGTGTACCTCAGTAGGCATCAGTGTTTGTTAATCTCATACATAACTAATAAATTCCAATCCTGACGAGCTCTGTGTTTTCAACAGGACAATGCCCAGGCATGCTAGACCACTGAGCTAGAGGTCACTGTGGGATAATGTTCTTCCAAGTACAGTAGTTACTGTGTCAAAATGATTCACTTCTACCATCACCTCGCAAATTCTAATTTGATAATTATAGTGATTATCAATTAGCATCTCATAACTATTTGATGACACACGATGACTTGAGGCTAACTAGCGCCTAATACTCAAATTTAACAAAAATGCCGAGAAAGAGGCATCATGGCAGAGGCCAGCAGGCGTAAGGAACTGAGTAAACAAAGAAGTGTGCAACAGTTTTCAGACTCTTACAGGTTAATTTTTCTGACAAGCTTCCTATTCACAGATGGGCCAAAGTAGCAAGCTGGGTGAGACACACACAAAGTCTGAATGGGTGTCTCCACAGATCTGCAGCCATCACAGAAGCCAGAGCACCACTCTAGGCTGTGTTTGTGGGACAGGCCGCAACCTTTGTCATCTGCACGTTTCTTCCACCCAGAAAATCAATCCCGTCATGAGAAGGTCTACACTAACAATACTAAAGTTTGAAGAGAATGCTTTATTATTCAGTACAATAAACCGCTGTATGTTTCATAATAATTAAATTCACTTTGAAAAGGAAAAAGAAATCAAATAAATCGTTAAATCTAATTATGTAACACAACTACCAGAAGACAGAACAGCTGAAGAGCTAAGTACAAAATGAATTTAGAAGTGGTTTTATCTACAGGTCGTCTCTAGATCTGCTTTTACATGGATGATCATTCAAGTCTAGAGAATACTCAACCAACCTGTTGCAGTTGAAAACCTTTTCTTCCATTCACCTTACAGCATAAGATAAATAATCTCAACGACTTCATCTAATCTGTTTCCTATGAACTAAGAACTTGCATTTCAGTATGTCTGAAATATTTCTTATTTCTTTAATGCTGAAATAGTTATTATAGAAACATTAGCTGGTTATAGCATAGTATTCATTCAAAATAGCCATGGCCCATATATTTAGAATGTTCATTTTTTTATCACATAAAAAGATTGGAAGCATGTAATTCTCTCATGCATATGACCATATCATTCCATTAAAAACTTTCTGTGGCTGTAGCAGAATTTCCATTTTCATAAGAACTTCTATAAAAATTGTCATCTTCTCTCTAAAGTAAATTTTTGCATAAAAATGATGAATGTATTAGAATCCATTAGAATTCAGAATGCAAAAAGAACTGTAAGTTTTAAATTAATACAAATTTCGTGAAAACCTAATAGAAGCACTCTGCATTAAGATCTCCGTGCTGGCTTATGTGTCAAAGAATTTTTAGAGGAATAACTGTAATTTCCATTTTCTGTATTATACAAAAATAAGAATGTATTTTGTTTCTGCATTATATAATTGGTTTACCTTTCATTGTTTAATGTCCTCTAAACGCCATACCTTTATCTACACCAATATTTCTCAGAAATAACGTGTCTTACGCTCTTTGCTTCCCCTGCCCCTCTTAAATACTGATGGGTAAAACTAACTTGGTGTTAGGACTTTTATTTAGGATAGTTTGTAAACACTACATAACTCCCTGAGATATATATAACCTAAAACTGATACTACTGCAAATGCTTAGTAATCTGAAATATGCTATCAAAAATTCTTTCTGTATTATGTCCTAAAAAAAAGTTTCAATTCACTTTTTAATCCAATAAAATGGCTAGTTTACTATTAAGCCACAGAAAACTGTTTTACATGGCATCTAATTGATTCCTGGATCACCAGCATTTAAAACTGCCTTATGTGTAAAATTTTTGCATTTTTAATGTAAACAGCAAAAATCATCAGCATTTGTCTTCCAAAATGAAGCATCATGTTGGCATCTATCAGCAACAACTACCAAAAGAAAAAGAAAAGTGATGTGAATTTTAATTTGCAGAAAGAATTATGTCAGGTATGTCTCGTTTCAGAATAACAATAGCCTGTTAGGGCTTGCAGGCCTCAGCATAAGTAGTTTGGGAATAGCAGTAACAGCATAAACAAAGCACTGAAAAAGGTTTATGAGGGTGGAGTCCCATTATTAACCACTGGATTAAAACTCTTCTGTATCCTGCGGCTCCAAACTTTCCGAGGATGCAGCAGTAAACCCTGAGGAGACAAACTACAGCAGACTTGGCTAATAACCCCTCTTCCTCAACACACAAGCCCATACAGTTATTAAAACTGAATGCACTGTTGTTCCCTTTGAAATACTTGAAAACAAAGAACTAAAACACAAAGACCATTCCCCTTCATAGCGTATTAACGTTTTTAATAAGTAACTCATCGTCCCACATGATACAGTTCTGCATTGTCCAACGCATACCACTTCAGTCAGACAATGCACACAGCAATAAAACTCGACCCAGCAAAGAAAGTGAAAGCTGCGTTTGTTCAGCATGTTATTTGGTTCAGCCAACTGTAATGCTTCTGCCTGCCATTTATTGTTTACTCTGTCAAAGGATTATTAAGAATTAGGCTACATTTGGCAATTTTTTGAGAAGGGAATTTACATGCAAAGTGACTGACACTTGATATTTAAAGTCTATTGGTCGACTCTGACCCTTCGTTTACAAGTGACTCATTTGACTGCAAGGATCTCTGATGTGGAAATGCTCAGATACGAATCAATTGCAGTTTTTGTCTCGGGTAAATGTTACTTGGCAATCCAAAAGAAATGAACAATGCTCGAACCGAGGTTCACATAGAATAGTACTCATATGTTTAAAGAATTCCTTTTACATGCCTGATTTACTTCTAGTCGGCGGATTTATGACTCCCCTTCTCCTAATAACTTATCTCAGTGCACAGTGTTTTTAAACACACACACACATCCAGCAGTTAACTCTTTTGCTGCCTAAAAGAACAGAAATGTACGGACGCGTTTAAGTAAATAAAAAAAAAAAAGCAGGTTTGGTCCCGCTAGGGCTTTTGATTCTCTGTGGGAGGTGGGGATAGGGGAAGGATAGGACGAGAAAGGGAGAGAAACATATAGGTAGGTACAGTTTGCAAATTCCTGTTCCATAAAGAAACGATTGTGTGTAAGAAACGACCATTCCTACATGAAATCAGCTCAGTGCGAATTCTGCAGTTTACCTCCGATAGGGATAAAGTAAAAGGGTTTCTCTGCACCCGAGCCAGACTCCCTTCCTCTCAGAAGGCAGATGCAGCATTTCTATAAACAAAAATGTCTCTAGCCCTACCTTGTGCCAGTGCTTGCAACATGTGGAGCTGAAGCAACAGAAACGCCCACCATCCCCGACAGAAGATGAAACAGAAGTTCAACTTTATCATCATTCCGCCTGGCGTGCTATTCCTTCGGGCAATAATTTCGCGATCCACCTTTCTTTCAACGGTTATTGCCTCACTGATCCCCATCCGATCCGACTGCCTGCCACTCCTGACAGCGCTTTGGTCATTGCTCATTCCGCACCCCGAGGCCGGGCTCTCTTTGGTGGGCTGGGAACATCGCCCGCTGCCTTCGCCCCGGAGTTTGGGGGGACCCGAAGCCCCCACTTCACAGGATCGGCGGACTCTTTGATTTGTGCTCACTTTGCATGCAACCCGAAAGCCGCGCTCCGTGTGCCCCTCGGTACGATAATCGCCACCTAAGTCAATGTTTCTTGTGGAGGTATTGATTGCACCAAAACAACCAGTCAGAAATGTGAAACGCATGTTTCTCTGCACTGTCACATCCAATGCCTTCAAACAGAGAGGGAGTAAGTTTATCGGCGTCAGTATTTCAGTAAATCCGGATCCTTCAGCACATCGCTAACAGAAACAGGGAAAGACTGATCCATCTTAGCCACCAGCAGACAATCCAAAGAGTACCTTTCATACCGCAACGATGATGGAAACTGTTACCCTGTGTTTTTTATGAAGCCTGGTGAGTTTCCAGCATGTGTCCCGCTCTCCTGTAAAAAACCTTGCGATTGAAGTGTTAAATTCACGTAGAAGGGAGGAGGGGGGGAAGCGTCAAGGAAAAAAAAAAAAAAAACCTAATTGAAAGTATTCGCTATTCCTTGCGCTAAGGATTTATTTCAGACAATTTCAAGATTAGCCATGCAGACAGGGTAGTCTCCAGATATCCTCGCAAAGCTCTGCATAGTTTATATTAATCCGATTTTCCTTTGGATACAAATCTCTACCGTCAATAGAAGGGTTTGAGGGGTCCTCAAGCAGGTAAATTGAGCAGGTCTGGCTGTGATTCCAGCTCGCTGTGCAGTCAGTCAGCCACAGGCCAGCGGCGATGTCACTTGAACTCTCACGTTCAGCCGGAGGTAGGGAAAACCTCAGTTGATCGTATCTCCCTCCTCCCCGAAGGCTGGTGCTGATCTCCCTCTTGCAGGGAGACCACGACAAAAAAAAATCACCTCTAAAATGTAAAGCGCTTTTCTTCTGGCCGGCAACAGACGCAGCAAGAAAACTAACCCTCAGCTGGATAGTGTCCGGGGCGGGGGCAGGAAAAATCTCCCGAAACAAACAGCAACAAGGTGAAATCCTCCCAGCTTTGCTCAGACGGACTCCCTCTTTCCTTGTTTATGCAGCCCGGGGATCCTGGTTCTTCCTCTGAGCGTCTCTCCCTCACAGAAGCTGTAAACACAAGAGGGAAAGCGCTACCACAACAGCGGCGGCGGCGGCAATAAAACCGTACCAAAAAAAAAAAAAAAAAAAAAAAAAAGAGGCAAGCAAGCGCTGAAGGTTTTACATTTGAACAATGCATCGGGTATTGTTTCAGTCCCGCCTTCCGTAAAGGGAAAAGTTTCGTGGGAGACTCCCTCCCTCCCCCCCACACCTTATTAAAAAGAAAGAATACAAGTAGTTATAAAAGAAGTACACCCAGGATAAGCCGCAAGTTAAAAACAAAGCACCTAAGGGCGAAGTTGATCGAACAAAAACCTTGCCAGCTCTCCTCCCTTCCCCCCCCCCCCTCCGCCCCCGAACGACAGCCTGAACTTTTCTCGCCTCCTTCAGGCATAAGGGCGGTTTTAACCCTCCCCTGGCAGCCGGCTCCGCGCTCCGCCCGCCATCCCCCCCTCGGGCGCCCACCACCTCGCCTCCCGCCTTCCCTCTCACCTCCCTCACAGCCGGCGGGGACACGCTCCCGCCGCCTCACCGCCCGGCTCCCTTCGTGTCTCTCCCTCACACACATCCCCCCCCCCTCACAGCCGCCCCGCCTCGCCTCGCCTCACCCCACCTTCCCCTGACCTACACCTCCACGGGGCTGTGGCTGAGGGGGGAACCAACCCCCTCCCCCAGCTGAGGAGGGAGCTGCTGGGCGGGGGGAATGCCTGTAGAACTAACAGGAGCGGGCCGGGGGGGAATAATACAGGTTTCGATACCGGCTCTCCACAGACGCCGGAGGAGGGACACCCCCCGCCCCCCATCGCGTCCCCGCGCGCGTTTAACGGCCGCGCGCGTGCGCGCCCGGCCGGCCCCTCTCCCGCGTCCCCGCGCTAACGGCCGCGCGCGTGCGCGCCCGGCGGGCCGCTCCAGCTCCGCCGCGTCCCCGCGCTCGCTGCGCCCCCTAGGCCCGGGAAGCGCCGCTGCCTCACGGCGGCGCCTCACGGCGGCGGCTGGCGGGGGGCGCGGCGGGGCCGGCCAGGGTGAGCTGCCGGCAGCGATCCTTCCTGTCAGCGACCGCGGGGAGAGCGGCAGGTAAGAGTGAAGGCCTGGAGGTGCGGAGTAACCCGCCTTCCCGCGCTTCGTGCTGTGGTGAATTCAGGCCGGCGGGTCTGGCAGCGCAGCCGAGTCCCTGAGCTGGGTTTGGTTTCCCTCAACGAGTTTAGCCAATGTTTGAGTTGAAGATTGGCAGCTGGCGTCTGCTCCTTTCCCCCCCCCCCCCCCCCCCCCCCGTTTTGACAAGCTGTCTCTTATGATAGAGTCCTGCAGGCAAACATGGTAAATTATTGCATCAAACACAAGGTCATTTTTTTCATATTATTAATGGCTGCCATTATGGGTTTCTGACTGAGCTATATTATTCAAGAAAGCACCTTTATCTCATGCCTGGGTTATTTCATAGCATAAAAAAGGTAAAGCGTTTCACAGTTCCCGCCCCAGCCCAGGTGAACAGCCCTTACCAGTGCCACACACAGTCCTCAGTTGCGCCCTCTCCTAACCAAACCACCACAAACCCATGCAAAATGCTGGGTTTTTTTTACCTCTTGGCCCTCCCTTACCCTATCTCACAGGTAAATCCCATCTGACAGATTCTCACCTACACTGGTGCCCGCTTCTTTTAGTATCGAACAGGTATTAAGGTTTGTGACATCAATTTTCTGCCCACCCTTCTTCCCTGTGGGTGTCAAAGCTTGTTGTTCCTACGTTCAAGAAGTTACTGGACTTAAATTCTTCTTCTTCTGTGCTGTCACCTTTTCCTGGTAACTCAAAGATATGAGCTGTACTTCAGCAGCCGTCTCTTCCTTGTGGTCATTAGACTGTAAATAGAAATTCTGTTGTATCTCTCACGCCACGCTTTCCTTTTTTATGTGTTTAGACCACATGGATAATTATCTACAGATATCAGGACCCAGTGCTTATGATTTTCCCTTCAATATGTCCGTTTTGAGAACAATGCAAAGTGAACCTAGATTGTTTTCAGCTGTGTTGAGAACTGACCTCAAGGAAGTAACAATCTCTTTGTAACTCCCATTGCGCCATTACTAGTAGTTAATGTACTGCAGCATGAAGAAACTTTTTATTTAATGAGTAATGTTGGGTGGGACTGATTTATCTTCACTGGAAATGGAAAGTATATTTAATTGTGTGTTTCGTGATTGTTTTTTTTTAAGTACCGTCAACAAAGGAGCACAGGGCTGCTGATGCAAACTTTAGTTTAAGATTTCAAATTCAGTTTGATCTCTAAGAAATTATTTGGTGCTTCCTTATCAGTTCTAAGGGAGGCAATTTGCGGTGGTTATGTTATTAATGTCTAAAGTCTGCTGAAAGAGTCATTGTCAAGCTGTTAAGTTTTAAAACCAAGATGCTACAGAAGAGAAATACTAATGTCTGTTACCTTGTTTAATTTTAGTGAAAGCTTTTTTCCTCTTAGAATTAATATATTTTCCTTGTAGCAGTTTAAATCTGTTCAACCTGCAAACATAAGAATAGGAAGCTTGATGATCCGAGGGCTGGAGCACCTCTCCTATGAGGAAAGGCTGAAAGAGTTGGGGCTGTTCAGCCTGGAGAAGAGAAGGCTCTGGAGAGATCTTATTACGGCCTTCCAGTACCTAAAGGGGGCCTACAGGAGAGCTGGGGAAGGACTTTTTACTCGGGCATGTAGTGATTGGACGAGGGGGAATGGCTTTAAACTGGAAGAGGGCAGGTTCAGATTGAACATTAGGAAGAGGTTTTTCCCTTTGACGGTGGTGAGCCCCTGGCGCAGGTTGCCCAGAGAGGTTATTGAGGTCCCATCCCTGGAGGTGTTCAAGGCCAGGCTTGATGTGGCCTTGGGCAACCTGGTCTAGTGGGAGATGTCCCTGCCTATGGCAGGGGGGTTGGAACTCGATGATCTTCAAGGTCCTTTCCAACCTAAACCATTCTATGATTCTAAGCTAACCTATTTTAATCATTCAGGCCTTGCTTTTTAAAAATTATTTGAATATGGTAGTATATTCTATAGTTGCCACCTCCATATCTTGGGTGAAAATTTTTCAGTTTGTTATTTCCTTATTTTTAACAATAACCGTGTCCTTTTGACATGTCACAGAGGACAACATTTGTGGCTTTTTTTTTTTTTTCAATTTGCCTTGGTTGCAATAACTACTTAATAGTGTTCAAACCAGAAAAAAAAAACATCTGAAGTCTTGTTATCTAGATTGGTAAAAGCCTTTCATCATTTTACTACCTGTGTTCTGTACCTGCTTCTTCACTCTCCTGCATGCATGTAACAAGTGAGGAACTAAACCATTAAACAAGCAGCAGGAGGACTGGTAGGAGACAAGCTCTCCCACCTGAAAAAGCAGAAACAACAAACCTGATGCTCACAAAGACAGAAAAAAGGAGGGCATGAGTTTTCAGGAATTTTAAAAGAAAAGAAGCAATGCAGTTAGCTTCATTTAAAGGTGGAGAAACCACGGTTAAAGAGTTTTTCTTTCCAATGACTGTTGTGTTCTGCAATGAGCTGTAAATGCAATAAGTCTTCTAAGGGCTGCAGACTTTTGTATGATTAGTGCAGAATGGCAGGACATTTTATTTATGTAAGTGGTGGGACAGTGAGACAAAAGAGAAAGGAATACAAGGGTCCGCTACTCAAGACAGGCCACTTAATGAAAGGCAGCTTTCTAGCCAAGAAAATAGAATCATGGTACTACTTCCAGAGAAAAATTTCACCAATGTTGTACAATCTTAATTCTTAGTTTCCTTTTCCAAGACTTTTTATCTTCTAGGATATAGCTTATTGACCCTTTCTAGCATTTGGTGTTTGGTTAAACAAATTATTTATATGCTTTTTTGAGAGATGCAGCACGTTGTTTTGACCTAGTGTATCTCCTGATGCAGTCTCTGGTTCTTGAAGGCATTTATGGGGAGTACCTAATTGGGGTGTAGATTACACAAAATGTGATGTTTTTTCAGTCAGGTAATTGCTATGGTTTGCTTGCCTATTTTAGTCCTCTAAGCCAAGTAATTATCTTGCATTGATTCTTCTAACAAAAAAAACTACTATCACTGATTAATATTGTATTATGTGGTATTTTCCACCAGTGCACTTTCTTGGATGATGACTTGCTGTACTTGAAAAATTGAACTGGTAAAGAAAAAACCCTTACCAAAAACTTTGAAAACTGAATGGAGAGAGATATGACCACTTTAACAGGCAAAATAATGATGTACTGTTGCAACCTAGAAGTTAATATTCTGGTTAGATCTTCCCATAACTAATGTAGAACAATTAATATTTTTAATCTATAGCTAGAAGGGTTTTCTATAGAAGGTATAGATTATGTGGATACCCTGAAAAGACTGTTTTGTGGTTTGTTCCTACCCTTCCATTTTCCTTCACTCAAAAACTTAAAGTGCAAAACTCAGGGCAGGCGGTTGCATTGACTACCACATGGTTGTCCCAGAAGATTTTTATATCGCCTTTTCATTTTTCCCAAGAGGGACAGAGCCTTAGAAAACAATGAGTATGTGAGTAGCAAGTAACTTGCTTTCGAATGGGATTGTTTTTCAGCATACTAAATCAACCTGAATGCAGAAAACTATTGGGAGGGGGCTAAAATGTTCCTTAACGAGGGTATATTCCCAAGGGTCACTAGCCAGCTGCTTTGCTTTTATGGTGTAAATATGCTTCTACATCAATAATAAACATTGGAAGAGAAGAAAAAAAAATATCACATTACATAGCTGGAAGTCCCTGGAGAGACATTAAACAATGACTTCACCACACTTCTGGAAGTATCTTCTGCAGTGAACACTGTTGCAAGAACCAGAATAACTCCCATTAAATTTTACTGGGCTTAAATAACTTAATATGGTGTCAGTTATAAAGGCCCAAAACAAACAGAATGACAGATTTTTGTTTTCTCCATGTTATTTGAATTTACATAAAAGAAATTAGAATTAGATTTATATACCTCTTAGGTCTGATTTTAAATTCAGAAATACTAGCAAATTCAGAGTTAAGTTCCTTTGGTTGCTGCTTAATATGATTGTGCTTAGGAGTCCAGGAACAGACAAGGTACAGTTCTAAGGCACAGCGGTAAAAGTTGAGGGCAGAGTGAATAGATTGAAATGTATGGTTCACGGCTTTTATGAGTCTAAGAGCAATCCTGATAGAGCTGAAGCACAGCTGTGTTTATATTCAAAAACAGTTAAGCTGATAGGGACACTGTCTGTACAGTCAGGAGAAGGGGCTAGTGTAGTTTCTGAATTATCCCATCTTCTGTATTATCCCAATGTAACAATAGGCTTTCCTATTTAGCTATCAGAAGAAATTCACGATGACCCAGCCACGTTGCCCTGCTGTGTTTTATGGAGTAGAGAGTTAGCGAAGTAACATAAAGGATCAAGACAACAGGTTCTGCGTTTTTGAAATGTAGACGTTTGAAAACATTCTTAGAGCCTCCCAGAGGAAGACTACAGGGGCTGTAATGATTCTACTCCAGGCAAGTTTGGCTAGAATGTAGAGAGAGATCTTATTTTAAGAAGTCTGTGTCTTCAAACACCAGCCAGTCAGGCTATCCAGCCATGGGTTGCAGAGATTGCCCTTTCATGATTCAGATGATGCCCCAGGCATAAGTGACCTGAGCACTTTGTCTCAGTGTCTGAAATTGCCCATAAATACTAGGGAGGACTTTGGACAAAGACTAACTCTTTCGGTTGTACCTAACGTTTTTACTTATGAGTGCCATCTTGGTAACTTTCTCAACCTTCTAGTTGATCAGGAAAAAAAAAAAAGCAGAACCTGAAACCCTAAGT
Organism: Vanellus vanellus; assembly: GCF_965231255.1. NCBI lineage: Eukaryota > Metazoa > Chordata > Aves > Charadriiformes > Charadriidae > Vanellus > Vanellus vanellus. Next base: position 16,397,178 of record NC_138919.1, read on the forward strand.
ACAAAAGAAATCTACTAAATTGCAACTGAATATTCCTCCTGAAATGCATTAATGCATCAAGTTAGACATGATCACACTAGGTAGAAGACTTTCAGAGAATACCATCAGACTATAGGGAGTGTGGTGTTAGCTGCTTCACCCCCCCTCCGCCCCCACATTTTTTTTTTCCCCTCCAGAACTGAACCAGAACCCATCCACCACATCAAAAGGTACTGCTTCTGCAGGACGTGTTTCAGATAGAACATAAAATGTTAAGCACTTGGAAATGAGATTAGATTTCATGGTGTTTTCTATTTTTCAAAGCGGTACCTTTGATATTTAAAACAAAAGAAAACAAAAAAAATGAAGTCATTGTACACCATGCAAGATCCAGTGTGATTTCTGTTGGTTACAGTTTTCTTAATTTCCTGATGTTCTTATACTAAGATACTATAATATGACCATGGTTTCACCCAGAGAGGATGCTAGTTCAGCAGTTAGTGAATGGATTATTGTCTCCCATATGCTTACTCACAGAGATATTATGACGACATAAACAACATTCTTGTAGTCCCTGAATAGTGTTGTAGAAGATTGTGTTTTTATCAAGTGCATGGGTTATTTTCAGATGCAGTATAAACAACTTGTCTTAAGTAAGCAAAGACATCTGTTGAACATTTTGTGATGGGATTACATTATTACTGTGAAGAACAGTGTTAAATGTATACATGGAGATCATATTCCAAAAATAGCATATTCTTGAGATACTGTAATTAATTGAGAAACGCAAAGTAATAGAAGTGATGAATTAGTTCATTATTACAATCCTACATTTTTCTGAATTGATCATCATGATTCTAATGGAATAACCTTAAAAGAAAAATCCCATTTATTGCAATGTGATAAACAGATAACAAGAAGGAGGAGGAGAATAATTACCACAAGGGCTTGAGCAATCACATTTACTAAAGGGAACATAACTGAACATCTCAGCCATATTACTGCTGTCATAGTCTACAGTTTGCCCATCATATAAAGTAAACGGGTCATGAAATGAGAAAGTAAGCTTTAAAGAATAGGTAGAAGGTATTTACAGTGATGGCAGCATTGGCCACCTTAGTTAAAAATGATTTTATTTTTTTCTGCATAGGATATAAAAAGGTATTGATTACTAGTGTTTTAAATTAAGATTCAAATCCAGAAGAATCTGCCACTGCAGGGACTTCATCAGAGAGTTTTCTGCCATAATGAGACCATTGCTTGTCTTTTAATGGCATTTTGGTTTTATTAATCTTTTGGGCCTGCACACCTGTATCCCAAGAATTTTCCAGATTTCTTGATGACTGAAGTTGAGATAGCAGATTCCATAACTCTATTTTGCAAAAATAAAAAATGGACCAGACTGTTGTGTTCAGGGAGATGAAGTAAGAGGATTAATGTGAGTAAGCCAGTACGCCAGCTGGTTTTTACAAGTACTGCTATTTTGGCATAAAATTAAAGCTGTCCCAAAATATTTTTCCCCAGTTATTTGGTGCAGAGGATCTTCACAAGCAGGTTCTTGTCTCTAGCAACTAAAATAATTTATTTGTCACCACTGGTCTCCTTGGCTGCATCCTTGTGTACGTCAGCTCACCCCTTCTCTTGACTGACTGACTGTAATTCAACTGGCATCTAATCAGTGCTTTGCTGCTTTTCAAGACTGGTTCTTCTCAGTGCTGTGATTCTTCCTTTCCTTATGAGCTTTTTTTTTTTTTTTAAGATGATCAGAAGCAATTATATTATATCTTTGAATCTGTTCAAGATAGGACAAGGGTACAGATTAACACTGAAGAGCATTTTTTTCCACCGGTCTCTTATCGTGATTCTACCAACAGAAATTAATTTTGTAGAAATCCAGGCTGTGGACATGGGCAGTACATTTTGCCAGTCTCATAGCTTTAGGTTAAGGTTATTATTGCTGTTCTCTGCTCAGAAGGGAAGAATGCATACTAATTACAGAAATTTTATCTTAATTTCCATAGCAATTAAATGTTATTTTAAAAGGCTAATCTGAAATATTTTCTAAGTGATCCACTTGGGTGACACCCTCACACCATTTTTAGGAAAGCTGTGAAAATGTATTTAAATGTGTACTAAGGTCTTTTTAGTTGATTTGATTCAAAATCTCACTTTTCAGTAGTAAACACAATATGAAATGCATATACCTTGAAAAAAACGCTAACAACAAAGGAGTTCACACCAGTGGTAAATTTAAACAGCAGGGGAATATTATGATAGCTTTGACTGCAGTAGCTGAAGTAAAGGAGAAAAATATTAGAGTAAAATAAAATAAAATAATCTTTATTAAAGAAATTTATGTTTCAAAGAAAGAAGCAAAGCTTTGTGGTTATTTACATAGAAACCACTAATTTTTCTTAACTACTCTGTAACGCATCTATGCAGTAATTTGGAATGCTTATACTTAAAAGAGATGCCAGCATTAGTCTTCAGAGAGTACTCAGAACAGAGTGAGTGCAAGACAGATGGATGCAGAAAAATCAATAGTTCAGAGAACTACATCAGATGCATGCATTTCGCATAGGTCAAGTTTGATGAAACCCAAGTTTCGTGAATCAACATTTCTGATGTAAATAATTCACAGTAGTGGAAAAAACCCCACTACTCTTAGATGGGATGAAAGTAAATGCACTTTTAAAATAACTGTTAGTGAGTTATAATATGATCTGACTCTTGTAGTTGGTTTATACGTACATATGCTTCTACTAATACAGGGGTTTGGGACAGCAAAAGATTGGAGATTTTTCTTTTGGTAATGAGTTTAGCAAGATGCAGAAAACTTCATGAAGCTTAAACTGAGTGGCAGTTGCAGTACAATAATGCTACATTTTTTGGCTTTTTTAGTGAATATATTGTAAAAAAACCTCTGTAATTCTTCACATCATTAATATTTAAATCTGATCTCATTCCTGGCTTTGTATGCGTATCATCAGTTTTTAAGTATCCCAAGATGACTATAATACGACCTTCCTTTGAGAAGTGCTCTCATAGGTACAAGAGGAAATTGTAAGTACAAACTACAAGGCAAGATGACAAGCTATATAAAGCACTCAGTAATCAGGACAGGACTCCTGTTGCCTTAACAGTGAAACAAAGTAAAGCTCATCCCAGTCTATATTGCTACAAAGAAGTAGAACTTAATTATGATCTAACATGTTAGTTGAACTGATGGAACTTTATTTTGGTGTTGCTACTTCTGCTTTATACTGCTAAGATGAAAAAAACATGGAAATTAATGTCATTTTTTCCCCAGAACTATACTGAATTCCAGATCAGACACTAAGATTTGAATAAGGGCTACATTGTTTTGCTGAGAATGTATATTATTGCTTTTCATGCCAGTCTTATAAAGTCTGCTCGCAAGGACAAAAACTAAGCAAATAAGGGTGAAACTTCAATATTGAGTTGTAACTTGAGTTCATTTACTCACAACTGAACTAAATTATGAAGTTTATAACCCAAAAAACCTATAAAAGTCTAAATATTAATAACTAGGGTTAAACAAACTGAAGAAAGGCAGTGCATACATTACCCCTTATGTACACATTCTGGTGTACTTTTCTTCTGTGCTTGGAAAGAGTGATGTATTTCTTTGTTAGTCAAAATTGATACTTTATAGGAGTCACAAGGAAGAATGCAAAATACCTTCCAAGTTTCTAATGCTTGGATAATGTAATGTAATATAATATAATGCCTGGATATACTAGGGATTCTTAAAATACTTGCCTAAGAAGTTCTGTGAACTATCAACATTCTTTTTAACTGCCATTAAAAGTTCCAGAAGAGTGGAAAGAAAACCCAATGTTGTTTAAATATTTTAAGGTTAAACATGATGTCAGAAGTAATCCCAGACATGTTACTGAAGAGCAGTTCTCGTGCACTGAAAGGCTGGTTAAGATGGAAACAGTAGAAACAAATTAACAATCAGTGCTGATTGATATGATTTTTATGGAAAACAGATATTGAACAAGCATGCTGGTGCTTTTGATGAGATTGCAAGGTTGACAGATAATCACCCATTGTTTGATTTAATGTACTTTGACTTCAGCACTGTCATTAGGCCATAATGTCTTGCATGATTATGGTTTTTAAAAAAAAAAGTGTTATCTGATGTTCAGCCTTTCAGATTACAATGATAAACTGAAACAAACTTCAGAAAATCATCATCTGGTTGAAAAGTGTGTGGAAGAAGTGTGTGTATGGGGGACCTTTGTCAGATCTATCTTTTGGCCTCACGTTATCCAGGATCCTTCCTGGAGAATGATGTTCTGATAGATCTTTAATCTGTCAGGAAAAGCATGCTATGGGGGGAAATAAAAGAAAAAAAGCCCACAGTTGAAAAGTGTTGCTGAATTATTTCAGACTACAAATAAGAGTAGGGATTGTCAACAATGAATTTGCATCTGTATGGTGACACTTAGAAAAAGCTCAGCTGAGGCAACTGAAAGTGCGAAATTAGAGAACATAAATTGAAGGATTATAAACCCCTTTGTGGATGCCATCATTCCTGAGTAATGTGAACTCTAGTATGCTGGAGTTCAGAATTTACGTGATTTTGACATCTGAAATGAAATAATCTACATTTAGTTTAACCTGTTTAATTTATTGCCAACGTTCATCAGCTTAGCTTTCCTGATCTATCCACTTAGACCATTCCAGTTGGTAACCAATGTTTGAATACTTTACCTAGAAATGCAATGTCTGTGGAAGACATTGATACTTATTTAGAAAATAATCTGTAAATAGAATCTTTGCTATTCCTGATTAGATATTTCTCAATGTTCAGTATTGTTTCCCAATAAAAATAATAGTTCTGTTAATACTCTAATTCAATAAAAACGTGTTTGTGTACATTTTTAGCTTTAAAAGTTAGGGTTTGCAATATATACCAACGTTGCTTTATCAAACCCTAGAGGAACTTTTGCCTCACAAGCTGGAGTAAAATTCTGACCTTATTAATGGCAGCTCAGCCATTAGTTCCAGGGAGAAGAGAGGAAAGGTAATTGCTATTGGACAGTGGTTGATTGTTCTCAGTTTTGCCTGAATCCAGTGATCTTTGTTGATCACAGTAGCACCCAAAGAATTACTCTACGTGCAACAAAGAAAGAAAACAAAGGCACTAGAAAGTTCCAAATTCTGAGAGAATTGCCAAGATAAAAACAAGGTGGTTGCTTTGGGGACAAGAACAAAGCCAGCAAGGAAGGACATTTTCAATTAAATCTTAAAAAAAAAAAAAAACCAAAACAAAAACAACAGTTAAATTAATCTGTAAAATGCATTGCAAAAAACAGTTAGTTTGGAGTCTCCATATTTCTCTTAGCTGACAGGAGAAACTTTGGTTTGTGGCATTCTTTTAACATAGCCTGCATCTTGTTTTTCTTTCTCAACTCTTGACTTCAGCCTTTCAAAAGGAGATTTACACAATGTCTCAGACATCTTACAAACATAGATTAATAAAAAATAAATTGGCCTTGGATGTTGGCAAATCTCAAAACCATATGTTCAGAGAGTTCTTTCATTTGATCATAATTAATTTTTTACAAAATACGTAGCTTTAATCATTTGGATACCTGGATAGAGTCTGAATCCTGCTATGGGTGTTTGAAGTCTCAGGGAGTTGCAATAGATCAAGAAAAGCTTTCATAGATGTGGCCTTTCTACTTTCATTATATACATCTGTTCTAAATAATGTTGAGACTAATTCTGCCCTTTGTCATAATGATATAAATCCAAAATAAAGCCTTAATACTGCAAGGACTTAGTACATATACTCAAATTCAGGCAAGGGACAAATCCTATGTATTACAGCAGTAATATATACATGCTTAAATTCCAGCAGATGCATATCTCTGCAGGATTTAATTTAAGCAGACACCCCTAGTTTCAACGAATGTCACCTAGAGCAGAACTTGGTGCTGTGGTTGGAGACATTGTGCCTTGCTTACTGTTATTGATTGATCTCTCTAACAAGTCACAGGGGGTTACAGTCACTTAGCGTTCATTAGTTCATCAAAAATTCATTAAAAGGGATCCTAAAATATGCTGTTGCATAGGTGATTATAAAAACTCTGAAAAAAGAAAGAGCAATACATCTTAAATTGCTGCTTAAAATACTGCAGTTGTAGATTGTTTCAAGTACAAAGCATTTTAAATTACTCTATTTTTAGTTACTTTAATATATAATTTTATATTTTTTATATAAAAGTACATCAAAAGTGTAAAAATGAACCCTTATTTTAGTTGTACTCCTGTGCTTACTCATTACACTTTGCATTGGCTCCCTGATAAACATTTAGGTGGAGAGTAATTCTGAAAAAGAAAAATGAAAGAGAAGCTTTCCTTCTAGCACATTGCAGTGTATCGTCTTATGACACAGCTAAGTATAGCTAATTTATTTGGAGCAATGGGGTTATTAAGATGAAGATTAATGCACAAATAACTCTTATTCCTGGAAGCTTACTGTGATGCATAAACTCACAAAATCTGTTGCATAGGAGGGTTTACAACTGTGCCCAGTGTAGCTCTGATCATTTTATCAGTGCAATAATACTCCAGGTACTTTTCCAGAGGCTATTGCAGGATAATGGGGGAGGGCCTAGAGTTTGTTTTGTCACCGCAAGTGTGTATACTGCAAGAAGAATAATTATATCTAGGGTTCAAGATCGTTTATGATTGCAGGAGGAGTTAGTACCATGATTCCGTGCTGATAGGGACAGCATAGAGAAGCCACTAAGCAACAAATGAGAATTGTTTTTTCTTCTGTTAACTGTCTTTTATAAATAGCTAAATCATTATGGAGTGCTTTTGTCTTGTTTTGCCTTTCTTTGGAGAACTGGGTATTAGCTAGAAACAATATTGAGATTTTTGGTAGATCCAGGGCCTTGTCCTGAATAACCCCCCTATAACTTTCTACATGCATCTTATGCGTATCATATGTCTAGTGTACTAATTCGCAGTAATATATCAGAATGTCCCTCTAGTAAGGTTAGGGGTAATAAACTGTTGTTAGTAGTTCCAAGGTCAAACATAGTTCTTTCTATGAAAATAAAAGACAGTGCTGCATTACCTTGTCAAGTTAATACAGTGTGATAGAGCATCTCAGGCAGCACATCCTGAAAGACTGTAAATGTCTAATAGATTTAGGAAAACTGTTCCTCAGGGAACATATTAGGAAGAATTCATCAATGGATCAAAACTGTCTTGGAGCCTTACTTATTGGAGACCAGCACAGTTTTAAATTATTACTTTCTTAAGGAAAGCCTCGAGACAAATTGTATTTCTTAGATTAGCTTTACAAGAATGGGTCAATAATTTCTGTTGGAGAGTTTCAAGTTTTTTGTGGGTTTTTGGGGGGTTTTGGTTTGTTTTTTTTTGTTTGTTTGGTTTTTTTTTTTTTTTAACACTGGCATGAGCAATTTTAATAATTTGAACTCTGTAATTAAGTTTTGAGTTTTTTCCCAAATGATTTTCAAATTGCTTAATGTGCTGTTTATAGTCTGTCATTCTTTGCAGATGAATTTGGACATATTTGTGAAGTGTCTTAGCAGCATGCCTCTAATGACAAAGAACTTTAATTACAAAATACGGGTTTGCAAGTTTTGCATTAATTAGACACAAAATTAACAAAGTGTAAAGCTTGTACACATGTTCACACACGTAAAGAACATCAGCAAGTTTTCATCCATAGATGTGTCTCAATGTATGTAAACATTTGGAATTAATGCTGTTTTAAGGGTAATAGCAATTAATAAGAATTCTGCTATTTTGTATTCTTTGAGTTGTTCCTTCTACAACTAGTCCCTGTGAACTCAGTTACTCTATATTTACAGTGTGACCAAAGCAGAAGGAACTGGCCCCTATTTATTTTTCACGTATGATTGAATTTAAGCTCTCTTATGCAATTTTTAGGGATTTCAGCTGTTCTGGAAAACTCGTTCAAACCAGCTGGTCCAGGATTTTACCCAGTGGACTTTATTCTCCATTTTGTTTATCAATAGAATTTCACTAAATTCAGTGGAGTCTCACCAATGTAAAAATGGTGTAACGAAAAGGCAGTTCATGCTCTGTTACTTTCTAAGAAGTCATGCAGCTGAAGAGATATAAATATGCACAAACATGAAGTAACTAAAGAGTGTAGCTTCAGATATTTGTAGGTCCTGAACGTAGCTAATAAATTCTACATGAACTTGTTTTCCTGCTTACATGCTTTATAGCTATGTTTTTGTCCCAGATCCCCAGAAGGAATGCCTAAAAGGAACTTGGGCAGACCTTGGAAGCCCCAGTTCAGAAGTGCGTTCTTCAAAAGTTTCACTTAAGGTGCATGAGGTGCAACGGTAAGATTTGCAAGGCATTTTAAAGGTGTCTTTTTACCTATGTCCAGAAGTAGACATACTTGATCAGGATCTTTCTTTTGCTGTCTCCTCTGACAATAGGCAATTTCAAACCTCCAAAGGCTGGTACTTATGTTTACATGTCTATTGAATGAAATTCATGAACATTCCTTGGAGCAGAGGTTGGAATTCATGTTTCCCAAATTAGTGCCAAATTCTGTAACAAAGTTGCAGAATTATGCTCCTTTTTGCCCTCTCTTTCTCTCTGACATAGTTGATCCTTTCTTATTAAGCTGTGCAGCTTCAACAGTGAAGAAGAATGCCACCCCTAAAAAGTCCTGGAACCTTAAAAGCCTTGGGTTCCTTCAGGATAACCCTTCTGTAGATGCTTCACCCATTAGTTTGTGATGGCATCAGTATCTATGTCCAGTAGCATTTTAACTTGAATCAGGAGTGGGCTTTTAAAGTGAATCTACCAGCTGTCCATATTTAGTATGTTTTGTTTTGCAAGCGATGCTCAAAGTGTTCAGTTCATTGGATAAGGCAAGAACAAGTATGAAGGAAATCCCTGTGAAACATGCATAGGTGTTGGGTCCTCAGCACCAGTTGTTTCATTTTGTTGATCTACTCCTGTTGCATTACATTGACAAATTTTTACAAGAGTTCATTCTTCTAAATGAAAAGCAGGGGCATCTGTTCCCTTTTTGAAAAGGAATAGCAGTTAAGCTTGGGAAACTGTATCCTGGGCTGCATCAAAAGAAGCGTGGCCAGCAGGTCAAAGGAGGTGATTCTGTCCCTCCACTCCACTCTTGTGAGACCCCATCTGGAGTACTGCATCCAGCCCTGGAGTCCCCGACGTAAGAAGGACATGGACCTGCTGGAGCGGGTCCAGAGGAGGGCCACAAAGATGATCAGAGGGCTGGAGCACCTCTCCTATGAGGAAAGGCTGAGAGAGCTGGGGCTGTTCAGCCTGGAGAAGAGAAGGCTCCGGGGAGATCTTATTGTGGCCTTCCAGTACCTAAAGGGGGCCTACAGGAGAGCTGGGGAGGGACTTTTTACTGGGGCATGTAGCGATAGGCCGAGGGGGAATGGCTTTAAACTGGAAGAGGGCAGGTTCAGATTAAACAGGCAGAAATTTTTCACTTTCAGGGTTGTAAGGCACTGGCCCAGGTTGCCCAGAGAGGTTATTGAGGTCCCATCCCTGGAGGTGTTCAAGGCCAGGCTTGATGTGGCCTTGGGCAACCTGGTCTAGTGGGAGATGTCCCTGCCTATGGCATGGGGGTTGGAACTCGATGATCTTCAAGGTCCTTTCCAACTGTAAACCGTTCTATGATTCCATGATTCTAAATATTGTAGGCTATCAATTCTAAACCAAGATAAGGATATTCTAGAATTTGTAATTAGAAGCCTAAAACCTGGAAAGAAATTAAATTTAAGACATGCATCTTTCTCTAGTATTTTCAACTGGCTAGCTTTGGGGATTACCTTCTCAACTTGTTGGCTGCTCAAAATTCCATGTTGAGGTGCTTGATTTTCTTCCGTGCATTGTATAAATAGGTAAAGTACCTACCCTGCAGTTATGGGTTCTACTGGTGTCTGAAAATTAAAGCTTGAGATGAGCATCACAATGACTATGACTCTTTTGTGAATATAGTCTTTAGTTTAGATTTTGTGTTTAATAACAAACCCTTAACAGCTGTCCATAACATAGCAATTCGTTATTCTTCAGGTGCACTCTTCCTTCAATACAAATGTCACAGTTAAAACCTTACTATGTATTGACACTCAGCTATATTAACACTATTACGTTTACGCTGTTTAAAATCATGATGGACTATAACGCACAACTTAAATAGGAAAGCTTTATACCGAGGAGCTGATAAATAGGATTAAGTTAATAATTCTGCAGTTCTGGAGTAATTGCTATTTATAAAGCACAAACTGTGGTTTACCGATGACATCATTACAGACTTGCTTTAATTAAATGCTATATTGCCTGCATTTTCCTATGACTGCCTCTTACAGTAATTTGATTTGTATAGGGCACTCATTTGTAAACTGGATATTGCTGCAGAATAAGACTTGCTTATATTTTTGGTGGCCTATATGCCATACAGTAATTAAGAACAAGTTTAAAGTTAAGTATGTGTTCAGCAGTTTTGTTGAATTGTTGCTTCTTTTATTCCCCTTCATTCAAATTGATGCCTCAAATAGACATACCAAGGATCTGGTTCTTGCAATCTTATTGATGTTGAGTAATGACTTAATTGATAGGCTGTCATTTTGACATAGACTATTCTAATCTCAGAACAAGAAAAGACAAATGCAGGTTATTTAGCAAGCTGTGTTCAAGCCTAGAATTAAAATGTTTTGACAGTATCACACAGAAGAGGAAATAAGGTTTTATATAAGTCTTTATTAACAAATACAAGCCATGGTTTGCAGTGCATGGAAAGGGATGAATGTGACTTCTATATCAAGTAGCTGTTGTTTTTGAATGTTGAGAAGAGTGACCAACCAAAATGAATTTGGAGAAAAATAGCATTTTTTTACTGATACCTGCAACTGTCAGATCACTAATTTTGTAGTTCCCATAACAACATCCAAATGACTGAAAGCTCTGTACCATTGCTGTCCATTGAAGCAACAGGATGTGGCAGGCTATTACTCTGATTTCCTCATTTCTCTGAGAAAGGCAAGTGCTTTGGGAAGCTGACTTCACATTTTGCTCTAGAAAAAAAAACTTTACTGCTATTTACTGTCTGTATTTTCCCAACTATAAAAACAACAAAACCAAAATACCTAGTGCTAAGAAATTCGTACATACCATTTACAATTTAGGTTTTTGTTCTCCTTTGAGTGCCCGGAGAAATACAATAGAGCTATATATTTGTTGCTTCAAAATTATAGTAACCAAGAAATAAAAATATTCTTTTTGTAAATAGTTTTTTATTTCCAAGTCAGTCGTATCAGCTTAGACAGAACAACAGCAGATTCCAGCACATTAAGAGGTTGTGGGACTATTTCTTTAAAATAATTTTAATCCTTTGGGATGCAAATGAATTAAGAGCATGTAAATGCTTTAAAATAAGGAAATAATATTTCTGTGGCCTGCAACTTATGCTTTGCTAAGTTAGATATTCATTTCCCAAAAGCTTTTTTATTCTCCAAATAATGGAGCAGGCAGGTGCATGAAGTAAACCTGAAGCTATATTCTAAGGTCTGTCTAAACAGAGTGTTTTAGTCCAACAAATTGACAGGACTCATACTCCGTCTAGTATGCTGACAGTACAACTGGTTCATTCTGCCTGGAATTTGTTAAGACATAGACAGGAAAGGGATTTATAGATTGGGGAACATTGTCTTGTTTATCCTGCTGGTGATGAAACTAACCCTCTAAATATCTGATGGCAACCTGCTATTTTAGAGATAAAAAATGTCAGAACTGCCTGTAAAGTAGTGAACAGCCTACTTTGCAAGTAGCCATGATCTTTAATTTATTAAAGTTATTTTCATAGAATAACTATCTTAAACCTGACAACTTGATTGCACTGGGGTCTTGCCCCAGGGCAGCTATTTGGATGCATCACAGACACAGAATATCAACACAAAATAGTTTTTCTGGAATAAAAACTCTCTCTATCATGCTGTCCATATTTACTGTCTCAAGTGCACAATTCAACAGTTTTGTAAAATCGAATAGTATATGCTCCAATTCTCTCTTGGAATGTTGTGATGTTGGGAAACTATTGTATTTCTGTGCAGAAGGAGATGGATCTTTATTCTGTAGCAAAGCCTTGCCTACAGCATTACGCTTTTTTCCTACCCATATACTTAATATATGTTCTTGTATACGAATTACTGTTAGGCCAAACCTCTTCACAACCAGCTTATAGCTGTCCCTTGCAAACTGTCATTAAGTTAATCAAGCAATTTTTGTTATCCCCTCTACAAAACACTTAAGCCAGGAAGGAACTAAGTTTGAGAATACATATTAGCATCCTTAAAATACACACAAACAAAGGTACATATCTTTGTCAGGACAATGTAATAGTTATTCCAAAAATAAGAATTTCAAACCTAGAAAATTAGTATATTTGGACTTAAGATGATCTATGAGCCATGGAAGCAGAGTTAGACAACTGAATAGTCTGTCAGCGATACTATTCAGTGAAACTTAAGAATGCCAACAGAGGAAAACATATCTAGAGTTTTGCAGCCTACTTCAGAGTGGCATGCAGCCAGGAAACATAGCATTGTCACCCTAGCAAAAAATAAAGAAGTTAAGAACCTCTGCATTAAGTACGTAATTACAAAGAAAATATGTTTGTAGCACTCGTTTAGATAAACCTGAGTTATAAGCATATTCTTTTCTTTTTTTTCTTTTTTAAATAGACTTTCTTCCACTTCAGGGCATGCCTACGCCATGAAATGGAACGAGGAGCAGAGACCCCTGGGGTAGCAGGGAAGGCCAGGAAAACTCTGGAACCAGAAGCAGCTGAAGACCTGAAATGGTCTGTCCCAGTGCGACATTGCTCCATGTGGTTGTTTTAGCTTGGATTGGCACCAGCTCAGGTACGCGTGTGTGGTTCTTAGCTGTCTCCTGCAGCATTCCATCGCTGCCACATCAACACCGCTGAGACTGTCCTGATGTCTTAGCAATACATACCCGGGTCTTAACACATTTGGATTTCATTTGGGTCTGATCTGTACTGTTATTAATGCTGGACACTATATTTGAAATTCTTCTCTAAAAGTTTGGAGCTTTACCTGCAATATAGCAATAGGCGTGTACAGTCTAAGTTACATTTTAATGTAGAACTCAGTGTTTGATTGGTTTTAATCGGTTCTACCTCAGAAAATAACAAATGGATTTACTTGCAAATTTTAGAATTCACCTTTTTTAGATGTAGCAAGCAGTTGGAATCCTTTTCACAAGTGCAAAATTCAACTTCATCTTAACTATTAAACTGTGACCTGCTTCTCTATGATTAGTAGTTATTCATATGTTTGCTCCATGCTTTACAAAATACAGACTTCAGCTACGTGACTGCTGTTTTTTTCCCATGGGCTTCATGCTCCATTCAATGCAGAGGATTGGTCATACTTGCTTAGAACATGTCTGGATAGCGCAATAGCTTGGTATGCAGACATTCCCAGGCAAGCTCTGAATAAGCATTTATGCCTGAACTTAGAAGCAGACAGTTCATGGCAGCCAAGACCTGCAACTGCATTGGAAAGTCCACTTAGGTTTGACTGTAGCGTGTGCAATTCCAGCAGCTGGACTAGATGATCATTGAATCTTGTAGGCATTGGCAGCTAAAATAAAAGTCTCCAGTGAACTATAGAAACTCATTTTTCAAAGATTTACAGCAACTAAATCTGGGCAAATTTTCAGAAAAGTGGCAAAAGCCAAATCCCTGAGGTGAGTAATGCTGCTTGCCAGTATCTCAGTTCCATGTTCTAGTTCATGGGGCTCAACGTTGTTCATTTCATCATTGAATTTCCTCTTATATTTTTATATCAAATTGTACTATATATAATTTGCTCAGGAATCCTTTATTTTTCTTGTTAGATCCTTTAGTTTACTAAAAAAAAATACCCAAACAATGGACCTAACAGCCTAGAAAGAGCAATGAAATAAAATCTTCAAATATAGATCTATTCTTCAGGTTTTCTAACCACAGCCTATTTGAAAAGTTCATTGAAAAGTCTAGGTGAAGGAACAGTGAGAGCGCACCTGTCTCTTTTAGCTGACATTGGAATAATTAATTTTATGAAAATGACTTCTATTGGAGGTTAATTTATTTTGGATGACAGTCACATACATTAGTAGACATATCTAATGCTGCAGTCAGTCTGAACTTTATTTAGAATAGTTTATTTATATCTTTGGGTGATTTCATTGCAAAGAGATGGAAGACATTTAGGATCATCAAGTGTGACCATTTTTTCCCAGTTTAAAAAAACACAAACAAAACCCCCAGAATTTTGACCACTTGAATGTTTTGGCCTTCTGATGTAAAATTATTTCATTTCTTTCCCCAGTGAAGCTTAAGCAGTTCCTTCAGATGGCACAGTTGAGTTCTTTGTCCAGTAAGCAAACACTAGGTATCTTTCTTCTAACCCTCTGGTGTGTCACTACAGGGACAAGGAGATGTGTTGCATAAACTCAGTGGATAAAGTAGTGTTTGTATGCTACTCAGATGACTTTATCTGTTCTTTTGGCTGTGATTTGGTGTTTACAATTGTCTTACTTGTAAATAATTTACTGACACAAAAATGACCAAGCACAATAATATAGTATGTATATTTTAAATGGCTCAGTTGTGGTAGAATGGAATGACTCCATGCTTCAGAAAGTAGAGCAAACCTGAGACTATTTAGTGGGTTTATATAATATTCAAGTCTGAAAAATACAGCTACAGAAATTAATCTACATGCCCATTTCAATTGTAGTTTTTGAAAGGGTATGTAATGATAATAATTTCCCAAGAGATAGTTACTCCTGATGGGGTTTTTTATGCATAAGGATGGTCTCTAACATAATTTTTAAGGCTTAGTTTTAACCTAGTATCCTTGTGTTCCCGCTGACCTCAGCCAATCAAGGCTTCTGTATTTGTGTAATTAAGGCAATGCTTGGCTTCCTAAGTTTGTGTGAAAAGCAGGTTGATGGTATTTGAGGGGAGAGAGAATATGCTTATAAACATACTTCTTTATAAATGTATAGACATGGATAAGTTGCCTGGTTTGAGCACGTTGTCCAGTTTTCTCAGGCACTGAAAATCCCCTGATAGTCCGATGTCCTTCCCGGAATAGTAAGTCTCTGTTACCTGATTAGATTTGGGCATTCTGTAGAGTGGAAAACAATGATTCTTCCTACCCTGATATATGAATGACATATGCTACATCATTCATTTTCATAACACTTTTCTGTGGCTAGGGTCCAACTGTTGGATGGAATTTATTAATTTTAGTGACATCAACCTGTTAAAGTGTCAGTGATACAAAGTCAAGTAATCTTTGTATGCAAACTAGATTGAATGATGTTTCCATTGTTCATTCTGCATCCTTCAGAAAGACATTTTGGGAAAAAAAGTTTAAATCAGAAAAGAAGCAGCAAGAGAAAGAGCATTGTTAAAAAGTGTTGTAATCATCAGAGACTTAAAGGATTGTTGCCACGTACTCAAAGCAAGTAACGGAGGGATTTTAGTACTAACAGACACAGGGATCACAATTTCAGAATAGCTCCCTAAAATTGAGGAAAACCTAAACTTAGATCAGGTTTTCCTGACCAACTTATCTTTTATTTCTTGGAGGAACATTGAAAGAGAAATGCTTGCTCATTTATCTTGGAGCTAGATTATTAAGCATACATTGATGTATGTTGTTGTGTTTCCCGGGACTTCAGTCTGTGACCTCTGTTCATACAAACCACACAAGAATCTGTCAGGAGGCTGGCTGACAGCCAGTCTACATGAAAACAGCTGGCATTAGATTAGAATGTAAGCGGTGGGGTTTGACTTCATTCTGCATTGGCCTGGAAGAAAATAAAAACATTAGTTCACACAAACCCCAAAAATACGGCAAAGAGAGGAGCGATGTCAGAGTTCAAGGAGCATCTGGATGAGGCTCTTAGTCTTAGGGTTCAGTTTTAGCTAGTCCTGCGAGGAGCAGGGAGTTAGACTCGATGATCCTTACAGGTCCCTTCCAATTTAAGATATTCTATGATTCTGTGATTGCCTTAGACATAAAGCTGAAAGACCTCTACTGTGTGTTGATGAACCTGTGAAACATGGCAAGTTGTGTCATTGATGCATGCTAGAAGTAGGACTTCTACCTTATGACTCTGCTTCAAAATGAGATTCACTTCAATAAACAAAGCTTTTCTCTCCTTTGTTTCTATCAGCTATGTATGTGTAAGCATATGTACAAACTGAATAATTTCTGAAGAATAGAAGAATCGCAGCAGGAATAATATTTGCAGATAATAATAACTAAACTAATTCTTCGGTGTCATTGTTGCCTTTTATTTTTGTAGTCATTCACACCTGTGTGGAGTAGATACGTATACAGAAAGAGAGAGATTGAATAGAATCCAATGGAAGCCTGGTAGTAGCACTTTACAATCCTTTTTGCACCCATGTGGCAGGCAGTGAGAGTGAGGTCTAAGCTATTTAGAATCGGATTTTGTCTTAATTTAGGTACAAATTTATGCTACTTGTGTGGAATACCTGAGATACTTAAATGCAGAATGTATATCCTGACTGTCTTCAGATCTGGGACTGAATATAAGACCCTTGAATAGATATCCCTACAGAAAATTAAGCAGAGATACGTATTTCCAATTACAATTCAGTAGGCCAAATGATGGGTCAGCTGTTCAGTCCCCTCAAAGACAGCTGAGATGGATGGAGCTGAGTGTAAAGTTTGACTAATGCTTTTCCCTTCAGAGATACTTCATCTAGATGAGGCTGTGGTTCCCATTGCACCTGCCACAATGCTAGCCATGTGGAGTTAACCTCATTTATATTTTTTTTTAGTTATGCTTCAGGTCCTCAATTGCAAGAGTCATAATATCCATTCATCATGCA
This sequence comes from Vanellus vanellus, assembly GCF_965231255.1. NCBI lineage: Eukaryota > Metazoa > Chordata > Aves > Charadriiformes > Charadriidae > Vanellus > Vanellus vanellus. The sequence continues at coordinate 16,414,138 of NC_138919.1, forward strand.
TTCTCCTTGGTTATTAATCTGAAGTAAGAATCAGTTCAGATTCAGGGAAACTTTCTTTAAAGCTCTGGGGATCACAGTTCTCAGGGTAGTCCCCCTTCCTATAGATTTTGCAGGTTCGTATCCTAAGTGTCCAAGGTCACTGAGAAAAGAAAGGTGAGATACAGACAATGCTAATTCTGCTGCTGTTGAAGTGTTATATTGGAATTGACCTGGAAAAAATTCCTTGAAGAGCGGTAGGGCGTCAGTGCGAACTCCTAAATAAAGAAAAGAGTGAAACTATCGAACTGTGCCAAGTGCCATCTTTTTCATCACCTCCAATTGTTAAAAGACTAAGTAATGTTGTTCATGTAGCAAAAACCTATAAATCCTCTCACTAGAGGTTCCTCATTAGAAGAATGATTATTATGGTAGTAGTCTAGCAAACCTAATGTTTATTAAAAAACCACAAAATGTATAGAAGCTGTAGTAAGTATATCACACGCTTTCTGAAAGACTTTTGAAATCCCCACCATCCATAGTAGTCCTATGGTGTCTGTTGGCAATACCATGATGTATTTGCAAGGAGGCTGATGTTATACATACAATACAGCACATCACCCTTGCTGAACTTTGACAGTTTGAGGACTTCTTATGGGAAAAAATCCACAGCAGTGGAAATAAACGTTCTTTTTCTTCTTCCCCCCTACCCCCTCTTTTCACTGTTTTTCTTCTTTTTCCTTGTTGACCTAATTCTTTTCCATTGGTTTCCTTTAGGCTTTCCTTGAACTTGTGGGCATATGGTTTTCCAGCTGTAACTTTATGCAGGATATAAAAATGAATGGGAAAGGTACTGGCTTACATTACAAGGCTAGCTAGAATTTGGACACCCTTTTGTCCCGGTACAAAATACAAGATCTTGCAAGAGCAATAAGAGAAAGGTGACCTTTGATCTAAGATGTATTTTGTCTGGTTTCTGTTAGGTCTTAAGTCTTTAAGTGTAAGGTAAGTCTACCTGCCTTTCCACCCTTCAGGAAACGTCTCAACTTGAACTGCATCAGCGACTCTGACCAGAAAGAATTCCCTTTGGGTTAATGTTTTTGTGGATACTGCCTTACAGCCCTTGTACATTTAGAATAATACAAGTTTTATGTCTGAATACTGTTCTGCTTTTCAAAAGAAGGTGCAATGCTGACATCATAAAAGCTGGAGCAATTTATAAATGGCAGCAGGACCCTATGATTAAATTACAGGCTTACTATTTAGCCATGAAACTATATATTGTAATTGGCCTTGTGTGTTAAGGGAATATCAGTAGTTAGCCTCCAGGGGCTGTAATTTATAATTTACTTTGCAGGTGGAAAAAGTTTATAGTTTGAGAAACTGTGTGTGTGTGAAATCATGTTTGTGCCATTGTGTATGAAGGAGAGGAGGAGGGAGAAAGAAAGACATCAAAGATTTTTTTTAGTTTAATGGAAAAATCTGTGGAGTATATGAACATAAGGTAGAATGCTCCTTTTTTTTTTCCTTTTGTGTTTATACAGTGCACTGTTATCTGCATAATTCTGGAGCCGTCGTAGCATTATGCACTTTTGCAGAGTAGTCCTTCATCTGTAGTAAGGCGGTTTCATGCTTGAAAAGATGCAAAAAGGCTTCCTATAAATTTTTCACTCAGCTTTATTAAAATATACATGTAGTTCAAAAAATATACAGTATACTAAAGAACATTTAATGGTTGTCGTATAAAAAGGTTTGTGTGGTAACATGATTATTACATTTTAGGTACCAATTAAGTGAAAGTGAATTAAGTGTGTTGCACACAATTGTCATGTTTAATAATAAAAAAAAATGGATTAGAAATGCAATTAAATTGTTAACACTATCGATGCTATTGTGCATTCATTTAAAACTAAAATAATTACTGTGCTACCACTTGATTCCAGTTGGTCTGGGCTTTCACAGTGAATATTACAAAATCTCTTCTACATTTTGAAGTTAAGAATTGTCATGCCACGTCAAACTGGTTTTTTTTTCGTTTAAGGCTGTGTCCTGTCTGGTGTTTGCAAGGATAAACATATTGGTGACGGGTAGGAAAAAAAAAGAAACAACATAAGGTGTTTGTGTTAACAGTCACAAAGTTGGCTTAAGGTCTGAAGCATGGGGGTTTGCATCCCTGATACTGAGTTTTATTCTGTCTGATGTAATTATGGGCATTCCTGTGTAAATGTCTGATCCTTTATTTGAATTCTACTTAAACTGTGGCCTCTGATTTCTTTTAGCAATGAGTTCACGTAGCAAATGATTCATTTAAGCAATGATTTCCATGTGTTGTCATCAAAAGTCACTAATGAGACTACTAAGATGTTCACATAGTTTTATTGGGGAAGTGCTCTTTTAAAAATTAAAGGATTTTGTGCATTTTATATGCATACTTATCTGGATACAATGCACATGCAAAGGTAGCATATTTAAGGCAGTTAGATAAGCATTTAACTTATTTATGTGAGCGGTGCACTTCATCATGGGGAGGAATCAACAAGTACTTTGTGATAAGCAGCTTCCACTAAGTTGTAGTGGATTATTCCGCAACCGAAATTCTATGAAATTACTAAAACGTGCTTATGTGTGTGCCTTGCAGAATCCACAGTTTAAAAATAAGGCAGAAGATTCAGTGATGCACTGAAAGGCTAAAGGTTATAGTGTCATTTCCAGCAGTAAATTATTCATAGAGATCAATTAGGCAATGCTTGTACTGTTCTTTGGAAATGCGAAGCTTCATGGAAGTACCAAGTCACAGTATTAAGCCATGAATTTTAGTTTTCTGAGATCTATAAATCAATTACTACCTCTAGTATTCTTTCCTTTGTATGATGTGATTTTCCATTATGTACCACAATTTTTAGTCTGTTTTCAGAACCAATAGCCATTGTTTGCTGTAACTTCCGCAGGACAACAACACTGAAAAGAAATAATAATACTTAAGGGCTTTTTCCTATATATAATAAACAACCCCAACCTCCACTTTCTGTATGTTGCTGAGCTGCTTTTCTTCCTCGGGAGCCTATGTTTCCTGCATGTGAGTTGGCAGTGAATAGTCGGGTCAAGATAACTGTGTATTTGTTGTAGGAATTGCAACATTGCGTTCTGTGCTGTAAGACCGTGACATGCTTTTAATACAGCATAGGTTGACATGACATATAATGCAAGCCAGCGCCAGCAGAGCAGAAAAACCCCCAAACAGTCTATGAATTTTAGATGGGATGCTGTTGTGGATTAGGCTGCAAAAATACGCTATTTGTTCTTTTTTCCCCACGCATTGTCTCTTTATAGTGGTTGTTGTGGAGGTGGTCAGCATCTACCACAAAGTCATGTTTGAGCACATCATCCCCTAAGATCCGTGAATTGCAATCATTGCCTGAGGGTTTAAATATTATGGTCATAAAAACCATTGATATAACAGCTACATGCAGAAACTAAGTTGGCAGTGGCTCAAGAGCATGATCCTAGCCCCAGATTTGTTGACAGAAATGTTCAAAACTAAGCCAACTTCTCTTACTTCGGAAGATCCTGTTTTTAGCCCATTGTTGTCCCAGATCACCCATGCACTTATAAACGACAGCAGATGGTTCCTTATGTTTGCACAGCTGCCAGTACCAGTGGTAATAACAATACTGCTTTTCACTTTTATAATACCTTCCATATGACAGTCTCATAAAGGTGCATAGGTTGCTCTGTGGTTTTTGTGCTGTCTTGGGGAATGTCCCTTGGGGACATAATTTACCAAAGGTTCCCAACAGGTTTTCTCCATTTTGTGTCCCTGTGTCTAGGCACCAATCAGCCCCTGGCTGCAGCTTGGCTTGGTATTTATGGCTTGTTCTTGCCTAGCTGCTTTTTGTTCATACACAATCTTCTGATTGCTTTTTTGCAATGTGTTTTGATCATATCCTATTTAAAGATCTCAGGATATATTAGATGCTGCTGAAATGGTTGGAGGGGTTGACAACAGTGAACAGGCTTATAATTGAAATTGGTGTTTTTAACTGTGTCACTGTACTACATGTAATATGTAGGCCTGTTTTGTGATTTGCCACTGCAAAACAGAAAATACATGTTGGTAGATCCTTTTAAGTTTTGTTTTTTCCTGTTGTATGGGAGAACAGTTCCATTTAAATAGTCTGTATGAACTCTTGAATTCCTTACTATATAAATAATGTATAAATGCATATTTATAGATATACATACATGTCTATGCATAGATGCATAATCTCTAAAAACACCCTATATATGGCATATGTAATGCAGGCATGTTTGTAATTATAGCTAGGTATATATGACTCTCTACACTTAACTTGTCCTTTATATAGATATGTATGCATCTGAAATCAGATGACACTTCTGCTCTATCTTCACTTCCATTAGAGACAGGGCAACTTTGTCCAGCACTGCTATCAGTAAGCAGTGCCCCACTCAAAACGAGACAGAAAAGACAAAAGCGGAACAAAATACTGCATGTCTGAGACTTGTTGCTAAATGATCACCTGCCTTCATCAGGAAAAGGAGGAGAATTTGACAACAGGTAGAGATGAGTGCAATGAATGGAACAAATGAGCCTTTGATTTATTGCTACATTTTGGGGGATTTTGATGTTGGAAGGCACTCTTCTGAGCCCAAGTGCATCCTTTTTTCTTTGGTCGTGGAATCATAGAATGGTTAGAGTTGGAAGAGACCTTGAAGATTGTTGTTTGATATAGTAAAAAGACATCCTATAAACTTGGCCTTTGTAGTAGGAAGAATATTAATATGAAAGTGGGGATTAATAGATATATTAATATTGATTAATAGAATCATAGAATAGTTTGGGTTGGAAGGGACCTTTATAGGTCATCACATGGATCTGAGGATCTGTGTCTGTACTTTAACTGAAAACTTTGGCATGAGTTTGGCTTGGGTTTACCTGGTATAACTTTATGGAATTTGATAGAATTTTCTTTGATTTGTAATACTAGAGTTTAATCCTGATGTGATTTCCATTCTTTGGTACTGATTGGACTGTTTTCATATACTTACCAATCTTGCATGTTTTTTCTCTTCTCTTCTCTTCTCTTCTCTTCTCTTCTCTTCTCTTCTCTTCTCTTCTCTTCTCTTCTCTTCTCTTCTCTTCTCTTCTCTCTCTCCTTTGCATGAAAAAAAAGTAATTCTATGTACTCTCAGATCCCCAGAATATTCATCAACATGTGCATAGTTTCTAATATTTAAAAAATTACAATTTCATAGAAATAGAAATATTTCTGTCTATGTATGAAAAATAGCATTACTATTTCTAGTAAGGGATGCTGAATATTCAGGGAAAACTCCAGTGTCCACATTAAGAGTAAATAAAAGCCTCTAAGTAGGCTTTCATGACAGTCTATAAATGAAAACATGTGGGAAGAATGGGTTTTACCATCCACTTTCTTTTTTTTTTCTTTTTGCTCCTCTTATTGCCAGCTTCTCAACTGACTACATTTTCTATCCAGTGAGCAGCATACTGGAGTTTTGTTTCACAGAAGTCCAGCTCCAATTTCACTCAGCACTGTAAGCTGAGCGTCCTGAGACTTGCTAATTGGACCCTTTCAAAACAGACATGATTTTTTTTTTCCTCACTAAAAAGCAGTCCTGCTAGTCTCAATGTACAGAAAGCCTCTAAATAAAAGCTAAACCCTTTGCAGTCACAAGCGTATTTTTGTTTTGTTTATTTAATAGGGTTAAGATGAATGCACCATTATTCAAAAAATTGTGCACTATAGCTGTAAACCAGCTGTTCTGATAAATGAAAAAGCTCTGGACAGATCAAATAGGCAACAAAAGCCAGAGCCTACCTTTTACTGTGATATTGCTGGAAGGTTGCCTAGCTGTTATTTCAAGCTTTTTTGCTGGTGCTAGGCTCATACATGTACTTACATTTTATTTTTCAGCATTTACTGTATTTTTTAAAAGTTTTATATAATTAATAAGAAACAGCCTATGTACAGAAACTAATAAAGCATGTCTAGGAAGCTAAAAGTGAGCTTATTTTCCTTAAAAGTATACATCATTTAGTATAGCTATAGCATCCATCAATAAGACGAAAGTATGATACAGAAAAACAAAAATAGAACAAAGAGTAAGTTAAGGCAGAAGAATTCTACTTGACAGAATTCCAACTGCCAGTATATAAAAGCGAATGGCGTATACATTCTTTTGAGAGTGCATGCTGTAAGTCCTATTAAAGAAGGAAGGGGTTTACAGAGCTTTTAAATATTCCCAGAGTTCTGGAAAAGATCCTGGAAATAGATCTGTAATGCTTTTCATCCAAAGATCTCAAAGCATTATGCAGAGTGATGAATTAGGACTCAGAGTAGTATTAATATTTACTCTCTGAGCTGAGAAGAATTCTGTGATGCTTTAGTGATCAAGAACATCCCACATCTATATGTAGGCATGCAAGGGCATGATTTTCAAAATTGGTGAATACTTGCTATTTTTCAGGCAAGAGTCGTTTAGGAATATGAATATTTAATTTTAAAAATCTTGGACAATGCTTTATAAAGTCACATATTACAGAGCGATCAGCAGTAAATTGGCAGTTAAGGTTGCACTGAGATTTTTGTATGCGTAGGACTTGCAATATATTGAATGAATTTACTCTCCAGAATGGTTTTGTTCATAGGAAGATTGAATTTCCTATGAAGTTTTTTTTAATAAAACTTTTGCAGAATAAACATTTTCAAACATTCAATATTTGAAATATTGTCCTTCTTTATCACATTCTTTGTTTTCTTTTTCCTGCATTTTAAAGACAGCAGTCCCCACTGCAGTTATCCATGTCTTTGCCATTTTGAGAATTGATTGTTGATGTGTACTCTGTATTGGAGCAATACTAAAAGATTACTCTGAAATCTCAGCTGATGTAGAATCCTGCTGTCTTGCTTCTTCATGGAGCAAATTATCTTTGCTCTTTTTAGATCTAATTGGCTTCCAGTTTGTTTCTGGGTACAATTTAATCTATACAATGTTTGCAGTGGTGTTAATCCAACATAACCTAGAGACCATCTTCCTTTAAGTCATATCTACTTGTTTGAAATAACCTAAGAAGCACAAATGTATTTATCAGGAATCAGGGGCTAGAGCATTTTACACAGAGGAGCAATTAATTTATTTCCTTGGTCCATCAGAGCCTAAGTGTGTTAAGCTTCATAGCATCCAGTAAGCCCCTGCTTTTTTCCCAGGGGCTGGTTAAAAGACAGCACTGTGGATTCGGTGGATTTCATATTTAGTGACTGGACATGTTTAGTTTTCAATTTGTATATAATATACTTACTTACTAATTATTGTAGATTACAAAGAAGTTCATAGGTAAACTAAGAAATCCGTAAAAGCTTGCTTGCCAATCAGGAATTGAAATCCATTAAGCTGTTGTGGAAATTCATACCATCTTCCTTTCTAATTTCATGAAAATAATTGCAAGTGAGCTTTCAATTGTGAAGTGGAGATTGTAGGGCCATACCTAAGGTTCAGTTCAACAAAGCCTGAGAAAGAAACTTGTATCACGTAATGAACATAGAAAACAGTTTAAATCAAACATGAGTTGTTAATTTTTTTTTTCTTTAAGCATTTTACAGCTATGTTCTCTGGCATCAAGGCATTTTGGCAGAAATTACAATACTGGAGGGGAAATGGAACGCAGTAATCTATAGGATTCTAGATTACAGTCCTGGACAGTGAAAAGCACACAAATGCTAATTACATAGGGAACAGGCACAACTGCTGATCAGGATTTATTAGAGCCTATTTTGTAGACAAATGAATATCCGTGTGCCTGGAACTGTGTACACATGGCATGCTCTCAGGGTCACGGTATCTCTGGAATCATGCAGATACATGCTTTGCATCACAGGCAGTTGCTCTTCCAGAACTGTGTGGACCTCTGCCATATGTCCACGGTTCTGGTACCTTTGGCTCTCTTTGGCCTCATGTTCTATATCTAGAACTGTCACTTCTGGTGTTGTGATGGCTCATTATACTTCCAGTTTGAAAAACAGCAATTGACAGATTTACAGCACAAATTATAAGACACACGTACAACAGAAGACCAACAGTAACCCAAAAAATGTGTGTTCATAAGGGAGAAAAAAACCCCAAACCCAACCTTCTTACTCCTTATCTTGGAATGGCTAGTGCAATTCTTCTTTCTTTTTTCTCATAAAGTGATCTAATGAAACCTGTAACCTGCAATAATACAATTTCCACAGGAAAAAGTCTATGAACGTGTTTGTTTTTTTGACTGTGTCATTGGTTAATCATAGGCAAGTGCAGTGTGATATCCTATATGCAAGTTCTGATCTTTTGCTAAGTGAATGTGATGGTTCAGTACATGACAAGTTAGATTGTAGTAGAAGGAGAATTTTCCCTTGACAGAAGTATAAATTGCGCTATTAAGTATTTCTTACATATTTTCAAAATTTCAATATCTCATCTGTCCTAAATAATTTTGCAAGGCCTGAAGGAAACGGTGCAACCCAGTTAAAAAGAAGGTTAAGCAGTTTGCATCATACACATCAGATTCAGTGAGTGTATGTGTGTACATGATACAGGACTTTGTTGTTGGGGTGAGTTTTCTGGGCTATATAGAGTTAAGCGTCAGAGGGTTGTTGGGGAAAAACATAGGAGATCAGGCAAAATTGCTAAGGGTAAGATACCACCTTAAAAGCACATCAACTATGTTTAGGAAAATAATTGTTGGGCTTTTTATTGGGAAGATCCTCCTGACATTCCTTCAGCAAAATTAAGGCTTACTCTGTCATGGTGTAAAATGTAAAAGATGGTGAACAATTAAAATGCGTTCCACTGAAAGAAACATGAGATCATTTGTTAAAACCTCTAGGAGGGTAAGCTGACTAACATAGAGGCTTTGTTGAAAGGTGTCTAAAGAAGCTAGGCTCCCAAAGGAACATCAGAGGAATGGTGAGATCAAGGTAGATAAGCTTGCTAGTAAATACTTGATTTCTTGTGTTACAAAGAGATCCTATTGCAAAGAAGGAACAGTACTTTGCTTTATCAGGCATGTGTGGTGCAATCAATATATTAACGGTCATAGCCTCCAAAGGAGAGACTCGTGGACACTGAATCCAAATTAGGCTTTTTGAAGATAATACACAGGGCATTACAACCTGTATCCTGTTCTAAAAGTGATTCCATTCAAAGAGACATTTTGAGGCTTGTCATCAGTGGGACTGGACTCAGGACAATTTAGAAAGCAGAAAGCAGTTGGCTTTTTTGACTTCTATATAAGATGCTAGCACTCTTGCCTGTGCCTTGATGGGAGAAGAAAAAAGAGCCTACTTACCTGAGACTGTCCTTTCTTCAGTGACTGGGGGAGGAACAGTTTTGGTTCTAATCTGGTCTATTCAAATTCTTGTGCCATTTGCATCATGATAATACATAAGCACATTCTAGAAATCCAGTAGGTCGTTATAACTTACAGCAGTAATTCCTTCTGTTTTTCCCCCCATCTTAAAAAATCAGTATAGATTAAAAATATTTTTAATGATTGTACTTTGGTTCATCCTTTTTTTTATTTTTCTTTAAAAAAAACCCTCAAACCAAACATGATGTTCTGCAGAGTTTCTACCTGCAAAAGCCAATAGAAGATTTGTACCTTGCTCTTGGAAAGGAATTGAGGAAGGTTAACGATGATTCTATGATCCTGTGGTGGTGTCTGAGATTAACTCTTGGGAAAAAAAGAAAAATCTCTTTTCCTGCACAGAAAAGCTATCCTTTTGGTGCAGATACACCTGTCATTCTGGACATCTGAAGTTATGACTATGTGCCTCATCCTGTTGAGTAAGGAGATAGATTAAGATCAACACCTCTGTCCAGCCAAGTACCTGGGAAAGAAACGTCAAGTCTAGATTTCTGTAATATAGTCTGAATTTTCCTAGTTAAACTAGTAAGGCAATCAAACATGATTTGTCACTGTTAATGCTTATGAAACATTTGTAGTCATTCTACATTTCACAATTTGATGGCAGTTTCTGGTAAAGTATGAATTAACCAAGCACATGTCAGTATTGATAGTAATGGGAGTTTATCAGCTTTAAAATGTGCAGATCCTCCTTTTCTCAACTCCTGTAACAGATAGACTTCTAAGATATTATTTGTTCTTAACTAACTGAAACATTGCCACATTTGTTTTCAAAATGTGTAAAGTGGAAATTGCTGTCAGGCTAAAAATGTATATTACAAATCTCTACCTCCAGCAAATTTTTACAGTTAAATTAAGCAAGGCCTATAATTTAAACACTGATAGATTTTTTTATTGCAGCCACACCAATGTGAGAATCCCTGGTAGAAGTTTTTTTGAGATACTGCTGAACTCGGAAGACTTGCTTCTGTCCAGCTTAGTTTTTAATAGCTGATCAGGTAGACAACAAATGACACTGGTAATTCTAAGATGAAACTTCTGTGTCTTGGCTGTGCCTGTATAAGACAATCTATCTCACCAATGATAGTTTTTGATTTGAAAAAGAGTTGAAACTAATCTCACAGTGTTTTCAAACATTTACATTTCCAGGGGAAAATAAGAGATTGCAAACATAGACATTCTTCCTTAATTAATCTTTATCGAAGAACTTTTGAAGACCCTCATAGGCAAATTTGCAAAGATGCCAGGCAACAACAGCTGACTTTGGAAAGACCTTTGCTTACTAGAAGCCTATGATAATTTTAACCAAATTTTAACCAAAGCATTAATAATGTATTTATAGCACACATTTTCCTGTGTTGTTAGTGTTGGTGAAAGAAGAGAGGTAGTGCTCCATAGTTTCACTAGGGAAATAACTGCATTCTGTAGCAGCGGGAAGTGTCTGTAAATACACTTTGAATCACCATCCCTAGTTTTCACTGTGGAGTTTGCAAAAGAGAGGACATTACAAGATTACGTACTTACATTTAAGATTTGGGTAATCTATACCTTGCAATTCTTTCAGATTATTACAGTTAAGTACTGAAAATCTCTAAAGTTTAATTGTAAGGGATCTAAGTGGGGTTTTGTGCTCTTTTGTAACTTGACCAGGGGCTGCGCTCTCCATATCTGCTTTTAATGTAACTCAAAGTTCAAAACTGTTGATTTCTTTGGTCAATTTTTTTATGCAGAGAAAGCAAAACAAAATACATCAGCTGTAAAATACCAGCTGTGAATGCATGATGTATTTAAATGAGTGAATGGTTCAGATTCTGTGCTCCTCTTTGTGTCCTTCAAACCTGCTTTTGTTAACCAAATTAAATTTGAGTGTTTTGCAATATAGGTCATCTTCGGTTAGTCAGATTTACAGGAAGTCAAATCGTATGATGAGCGTGTTGTACAGAAAAGAGCAGCATAAAGACGTCCAGTAAATGGGACTTTGATATGTACAGCTCACATAATTTCTTTCTTAACTAAGCATTGAAAAACAGAAGTCTGTATTTTAAGTTCAACACATGGAGCTGACTTCATGTGTTTCTTTATATCCACATCAGTTCTACAGTTGCTCCGTGCAACTTCTGTCTCCAGGTTCCTCAACCACCTGTATTATCACCCTTTTATCATTGATGTAGTGGTGTTAGCTGTACACAGTGATTTACAACAGTTTGACTAGCACACGTAAAAGTAAATCCTTGCTTCAGGGGATTTGCAGATTAAAGGCTTGAGCGGTGCCCATATTCTGAGTTTATAAGAACCAGAATATAGAAAAAGCACTATATACTACCAAAAAGTGTTAGAGTTGCATGCTCTGCAGCATTTCCATGACTGGGATCAGTTCCTCGGTTTCTTCACCACACCCCCTCTCAGTTCCTTACCCTCTGCATGGCACGTTTGTTTTGTGCCCTCCCTTTGCATGTAGCTTGCACAGCTTTATTATCCCATGCACACAGCCTTCCGTAGAACTTGGCCAGCTATGTCTTCTTACTGGGGAATCCTGGCTGAGAAGAATAATGATAATGAGATGAGAATATAGATATCACATTGCTTTGAGTAACTGCATGGCGACCACTTTTGCCAAGAGCTGATTGTGAACACAGCCCTTGGTCTTTCCAGAGCAGGCTCAGTGATGGCTGACAGAGTGAGATCGCTGCCAACTGCAAATTTTGTGAACTAAAACAATGATTATATTACAATGGACTAGAATTCTAATTGCAGCTAAATGCTTGTTTTCTGTGCCCTCCCTCTGCTCTGGCCTCATCTCTAATTCTTAAAGCAGGAGCTAGCATGTACCATTGATCCTTCTGAATTGTGCTGAGAGAGTAAAGCTGCCTATTGATGCATTTAACTTCTTTGAATGAATGATGCTTTATAATGACTGAACAATCCAGACTCCCTTTCATCTCCTTACGTGCTAGTTTTTGATATTCAGTATGTGTATTAGAGCATAGTGCATCATATGAAATGGAATATTATAACCGACTTCTTCGCATTTGGGAGGGGAGAGCCAAGTGGTGGGATTAGAATGGCTGCTTCCCGGAGGCAGGTTCAAACTGCCTTTATATTGTGCTCTGTGTCAAGGATATGTAGTGTCTGGGTAGTGATTTTCATAATAGGCTAATCCTGGTGGAGAGAAAAGAAGAAGAATAAATTCCAAATTGTAATAAGAAGTTATTCAAACAGAGCAATTAGCTTTTTCTTCTCAAACGTATAATACAGAACAACAGATTTTTTTCTTTACCAAACCCTAAATGCAGATGTCTGGCAGGGTAAAGTAGCCAACTGATGAGAGATACACAAAGTCATGAGGAAATACTGCAAGCGAACCAGTTTACAATTCATCCTTCAGAAAATAGCTTTTGTTTTTTTCCCAGTTGCTTTCAATTATTAGGGGTCAAATGATAGTTGATCCCGCCCCCCAAGCTGCCTTCTTTCTTTGAGGATGTGCCCTTCACGTCATGCAGCTGAGACCTGGCATAATTCACTTGACTGTTGTGTTCCCCTCTTCCCTTCTAGCATGGTGTGGGCCATGTTCTCTGTGGCTGAGTATACTAGGAAAAGTGATGTTGAATGTTGCATCTTCCCATCTTCCTGTGGTTCTAATGTAACATGAGAGCAAGAGACACTAAAAGCACCCGCCTTTGTTAATTATTATTTTTTTCCTGGAGCTTGCTAATTAAATCATTAAAATTTTATCTTCGCTTAACCATGGATAAAGCCTTTTGAAACATTTAATTAGTATGCTGCAAGAGATACATGTGAAACCAAAAGCATTTATATGGTGTGAATGACTAAGAAAGATAGATTGAGAAAAAGAATATATGAGAATGCATTTCCTTGCAACAAAGCTGCCCATACTTCTAAACAGGCTATAGATAAAATTACACTGTTGGCAGTAGGTGCAATTCCAATTGAGACAGTGGCACTCACACGAGAATACCAATAGCTAACCCATAGATTTCAGTGCAAATATATTATAAATATCTTTTGCATTGCCATGTGCCGTGGTTTTCCTTTAGGAGCACAGTGAGAGAAGTTGTGCGCAGTGATGGAACTTGTGCACCTCAGTCAGGTACTGCGAAGGTGTTCTCTGGCATAAGCTCAAACAATGCAATGGCGTTGAAAGTCAGGGCGGTTTCTGTGTACTGACCTAGGAGCAAAAGTTGTATACTATGCAGAAGGAGATTTTAACTTCATGATACGGTATAAGATTGCAGAGAGATGGGTTTCTTCTCCAAGGCTTATTTTAGGAGTGTCTTAGACAAAGAAAGGAACTGTAATTGTGGTCATAACATTTTTATGCCCCATACAATAATTTTGCTATCCATATCATATTTGTTCTGTGATTCCTTCACCTATTTTATAGGGAAAAAAAGCCTGGCAGTACAATTAGGCAGAATAGAAGAATTCCAGTCTTTCAAAAACATTTGCAAGAAATAGCAAGAATAGCCTTTACTGACTGGCACTGATACGTAATTCTGGGGTAATGTCTGACACACGAATCAAAGTCTGTGCTTGAAGTTGGAGTGGAGTTCTAATCTGAGTCTCATCAATCTCCAGTGAATACCAGTCTGTTGTATATGGGAACTACTATATTACACCGGAGAAAGGTGGGAAATAGTCCCTAAGCAAGCATATATTATATTGTAGGAAACTTTGGGACATGCAGTATGGCGATTTCCAATTCTATTCTGAGTGTTGTGAATCCGACTTCTTTGGGACAGTTTTATTCAAGTAAGGAGGAAAGATCAAGAAAGGCTCATTAGTCTATAGCTGCTTTTCCATCTCCTCTCAAAGGGGAGTATTTTTTATTTTCTTTTTTAACTGCACCTCTGTTCTTTCCATAAATAAATTTCTTCCTGGCTGTTTTGCTGACAGACTGGCCTCCTCCAGGCATTTCTCATATGTCAAAAAAGTTGCAAGAGTTGTGCAGGAAACAGCATTAAATTAGAATGAAGAAGAAAAACAATTTTGTTTTTGCTCTCCTTTTCCCTATCTAACCTAAACACTGCCTTTACTAAAATCTTATAAGGTCTGCAGATATCAAAACATCTTGCAAAACATCATCGCTGTTATTGTGTGAGGTTATAGAAGTGCTGTAATAGGGATGTGCGCCTGTCAGCTCTAACAATGCATAATGATACAGTACTCTATTTAGAAATGGCAATGACAGCTATTAACCTATTCTGTTTGTTATAGGATAATAGTGGAGAGTAATCCCTTGATTTTGGTTAAGCACCACGAGAGTTTAATGCTGCCCTAGAAGATAGAACCACTGGATTCATTTAAAGGAAATCGCAAAATACATTTTGCCTACATCTTTATTTTTAAAATTCTATATTCAGACCTATAGTTCTGCAGCTTGGACCAAGATTAAAATTCACTGGTGAAAAAGAGTGAGCTTACTTAGTTTTGTTTGATCTGTACTTTTCAGTTCTCAGTTCAGGCATTCATTTTTTTTTCTTCAGTGAAACTTGATTTGCAGTTAGTCCTGAATTCTCTGCATCTTAATTCATCAGTGAAGCTGTAACTCTGACCAAGCAAGACAATCTGGGCTGAAGAAAAAAAAAAAGCCTACCTTTTTTTTTGCATTCCATACTGGTTGTTGAAGTCAGGGATTTCCAACTAAACTCACCGTTCTTTCCACTGATCTGAAAGTAAGTCATACGTTTGCTAATGCAAACCAGATAATAATGAATTTCCATTTTCATTCAGCCTTTCTTTTCTGAAGCTGTATACAGTGGTACGAATCTGAGATAACTTGCCTTGAATTATAAAAACCTTTTCATGTGACAGGAAAAATACTTCAGGTAAATTTAAGTCAGCTTTTCCTTCTTTGACCCAGTATAGACTGAGACTACAGACATCATTAGGCATGGCTAGCCATTGCATCAGCTCTACGCATATTGTGATGTGGCACGACGCAGACATGTCCCATTTCACCTAAGAGGGGTGGCTAGATGGAAGCCTGGGAACAGCAGAGACACCACCATCCCCAGCTCCCAGCATCTCTCTGCCTCTGGATCACAGCTGGTTCATTATGCAGGCAGACTTGAGAACAAAGGGTACCCAGCACATGATTGTCTGCAGTTCACCATTTAGGCATGTCCTATATTTTCCCTCTCCATGTATAGAATTAGCTAATGATCCCAGTCAGTGTACGCAACTGAACTGTAACCACCAGAATTGAGAAGGTCACCAGTGTACTCTGTTCCCATCAGCCTGGAGAAGGAAGATGGGACCCTATCTCCAGAAAAAACTCTGCAGTATCCAATATCATCTTTATAATGGTTTTATTTTGTTTCTGCCAGAAACTTATTCAAATCTGCTCTTCACAAGCAGAATTTGTTAGTGTGATGTAAAGTGTAATTACCTTGCACCAGGCTGCTTGAAAATCGAAACTCAGAAATATCTAGCTGGTATTTTCATCAGGTTCTTCTGTATTCCTCCTCCCAAAAAATCCTTTGTTCCAAATAAAGGAGATTGGAATGATTTAAAAAAAAAAAAAAAAGCCAAACAAGAAAATCCATTTGCAGTCCCTCCGAGATTTACACTGCTTGTGCATTCTGTCATTGGTGTATTTATTCATATTGGAGTCAGAGGCTCACAATAGAGCAGCTAAATATCAGCACAACACAGCTGCAGACTCCAGCAGTATATATGGTCATTTATAAATTGCTGATCAAATTCTATCTGGAATGACATTTATGCAATACTATTGACTTAAATAGGGTTGTCTGAAAGTACTAAGGACAGAACGTGCCCCCTCAGATCTTTCATAATGTTGAGACAGTTATCCTTTGATGACATCAGTTTCCCCACATGGGAAGAAGTCATGGAAGTTTCCCTACATCATGGAAGAAGCAATACAAAACACTGTTATATGTTCTTTTTTGCCACACAGATAAAAATACTATGCTCATATCTGGTTTGTGATGTGGTTTATTTTGGGGGAATCGCATCGTAAGTATCAAGAGAACTGGTTGCCCTTTCCTTTATTTTCCCTAACTGGAATACACTCTCGGGATGCATCTGGATTTTATTTCTGAAAGAGGAGCTTCCTGCTTGCCCAGCTGACATGTCCTCTACTTGAGAACTATTCTCTTTCCTGTTATGATCATCCAGTAACAGAGTTGGTCAGGATGACTGCAGTGTCATTGCAGCTCCTAAGGCTTGGGAGCATTCTGGAGATCCCAGGCTGTTCCTAAGACATGCTGCTAAGTATTTCTCCTGCTCTACAGGCACCATCTGCTATCAACGGGCAAGGTACTGCTCTTCCTGAGCAGACACTAGTGTTCTGCAACCAAGGATCCTGACTGATCTGTTCTGTCTGTACCACAAAGGTGGTGTAGGGATGGATGAACTAACTGTAGGACTAGGACCTTTTAATGCTGCAAGTTGTTGCTTTCTTGGGAACATTTCAAACATGAGTACACATTTGTTTTTATTCAGGAATCTCAGCAGGCTTTTCCCTGAGTTGGCAACAGAATGTTCTTACAAGTCAGTGGGGATAGGGCTTTTGTTGTTATTCTTGATCTACTCTTTACTAACAGCGGCTACTGAGAGAACAGTGTAGGTGCAGCCATGGTAGGTGCATCCAGGCAGTTTTGTGACTGCATTCAATGAGAACAAAAAGTGTTTTGCAAGTTTCCTTCTCTCTTTCTTTTGGGAAGAAACTATCCCACTATCAAACTGAGATGCTCAAGGTTTCGCCCACCAGGAAGAATAGCCTTGGAAGGATCCGCAGGCTCAACAAGCACGTGTTGAAGCAGGATTCACTCTAAAGTGCAGAGATCCTTCTTTTGGAAATGGTTTTTGAGCTTACAGGTCACGTTGAGGTGAGTAATATTGACATGAGTAATGTGAAAGTTTACAGCAACGTTCTGTAATTGCAAATTCTGTTCCACTGAGCTAAAACTGGATTATTCAGATAACAAGATTCTCTGACTTCAAGATCTTTGGAGCATGATAGGGATGGAGGAAAATCTACTAACTACTTGCTGTTGACAGGAAGACACCTGGCCCATTCCCCTAACTTGGCAGATATGTCAAATTTGAATTATTCACCTGTTTTAGTGACTTATTTTGCCATGAACTCAGAGCCATCGCTGTGCAATTACCATTTCTTCTCTGCATGCTTAAAATACGAAAGCTCAGTGTTTGCGCTCTGCTTTGCATCAGGTAACTTTCTGAGTCTGATAAGGAAATCAAATTCCAGCCTCTCAAGTAGTTTTATCTATTTGCAAGTTTTGCAATCCCCTCCTCTCATTCCAATGTGGCAGGCTGTCTTGCTAACAAGTGACTACCTCGCTTAACAAAACAAAACAAAAAAATCACAACTTTTGCAGAGCTCATACATATCTGTAGATCTTCCATTTATTTAATTTTTTCATTTCTTTTTCAGAATAAGGATTTTGCTGGTGAATTATTTATATGACAACAGGAAATGAGAGGGGGAGTGGTGTAAAAATTTTCCATAAAAACCTCATGCAGTTTTCAGTAGAGCTCAGTAAAAGCACTTTTTTTCATTTCTGTGCAAGTTTCATTTGTATTTCGTCACTAGAGAAAGCTGCCACTGATTCAATTTAAATATTTATACAGTCTTAAGATATATGCACACATTATGAGAGCCGTACATTAAGGAAGTTTATCTCCAAATAAAGAGTGGGAAAGGATGTGTCTACAAACATCAACAGATTCCTTCTTTGCTAATTACCAGCACCTGCAGCAGAACTAACTTTTCACTGCAACTAAAGTAAGCAGGATGGTGAAGTAGATCTTGGAAAGAAAGGCACAGAATTCAGGCATGCTTGGAAGGAAAAGGGAATTACTATAAGTTATTTCAAAATAAATAATACAAACACTGTCTTGCCATACAGTTTTGTATCTGACAAGATTTAGATTTAGATTTTACAATATTAGTTAATAATAATGAAAAGGAAACATTGAGTACATGTGAAAATAATTTGAATGTCAAGGAGTATTTTCCATCCCTTGTTCATCTGCTGGCATACTGTGTTTATAATAAAACATTACTCCCATTCAATTATAAGTATTTTCTGAATCTTCTTTTTAAATGGTAGAAAACAGGGATTGACAGTAAGCTATTCTAAATTGCAATGTAAATGTAAATGCCAAAGCTCCATCCTAGTGTTCAGTTTCTGAGTATGTAACCAAATAAGCAACTCATTTCCTCAACCTATAACCCTTGCACCACATTTGTAATGCTTACTTTTGTAAATTATTATAATGTACCTATGCTTCCCAATATTAAATTTTTTATAAAATACATTGCATCTGTATTTCTCCTTTTTATTCCTTTACAGTATTTTTAGATGGATAGTATTTCTAAGAACTTTGCTTGACAACTAAGTGCATTAGTGTATGCTACTGTGATACTTATTTTATAATGTAATTATATTATCTTTGGGTTCATATGTATCACCATTGCAAATGTTATTCCACAACTCCTCTATGTGTGGTTTTTTTCCTGGTGCTTCTTAAGGCACACACTTATCTTGACTATAGGACTGCATTGTTAAGCAGATGATATCAGCTAAATTGAGCTTGCCCTGTGTGAGTACTGTAACAGATAAAAGAAATAACACATTCATTTAGCAGGATGGATCTGTTGCTGCCACTCACCTGAACTTCATTTGAAATTGGGGTCATTTAGCAGTGAGACTTGGAGTAAATAGAGGCAACCAGGATATCAAAGTTTTTGGGCAGCTTCTAACCTGTGAGGTTTTGACTGTGAGGTTAAAGCTATGCAGAATTTCTTAATCTCATAGGCACGCTCAAATGCTTGCTAACCTAAAAATTCTGAAGTGCCTTGAAAGAATCACTTCATGAAATGTAGTGGATAGGTCCTTCAGAAAAATAATGGTAAAACTCCACCTCAACAAATGAAGGTATACTTTCTTTAGATTTTATTTGTTAAACTAGTAGTATGAATGCATTCTTGACTCCAGGGCCATTAGGTGGCACACTTGGGCTATGGGTTTGGCAGGGCATGCCATGAAGTTGTGTGTGGAACACAAAATACAACTGATTAATCCCACATCTTTTAATCTATAGGGAATGAAGCAGGGGGAATGCAATAAAATGATATTTAGGCATGAGGTGGTGTAAAGATTTTGCCAACTGGAAACCTATGAGCTTTCTCCGTCTTTCTTTTTAGGGCATTAGCAAAGTGATGTCTCCAAGTGATGTCTCCAGGAATCTTACACTACTTGTATGGATTTCATTACTGCATTAGTTGAATTCTTAGGTGTACTCAAGTGCACAACTTGCAGTGAAACCAATGTGAGTTAGATGGACATATACTTGTGAAGATCTCCAAATGCTTAGAAAAGGGCTCTTGTTTTGTTGTTTAAGAAACAAATAGGTCAACAAGAACTTAATTATTTAAATTTTCTCCAGTTAGAAAGTATATTTTTGGTATGACTGTGCCATAGGAGTTACATAAACTGTAGAAAAATGCATCCTTGGAATTACATAGTGTTGTTATACAGGGTCTAGTATTTCTAAACTTTGTGGAATTTGAGTAGCACAATTTCTGAGGTGAGGAAACTGAGAAATTAATACAGAATAATGTTTTATTTCTATCTGTGAAACCTTTTGGCCAATCGCATCCCAATTGCTGAACTCTAGGCCAGACACCTGGGATTTCACAAGCATGTGGATTTTTTATTCTCTAAGCAATGCAGCACCAATATGAAAGTAGAGTTCTGGGATGACATCTTCATGGCATCTTGCATCTTTTGGGTTTTGATCATATGATCATAGAATCATAGAATAGTTTGGGATGGAAGGGACCTTTAAAGGTCATCTAGTCCAACCCCTCTGCCATGAGCAGGGACATCTTCAACTAGATCAGGTTGCTCAGAACCCCGTCCAACCTGACCTTGAATGTTTCCAGGGATGGGGCATCTACCACCTCTCCAGGCAACCTGGGCCAGTGATTCACCACCCTCATTGTAAAAGATTTCTTCCTTATATCTAGTCTAAATCTCCTCTCTTTTAGTTTAAAACCATTACGCCTTATCCTATCACAACTGGCCCTGCTAAAAGTGTGTCTCCATCTTTCCTGTAGGCCCCCTTTAAGTACTCTAAGGCTGCAATAAGGTCTCCCGGGAGCCTTCTCTTCTCCAGGCTGAACAACCCCAACTCTCTCAGCCTCACCTCATAGCAGAGGTGCTCCAGCCCCCTGTTCATTTTTGTGGCATCCTCTGGACCCGCTCCAACAGGTCCATGTACTTCTTATGTTGGGGGCTCCACAGCTGGACACAGTACTCCAGGTGGGATCTCCCCAGAGCGGAGTAGAGGGGCAGAATCACCTCCTTTGACCTGCTGGCCACACTTCTTTTGATGCAGCCCAGCATGCAGTTGGCTTTCTGGGCTGTGAGCACACATTGTCAGCTCATATCCAGCTTTTCATCCACCAGAACCCCCACGTCCTTCTCGTCAGGGCTGCTCTCCATCCCTTCATTCCCCAGCCTGTACTGATACCAGGGCTTGTCCTGACCTAGGTACAGGACCCTACAGTTGGCCTTGTTGAACCTTGAGGTTCACACAGACCCACTTCTTGAGCTTGTTCAGGTCCCTATGGATGGTTACTTTGCTCTAGTTGGTATTTGTTCCCAGTTTTCATTAATAACAGAATGAGCTGCAGAAATGACATCTGAAGGACCCAACGTTGTGCTGACTGTTGTCCCAGGGATGATTCCTAGTGCAATCTAAGGAAGTGTGTGTATTCCTGGGATGTCTAATGGAGTATCCATTTTCATTGGAATGAGAAAGGAGTCCAAAAGCTTTAAGTTTGTTTAAAAATCTAGGGGAAGAGGCCATTCATAATGAGGAAAGTCAGTGTGGCTGCACATTCATCTTTTTTTTTTTTTGTTTCTTTTTTTCCCCTTATGCCAGAATGCCTTTAGCTTTCCTCTGGCTTAGTTTTAAGCAGCTATTTTGTATTATATGGCCATACAGTATCTAGAACAATAGGGTCGCACCCAGATGTGACTTGTAGTGCTACTGTATTAAAAAAATGAAAATCAAATAAATAAGAAAAAAAACAGTCTTAGCATATGTGCATGACTCTGACTCTGAGTTTCCATTTTGTCTGGAGAGAGGAGCTTGAGTTACTGTGTGTCCTGCATTTGGCCAGAGCTCTTCATTTACGGTTTTACATCATCTGAAATTCCTTTTGAATATGATTGCACACACATTCTCACCTATCTGCATTCTGATGTGAGAATTAGGTGCTCTGCTTATATGGACTCTGGAATATTTACATTGAAAATTCCACAGGTTTGGGCGGATGTTTGTGCATGACAAGAAATGAGTGGTGTTGCGGTTGTTTGATGAAGGTGTAATACAAGTTTAGTTAGCATGGATGTATTATGATTTCAAATTCTTCTGGCAATAAGAATCAGTTTCCAGGGAGTATCTTGATGGGGAGTGTAAACAAACAATTAAGTGTACAAATAACTTGGTATTGCTTTTCATTGGTAAGGAAGGATTTTTAATTTATGATCAGGTTACAGCTACTAATTTAAAGCTCTTAAAACATTTAGAAGGAATTATTTGATATATTAAAATACTTGAAGAAATAAGCCTAGAAAGTGGTAGTTTTACTAATTCACCATTCATAATCTCTCTGATGCTTCTGACCTCATTAGAAATAAGTAGTGTTATGGTACAGGCTGAAGTAAGGCAAGGATCAATAAAGACAAGAACAGTGTCCAAATGATAAAAGTTTCCATCTAGCTGCTCCTCTCTCCAATTTCCTTACCGCAAGTAGCCTCTCTAGGAGAGGTAACGGTCCAGCAGTGAAATATACTATAAACTTGAGAAAGATGAATGATTCTTGTAATTTCTATCATAAATCTGCCACACACAGAAACAGGGTGGAATTCAAGCTCTGTTTTAATGATGACCGAAGAGGGAATCTGCAGGAGTGCCACATGTTTGGATTTTGGTGTGTTGACACAGGGCCTATGGCATGAATAGGAGGCAAGCTACAAATGTCAGTCCCAAAATATATTGAAAAATATGAGTTAGGAAGAAGCACTTTAGGACTGAAATAGGAGTGAGTGCTCCGGACCCAGAAAGGAACACATTGCTAAGCACAATGGTTTACTGGAAAGACGAGTGGTACTGCTTACGATATGTTAGCAGAGTTGGTGAAGCTGGGTCTTAGATGAGTTTCAAATCATGATTAAGGAGCTTTAGCAGAGCTCCTGAGGACTAAATAAATTTCCTAAAAATACAACATATGTCATTGTGTGGAAGACATTTGAAGCTTTTTATTCTGAAAGCGAGAAATGTTACCTTTTACTCTATTTGTATGAGAAAAGGAAGAACATAAACTAATTGGTATGCAAATAGTGATTGATCCTGACCCAGTTCTTAGCTGTCACTTGTCATCCTCTCAGAGAATCAAGCCATTGTTCCAGTTCACATAGCTAATATTTACACAACCTGGGATGACAGCAGGAGGGAAGTTCATGTCCTGAGCTCTTGCCCACTCCCACCATCTTGCATTTTAGTGAAATGCCTCTTTACACTTAGCACCTTTGCTTTGAAACTTTTCATCTGGGTCTTTCTCCCTGCGTATGGCCAGTAGAACATCTAATTTGATATGGACTCAACAGCCTACGTGCTAAAAACATGCTGAACGCTCTAGCCAGAGAAAAGCAACTTTCTAGGGAATAATTGTCACAGAGTCCTGGCTTCTGGTGTGTCACAGGGCAGCACAGCTGAGAACGCTGGACTTGCTCTTCCTATGAGAAGACAAGATCTCAGAGACCCAGATATTAGGGTGAAGATGATTTACACTGTATGACCTTCATTACTTAATAATGCACTAATTATTTTGATCACCCCCTGAGAAATTCTCCAGTAGTATGAAGTGCCAAAAGAAATGACAGCCTTTTTTTTTTTTTTTTTTTGAGATCTGCCAAAGGATATTTTGGTGGATATTGTGATGAAGAATGTTCCATGGACAGAAACGACTCTGTTTCCGATGTAAGTGTTCTGCAGTCAGTGGACTGAGAGCAGGGATTAATTTTGCCTGCTCTTTTGGAGAGGTGATATCCCCTCCTCACTCGCTGTGTGTGCAGAGGCTCTGGGCTCAGATGAACTGCGGCACGAGCACTGCAGCAGCTCTGCAACATCACAGGCAGGGCAGGAGCTGCCTGTGCAGAACTCCGGGTTAAGAACTGCCTGGTTTGAACATATGCATTTCTAAATATGATATATTTGTGTCTCACATTTTTTTTCCAACATGGAAAGGAGGAGGCTTTATTTCAGTGATATATTTTGGTGGCATATGCCATGGCTTTCTTCCACAGATGCTATCACCACCAACATGTTACAAAAATACTCATTTTCTTTCTATGACTGCTCACAAGAAGCCTGAACCTCTCATAACTATTCAAAGAGATTTGTAGAGGAAATCCATACTCTTATGCTATATTTGGATGAAGTCAGCATTGTGCAACTCCTCTTCTGTACATTCATTTCAGCTTGTCGTATTTAGATGCAACTGTTCCTCCTGGAATTTTATTATGGACATAGTGTCGCTGCATTACTGAACCATTCTGCCGGTCTGTGTAGTACTGGTACAGCATCGGCTTGTCCTGTGTTGCAACACAGTCAGTCTTCCAACAGGACAAGTTATAAAATGCTTCCTTCTTTGCTGTTGGTACTTTGTGCGCATACACGTGCACACAAACGCACAAGCACCATGCGGTTTCTGTATGTTTTGTATTTGACGTGCGGTAGCTGTACATGCTGTGCACCTTTGGGCATTATTAACAATAACTTATTAAAAAATTGTAGGTGAAGAAAGCAACTATGTTTGTAACAGCAAATATGTGTCCAGCAATCAAGTACATAGTATTAAAATAATGAGCAAAAATGCCTGTAGTGATATCCAATAGTAGAATAGTTGTTGCTTTTTTGGTACCGTGTTGGAGTGGCAGAGGGGAAATGGTGATGAAGATAAGGATAAATACTAGTGGCTGTGTGGCATTCCTGATGCACTGCTTGAGGGCTGATAACAGGCTTGGGTTTAGAATTAGTAGAGAAAGTCTATAAATCAGGCAAGTGCTTGGAAATTCTGATCTTATATGTTTGGCCTCTGGGATTTATTTTTGTTTGTTTGTTTTTTTATTGATTTACAGATAGTTAATGGCTTGCTGGAATTTACTCTTAGTCTGATGTGGGTTGTAGGAATATAGTAGAAGGGAGGTACCTCCTCCTTTCAAATCCCAAAGATGCTGGAGGTTAAACCCTTGTAAAAAATATGCAACAAAGGAGCGTTAGGAACAAATTGCCCTCTATTTTCTGATCTCTGTCAACTCACATAGGTCCAGGTTATAAAAATTGAATGCCTCCTGTATCATGGGTAGATTATTATCCATGGACTGGAATGATTGCTGTCACTGTCTTATCTGTGATTTCCTTTTCCAAATTTCAGTCGCTTTGCTTTAGCAAATGACAAGTAAGAGTTGATACTGAACATCATAGAAATTTCTATTGTGTAGTCTACATACTAATTCTGTGAATAACTAAGTGAAAACTTTACTCCCACATTTGGAAATCTTATCTTCATTCTTTTGGCCTTTGGTCATTGTGTGCATTCTTAAGGAACAGAAATTTTTGTCTTCCTCCTCTTTTTACTTCTGAATCCTCTTGCAGTTCAGAAAAAGAAAGTGCTAAGATATGAGACGTTTTCCTCTTCTGCTTTCAGATATTATTTTAAAGTAAACATCACGCCTCATCAGATCAGAGATTCATTACATTCCTACTAAAGGAAATGGGATTTAAGGATATACTCAAATTTAAGAACTTGATTACATTTGCTCAGACATGACTTTAGTAAGCACCATCTATCCTTGAGTAAGACAGAAAGGTTGTAGAATTAAAAATACAGTAAATCATACTTTTCAACAGTTTCTGAAAGAGCTACAGAGCTACACTCTTCAGAGCTTCAGTGAGTCCAGAGCATCTGATTCCCTTAGTTGCCTTTGAAATCTGTACTACTGGGGATAAGGGACAATACACCCTTTCAAATGAATCAAGGATGCAAAAGCAACCTCAGCTGTGTCGTTCTTGGGCTATGAGGTGATTAGTTTTACAGCCCTGTTTTTCTTACACTAGCTTGGGGAATGGAGCATTATTCATTGCAATGTTGTGCAGAGCTCCAGAAAAAGCCCTTGTAATTCCTCCGTATGCCGTTATACACCTAAATCAGTATTCATCCCGAAGGTGTGCTCATTGATTGCAAAATGTCATGTACGAGAATATCAGAACTCTCCAGAAATACTTGGAGGAGCCAGGAGCAGTGAAAGGCAACGGACTTGGGTATGTCCAGGGTATGTCATTGAGTTAGCAGAGTAAACAGTTGCAGTAGCACTAAAATGCTGATAACTGCACAGCAATTGTACCAACGTCTTGTCTGAAATACAAAGCTGGTCAGGTCTTAATTACAGAGCTGTAATTTATGCTTTGGATTTGGTTGACACAATCCACTGGATCCTCTCTCCCATAGTTTAGGATGTCACCAGAGGCCCTAATAGAATTAGAGCCCTTGATTCACAGCACCTTTTATTATATGAGCGTACACGCACACGCATTTTTTTATACCTACTATAAAGTTAAGAGTGAACTTAAGGCCCAAGCTGAAATGGAATTAAATTCCTGTGAAAATAATGGGTTATACAAAGAATACTTTATTAGAATTGAATTGTTTGGTGTCTGTCAATTCAAACATATGCTTTGAGAACAATCGCAGCTCTGAATGATTGTAATGGTTCCTTGCTTGCAATCTAAAATGAAAAAAAAACAAGCACAAAATCACACTCCTTGAACAAAGCATGGGGAAGTGGAATTTAGGTAGGGAAGGATGACATGGAACCTTGCAGGTTTGAGTACATCACCTTGGAGGGGAACTGCTCATCCCATTGTGGACTAGAATAACTGCTGCTGTCTAAACGTGTTAATGTGACGGTTATCGGTCCTGGGATCTAGGTAAGTGAGGTTCCAAGGAACAGTTTGGTGGTTGCATAGCTTATAAGTAGGAGAACCCAATGTGAGTTCTGCAAGTCTTCCCCCGTGTACATGACAACCACTCACACTAACTTGTGTTTGGTCTGTACCATAGTATTAAAGATTTCAAAAATGTTGATTCTCAGGTCTCTATGAGGATGAAGTGTACATTGTGAGATCCCATACTTTGCAAAACAGTAGATTTTTAAATCTGTCAGTGGTTCTGCATTAAGATACTCACTACAGACATAGTGTCATTTGATTAAGAAATTAACTCTACACCAGGAAGAAAAAAATATTTTTTGGTGGGCATTTCCGATTAAATAAAAAAGCAGCAGTACGTAACCGCTTCATGCCTTAGCAGATTAGAAATTGTGCTACTGGTGATACCTCAGTAGTTGTGAAGGTGAAGTATAAGAGGTTTGCTTGGCCATGTGATGGCAGAAATGTGAAAATGTATGCGTTGGTCATTGGGTGTAAAACCAAAACTGCCAGTGATCAGCACTAACTTTGATTTTCACAGCTTTTGTCAGTTTTAAGTTGCCTTTATAATGATGTTTTAACATAGTTTTCCAAAAGTAATAGAATCATGGAGAAGAAATGATACCATATGTCACATAAACCTGGATGTAAGAGGTACAATACTGCAGTAATGGGGCTTCCAACCTGCTGGGATGCCTTTGTAAATGGAAATTGATTTTCTCAAGGATTCTTTACTGGGTGAAATAAATTAAATATACATTTAGTTTTACCAGTTTAAAAACCTCTTTGTTAAAATAAGAACAGTGATATAGAGACACGTTCTAATAAATTAAAGCAAGATAAATTATATCCAGCAGCTTGCTGAATACCTCAACTTATGAGGTTTTTTAAAATCTGAAGAATACAATAGGGGCCTCACAGGAAGATAGCCTGCGGATGTCACTGAAACAGTTTGACTAGTTATAGATTATTTTGGCTTTGATTCTGTGACTGTGTGTCTAGGCTCTTTTTTCCTCCTTTGCTTTATGCTTTTAATTTGATGGGACTTTTCTTGTGAATATTTGAGTTGGAGTCAGTTTGGTTTTAGGTCAATAGGCCCAAGTATGACCTTAGAAATTAGAGAGTCGACCTCAAAATGGTACACAGTTTCTACTCAGACACATAAAGATAATAGGTTTTTAGGACACAGATGAAACTGTTGTACTCATTTTGCTGGTATAATTTACTGCATTAATGATCAAAAAAAGAGTGAAAAAAACCAAAGTAAAAATGTTAATTTCAAGCACCATTACAGAAATACAATACAATAAAATAAAAAAATCAGATAAATGTTCATTTGCTGTAAACTGATGGTTGTTAAGAGCCCATTGCCCTAAAGCAAGTTATGCTTGTAGCTGCAGAAGGCCTAGGTCACCATCATTTGTGAAATGTGGACTACTTAATGGGGACTTTTGTTAATGTTTTAATAGAAAAAGGGGGTTATTTAAATAGTGTTTCTTCAATAATGAAGAGTCGTCATTGTTATGGTGATTGTGTTAATACACTGCTGCCCGTGTCTTTAGTGGCTAAGACATCCTTGAATAAATATAACAGACTAATGTCTCAGTGTAACTCAACAGTTGGTGTCTTCTGCATCCCAGCCTGGTGCTGGGTAGCCAGTCCTCCAGCTCCAGTTGCTCCTGTTCATGGTCCTACTTGTGGAGCTCTCCCTTTCAGCCCTGGCTGTTGCAGCACATGGGGTTTGAGCTGTACTTAAAGGGCACTTGGAAGCCCTGGTATAACCCATGTCCGTTGACTGACTCTGTGCCCGTTTGCTGGTAGAGCTCATTCTCTCGCTGGAGGTGGACTCACGTATTCTGCTTTACTTGTAACTGGTTCAAATGTTCTTGCATCATTTAACTATCACAGTAACATAACTCTATCTCCTCAAGTCCAAGATTGAACTGCAATCCCTGACAAAGTTCACATGGATAAAAAATTGACAGTAGTCAGTGACAACAGTATATTTTTCTGTAGCTGCTTCCCTCTGATGAAAATTATGTATAAAGCAGAAAGTGAGCAAAACCAAGTATAAGGGGCATTTAGGGTTAAAACCAAGTAGTATTTGTTGAAACGTGCGTCCTTTGAGATTTTGGTCTTTGCAGCATTAGTCAACTCAAAATAAGTCTCAGAGCTGTTTCTCCGGAAGGCACCTTAACTGTTCAAATTTATTTAAAAACTGAGGTATGACAAGCTTGCTCAGGTTAAAGCTGTGTGTATTTACATCTCAGGCTGAATCTGAGTCTTGTTAATCATTTGGTTTGCATTGCTTACAAATATCTAAAAATCAGTCAGATTTTTTTTTTAAAAAAGCTAGCTGTTGAGTACTGAAGGTATAGTAGGAGAAATGTAATTTGGAGTAAATACATTTTTTAAATATAATAACTTCTCCAGTGCTCTTTTGCATACCAAACAGACCTAGTGACACTTCTGATATACTTCATGCATTCTGACATTTTTACATTTTCAGCCAGATAAACATGCAATACGCAGCAGAAGTGATTGTATTAGCTTCTTAGTTTCTGCACTGCCTATTGTATTAAATAATAGCATAGAAAAATAAAATAAATCCAGTGCATGCATATTGGAGTAGAATAATAATTATGTGCATAAGTCCAGACCTTCTGGGAGAAGCCAGGCTCCACGTTCAGTAAATACGTGCTCCTGTGCTGTGGAAAAAGAAGGAAATTTATGTCTGTGGCTGAACGAGATGTATCAAGTCCTTTGTGTGGAGGTGCGGACACGGGCATTTCTTGCTGAAGGATTCAAGTGAGCTCAACTGCTCTTCCATGAAGACTTTCACAAAGGAGGCTATGCAGAAGTTGCTCTCTCACTATAAATTAGGGCAGATGATCTGCTTCCTCCAGTCTCCTTTTACATCAGAACTCATCAAATACTCGTTGCTTGGATCTCCTCGCATAAAACACCCCATTGCATAGCAGAAAAGGCCCCACTCACTGTTGAGCGTTTTTACTCATGTCACCAAGGAATACATTTTTCTCAAAGTCCTTTTTATGCAAGATTGAGTACACTTCGCAGATTGTAGGGCTACATGTGCAGACCCCCACCCTGGGGAGCAGCGCACTTGTCACTGGTAATTTGCCCAGGTAGCAAGGAGCTATTTATGCTGAGAAACATCATGCAGGATAGCAAGTTGTTTTCAGAATTAAAGGGTATGGTACCTAATTTTGCATCCTGTTCATTTTTATAGGTGTTTTTGCTGGGATAAGGTAGCAAGTTTAAATGCACTGATTTCTGTGGGGCACTTGGAGTGGAGGTAAGGGTATACTGCAGTTTCATGAACAGGGAAACTACCAGAAAAGTGCAATGGCTTGGGTCTGCAAACCTCTCCACTTTCAGTGTTGTGAAAAGCACAGGAATGGAACAGAACAGTGTAGAATAATATAGAACAGAAGCAAAGCCTTTGCTTTCTTATCTGTTCGTATCCATTTTAACTTCTGAGAATATATTTCCTCTTTAAATGGCAAGAAAAAATAGGCCAGAGAAGCTCATAGAAACCTTAGGAAAGATTTAAAATATTCCATCTGTGAAACTGTTTGCAATTAAAGTATTGACACACAATCAATAAACCTATGAAATTTTACCAGAGATAGCTCTGCAGTAGTTGCAAAATTTGTAGGATAATTAATATTGGAATAGTATGAATTAATTTAATCATAGCATTAAAAGTACATCCATGGAGTTTGGAATTTTTTTGACAGAATAATAAGAAAAACTTAAGAGAGATGAGCATTCTCTCATGATTCTCACATAAGTTTGTGATTTCTAACTTTCTTGGGCATTCTTCAAGTAAAGAAAGCCCAATGATCTCTTGCTGTTACAGGAGTCATTGCTGTCAGGCACTGGGCTGTAAAGAGAAACCTCTTTTTGTTTGTGATTAAATGAATGGAATTGGAAGGGTCCAAGATTATTCCAGGATTTTATTTTGCCACAGGTGCCTGTATGTTTCTTCTAAAATAGTTTTAAATACAGTTTTTAAGCTCATTATGATTTTATTAATTTTGAGGAATTGTTTCAGTGTTGAATATAGGAATTTGGCTACAGGTTTGCATATGCCTCTACCCAGAATATATTTTAAAATGAGATGAAGCAAAAAATTAGGCTTTTTTGACAGTATGACTTTATATTACTAGCAGTAGTTCTGAGGTGATACGCTTATTTATCCTCTCCTATATTTGCTCACAGCTTTCCTGTGAAATATATTGGTGATACAGATAATGACAACAGCAACAGCAAAAAGGGAAGAATGCCTGATCACCACTACCATAACCTGGACCCCTAAAAGAAGTCCTCACCTTGGGAAAAGGAAACTTTAAAAAGAAGCAGTGTTATTTATGCTGCTTACAAACGAGCACACTGGAAGTCAGGGAGCAGCCAAGGTAGTGTCAGTCTCTCAAGGTGTAGATATTAGCTATGGTTGTATTTAAAATTATTTCTAATTGGAGTGTGATCCTGCATATTTTGTACCCCTATGCAAATGCAAAATGCAGATAAGGTTCTTAAAGAGACGTTCAGAATAGCATACAGTTGGAAAACACAGAATGTGAAATCCAGAAGCAGTTGTTTGTTAATTTTGAGTATTCTGTGTGTTTTTTATAGACCCAAAGTGACCTGTTCTTTTATGAACCTAAAGAGAAGACACAAGCTCCCTAGCATCCACTAACTGTTTGGAGACCCAGTCTGTGTGGACTGCTGGGTTTTGTGAATTAACAAATACTCTAAATGAATGCAATAAATATAAATCAGGGATGCTGCATTGCAAAATGGGCTTTGTTCATTTATTTCTGACACGAATGGTTTAGTTTTAATTATTTATAATACTTCACAGTGCATTGGTAAATGTGCTGCAACATATTTTGTAAAAGTAATGAAGTCTTCGAAACAGCAGACCACGGTACAGCTGTGGCACCCTGTGGGTACTGTGGGGAGTGACCACTGCAGGGGGGGCAGAGGGAGAGGGAGGTCACATTCGCTTTAATTTGCTTGTGGTATGGAAGCAACCGCACCCACAGGTTTTATTTCTGTTCCCACTGGCAGACAGAACTGGCACATCAGGTGCAAATAAGAGCTGAGGGCTCACACAAGTGCTTTGCTTCTGAAAGGAGAGCTGCTGCTCGCCCTCCTAGCCCAGACCATGAAGCACACTCAGTGGCTGAATAAATCAGTGTCACATGTGCAGATGGTAGAAATAAGCAAGTTAATACCAAAGCAGCCGAGACAGTTGTGCTGCTGGTTTTTGGGATGACTAAACGGAGACAGCGAACGCCGCGAGTGAGTGGGCATATACGGGAATAGGAAGTTTGAAATTGCAAAGTGTATACATTTTCTGGTTTCGTATTTTCAGATCATTGCCTGCTCCATTAAGTCAGCATTGGGAAACAAGTAGGGACCTGGTTTTGGAGGCAAAGCTACCTTAAATAACCCCAAATCTCTTTCATAACATTTCACATGAGAACTAAGGAATGTAATTGTCTCTTTTCGTGCAGGAACCAGGAAAAAGAGGATGGCAGTTGGAAAGGGGAAAAAAAATCTTAAAAAGAGGAAA
Source organism: Vanellus vanellus (assembly GCF_965231255.1). Classification (NCBI taxonomy): domain Eukaryota; kingdom Metazoa; phylum Chordata; class Aves; order Charadriiformes; family Charadriidae; genus Vanellus; species Vanellus vanellus. The sequence goes on from NC_138919.1 coordinate 16,446,234, forward strand.
ATATAATAATTGACTTTACAGTAAACGCCAAAGAAATGAGCAGAAGTATATTTTAATCCACCTTTTGTTTTATCCATAGCCTGAAAGTTCGCTTTTGATTCTGACTGCTAACTCCTATGAGTTTATAAACTCTAAAACATTCCATTTAAATTTTTGGGGGGTTATTTTTAGTACTTTTTGTGTGTTTGAAGTTATTAGCTATCTGAATAAAAAGCTAATGTATGAGATGACCTGCTCTGCATCCATGTGGAAGTAATGTAAGATATCTGGTGGCAGGGGGTTGATGATACAACTTGCTTGAGGCAGTGAAAAGTCATACAAGCACACCAAGGAAAGAGTCTTATTTTTCCCTCTCATGTGGGAAAAAAGCCAACCCCAAACCCTTTCCTTTTCTCTGTGTCTGTTGTTGTATTGATAATAAAATGGCTAATATCTCACCCTGGATTTGCACAGCTATTTATGAGGTAGGTTCTTTCTCCTTGCTCTCCTGCTGTTTCACACTATAGATATATTCAACACTGGAAATAATCCAGAGAAATTAGTGTCTTCTTTATGATATCACATATATCAATATAAATATGGAGATGCTATACAAAGGCAATCAAATTTAGTCTGGACTTATATGCATGTAAGCGTTTTACTTCTCACTTGTACTTGCAGCCCTTTGCTGCAGCAATCATGTTAATCTCTGATGACTTCGGGGAAGACCAGATATGTTAATGAATAGCACAGCCTGTGTAGGTTCTAAGATCACAGAATTTATGGAATATGCTTTGCGAGCTACTTTATTCTAATGTCTTCCTCGTGAAGCCACCTTCCTGGACTAACATGGGATTTAAAATACAACCCTTGATCCTGATCCTCCAGAGACTTATTAATGGTGTTAATTCTATGCCCTGATACTTCAGTAGGATTGTTCATAGTACGAAAGGGTAAGAACCTACATGAGGCTTTGCAGAATTGAGATCCAGAATGCTAACTTTGTCTTAGTCTTCTTCCTTAATTGTAATAGTGCACTATTTTCGCGGAGAGTTGCCAGCTACCTCAGTTACTGCAGAGCAGCATTTTGTGTTTGTGCGTTGATCCTATAGTCTCTGACTTTACAACCCTGGTATCATCCAGTCACTGAACCTACAGACAGTGCTTATTCTTATTTTCTCTTACTCTCTTTTGCACCACGACAGAATTAATTTTGCTTTGCTTCTGACCATTCCAGCAGCATAGCTGAGTGCTGCCTCCTCCTCCTCCTTTTCCCTTCCACAGGAGCACTTAGTATTCATTAGGAAAAAAAGAAAGGTGCTGTTGTACCCAAAGGTGTCTCCTCCATTGAAAGTCTCACAGTGGCCTAATCTAAATTCTGTAGTCAAAAAGAAGCAGTTGGCCTTTGTCGTGCCCCTTTCTCTGCTCTCAGGGTTGTGCCAGAAAGAATCCTTCCTTACCTTCACCCATCACAGCATATGGGGACATTCTGAATTCAGCTAAAAAGGTAGTATATGCCTCATTCCAGAAATAAGATTTGCCCCGTGTCTGTACCGTGTACTCATTCCACTACGTATCCTGGTACTTCTCCCTGTCACCCCTCCTCTCTTCAAGGACAGCAAGTTCCTACAAGGTGTCCTGTGATGATCCTGCTTTCCTCTAGGCTTATTACAGCAGACGTTGTATTCCTGCTTCCCTATTGTAAAATTGTTGAGATTTATATAAACAAAAGTAGCTGGCCCTGGTACACTGAACTGATGTAAAGCTAAAATGTTACAGATAAGCCTGCAGTAGTTTTGTGGGGGTACCATGTAATGGGCCGATAAACCACACAGTTACGGCTTTCTCAGATGTCATTTACTTTCTCCGGGGCAGGGAAAGCCAATATGGGGTGAGCAGTAATGGTCTCCAGCAACTATAAAAGCGAAATGAAAAGTGACGCTTTTCAACTCAGCAAAAAATAAAAGTAAGCTCTCCTTCTCCACTTCTCTGAACACTTGAGTTTTTGCTTCCAGCCAGGGCTGTCAGTTTAGACCAGACTCAGCAAAGTGAAACCCTCTGCTGAAAGCGTTCTATCATTATCCTACTCTTTCTCCTCGCTTTTTCTTTCTCTTTAATTCATCTTTACTAGGCCTTTATTTACTTACTATCGTATTTATTTTGTTTCTTACACCCAAGGCATCCACAGTGGTTTCCCATATGGAAAAAAGGTTGGACCTTGATTTAAGGATCAAGTTGTGCCATGTCTTATAAGGGCACTTCTGGTTTGCCTGTAGTGAGAATGTCTGTGTCTCTTCTATAGAATTTCAAGGGTTTTTTTTCCACATGTGTAGGTCAATATTACCGAGCTTCTTTCTGTGAGAAAAACAGTAACTGTTGAGAACCTCAGGTGAAGGGCTGATAGAAATGTACAGTACTATTTATAGCAAATGTTATTTCTTAGTTTTTGCTGAGAGCAGAACACTACTGCTCTCTTTAGAAATGTAAACTAATTCCTCGTCTGTTTCAAGAAATCAGTACAAAATCTCCCCCATTGACTGCACGTTTGTATTTTCACCGTTACTGATTCTCCTGCCCCGGCTCAGCAGCCCGTCCTGCCAACGCTTTGTGTCCAAGGTTTGGTTTTCCGTTCTGCCCTTTCACTTTCGTCATCTCAAATGCAATATTCATGTATGATTTTTGACTCCCTGCAGATTCCATATTTAGACCTTTCCCTTCTTCCTTGCTGCCATCCACTTTTCTCTATGAAGCCACCAATACCAGAGTATTTCTCACACATGTTGTAGGCCAGTGACTGCTGTGTGGGTTTTCGACCAGAACCGTGTTCTGTATGTATGAAATAGTTACAAGACAATTTGACTACCCTTCCTTTTCCAGGAGTTTTTTTGCTTCCTTGTCTATACAGACCTATGGAGAGCTATAGCGTTTGGCCAGCAGATCTTCATCTGCTGGCAACTAACGGCTTTCACATCTGTCTTTGCAAAGAATTAAGTTTTCTGAAGCTTATATAGCCGTCTTCGCTGCTCCTCTCGTCTCCTAATCCTGCCTCTTTGCTATGTTATTGCCTAGTTACTTTGCTTGTATTTCCATACACAGGCTGTGTCCAAATGTCAAACATTTTCTACACCTTCTGTATTAAAAAATAAATTAAATGGGATTATAACCCTGTATGGAAGCTTACCCACCCGCTTTCTCATCCGTCGTTAGATTCCAGAAAATTGCAGTCTGTCTCTTTGTTACTGTCATGTGTTGGGTTAACTCTCTGTGCAGAGAATATTTTATATATGCTTGCTATTACAGTAGGATATTCTTTACCGATGTTAATTTTGCTTGTACTACAGCACACTTGAAAGTAAATACACAACTTTTAGAAGTGTTTAAGGATCCTCCAGCGAGTAGTAATTTTAACTAAGTTACAAATGTTCGAGAAGTCTGGTCACGCATTAAAGAGATGACCAGAAATACCTCGCTGGACAAAGCTGGACTCTGACACAGCCATATACTAAACCACTGTTCGTTTCTCATGAGAGGGCTTCTGCTGATGCCTCTCCAGGGTTTGGGTAGTGCTTTGTTTTGGTTTCTGAAGCTGGTCACAGTTCTACCATCTGTCTTATTCGCATCTCTGGCAGGCAGAACCAAAGACAGCACGAGTGTAAAGATTTCCAGCCTGTTAGAAATGCAAGCCTTTTTGTTTCCTTCCCGTTTTACCCTTGCCACTTCTCTTGCCTGCACATGGTCAAAGCACCAGGAGAGGACTTCATGTTTTTCTGTAGTGCTGTGCTTCCTGAAAGTGGGCCCTGAGGCGCTTAAGCTCTGCTGGACTCTGACCCCGATCACATGCAGGAAAATGGTTCCGTTTAATTGCCTCAGGCACCTACCTATTTTTCTTTTTTATTTACTTACTTTTGCATTCATTCCTGTATTGGAAATAATAAGTACTTAATTTAAGAATGTGCTATTACTGAACTAAATTTTTATACAAAAAGACAATTTCTAAATCTAAAAGCCAGAGAAAAAAACAGATTCTGTGTTTCAACTTCTCCTTCCAACATTTTATCTAGCAGCCACCAGAGTCAGGCTCTGTAAGAACAGAATAGGACACAGATTTCAGAGAACACTTACTGGGAAACCAATTCCCTAATGTGTCAGTGTAAAAGTGACAGTTTTCTGAGTACCTGAGCTCTCAGCCTTCATGACAACCTGTCGTCAATTTGTTAGTCTCTCAAGACCCCAACCATAGTATTGCTCAAACACTTGGCTTTTTCCCTGGGAAGCCAGCACAGCTAGAAGTGGATTACTGACCATTCTTGAAGGAAGTTTTCCGTCTTGTTTGTTAAGTGGATGATGCTAAAAAAACTCGAATTGTCTATTAGTGAGCTGTTCAATACAGTGAAAGCAAATACACTCCCACGCACACATTCATTTTTCATGATCAGAGAAATACAGCAACCTGTGGTATAAGACATTCATGTCTTCTACCCAGAAGAAAGGAAGGCAATTCTGTACCAACAGGTATGTAGTTATGTTATGGTTTGGGAGACCCATAACAATTTGTTGTCATTTAGACAATCATTCTATCACCCGATGACCCCTCCCCACCCGGGAAAAGGAAATCGGGAAAAACAAGAAAACCCGAGAGCTGAAGTATAAACAGATTTAATAGAATAAGATTAGATAATTAACATTAACAGCACTAAAGAACTGATATTGATCCCGACACCAATACAGAATATGCAAAGATTATACTCAGCCAATTCTATCAGTAGGAAGCTGTGCACTCCCAGCAGTGGGACACTGCGAGCGCTACGGCTTCAGGAGGAAGGGAAGGCCTCAGGGGTCCAGCACCAGGGCACGAAGTTCTCAGGATGGCAGCCATCAGGGGAGAGAGAGAACTTCACAGCAAACTTTCTAATTTATAATGAGTGTGACGTTGATGGTATGAAATAATCCTGTTGGCCAGCTTGGGTCAAGTGCCCGGGTCTCGCTCCTCCTTATCCCTGCACCTGGCTAGCTCAAAACCACTGAGACCTTGAGACCCACACACCATAGCTGGCTGTAAAGTAAATATTTTCACAAATTCAGACACTGGAGTCTTCTAAAAGTGCAGTTTTCCCAAGCATTAGAAGAGAAATTAGTCCTGTGTCTCTCAAACCAGAACAAGTTAGTAAAAGACTGTATGGTGCTATATTTTGAGAAAGAACTATTTCATTGTGGATAAACCTTCAGGATTAGTGTGAGTAATAGTTCAATTCCTCAATTATATTGGAACAGAGAAAGAGCTCAACGGTTCCATGATAGGACATAGAATATAGTTTGTTTCATCGTGTAAAGGATAAGAATTTGATGCAGTAGTTGCAAGGGGAATATATAATTCCCTAAATCCTAATACAAAATGGTAGTTCCCTCTTTCTGTCAATACTCTTAACATTATTGCTTCTTTGTCTCACCAAAATTCCAATTTAGGAGTCACTGGGGTTTCTTCTTAAAATTTACAGTTTTTACTCACTGGAAGCTTAAGCCTAAAAGTTTCTAAGCAGTTTTTCATATTTTGGTGAGCTAAAATAGGATAAATGCATAATTTGATGTCTTTTCAGAAATAGACAATATTGTTTCTTTGTTTCATCCAAGACTCTTAAAGGACACTGTGCAGTGCTGCAAATTTTGGACATTTTTGGGGGGGATTAAGCCCTTAGATGAAGGGACTGTGTGCATCTCTGTGTTCTTTCCCTCCTACGTACAAAATATAACACAGGCATACTTCTGTGAATGAATGGGGGTCAGTAAGCTCAGCAGTGGTCTTGTGTGTTTTACACAAGAATCAGGTAATTTACACATTGAACCAGGTAATTAGTGCAATATTTCATAAAATCAGACTTCAGTTTTATTAGAGAACATTAGCTATTAATGCAATAGATTTAAGAAACTATTACAATCATGGCAATTTGTATCTACAGACAAAAACCTAGACTCGGCCTATGTATGCTTAAATTAGTTTCATTTCCGTTAGTTATTTTGATATGTGGTAACTGCATTCTCTTACATCAGGTGAATCAGAAATAACTCCATGAATAACAAGTGAATTACTGTTTATTACAAAGTTTATGGCCCGTAATGTGTGTGGGTATATGAGAACTGGAATGAAGTGAAATGAAAGTCCTATATATAGATGTAAAAGTATTTAATATTCTAACACAGAGTTTTCGTGTAGTGAGAAAGTATCGCTTTCAGAAATCTATACCATTGTTTCAAAAAGAAGTATTAAAAATTCAAACCCAGGTATTCATTTATGGATCAATAAATAGCAGTCATATAGTTTTATGGCTATGTTTAATCTCACATATGTAAAATCTTCAGTGATATATGACCACTATTTATATGCATTTTAAGAGCTCTTCTACAAGAATGTTTAGCGTCCTTCCCTTGGGAGCTACCCAGTTAAAAGGAAAAGGAACATGAGAGCCTGGAAAAACAAATACAGCCAAAGATGAAAAAATAATTTATAAGTAACAAGTCATAGAGAAATCACACATACCGATCAAGTATAACATCAAGATTTCTGTAAGCTCAGGTCTGTGCTGTAAGCCGTGCAGGCTGGTTCAGTCTAACAGGCTGTGAAAAGCCACTCAAGAATTCTCCACTACCTGCTGCTGCTTCTGCCCTCTTTTCCAGTGCTACACTGCTCCTGCTTCAGTGGGCGTTCCTGTCTCTCGCTTGGAACACATCATATGTCCGTAACCTGCCTCTGAGACCTCTGCTTTCAAAAATGATCATTGCTGCTTTGGCAGAATACCTGTGCATATGATGTAGGCTAAATCTTGTTCTATTTAAAAGAAACAATAAAGAGAAATAAGGTGTAACAACATGCTAGTACCTCAGTCTGACCTCTGGCCTCTCATAACTTTTCCATCAAATTTCTGTTTTAGCCTAAGTTGCTTTTGGCAAATTCCTATTTCATAACATTATCCACGTCTCCTCTGTAATGAATCAACTCATGTCCCTGCAGTGGTTTCTTTGCAAGAGAGGAGGTGTGTTTCCTCAAGGATGGGTTCAACTTCCAACTTTGGGAAGATACGGTATCTGTTCTCTGGCAGAGACGGATCTTTGGTTTGACTCAATAGAGTAATTCTTGGTGTTCTAACACTTACTTATGATATGCTCCCGTGGTGGAGGGTCTTGTTCTGGTTTTGACACATCTCATTTATATCAGAGTTGCAAGTCCAAAGATGCTCTGGTTCTCTTCACAAATGAGGAAAGTGAAGCATTCTTAGTTTTTGTGAATCACAGAGGATGTCTGTATAAGACCTGTAATGGAGGTTTAAAAGTGCTAAACTTCCAGGTCTGTGCTGTGTTCACTCGCTGTTTAAACTATGGAAAATATTCCCTTACCATTCAAACTATGTGGATTAATATATATCTCTTGGTTTAGATATTGCATCATTTATATTATTAATCACCCCTAATATTATTTTTTCCGTGAGGTATATTGTCTCTCTGAGCACAGCACTGAACACAAGTTTTCCTCCTTTTCACCTTTGAAGAAGCTGTACAGAATAAAAAGGGAGTAAATGTTGAAGAATGCAAGCTATTAAAACTCTGCAGTTGTTTTCAATTTGTCTCTATTAAAAATATGCGTACGTTTTTAATTAGAATAAATGTTGACCTATAAAGAAGACAAGAAACCTTCCAGTTTAAAACAAACAAACAGGAATGAGCATCTCACCTCTCCTTGTATCTACTAAATTTCAGGTTTGATAGATTATCCTTCAGACTCCAGATACGTTAAATCCTTCACAGTCTAATAATCAGACTGTGTATTGACAATGCTACTATTGCAGAAGTGGGGAAAGATGCCCTTGTGTTTCATGCAAAAGATGAGATAACTGATCTCTGATGAGATAAACACTGATTAATTTATTTAGAAAATTTTTTAACAAAGTTGTTGAACTAAAATTATTTTTTCAGTGTATTTTCTAGTGACAATGATCTGAACTCTGTTGAAGTTTTTATTTTCAGTAATAGTGATTAGATTCCCTCTTGTCCCTGTTTATTTTAACAAAAAATGATATTTTATAAGTCTCTGCCTTGATTTTTTAACTTTTTCCATTTTTTTAATAGTCCATAAGAATTTTTTAAAAATTGAACTATGTGAAGAAAACTGTATTTCTATCACTTTTAAGGGGGAATAAATATTCCTTTCTTGTCTCCCCAGTACTTCATCTCATCATCTGTTGAGTATGGGTATGGATGTGAATGCCTAACTCATTGGTTGCTGTGAAACTAAATAATTTGTCTGGAAAGTTTGAAGATCCTTGGATTTTAAGCCCTATGGACATATAATTAAGAGCATAAGGAGCCTGAGCTATGTGTCATACCCAGTTTTGATTAATAATATATGTATAATGAAAAGAAAATGGTTGGAGTAACCCCTAAATTAACTCTGCCTTTTCTGGCAAGAGCGGCAGGGGGTCAGGACCTTCCTTCCCTTTGGCCCCGAGGAGAGGCAGAATAGATGTGGGTTCTTCGCTTCGGAGGAGGGCTGGTCCTTCGCCAGGCACTGCCCACTCTGCTGTGGGCTGTCAACCCAGCTCCTGCGATGGACTGGAACCTAACTTTTTCATAAAAAGGAGGGTGAATATGCTAACGACTGACATAGATAAATCCCATAATACTGTTGAACTCGACAGAGACTGTACATTTTGTGCAAAAATACGTAAGCCCCAACACTGTCAAACGAAAGAGAGACTTTTATACGATCTGTTCCCCACTGATATATGTTTGGCTGTCGTCTTATTTCATAGTTCAGGCAATTGAAACACTGTTTAAATGTGTATCATAAACCTATAGATGAGAACATTTCCCTACTGGATTTAAACCATTACCCCCAAAGGTGTTAAAGAAACCCTGCTGTGTGTCGCTTTTTAAGATCAAGGGGCATTTTTGATGTTAAAGCCTAGAAAAGGCAGATGAACACTAACAGCTGCTTATCCACAGGCTGGTGAATTGAGTAGGGAAATGCTTCTGTTCTGGAAGTCAGATCTCCAGAGAAAAATGATAAATTGTGAGCATCTATAAGTAAGAGTGATAGTCTCTAAGGACAGTTGAGCAAGGCTGATAATATAAAATATGTAAAACGTGGAAAATATTTAATACTTCTGTTTCTTTGCTCTAAAGAGTTGGAGGGCTTGTGTTGACAGTATATACGGTGCTACTGTGCTCAGGCATGCAGGAGAAATGCAATATATTAATTCTCAAGTCACTAGTTTGTGAAACGCGTTTCTGGTAGCCAGGGATTTTCAGGACTGTTACCCTGATAAGGAGTCAAGGGCAGTCTCCTCGTGGGCTGGGATGGCTCTCTTGGGAGAAGAAGGGAATAGAAGAAAAGGAACCGCAGATTAAGGGCTGGACAGTTCAGCATTTCTCTACTCCAAATGCTGATATTTCTTCTTTTTTTCCCCAGCTCTTCAGTCTGTAACTATTTAAAGCTATCTAGCAGCTACATTTCTGAGTTCTGGCCTGCCCTCCTGAGTGCTGCAAAAAGGCATTCTATAGGAAGTCACGGTGTACAAGGAGAACCTTCCATTGGATCAACAAATTTTACACAATTCCTGTGGGATAGACAGAGGCTTTCCCTGTAACAATGTGATGGTATGAAAGACACTAAGAGCAAAATACTTAGGAGACCAGCAACAACGGGGAGGAATTTCTAAGCTGCCAAGTCTTCTCCGCTGTTTGATCGTCCTAAGAGAATAACAGAATAATCTTGAAGCTTTGCTGGCTTTTTTGTGCCAGGGTCCCAATGTAAAAGCCTGGAGGAAGGGAAGGTACGGCACCATCAAAGGCCTTAAGATGCACTTGTTATTCAGGTTTTATCATCAGGGCTCAGATCATGCAGGATTAGAGCAATTGGAAGGAACTGAGTATGCTCTCCTTTTCTGAAGTTTCTTTGAAAGAGGCAGGTCTGGCCTGCCAGGTGGCTTTCAAGTGAGGGGAGTTCCTTTGCAGGCAGAGGTGCAATGTATTGTTTTCTGTACCACGTTTAATGAAAGAAGACTGAGAAGCCATAATATAAAAAAAAAAGTAAAAATTTGTCACCCCTTAACTGGGCAGGTAGCTAAACTGAAAGTTCCAGTGGATTTTTTTGGTTATAAAAAAAGAAACAGATGACAAAGTCATGTATTGGTTTGAGGCAATTCAGTTTTCTTACCAAAAAAAAGAAAAAAAAAAAAAAAGGAAGGAAAATTTCCTGCTTCCCTGAGTGGAATGGGTTAAAAATAACAAAAGACAGTTTAATCAAATTTCCAAGTGTTCTTTTCTTCAGCCAGACTGCTTAGGAAAGCTCTTTTTGGACTTTTTCTCAAAACCGTCTTTCTAGTGCTTACTTTCGATGCCTTTCTAGTTTTCAACTTCATATATAAGTCTCCATTGTTGCTGCTCTCTAAGAGATATGTAACTCTTCCAGTCAAGGTCCTAGACCCTGCGTTTGGATCAGGAAACCCCCTGATTCAAATTCTGCAGCTTTTTGCCACATGCCTGTATTTTAGGTGGAGCATCTGGATTTTCATGAACTTTCTAGTTGCCTAACAGAACATAATTACTTTCTACGCTTACATTGCATGAAATGCATCACTTCAGTCTACCCAGCCTCAAGGAACTGTAACCTCAACCATAACATTTTTATAGCTTGAGAGAATTTTTTAAAACTGAAAACCAGGATTAAGATTGTAAATTCTTACAAAAGAAAGTTGATACTCAGTTACTTATGGCTTTGCAATTGATGACTGGATCCTGCTCAGCTAATCTCAGTTTGCCATTAAAGTCTTTATGAGCAGGAGAGTTTTAGGTCCTCTGAGTTTCAGTGATAGATTCCTTAAAGCTGCTCTGACTCCACTGCATGATTACTTCATCTCTAGGGCATCACTTCAGGACCTGGGAAATGTGGGATCTTCTTTAAAACAGTTATTGTACTTTTTGAAAGCTGTTTGTAATTGACAACATTAAGCAAAACAAAAGCAGAACCAGGAACAAACGATATCTAACGCCTTGCTTGACTCTGGAGGGCAAGAGGCTGCACTCCTTCCAGTCCAGACTCTGGACTCTGTCTGATATCCTATTTGCTAAAGGAATCAAGGACATAATGAGACTTGGTGAGTTTTGACTTGAATTTCTAGCACGTTTTTCCTTTCAGGTTAGGAACCGTGTGTGGAAGATATGTGGTTTTTAAATCGAAGTGAAGCCACAAAGCCTCCTGCCAGCAGAGTTAATTTCTCTAGCTGTGCTTAAAATGGTTCCTCTGTTGCATGCACAAAACAGCTTCCTCTATGAAAGCGATAGAAAGCTTGGCTCAGAAATAACTTATATTGGTTTTGATGGAATAATTGTAGACCACAATTCTTAGAGCTATATTTCACAGTTTTTCTCCAAGTGTCCCTTGGCTTTCCCCCAGTCCGAAACTGCAGAACCTCACCCATGCAGTTGTCACACAGATAGAATTTTGGCGTTCCTGCAGCATGTCACATGCAGCTTGCAACTTTGTTCAAAGGTGAATTTTGGCAAAGCTGCACAAGAATCTAAGTAGCACATAACAGTATAGTCCTCACTGGAAAAAAATTGGTAGGGGCGTAGCATGTTCTGCTGTTGCTTAGTGGGAGAGAGAAATCCCTGCCTGTCTTGGTCTTTAAGCTCTTGATTTAGAGAACTGGAATCCCTTCCAGAATCCCTTTCAATATCGTCCTTATGGCTAACCTTGTCAGTCCAGGTACAGGTGCAAACATGTGAAATTACAGGAGTGGTAAGGGAGAACTAGAGCAGAGCCGCCCCACATGTTTTGCTGCCTGGAATATATTCTGCTCCCTCGTGATTTTCACAGGGTTCAGGTTTTCAGGTTGGTAAGAACCCTGTTGAGTGTTATTGTAATGCCACTTTGAACCGTGTATTTTCTCCCTTACATTTCGTCTGTTCGCTTGATCATCTCACTTCCTCCATTCTGTTGCCTTTGACGCTACTGTATCCTTTGATGCTGCTGTATCCTTTGATAGTTTTTCCACTGTACTTTTATACTTACTTTCCATTCATTCTGTTTTCCTTTATTCTCAACTATTTTTTCCTTTATGATTCTCTCACTCCATTACTATCATCATGCTTTTTCCCTTCCCACATTCCTAAATAATCTCCCATTGGTCACTTATGCTTAATATTCCTAGTGTTTCTACTTTTTCTGTTATTTTCTCTCATGATACAAAAACACACCCATGCACATACATACACAGTTGCTTTCTTCTAGCCACAGTCACCCTCGCATACACACATCCCTGTTACCCACACGTGGGTCTTCCTCCAAGGGGTCCTTCCTCTGACTTCTCCTGTATCCAGGACCTAGTGCTCACCCTGGTGAGGCTTCACTTGTGCGTGTTCACCCAGCGCAAAGGGTGAAGCCCAGGGAGGGACTGGGATGGAGCACTATCTGTGCCTTGTTTCCCCCCTGGAGCTCAAATAGGCAATAGCAGAACAAGAACCAGCACAGCATCGTGCAAGTAATTCGGGCTAAGGATCCGTGAGCAAGTTGGCAGCAGCACTGGAGGAGGTTTCTAGCAGTGGTGGGGGTGACTCCTGGTCCTGCAGGACTGGGGGACCAAGAAGGGAGAGGGCTGGCTGGCTTTGCTGGCGTTGGCTTGCCTGTGGAGGGAGGCTCCTACTTGCAGCTCAGCAGACAGATGTCCTCAGCGAGACCCACCAATGGTGGGATTTGTACATGCAGCCTTAAGCCTGGAGTCCAGTATTAAAGCAACACAAGAGACTGTGGCTTTACATCAGCAGAGACTCCCTCTGGAAAATATATTGTTTAAAGTACCATTTGACTGTAAAACAATCTAGCGCTTGCATAACCTAAACCCCGTTGACTACCTTTTTAGCAAAAGCAGCCATTAATGAAATAGATGCTTTCTTGAAAAGCCTTTGAAACCTTGGGAAAACCCAGAACTCCTTCTGCCTGGAACTGTTGTTCTTGAAACTCTGTTTTGTTCAGTCCTTTCTTTCTTTTTTCTTTCCTGCCTGCTTTCTAGCCAGCATGGGCACGGAGAAGCAAGGGCTGCTGCTTTGTGGTCGCAGAGGCACTGCACCGGCAAGGCTGGCATCCAGCATGTCCCCTTTTGCCTGAGGGAAACAGTCACAGAAAGTCTGGAGAACTAGCCGGGAGGCAGCAGAGACAGCCTGTTTTTTCTGTCTGAGCCAGTTGTTCGTGCTGCTGCCGACTCTGCCCACTGTTCTTCCTGGGGAAGGGGCAAAAGTGCCTCTTTATTTGCTTACAGTGGTACTTCAGGGCCCTGCTGTCACCTGCGTGCAGAGTCATTTGCAAACATGCTGTATCGCTGGGGAGCAGAAATGTGTTTTTTTAAACCCTAAGCAGATTTATAGTCTGATTTCCTGTCAGATCTTTGCATTTTCCTTCTCCGCCCCTCCCAGCCTCTGACACACTTTTTCTTACTTTCTGTGTCGCTCTTTGCTCATTCTGACACCAGTTCACTTGCTTCTTTCATTTCTGATTCTCCTTCAGCTTTGGGCACTTTAGGGGCCAGCGGGCGTTTTGATCCTTGTGTTTCCTTTACTTTTCAACAGCTGCTGAGCACAAATAACCTCTCCAAGCCTCCTGGAGAGACACTGATGATTGCATGGAGGAGACGTAGGGAGTTTCAGCTTGCAGCAGCCACAGCGAGACAGCCCGGTCACTCATGAGCACCCAAGGTAAGGAAAGCAGCTGTCAGATCAGCTCCACCTCACTGCTGGCTAGGACAGCACTCCACTCTCATCACTACAAGTTCCACTTTCACCTTTCACCTTTTTTGTGTTCATTTTCAAGAGTAGGTTTCTTTGAAAATGATTGCATTCGCGCCTTCCTTGCCCTCCACAGGTCTCATTGTACTTTGCGCGCACCGATAGTTGGAGCCCAGGGTTCAGCGAGGTGAGCGGGCTGTAGTGGGAGGTGCAAACGGGTTCTTAAAGAAAGCCTGCACTGGGACGGGGAGTTGAAATGGAGGTCTAGAGACAGGAGATGAAAGGACTGAACATCAGCACTGGTCTCCAGGGAATTTCTGGTTCTCCCCACAGTGTCTTGTGCCCTTGCTTTTTCTGTAAATCTCTTCACTGGGGATTTATGCTTTCTGTTAACTAGTAAAATCTTTCTTCTTTGGTGTTTTTTTTTTAATCTTTTAATTTGTTCTTCTCACTTCCTTTATTCTTTTCTCACCCCTAATGTATCTCTTACTATCTTTTTCACCGTCTTTTTATGCCTGTTTTTCATCAAGCATATTTTCTGTGTGACAAATGTTCCCCTCGTTCATTCCTTTCCTTTCCCTCCGCCTTCTCTTTCTTGCCTGTGCAAGACTGTACATCCTCCCCCACGTTCTTAATCTTTCTCTCCTTCCCCTCTGTCAGTTCCCTCTCTGCCTTTTGTTCCCCTTTCCCATCGATCCTCTAGCTTCTCGCACGCACTCCTGCTTCCTACTCCCCCCGCTTTCTGTGTGCACAGCATACGCTGCTGCCCTGCGAGGTTCAGCTTGCACACACAGTGGTGTTGCCTCTCCACTGGGCTGTCCTTGCACACACGTGCTGTTTCCAGGTCTGCTCCTTTCATGTACATATGCTGGATTTGGGGATGCATCCCCAGGTACAAGACTTCTATAGTTGCACAGCTTCCTTCCAATTCTCAGTCATATTTAGTCATTCACAAAAAAATAACCGCTGTCATCCTGTCTCTCTGTTTCTTTCTGTCTCACAAACAGAATTTTCTAACACCTATAACACACCATAGCTTCCTCTCCACTCACAAATACAGCCTCCCCTGACTTTGTATATTCTATTCCTTCTCTTTCTATCATCCCACTCCTTCCTAAGTCCTTACCGCAACTCTCCACCAGGTTTCTCTATCTGTTGTTATCTTGATGTTGCATTCATATCGGGAGGAACTACTGATGCGGATGGTCTTACTCTCTGCTGTCTGAGCACCCCCACTGAGTACCTGTAGGGGAACTGGAGGAAGTATTACAGCCTCTCAGCTCCTTTTTCTTTTGCAGAATATGCGGGCTGCAGCAGAGTAAGAGCGTAGTGATGGGACTGAAGGTAGATGAAAAAATGGGAGAGCACAATCCAAAATGTCTTTAGAAAACTGTAAAAATAGTTCTAGTTCATCATGAGCCTTTTGTCGTGGTTTAAGCCCAGCCAGCAGCTAGGACCACGCAGTTGCTCGCCCAGTTCTCCCCTTCTCCCAGAAGGCAGGGAGAAGAGGCAGAAAAGGAGGGGGAAGGGAAAGAAAAAACCTCCTGGGTTGAGATAAAGGCAGTTTAAGAGAACAATAACAGAAAAGGATAACAATAATAATAATAATAATAATAATAATAATAATAGTAATAATGATGATGATGATGATGATGATGATGATGATGATGATGACACAAGTCACTCTCACCACCTGGTGAATTGGTACCTTCCCGAGCAGTGATCGCAGATTCCAGCCCCCGCCCTGGCCAACCCCCATGTATATACTGAACATGACATCTGTGGTACGGAATATTCCATTGACCATTCCATTGTTTGGTCTGTGCTCCTTCTCAGCTTCTATGGGAAGCTGAAAAGAGTCCTTGGAAAGTATAACCAACAGTTAGCAACGACTAAAACAATATGCATTATTGACATTCCTTTCACAGCAATAACTAGAAATGAAAATTAACTTTTTCCTGTCTGAAACCAGGACACCTTTTTACTAAACTTTATTAAGTTTTTAACTTCCTGCCTCACAACAAAATTTCTGGTCTGACACTGGTGTAGATTTTGTCCTATTGATTCCTATGGTATTCCAAATCTCAGAGGTAGATGTTCTTAACTCTAATGCTGTAGTGGGAGTAACTTTGATCCTAGGATCTGGAAACAGCTCATTTATTTTATATCAGATATATTGGTGAGTCACCAAGATCAGGCATGGCTAAAAACTGCATCCAAGGACAAAATCTGGTATTACCCCTTGCTTAAGTTTGTAAGCTTTGAACCAGATATGACAAGTAAGTACATTTCTTTGATGGAGCCTTTTAGCCTCACCTTCTTAAGCAGGACTACTGAGACTGAAGATTTATTTCTAGGAATGTTCTGATGCGGGCTTTTGGGGACTGAATAAGGATCGCTTATTAAGCTCAGCTGGATTAATAAGAGAATTATTATGTGGGAGAATTCTCTTAGCGATCTGTCCTGCTCTCTCAAATTGTCCATCTCCTTATGAGTGAAAGGAGCTTAAATTTTATGTCTGCAATTATAATATATCCTTTCTGATTCGGAGCTAGCAAACTGTGGCATTTGAGCTGTGAGCATTCTCTTCTGAATACAGAAGCAGGTACATTAAAATATCTTTGTCTTTTGGATCTTGCAAAAAGCCCACAAGCCTAGAACAATAAACCAAGAGATGTTCGTTTTATACACACAGGTCTAATACGACTCTTTCTTACTCTGTTACAACTCATCTTGTGATGTGAAAAGTACTTGTGTTCCTTTTAGTCATTCTGCAAAACTTGTATGGTGATTTTGTGCTTTGTTTTTTCATTCTGTGCCCCCATTATTGGTTCTTTTTGTAAGGCCTTGATATCTCCCAGAAATAAATTGGCTGAGACAACATCTCTTCTCTCTCTCTCTCCCTCTCCCTCCTTTTTCATCATGATAGTTTGCTGTATGTTGAGTTAAAAAAGGGCATTGTTGAAGTTGGGTTGTGACAGTTGCGAGGGGACCTGGAGCCAGAAAACCTTTTGTGTGAGCGTCTGTCTAGTTTCTTGAGTCATGTGTCTGGCAGAGGAGAAATTTCAGCTGGAAAGAGCCTGGAAACTTTCCATCCTACCCAGCAAATTGCTATATTGAGAGGGCTAACCCCAGAACAAAAATTCAGAACCACATGTTTGACTCCCCGTTCTTATGCAAATAGTTACTCCCAATTAGACTTAACTCTGAACTAAGAGAAAAATAAACTTTCAACATGGGTGCAAAGAGAACCATCTGACTGCATGTATCTGTTAAAATTAAAAGCAATTTGAACCTTCTCTAGAAGGATGTATCCCAAATAAGTGGGATATGCTGAAGAAATCTGAATGCGGTATACTAGATGACCTTGGTTTATGTACGGTTGCTTGGTGAAATTTTTAATCAGATGTATAGAATGATTGCTCACAGAGGATGAAATTTATAGAGATCCTTATTTCTCCCAATATTATGCCTATATTATTGAGAGAGAACAAGTTACCCCCTTATTAGCAGATGTCTCAACTCCCTCTTTGATATTGAAATGCATGTTTCATGAAATGTGAATGTTTCGCTTAGATGTGGTCATTAAGGTTGCGTAACTGACGGTGGAACTTGACCTATGGCAGCTTTCTTTGTAAGTAGCCTCCATCACAATCTAAACTTAAAAGAACAAGGAACGTGGGACCAGGTCTTGTGATTTCAAACTGGAGGGTAAAACCATAAACCTCACCAAGGTTAGTCAAGTTCTGCCACTGATAGCAAGAAATTATTTTTGTCTTGGCTGTTTTGTCACTGCTGTCTGTAGGATTTGCATTCTCAGAACACTGTCCGCTTTGCTGAGAATACAGTATCTGCAGTGAATCTGCAATTCCTTTTTCAGAGCAAATGATGGGGTTTTCTCAGGTGTACACGTAATAAGATTCTCCATCTCCTCCCTTCCCCCAAACTCTCTCTTAAGTGCTGCCTTCACCCTCTAGTCTGGGTCAGTTATTTAATGGCAATGAACATTTTGGGGAAGGTAACCTTTCTGCTTGTGATTTGTTCAAGGACTCTGGAATTATAATGGTTGCTGTCAAATGTATATAATTGGTCTCTGTGGCACACATCCAGTGAGTGATAAAAGCTTCTTTCTCTCTACTTATTTAGTCAGTATTCTCTCCCTATATTACCCTCTCACTTTTGCTCCTTTCAGGCAAAAGGAGAATATGGTGCCAGTCTGTTTAAAGTGCAATTTGACAAAACAGCAGATCTGCCATGTACCCCGTCATGGTGTGTCCCAGCTGTGGGCAGTGGATTACTCCATAGCTGGAGGTTTTCACACTGACTTTAGTTAAACATAAAGGTCTTTTCTGAACTTTAATGTTGAACACCTCTTTTACTTCGTAATCTTCTGCCAAATATTTGGGCTCTAGGAATGGCGATAGTTTGTGAGTACTGTGAATTCACCTGCTTAATGATCTACAGGGGGTGCATGTAACATTTTACCAGCGGGCAAGGCTTTTGTACTTTTTTATACAAAAGGCAAACACACAGGGGGAGGTTTCCACAGCTCATAAAAGTACGTTACTAATGGCACCAAAGGTTGGCTACGTGTTGTGCATTGTCTGCTATCACTGCTGAACATGTAGTGAAGAGAATATTCTTGTTATGTTAGTCTCACAAAACCTATTTTATCTTCAGTGCTGGATGGGGCATTACTTTCTAATGCTGTCTACTTCAGTGAATCTGTTTAGCAACTCAAGAGGAAAGAGAAATTTGTCAAATCTCACTGGAAATCTATCAGAAATGTCAAACGAAATGCTATAACATTCTGCTTTTGTCAAAAGGATAAATGTATATACAGCAGTGTATGTGATACTATTTGGAGTAATTGTTGCCTCAGTGAATTTTTCTGTGTATAGTAACGTTGCGTAGTATTAACGGATATGTTTGTTCTGGTCCCTGAGGCCACTTTGGCCTTACACAAAGATACTTGTTATTTGCCCGAGTCTGATAGTCTGCCCTGGTTTTTGTAGTTCAGGGGAGGAATACAGCTTCCTTGTAACCAGTGAAAGGATTCCCACTAGCCTCTTGAGCCCCGGTTGTTTGCTGGCAAATTTTCCTCAGGTTGTACTTGAGGTGCTGAAGAGTAAATTTAACATAGGGTTTCTGTTTAAAATGGGATAAGGAATTATTTTTTTTTTCCATTTGACTGCAGAAAAAGTTGCATGCTCACAGTACATATATGGTTATCATTAGCTGTTAATGGATTGTTTCCACTTCATTTTTTACAGCTCTACATGTGTATAAACATTTCTAATCTAGCTGTGCCCATACTTGAAATCAGTATGAGTATGCTTAATAGGTTGTTACACACGTTTAATATATTTAAGCACAAAAGAAAGTTCCTCCAGGGTTTGAAACACCAATAAAGACATCTTTCAAATGTTTCCCTCTCTGAATTCTGAATCCTGAGCAAACTGGGAAAACACAGGTTGTTTCATCTCTTTTTCTAAAGATTACACCAAATACACTTCATTTCCGAACTACAGTACAACTGGCAGTTGAATCTTTTCTCCTTGATCATCAACTGGAAGATTATCACATTTATAAGATAATTTGAAAGCTTTTGGCTTTTAACACCCCAATTAAAATAACAGTGACACTTACCATTCACTGACCAAACCGGTCTGTTGCATGAAGTGTGTGTTTAAAAGAACACTTCCTCCCTGGTTGCAATCTTGCATGAATCCTCTCCAACGTCTACTGGTGTATCCCACTCTTTTACAAGAACAAGTCACAGTGTCTATGCAGCAGCTGCTGCCTGCATCTCTGTTTCTTGGCTTTTATTGAATCACAGAATCATTTAAGTTGGAAAAGAGCTTTAAGATCATCGAGTCCAACCGTTAACCTGGCACTACCAAGTCCACCACTAAACCATGTCCTTGAGCGCCATGTCAAGGTAGTTGTTGTTCCACGTTTTTCATAGTTTATAATGACATAATTAGTGAGATCATCAAACTCATTTCACTAATGACTTGCACTGACTGAAAACACAAAATTCCGTAAGCTTTTTCCACCTTCTTTACTCTTGCTGAGCTGGTTTTCTCCTGGTAAAAAAAACCCAAGCTTAAGATAAGACTCTCCTCTGCTACTACACTGCTAGTCTTCTTTCACAGCTCCTGCCAAAACAAGTCAGAATAAGCCTCAATATTTAATTGTTTATGAAGATTTTGGGTGTGCTTCATCCTTCCAGTAACATATTGCCATATTTCCAGTTACCTATTTTTCAGGAAGACCCAAGGCTACCATGATTTTATTGTAGAAGGTTTAATTTCCTTCTGTCTTTTATTCTCTCATTTTTTGCAACTTATGCCAGGAAAGATATCAATGTGGTATGAAACAAAAAAAAAATATTTAAACTTGTGTGTTAGGACAGAAAAGAGTGTGTTTTTCTTCTGCTTTAGTTGTTAGAAAAAGTGAAGGAGTATCACATTTCCTGTAAGCCTGGAAACACTGAATCAGTTTGTTTTTTTTTTTTTTAAATCTGCAAGTCTGTGGTCTGAAGGAAAAATGAGACTTGGGCATTTTCCTATGGAGTGTTACACTGCAGGATGGTGTTTTTGTGACTTGCCCACATCCGTCGTGAGAGCAGTATCCAGGCTGTTTTGCTGGATTAAATGCTATCGACAGCAACACCGTCACTGACTCACTGAACAACTACGGCTGCACACCTTGGGAGGGCGGTCTCTGCCTCCAGAGTTCCTTTATAAGACGTGTGAGAATAGGGGATCAGGAAAAACTGAACTTTCTCACCTGCCAAGAACAACTAGAAGGTCGAAGGTCTAACAGTAGTGGTCAGAATGTGCATGCCACTTTGAAGCTGTGAATTTCATGACAAGCTCCTAATATGTTGTAGCACTTTCTGCAATGCAGAAAAATGCAAACTCCTTGCAATTGCATCATTATAGCATGACAATGGTGCATATATCCAAAGCTATTTGAGCAGGATAATATTAGAAATATTGGATGCAAACCTATGAAATAGCTAATGCCATCAGCACAGCATCAGCATCAGTGCACAGCATCAGCACAGCATCAATGCATCAGCACTAAGTACAGTCTCTGCACAAAGGAATTGGGAACAGCAAAGATAATTTGAACATTCAACTACTGTGAGGAAAGAATGTGAGAAAAGGCAGAGGGTGGTTTGTTACTGTTATTTTGGTCTTCACAGGACGTCCCAAATACTCTGTACCTTCAGTCTGACCTGTTTGTTTGACTTGCCTCACTTGTCTTGTTTAATATCCCTTTTCCTCTTCCTCTCTGATTCTGATTATCATCCCATATACGGTAGTTTCATCAGGTGAGTGAAGATAACTAACAGACTTCTCTCTATACAGCATGCTTTAGAGCTAAGGGTATCTGTCACCTCCGGTTTGTGACATGCTCAGAGAAATGAAACAGTGCATCAAACACAGCAAAGGAAAAAATAAAAAATCAGAGGGAAGGGAGAGAGAGGCCGTGTTGCTTTAGCAAGGTTGCTAGACCTCGCTGACAAAGTCATATTTTCATCCGGGACATTCTTCCACTTCTTTTCTCTGGTGGAGAATGGGTAACACATACTACTGGCTGTGGTAGGACAGGTTGTTGTGGTGAGTTTCAGACAGCGTGGTCCGGTACTGAGCCTCTGGTCCTGTGTGTAGAGCCACTGTAAAGAGTCAAGTGAGAGCATCAGACTCGGTGGGCTGTGCAGTGCCGCTTCTGGCATTCCGCAGTACGTGTCTGGAAGTGGGCTACTTCCCACCATCTTCCCCCCCTCATGTGGAAGCAGTGAACTCTGTAGTCTCGGACCAGAAAGTCATTCTGCTGTGAATTTGGCCTTACACAAGACCAAGAGGAGACGTGCAGCTGTCTGCTGCCCAAACCAGCAATCCTCGTTTCCTCCAGAGAAAAACGTGGTGAACTGAGTGAACGCCTTCTGATGGTTGGATGTGGGTAATGAGCCACCAGCTGGACCATTCTGTCCTGAAAAGTAACAGTGAAATTTTTTGGCTAAGTGCTAAAGGTTTGCATATAACTATTCAAAGGGAGAATATGGTTATTGCTTTAAACTTGCTTTGTCCTTTAAAAATATGCTTTACCAGAATTATCCATTTCAAATCACCAAACTGTGGAGTGAGAAAGTTTAATTCCTTTTTTATCTTGCTAGGGTGAGTGGCATCATAAATATTAGAAAGAAACATAAAGAAATTCCAGAAATTTGGACTGGGGTAAGTCTGATTTACAGAGACTGCCATCCCCACTCCACTGGAGATACCAGGGACCGTGCGTATCAGTTGTTTGAAGCAGGTTGGTAGCCCTCACCCAGCTCACCTCAACTCCACCATTCACCTCAGCAACTGCTAAGAAAATGTGCAGTTTCCCAAGTCAGTCTTCACAATAACATCTCTGGGTTGCGGCTTCCAAGTGAGCGATAGTGTAACAGCACTGTAAAATTGTCCTAATGTGTATGAAGTTGGGCAAAAAGTTGGTAGCGACTTTTGATATTTTTGGCCTTGCATTTTGAGTAAACATTATCAGAGGAGAGCAAGAGACAGAATTCTATTTCTAATGGACATTCTTTGTTTCTTTGTACTTTTTGAGGTCAGATTCTGACTCATTGCAATTAAAGCTTTGCCAAATTTTATTTTAAAACTTTGCTGAGTTTTATTTTTCCGATAAGACTTCTATTTCCTAGTGATTAAAAATTTGTTGAATTTGTGGAACAGTACAAGGAAGCACTGGCTGAATGTTGCAGTATCTCTGCTCTTCAATCAGATTCATTGCAACTGCTGACTCACTGAGTTACATGGGACAGCGTTCCAAAAATGCCTGAATGGCTTCAGCCTCCGAGCCTGAGGTTGCGCATCCAGCAGCGACCCTGAAGCGGAAGACTTGCCTTTGGCCACTTGTTGCTGCTTTTGCAGTACCTTTTGTGCCCTATGGACACAAGCATTTGCAGGGCCGTGTGGTGAGCTGGATGAAGAAACTGATCCAGCTGAAACTTAACCATGCGAAAAAGTATGTTTTTACCACTGGACCACCTCCCCCTATCGAGAAGCAGAAATGAGCAGCCAGGATTAGGCTGAGGAGCCTTCTTATGGCTTCTAAAAGTTGTTAAACTCAAAAAGTTGTCAGAATTGAATCCCTAATCTCATATCTGTTAATGAGAACATAGGCTCCTGGGTATTTTTATCACTTTTGAAAACAGGACATAGCTATATCGGTCTCTTTTTGCAATTTTTTCCATTATTTTTAATATAACATGAAGAATTTAAAGAACATGAATACTAGAAAGGTGAAATACCAATCTTCCTTCTCACAGCTTCCTTACTTTCAAGCAGGCAGGGATACTAGGCCAGGAAGGGCTAATTCTAGGGGAGAGAAATGGTCAGGATCTCAAAATCAGGTATATGGTTCTCCTTCCATATTTTCCCTTTCTCAGAGCCAACATTTTTCCTGCTGTATGCAAGGAGGAGAGTGAAGACAGCATCTTGAAAATGAACTGTTTCTAAAGAGAATTCTTGCTGTTTTTCATCAGAACATAGGCTGTTGCTTCTACTGGGAGGCTTGCAGATGGAGGGAGATGGTCTAGGTGGAGCAGGACAGCTGATGATCAGATGATGCTGATGATTGTGCCCTTGGTATGGCAGTGTGGGTACATGAGTGTCATTTACCCACTCCATCTGCTGATCCTTACAACTGGTATGAAAATACTGCTCTATTGGCAGCTGCCCTGAGAACTGAACAGTACTTTTAAAGCATTATGAGATCATCAAGAGAAAATGACTGACAGTAAAAAAGAAAGCTTCACTGTCCCCAAGTTGCTCCTGCCTTACTACATAGAACATTGCTTGATGTATAACCTCTGCTTTCTGTTACTGATAATGAAGAAGAGCTTGTTTTGCCATGTTGCAAAGCAGTAAACTCTTACAATGCTGCGACCACATGCTTGGATATTTATAGCTTTCAAGTCACATCAGTGAGTCTACAAGAATTAAAACGATGCCCACTTTTCAGTTTCAGTGGCCAGCCTGGCCCAAACCACGACCCGTAAGTAACCAGCACTAATAAAGCCCTTTTTACCCTAGAGAATGTTGTCATTGAAAGCAACTAAGGGGCATGCCCACACACAGAGTCACTCCAAGAGCTTTTCTAGCAATCCAGGAGTTATTAATAATTACTTGCTCTCAGGACAGGTCCTGTAAACACTTCCTCCCACACTAACTTGCTATGAACAATTTCAGGGTGACTATAAGGAGAAAGTACAGCTTTGTGGTTACTGTAGTTCATCAGCCCTTTCAGAGCTCTCCCACAGTACTTGCCCACTTCTCACCGAGTCCTCTCTTCTGTGATGTTCTGTATTTTGTGCTCCCTCACCGAGGCACCTCGTGGAGCAACAGTAGAAGAACGCCTGTCCCTGCCTTCACCTCAGGTGCTGCTGTGCAGGGCAACGTATCCTGTAGCCCTCTCATACCAGCACGGGTGGGCAAAGACAGATCGAGAGCTCCTGTCTTCTCAAGAACTCCAGAGAGAAGATAGAAGAGGTAGCTCACAGTAGACAGAATTTCACTCAGTAATGCCGACATCAGTGCTGATGTCAGCCTAGGACGTGCTTTCTAGGAATGCTGATAATGGAAAGGCTGGACACATTTCCTATTTTAAAGAGGCTTTTAAAATTCTCCATATGCTTCCTTTAAAAAAATGCCTTTAATCTTTCTGATGTTTGCAGTACCCTGGAGAATAATATGAATTCTTTTCCCAGTTGATGAGTATGTTGCTTTTATAGGATTTGAAACACTGACTCGGGTAGCCTATGACAAAATAGGATTTCGAATTCAGATCCAGCTTGCTCTGTCTTGCTTCTGTTTCTAACCCAGAGTGAACCTTATCTGCTGTTATTTTGTATTTTCATGATGCTATATCATGCTAAAGTAATTACTGCCAGAGCAGATAGAAGGGCCTTGCCATCAAAGAAGGAAACCTGGGAACACAGCACACAATTCTTAAAAGTTGTGAAAGCTGAGTGGGGGAAAACAGGAGTTAAACTGGCTCCTGTGTAGCTGTTGTTTTGTTTTACGCTTGATGTTCCATCCCTGTGCCTAATTCCTCAGTCTTGTCTTCCGTGGTGACTTCGTTAGAAATGAGATGCTAATTAAATTTCATATTTACGATTAGAAAATAAAATCATTGGACCTTTTTAAAATAGATTTTTATGAGTTTTGGCTCAGTTAGCTGAGTCAGCAGTATGGATTCTGCAAGGCTGAACTTACCGGCTGTGGGAAAAAAAAAAAAAAGATAAATAGAGCAAATAATAATGGAAGGAAAGTCTAATCTAAAACCTCATATAGTTTCTCTACTGTATTAATTTTTGAGCATAAGAAAAATAATTTTGTTTTTGTTCCTCACAGAAAGAAATATTGTTAGTCATGTAGAAAGAACTCTTCTCTTATTATGTCTCAGAGGCTTCAAAGCTTAAAATGTCATCAAATTCTTAAAATCTCAATTGTAGTTGGAGACAATGTGCTGAAAAGAGATTGATGCATCAGCAGTGTTTACCATCACCTGTTACCTGGCAAAATAGTTATTTCGTGGACTCAGAGGCATTAGAATTAACACAGGTGAGCGCTGACACACAGCGTCTGCCCTCTTCCGTGCGGGATGTGTGCTGCCGGAGGGTTTATACAACACTGGAGAATTGGAACTAAAGTACTGCTGCCAGACAGTTCTATAGGTGCTATATAGAGCAGTGTCCTATTCGTGTAAAAATCAGCACCTCATGAAGCTTTCAAGGCCCATTTTTGAAACACTTCGCATTTGAAGAATGCTCCAGTTGAGAAAAGATTTTTGAAAGAGCTCAGCCTCAATTTAAGCCTGTAAGAAAGACCTGATTTTTAAAAGGGCTTAACACTCAACAGCTCTGTGATTCATAACGCTATCTTATGCCACACTCTGAGGCAAGTCTTGCAAAAATCTGGCCATTTATTTTGATGCCTAAACGCCACCTACGCTCTTCAAAAATCTGACCCTAATTATGAGTTGTGCCCTTGGGTCGGAATGAGAAATAGGGGAAATCAGTTCTCACATGTGGGAGCCATTTACTAGTGCTCGTATTGCATGTAACCTTACTTCATACAACACTGCATTTAAAACAAATGCTTTTCTGCACATTCCGCAAATGCTTTTGTTGTTAGCTTGTGATAGGTTATGCTATGAGGTACAGTTAATGCAGATAGCACCTAAGGAGTTGTTATGCTTCAGGGCATAAGTTAGGAGACTAAAACAAAACTTCCCCTGACTTTTACCTGGTTGTGATGCCTTTACCGCCCTCTGTACTGTTATACGTCTTCCCCTAAAGATCAGGATTTGGGTGCATGTAATCCTGCAAATCTTGCTTTTGTAATATTGTTTGTAGCTGCAGTTTTTACAGCAGCCGCCTGTGCTTAAAGACTGGGGTGCTCATAGATGAAGTGTAGTTCTGGCGTCACTTTACAGTTGCTATTTCCACAAATATTTATTTCCACAGTCAGCAAAGAATTCAATAAGATTTTCATACTACCTCTGTTGACTCAAGAACCACACTCAGGCATTTGTTTTCCAGAGGTCCCTTTCCTGCCCTTCTTCACAGGCCTTGCAGCGAGGCTTCTTTGGTGGCACGGAATTGTTAATGAACCCCAGCTGCATTATCTGCAGGACAGGAGGACCTGTTTGAGGTCTCTCCTGCTCCCTCCAGAGCACACAGCGCTCTGTGGCTATGAGAACACTTCCTCTAAGACTTTCCTCTGCAATTGTGTCATATTTGAAAGTTACCCACAACCTCTGTTCAGAAGAAAAGGGAAGTAAAGCAGCCCCCAGCACCTCTCTGTCTACTATATATAGCCAGTAAGTTTGAGAGAGAGGATGGTGGGTGTATGTTTCCGGAGCTACGTGACACTGGTACAAGAAGAGAGAGGACATAGAGCAACACAAAGAGGAGGTGACCAGAAAGCACAAGTGGAGAAAAAAAATAATTAAAATTTCCATGTGAAAGGAGAATTCTAGCAGTAAAATAGCAAGCTGCTGCTGATTCCTGGTGAGGTTTTGTGCTTCCTAGGCCAGGTTGCTTGTGATCTATTGCAGGCTTTTTCTTGTCAGATGGCATTCAGTTGTCTTCTGTGTGTTTTGCACTCTGCTGGCTGAGACGTTCGTGCAGCGTTAACAAGCTTACAAGGACAGAGGATTTTGTCAATGAGCAGAACATCAAGAACTATGGCAGTCTGCAACTAGGAGTGAAGCTTGCTTCTTCCAGTGACTTTGAGGAGGAAAGACTACAGGTATTTGTTACGTAAAGCATGTATGCCATTCTTCAAGCCGCAGTCAAAGTAGCATGTGCAAGACAGCCGTCTGTTCTTTAAAATTAGAGTCTATTTTAAAGGAATAGTTACAAAGAGGTCACAACATGGAATGAGGTATAGATACCTGTCTATGTGAAGTTGTGCGTTTACATAAAACGAACAAAACGTATATGTGATTCATAGCAGTCATCAGCCTTAGGAGACTGGACAGTGTTTATCCAACAGAATGTATTGTTAGCAATTAAGAGCTAGACATGAATGGGTAAGTCTTCACAGAGCTAGGTGGGGAGATATTATACCTTTGCACAGTGCATTTAAGATGTTTAACCGAATCATAATCTCATCACCATCAGTGTATGCTGCTGTTGTAGTGCGGTAAGCAGTTTGCATGTGGGTTATTTTTCATGTGTTTGGAGTAGTATTGTTTGTTAAGGTTGATCTTTATATGAGGTTTATGAGAGTTGGCTTCTTATTTGTTTATTCTTTGTATTTTGTGTATTTTGACTAACTGTAGGATTCTTAATATAGGGTTCTGTCTTATTTTCCTGCCATGTTATAAATCCTGCTGTATGAAACATTATTTTCAAACTGTCTTGAGCCATGGTGAATTACAGTGAGATTATCTGACAGTATTCAAGACTGCAGTGTAACCTTTTCTGTTGTAAGAATGGCCTATGCATTTACTGTCAGTTGTTGCTGAATTTGGAGATTGTTAAACTAGAGTGCAGTCCTCCCATCTAATGGGTTCTGCATTATCCTTTGACTGTTTGGGGATGAGACTATCACCTACAAAGAATCATTATTTGGCTGCATGAAGGCTGTTCTTCTCTGGGTGTGTTTGATTATTTTTTTAAACTCATGTAACATAGCAGTTTGTAGAAAGTGTGAAATTTTTAAATAAACAGACTAGGTTGCAGTTTTGTATGGCACAGCTACCCTTCTTTCTCTTTTCCTGTTTTATGTGACTCGTATTAATAGAAGTGAAGTATTAATAACATGGATGAGAATCAGGCTGTCTGTGCCAGGGTTGTGCGAGTTTCATATGTATGTACCAGCTAATGAA
The DNA here is from genome assembly GCF_965231255.1 of Vanellus vanellus. Classification (NCBI taxonomy): domain Eukaryota; kingdom Metazoa; phylum Chordata; class Aves; order Charadriiformes; family Charadriidae; genus Vanellus; species Vanellus vanellus. The sequence goes on from NC_138919.1 coordinate 16,474,398, forward strand.
TCTTTGTCTTTACCAGGTTCTTATGTAGTTCAGTCTATGCAAATCCCTTATGAACACTGGCTCTCTGTACCTAAGAATGTGCTGTTTTTTGTAATGTGAGCACACATTTACTGGGACCTAACTTATGATCATCAAATCCATTTGCATGTTTGGGCAACTTGAATTTTTAATTCAAGCTCCTCCTAATCACACAGGACTATGCGCTTGCCCCCAGCTGTGCCTCCTCATCCTGAGCTAGTGAGAATCTCATTATCAATTGTAAAAACAGAGTGAATCGGTTGCAAGAAAAAATTAACCTGGGACCTAGTAATGACTTCTGAAGCATTTGTTGGACCAGCATTCTCATGAGCCCTCGGCAGCCCGAGGATGACAGCTTCTTTTTTAGACCTTGGCTCTTAGCACACATTAGTTGAAAGGAAACGCTCATGTCAGTAGTTAATGCTGCACTCAAGAAAAAAAGACCAACTCTATAAACATATTTGTACTACGTTAGCACAGTGATTTCTGTTGTCCTCCTCATCATCATGCGTAACAGGATGGAGGATGTGTAGATTAAAGCATTTATTAAATGTCAGGCTTTCAGCCCTCCACTGCTACTTCGCAAATCCTTTAAAATAGATGCACTAAATTCCTGTGGTAAATAATTTATTTAAATTATTGTGCCATTATCTTGATTTGCATGCTCAGAACTAACACTAATCTCTAATGTGTCAGGATCTGCGGCAGCGCCTTCCCTATTTATCCCTTCATTAGCTTTACACCCCACATTCCTTCCCTTTGCCTTTACCAAGGCCTTTCCTCTTGTCATCTCTATCTCACTTCTGTTCCTCACTTTCATTCTGTTGAGTTCCTCTTTCTCTAACTTTCTTTTTCTTTTCCTGTTCCCTTTTTATATTTCCGCTTCCCTTGACCTCACCATTTTTCATCACCAAATCTGGTCTTTCTCCTCTTCAGCTTTTTTTCTCCATCACTCATTGCTCACCTCTCTCATTTCTCATTTACTTTCATAGATATTATCATTTAATAATGGCAGCACTAACAGTTTCTGAAATCTGGGTATCAGATTATTAAACAATATGGGAAAACAGGATAATGTCCATCTAATCACCAGCATAGACATTGCCATCTGAAGGCTCAAATCTCTCTCCATTGACCCTAGAGGGAACCTAAGCAACTAGTAGTGGCTAGAAACCCATCTTCAGAGGGCATTCTAAGGAAGAACTGTAAAACGGTGGAATGAAGTTTTGAGCAGACCATTTTCCATTCACTAGAGAGGAAATAGATTTCTAAGTCAAGCTAGATGCCTAATTCGAATTAGTGAGATGAATCCACCCTCTTACTGTGCTCCGCTCTCAACAGTGCTTAGTCGGTGCGTTGCTGAGGGAGCTAGAGGCATCTTCACTGTAGGTAGAAAATAGTGACAGAGAAAAATGATAGAGCCGTCAAAACATCATTTAAGTTATTTGTAGAGGAGGATTTTTTTCCATTTTCTTTGTTTATTATTGATAATATATGTTCTACAACCAAATCTGATTGGATGTCGCATGTTCAAGGTAGCACAATCTGCTGTCGGTTTGCTATTGAGACAAAATTAGTCATTTCCTTCCTGTGTGATAAGATGATAAGAGGTCTGAAGTTCTAAAGCTGGCAGAGTTGAGGAAGCCGTAGACTTTAGATGTTCTCACCAGATGGAGTACAAAATGGGAAAGCAGAGATCTCAGCCTTTTATGAAACAGAGATCATTACAGGATCCTAATAAGAATTACTGCACTGATTGAGGTCTTTTTTAAGTCTGGAATTCAGTGCAAGGATTCTTCAGCTCTTAAGCAATATTATCCTGCAGTACTGAAATTGTGTGTCTTTGTTGCATACGGTGCTTTCTGGTTTAGGTGACGCTAAGCAAATTGTTGGGTGTACTGACTAAAAATGCTAATAATTGATCCGTGCTTTACATATGCATTACCCTTTCTTTTTTTTCTGAGATGGAGTTTTATATGGATCTGTTCTTAGGAGAGTAAATAAAGGAAAAAGAAGAGATAATTAAAGAAAGTATTAATTCTTCTGGCCCTCTTCTGTTAGGACAGGAATATTGATTAGCGACAAAACTCTAATTTATTCTGTTGCTTTCTTTTTGTTGGTGTTTTTTGGTTTGTTTGGGTTTTTTTGTAGAGCAGAGACACTGAATAAGAATAAAGCGATAGAATTCTTCATTTCTTTTTCTCTCACTTGGGTGTTGAGCTAATAGCTATGAAAATGAGGGGAATTTTCTTTCCCTCGTCTGCTTGTAGAAGCAAGATGAATATGCCTCCAGAGCTCTTTGAACCAGTTAGAGAGGTTTTTTTGGTTACCACTATCTCTTTTCTGTTCAGAAAATGGGAGTAGTATTCATGACTATGGCTGTCACCTGGCTTCACTGAAGATCTAGCTTTACCTCATTGAAGCCTTGCAGGTCTGCTAGTGTTTGGGGTTTTTTGTTCATTGTGTGTAACAGGAAGATTGACTCAATGGAATTGAACAGAATACTTCAGTGTGAAAATAATCCTATTTTGTGTTTAAAGCTTCCTGCTCTTCTATTACTTTGGTATCTCTTATTCTCTATTTTTCTTTTATATTTTGCTGAAATTGTGGCATTGAGTAAGCTGGTTGAATCGTTCATATAAAGAGGGGGGTTTGACACATACAAAACAGTTCTTTCCATATACAGCCCCTGTGACCAAAATCAGAAATACAGCCCAGTCCATTCAACAGTGCTGCTGGCTTCAGAAAGTACACTGAGGCCTTCAAGGTCTGAAGTAATAAAACTGCACTAGTGATAAAGGTTTTTCTAGGGCCTTCCCATCTTGGTGGTTCCAAGTGCTTTGCAGTCACTAATTAACAAGTCCTACTTTGGCATTGAAATACTTATCACCAGCCTTGTTTTCCAGTGGGGACACTGGGGTAGAAAGAATGAATATAAACTGCAAATTCTTAAACGCAGATGAAGACTCCTCTCCTTTGGGAGTCCAGATTCAGGCACCTGTATGGAAAAAATTTGCAAGTATAGGAAAACAAATTTAATCTTCTTAATCAATGTTTAAGCCTTTTAAAAGTAGTTTCCAGTACCACAGAACATCCAGCAGTGCAGCCAACATAATTGGAAGCTGCTGGTATTCAGCATTTCAGAAAGCCAGGAGTGCAAACAGAGCTCTCCTGTCCTTAAGCAAAGGAATATAATTTCCTTATCACATTTTAAACTGTGACTTTCCTCTAAAATTAAAAACAGCTCTAAATCCCTTTGTGGTTTTGTGGTTCTCTGATATTGCAAATCTGCACATATCCATACAAGGAGCTTTTGAGAAAATCCCCCTGTTGTTATACTTTATCATGTGAGGTGCTATACAAACTTGAGGGAGAAAGGGGATTGCCCCGTGAAATCTAGAGATGTGCATAGAAAGAGGATGTAAGACAATACCCTCAAAATGTTGAGGATAATTATATACCCAGTTTTAAAGTGCTATTTTCATCTTTATTTTTGCTTTAAAGTGTGACAATTTATATGTAATGCTTTCCTGGTTTATATACACATATTTAGTATTTGACATAAACTTCTGTTCTGTTTTTTCTGTTCTTTTTTTGTAATTTGCACAAACATTTTGTGTGTTGTGGTTTCTTTTTAAATACTGCCAGTCTGCGAACATCTGTGACAAATGCAGAAGTCCAAAACATTAAAATAGATCACCTCTTCCAAAATAAACTTCCTCCTGTTTCTCAGTATGAGGACAATACCCCTTTTTTTCCCATTTTGCAAAGGAGGTAGATATCAAGAAATCAGAAAACATAGCTGAAGCCCACATTTGCAGTCTGCTTCATGGTGATTTCTCAGTCTTGACAGGCTGACAAGAATTCAGAGCAAGGGGATGCAAATAATTACATGGCTGAAGGGTTAATTTCTGCACCATGATTAAATGAATCACAAAAAAATGAAGTTTTAGATGTGACCTGGTGATGAGCACTTTATAGACCCCCTGGTTCTGAAGCCTGCGGGCTTTATTCCCTTGATCGGTGGAGAGTGTCACGGCCATATGAGAGTGTGGAGTCTGAGTGAGAACAGAGAACAGCTTTAACTGCAAGGTGATTTGTTCGGTTGAAAAACATAACAAAAAAATAGCAAACACATTGAAAGATTCATTTGTGTGTAACAGCCAAGAGAAGGATAGTCCCCAAGAGAGAAAAGGAGATGAGGGGAGTAGAGTGTTTCTTTTAATGTAAAAAGGAATTCTCTCTTTTATTTGTCTGCATCTACAGAGACCTTTGAAATACGTGGGACTAGCTGAGATTATCACTGGATTAAGAACTCCTGCAGTTAAAAGCTATGTTGTATACTAACTACTGAAAGGAGCAGCAGGAGGGCAATTTTTTAGCTGCAGTGGTGATTCTTATTTCTTTTTGGTTAACGTCTATTGAAGTGAGTCCAAGTCTGTGACTTCACACCTGTGATTTGTAACAGACGCCATAGTATTTCTGTGACATATCACAACTTCTGAATGTGTTAGGTTACAACTCAAGAGGTGCTGGAATCAGAAACTAGATAATGATAATAATGAAGATCAGATGAAATAAGCGATTACACATTTGAAAACTTTTTAAATCTGTCATTTTTAATTTTATAAGTGAAAACTTTTCTGCGCTATCATCACAGAAAGGAAGGAAGGACAGACACAGGGAATAAGGTCTTTTAAACACACAGAAAACGCATGTGCTGCTGAAAATATTTTAATATTAAAGCCACTGATGTAATACATTTATTGGTTTCCCACTGAGTTTTGGTTGTCACATCTGTTTTTTGACCTGCACACCAAAATTTCAGCCAATCACAAGAATTTATTTCCTTGTAAACATTATGTTAAATACTAAATCAACTAAATATGTGCTCACTAGGAAGGGTGCTGTACTGATATCGGCTGTCCATTGCTATTGTCTCTGGAATAGCTCCACAAGGCAGCGGAGCTACCTGGGGGTTACGCTCTTAGACCGGCCTGGCCCAAGAAGCCCAACAGAGGCAACAGCCCAGGCTGCAGGACAGAGAGGAGAGCCGCCCGTCGGGCAGCCCTGCGCCCTGAGAGGCGAGAACAGCACCCAGAGTGAGGGGAGAGCTGAGCCATGCTGCTGCTGGGGCATTTCCGAGGTGGAAATCCGAAGAAGAAAGCAAAAGGAAGGTTCTGAAACTCCTACATGGCAATGAGGGACCACTCCACTCCATGTTGTTTCTAAGGGCTTGTCCCTGATAATAGACTGTGTTTAACAGGAGGTTGCTACCAGAAATCGCCTTTCAAAATTCTTAGCCACTCATGCAATATACTTATTATTTTCCCATTAAACATTATGTCCCCAAAATAACACTATGGATGTATTATGCCCATACACAAGGGACTTTGTGATAAAGGTATTTTTTATGTCAAGTAAAAAAACATATTTGTGTTGAGAATTACGCTGATGAGTGAACTCTTCTTTGAATCATTTAATAGAGAAATCCCTTACTAATGTCCTGAGGGAACTGCTGACAGCGTGTAATAATTTCTGGTTCAGTGCAGCAGATTACAAGATATCTTCCATTTTATGAAATTCAGGCAAGTGCTTCTTTTGCACTCTGGGGTCCATCTGTGAGCTTCCTTGTACGCTCCCCAAAATTAAAGGGCCTGCAACACACCTTTTTTGAGATGCAATAGATGATAGCCGTGGCTGTAAGATGACTAAGGTACCGTGTGACCTTCTGCTTCACTGTCTTCTGCTCCCAAAAGTTAAGCTTCTCCAATTATTTAGTTTGTTAAATTCACCTTTGAAGTGAAATACAGTTATTTCCAGAGTAAGTGGTGGAGAGTAAGGTTCAGATGAAGCTATTTCACCTTTAGCATTCCTCCCACTGCTACCTACTTTATATGGCTTTTTCTATTATTTTACCTTTATACTGTTTATTACTGCAGTGTCATCTTTACCACACATAAATACCGGCATTCAGGAAGAATTTCACCCGGCCTGTGAGAAGTTCGTAAGACCAGAGAGATTTCCCCATAAGTACAGCCATCCCCCCATGATTCTGGATCCCGTCAAGCAGACCTGGCCATCCTTCCCCTCTGAGGACTCTCCTGGCCCATTCAATAGCAGTCACTGGAGTAATGAAATCTACTTGCAAGCAGCAGAGAAAATGCTAAATAAGTGGTTCCTAAGATGTGAAACTACAAAGAAAAGGCCTCTGGGAGAACTACTGGAGTACAGGAGAAGAACAAACCCCCTGGCAAGACTCCCCCAACCTGTCCATAGTATGAGGAAGCCATCCAAATTTTTCTCATCCAGCCTGGGATTTCGGACAATTTGGGAAGGTCTTTGAAAGCACCAAGCAAAGAACATACATTTTTATAGGACTATTTTTCATTTCATTACGATAGAACGCTGACAAACACATTGCATAGCAGATTAGCGCTTTTGTTTTTAGTTTTCAAAATGAGGAGTTAATAGCCCCTGGCTGTACAGATTAATAGCTGGTTTTGCCTGGTGGTGTTCAGGGTAACACAGGCTGCCTTGCAGTTCCTAAAGCTGGAAGCTGAGGAAATTATAAGACAATGGAGAGAACTCTTCTGGTCCAAGAAAAACAACATGTTGCTTTTGAGGTCTTTAGTTACTGATTACCAGCAAAGTCTCATAAAGCACAGCTCTCATCTCACATGACCTAAGAACTGCACATTCTTCTTATACCATAGTCTCAGATGGGGTAACATAACTCGAAACAGAAGCTTGTCTTCCTTGTGCCACCCAGATCACAAGATCTTGGGAAAGCTAGAATGCAAAAATTAGACTTGTTTCAAAGGTTAACGTTTATTACAAAATTTAGAAGGAATGATTTTTACAAGGTTTCTTTGCTCTTAACTTTAGTACAAGTTTTCTGACCTCATTGTTGCCTGCCTTGTATCCTTCTCTAATGAGCTGGTTACAAATTAGGAGTTGGCAGGAAATTGCTTAGCAAGCCCTCAGAAATCATGTGATAATATTTGCATGAGTCAAGAACGTTTTCAGACTTCAGCGATACAATGCTCATACTTCTCCACTCATGCGGAGAAAGGCAAGGGCTGAGCTCACAGGTATTCGTGTTCATGCCTACAGATCAGTCAATCCATCTGCAGCTACAGAAGGCAGACGTACGTAACTGCTTGCTTATGAGTTACTTATTCTTGTGATGCTGTCATTTACATGTGTTGGCTCACCACATATATGCAGGACAAAATGCAGGCTCAAATGAGTACAGCTGAGAGGAAGAAAGGAGGTGAGAACGAAAGCCTCAGTTGCCTGCAGCAAGTGTTTGTCTTTGCTGGGAGCTCTGCACATTCGTAGCCTTTCCTGCATTGCACCGTGTCCTCTACCATTGCTTCTGCTACGAAGAGGGATTCTCTGACTTGTAGAAACCTTCATGGAGTTAGCTGAGCTACAGATCCATCACCAGAGAGCAATACGCGATAGTTCATAGACCCAAGACAGCGCTTCTCTGAACTGTCACTTTCCAGATGAGCTGTGGACAGGCTGCTCTTCAGCTCAAACGGTTTCAATATAGGGCAAATTCAGCATTCGCCAGAAGTGATTCTAAGCTCATCCTATGTGACATGGAAGCACAAAAAAGTAACAGCATAGAAACTGTCCTGTTTGATGTTCATTTGCCAATTGTTTCTCTTGTTAAGGAGGAGAGCCAGAGATGGATGACTGCCTGGAGACACTGAAAGATGAGGAGGAAGCTTTGTGGGAGAATGTAGAATGCAACCGGCACATGCTGAGCCGGTACATCAATCCAGCCAAACTCACCCCGTATTTACGGCAGTGCAAAGTAATCGATGAGCAAGATGAGGATGAGGTGCTTAACTCACTTATGCTGCCCTCCAAAATTAACCGAGCAGGTAATTATTTTGTGAATGGCCACCTCTGCATCACTATCTGAACAGTATTATTTTGCAAAGCCTCTATCAAATTATATATTACCAAATGGAAACCCTGTATCTCATTTACAGGAGATTTAATGTAAAGGGGGGAATCTGCTGCAGCTATTTTGATAACAATGACTCTTTTCAGTGCTGCACAGACTGGCGCTCATGGGGTTCATATTCCCATCAAAGCCTTGGCAAATATTTCTGTTAACACAAGCAGCAGCCACTGCCACTCCAAGAGCAGGCTTTCAGCTGTCTGGCCGTGCTTCGGGATTTGTCACTGAAGGGTCTGCCATCCTCACGTGTCAGTACTGCCTGGTAAAGGCTGCACTGAAGAACGTGTCTTTTGAAATTTCTGTTCCAGAGACCAATTTGCCCACACTCGTTCAGAATAACGATCAGCACAAACATAAACAATACGTGGCATTACTTTATGAGTTGAGCTGAACTTGGTTAATCAGCCCAATTTTCCACAGCGCATTGCTGTGGCAGAGATGAACCTTAAGCAGATTTGACTTCAGGGACACAGTACTTGCTGACATGTCACCTCTCTCTCTGGTCTCTGTATTTAGGCCGACTGCTGGACATTCTCCACACCAAGGGCCAAAGAGGCTATGTAGTTTTCTTAGAGAGCCTAGAGTTTTACTACCCTGAGCTCTACAAACTGGTGACAGGGAAAGAACCTACACGGAGATTTTCCACTATTGTTGGTGAGTAGAATCAATCCCAAAGGAGCCTGTTGAAATAAGGACTATCTTGAAGACTGGGTTTGATTTTTTCAGGCAAGAAATGGAAATAAAAGCTAATCTTGTAGTAGCATTCTGCAGTTCTTCAGTCCCCTTCAATGCAAAACGTGCTAGCAACAGGTAACGTATAAAGAAAAGGAACATCTCAGTTGTCTGAATGAAGCTGAAGAGCTTCAAATTGAAATACAAGAAAACTCAAGAGAAGAAACATTGGAACAGTGGACTAAATTACACTGATGACCTACACATGCAGGAAATTTGAAGTATTCAGATTATTTGTACTTGTACAGATTCATTTTAAAAAGTTTGTGCTGTTTCCACAGACCTGTCAGCTCAGCTGAAACAAGACAAATGTAGAGGCTTCATATTCTATCCAGACAAGCTGTATGCATGTATATTGTGATTCTGGTAATAGTGTGCTGTGTAATATTTGTACTGTTGCCAGTTAGATATACAATTGTCTATGTATTTGTGCATATTCTGCACCTCTGTACATATTCTGAGACATTTGCTTCTTACTCATTTCTACTGATTCTACTTAGTATAAAGTTACTTTATTAGACATTGATAAGCTGTTCAAACATTTTCAGTGGAGGAGGGACATGAAGGCCTTACCCATTTCCTAATGAATGAGATCATTAAGCTTCAGCAGCAAGTAAAGACAAAAGACGTGCAGCGCTGTGAACTCTTGGCTAAGTCTCGCCAGTTGGAGGATGAGCGAAAGCAACTAAAACTGAACAAGATAGAGCTGCTGACCTTCCAGGAGAGATACAACAAGATGAAGGAGGAGAGGAACAACTACAATGATGAGCTGGTCAAGGTGAAAGATGAGAACTACAATCTGGCCATGAGATATGCCCAGCTGAGTGACGAGAAAAGCATGGCTGTGATAAGGAGCCGAGACCTCCAGTTAGAGGTGAGATAAATGGTCAGGGCTGCTTTAATCAGGAGCAGCAACAGAGGATGCCAGTAGCATCTGGCAAAATGAGACCTTCTCTGACAGTAGAAAGGTGTAGAGCTCTCATTTGCTTTGCTTATTAGAGGCATCGCTGTACAGAAATGCCAACGGCAGTGATGTGTATTAATGGCAGATAATTTATGTACTCGTAATAGATTAACAGAACATAAAATACTTAAAACAAAAATTTTAAAACCATAATTGTTTGCTAAAAATTGTTTGCATAATTTTAGCTTTTCACGCTCGATAATATCTTGGGGCGGTTATCCAGGTTTGCACTACAGCTGCTGGTGGTTTATTCAAAAAGTCTCACGTAGAGCATTGGAACAGCTTGAGGCCATTTAGGAACTACAGAGAAATGCTTCAAGTGCCATAAAATTCATGCTTGTGTGTGTGTTGCAGATGAGATGGAGTAAACAACTACCCATAGCAGATCTGGACAGTGAGGTCCCTGGGCACCCCCTGGTCTTTATCCCCCTGCATCTCTCTGATCTCAAGGATATTACCCAACTGCCAAATCTTTCCTCCAACCACAGTCATCACCACCTTCTTCCCAGGCCCGTCCTGCCTGAAACTACTTTTTGGGGGGAACCACTCTTTCTTATCCAGAACTCAAAGTCCCTGTTTTTCCCAATCCAAATAGTCTATCTGCAAGAGCGCAGTGTGTGATCAGCCTCCGAAGTGTTAGTTCTTTTTCATATCTCATTATTTATTGGAGGATTGAGGATGTGCCACTGTTTTTTTAGTCCAGATGTTATCAAAATTTACAACTGTCCCATACCAGTTGTAGCTAGCAAATAGCGAGCCGGAGAGTTCAACACTTCAGTTGTGGACATTCAACACACATGCACATACACCCAATCATTTGCTGCTTATTAACATTCACAGTTTAAGCTATTTTTTCCACCTACGACAGTACATTTTCACCTGGAAGTGAGAGCGTTTTCAAAGCAGTAAACATCAGAGCTAGGAATGATTCCTTTCCTTTCCTCTTTCTCCTTTTCACGGCTCCCGGGCTGCTCTAGATTGACCAGCTGAAGCATCGCTTGAACAAGGTAGAAGAGGAATGCAAGCTGGAGAGGAACCAGTCTTTGAAGCTGAAAAATGATATTGAAAACCGACCCAAAAAGGAACAGGTTCTGGAGCTGGAGCGGGAAAATGAGATGATGAAGACCAAAATCCAGGAGTTACAGTCCATCATTCAGGTATAAAAGCAGATTGCTGCATTTAAAATTCCAGCCACTTCAGCTTCTCCCTCCTGCTTACCCACATGGTGGATTCAGCAGGCTTCGACCAGTCTTTGCCTCCAGGCACCCCACATTCTCCTCCTGTACTGTCTCACCCCACATCTCCTCACAACTACCCTTCGGGATCTAAGTGTCTGGAGGAGGCTGTGGGAGTGGGACAGAGAAGCAGCAGGTGGTGACAGCTCCCATGTGTTTTCAGTCAGGGACAGGGAAACTGGTAACTATGGACAAGAGGAGGTGGTGTGGTCTCTGCTGTCGCTCCTCACCTCAAACTCAACATATACTCCTGTTACAGAGCTCGGAACTGTTGGGTGAAACCTCTACCTGCAAAGATATAATAAGCATAAGTCCAAAATTTGGAAAAACAGAAAGTTGGTTATATGGCTCCCAGCTGTCTCTAGTGCTCCTTGTACAAACACATGCATGAGGAGGAGTTCTACCATAAAACAATAATTGTCTTGTAATAAATCAAGCTGTACATGAGAGATTGGCTCCTTCAAGGTGCAGAGTGCAGCTGTTTAATCGCTAAGCATTCAGCTCCGTGTTTTAGCCCTGCTGTGGTTCTTTGTACTGGTCTGTCACTACAGCGCTGTGTTAAATGGCCAGCCCAGAAATTTCTGACAGTGGTTGTGTGTACCCTGTTTTAGGCTATTGTCATATCTGTGCCAAAAGGTCTTAATGGAGCAGCAAGTAATAAGGATTTCTGTACTTGGGTGGTCACTAGTGACCAGGACACCCTGTGGAACACTGCTGTAATTTGCACAGGGATCTTAACTAACCTTCATTTGGGGAGAGAGGGGAAAAGGATGATACGCAGCAAATTTAGCACTGTGTTACTCCGTGAAGAGCTTAGCCAAATATTAGGATATACGTGAGGGTGCTTAGCACTTTGCTGGAAAAGGCGTGTGGCATTTTAAAATGACACTTAAAAAGTTATCAATAGAACACATTTCAGAAATGGCTGTAGCCTCTAGCAGTGCCTAACGATTCTTAGTGCTAATACAAATCCAATTCAAAGGTTGAAAAAGGGTGTAGTATAGTAGGTTCTGGAAGTTCTGGTCCATGTAGAATCTCTTCTATTAATTGAAATGGTCTCATAGCACCTAAAGAAACAGAGAAATAATCATGAAATAGCTAAAAATAGGATTGAAATTTTCCTAAATGAAAGTATAAATAAACAAAAGACAGTTTGTTTTAGAAATACTTAGGTATGCTTAGAAATATTAGGTAACCAAAATGTCACTGAAATCTCCAACTTAGTCTAGGCATTTTAAAAATAAATAGGCATATTATTTGCTTGTGTTTCATGCCTTTTTCATCTTCCATTTATGGTTAATTTTAGATGGCAATTTACTTGTTGGAACCTGCTCTGGTAATCTTGTTAATTTTAAATCTGAAAGAAAAAATATTGTTGGACACTATAGAAAATGAAGCAGTGGTACAAGCTACTCCAGGCATGTTTAATATTCTCTGAGCACAGCCCTGCAAAGCCTGTGCCTGCTTTAAAAATTCCCCTGAATGTTTTCTTAGGCCCTGCTCTTTGGCAAAGGGTGATTTTTGTGCTCAGAGAGAGCTGATTAATAGAGAAGAGTTTTTAATGCAGGGCTTGGAGTGAAGAATTGTCACTGCATCCAAAATGGATCGAATTATAGCCAGTACAATAAAACAGTAAAACAATTCTTTCATCAGACTATTCTGACAGCAAGACAGCCTTTATTCATCTTTTCTGACACCATTTTAAAATATGAACAAATGTCCATCTCTTCTCCCGCTTTCCCATTGCAACGCCATGTTCATTTTCTATTCCTGCTTTTGTTACTTTTCTCCCTGCAATACTATTTTCTCTTTCCCTGGCCTGTCTCTTAAAACTGTCTTTCCGCAGGCTGACAAGCGGAGTTTGCCAGATTCGGACAAAGCCATTTTGGATATTCTGGAACATGACCGTAAGGAGGCACTGGAAGATCGTCATGAGTTGGTCAACAAGATCTTTAACCTCCAAGAGGAGATTCGTCATGTGGAGGACCTGAGAGACAAGGTGAGAAATGGAAGGATGGAAAGATGGAATATCTCAGGCTAGTGCCCAAAAGACCTCTGAGAGCAGTGGTGATTAACAGCATGTCATTTCCAGTATCTTGAAGAGAAAGAAGATTTGGAGTTAAAGTGTTCAACACTAGGAAAAGACTGTGAGATGTACAAGCACCGTATGAACACTGTGATGATACAGCTAGAGGAGGTGGAAAAGGAACGAGACCAGGTACCTAACAGTTAAAGTGGGGAAAATTAGTAGCAAAAAGCCTGTATCTCATATTTGTCGCTTTGGGGAATTGTGGGTAATTGGACCCAAAATACCATTAAAAAATAAACAGTTACAAGAAATTGCTACATGTTGGAATTTGCATTACAGTAATTAAACATAGGATAATATTGGGTTATTTCCACAGCATAGCATCTGGCAGGCAGGACCAAGATCTTAACAACAGCTACTGCAGGCTTTATATTAGCGTCAAGTCATCCGGTTTGCGCTCTGGAGCATTTTGCCACCAACCAAGAGGGAGCTGGAAATGAACCACCCTCATCATCATTATTTTTAATGGGACTACTGTGGCACATCCTGGTCCTAACTGCTGTGTTAATCGGTGAATGGTTACCAGTTCTGAAGTCCCTGTTCCAAACACCTTACAAACAAAACCAGCAGGAGGTGGTGTCTGGTGCCCAGGTGCAAAGCAGGTTTCTTCTCTCCACTGCAGGCATTCCGCTCGCGCGATGAGGCTCAGACACAGTATTCGCATTGTCTGATTGAAAAAGATAAATACAGGAAGCAGATTCGAGAGCTGGAGGAGAGAAATGATGAACTCCGAATTGAGGTGGTGCGGAAAGAAGCTTGCATTGTTAACCTAGAGTGCAAACTCCGACGGCTCTCCAAGGACAATAACTTTCACGACCAGGTAGGGCTGAGGAAGACAGACATGAGTTCTTTTTTCAAGACTTGGTCTTAGAAACATTTTGGTGTGGAAGGGAGAGGGGACTCCTCTAATTCCCTCCGTGAGTTGACTGAAAAAAAGAATCTCCTTCTACTAAATGTCAATATGTTGTGAGTTCTTTGGTACAGTGGGGTTCACATTGTCTGTCTCATGCACATAGCTTCTCAAAGGCTAGCACTCCACAGCTTGATTTTAAATGGAAGGGAAGGAAATGAAGAAAGACAATGAATTTCTACACTGGGGTAGAAACCACAAATACTTCTTTTGAAGAATGTGGCCCAGTGAACAGAAATCCCCACGAAAGTCAATTTAAGTTACTGATTTGGGTCTGGAGCCACATTCTGCGTGAGCAGAACTCTGAATCACTGGAGTCGCAGGAAGTTCAATCAGATTACTCTAGAGGGAAGTAATGAGGAGTTGTACCAAACTGGTCTCAGAAGTAAAGTATTTCCTTCTGATCTTTAGAGTTTACCACGGAATCTACCCATTACCATTATCTCCCAGACCTTTGGGAGTCCCAGCCCAAAAGCCAATGGTCAGGAAGCAGATGACTCCTCCACTTCTGAAGAGTCTCCAGAAGATAACAAATTCTTCTTGCCTGATCAAGCTCGACTCAAGAGAAGAGTGAATCTAAAGGGAATCCAGGTGTGTCTTAATATGTGGCTGGAATGATATAGTGCAGGGACTGTTAGAACTAAGAGACATAATACATGTTGCGGTCATGCCTCTGAAAGTGCTGAGCTATAAAGATAAGAAGAGATTTGTATATGATAGTGAGCTGCCAGGTTTTGCCCTGTGGCAATTTGCATCTTGAGGAGCAGATATAATCAGGCTTCATAGACTATTTTCTGCCCCTTCTCCCCATTTTATGTATTCTCCTTGCTTCTGCTGTTCATTCACATTCTCGGAGCGTTGTCAATAAATTGATTCTTTGCCTCCTTAACAGTAGTGAAAAAAAATGACATAATGTCCAAAGTCCAGCACACAAGTAACTGAAGGTGGAAAACGAAGCATTGGTGGGAAAGCTCACATCAGCTGGAAGGAATAATAGAAAGAAAAGGACACAATCTAGAGCAAAATTAGCTGCCTAATTTAGAATTAAATTATGGCAATTTCCTCTCGCTTAAGAGTAAGGGGTAGCATGAGTTAGGTCCATGATTCTCCCGCCTAGCTGCATTCGTACAGCTATTATCTGATGCTGTATTCATGAATTGTAAAAAATATACAATCTAACATTCGGGGGTTTGAGCTTTTTCCTTTCATCTGCATTTGAATTCTCCCTGCCCTCCATAACCTTTCTGAGCTCTGACTGTCATTATTACTTATGGCAGTAGAGCTGCATTTTTCACATTGCACGCTCCAAAAGGATGCCTGTTGTATTAACAGCTGCCTGAAGCCAGTCCCAAGGCACCCACTTCACCTTTTGTCTCTTTGTTCCCTCAGCAGAATCTGGAAATTGTGGTGCGTTTGGGCCAGACTTTTGCAAGTAGTTAGGCAGCGAATTCTCGTTCACTGCAGTGGCATTTAGATACCTAAACATCTTCTAAATTTTGGGTCCTGTTGTTTAAAGGGGGGATAATATATTGCGGAATAACAGTGAAAAAAAAAAAAAAGGTGAAAATATCTCGTTTACAATGTGTGGCAAATATTCTGCATTTGTGTTGATTTTTGTCCTCTTTCTTTTAGATAAACCCAAGAGCTAAATCCCCTGTCAGCATGAACAAAACATCAGAGTTTCAAGGTCAGAAAGAGCACCCATGTCCTTATTCCTTTTCTGTTGCTTTGTCTCATTCACTTAATCTCTTTAAAATGTTTTAACGAATATGCCAACCAGGGAAATTCTTAACTAAGTCCAAGTCAGTAAAATAGACAGTTTCTCTCATAGTGAACAAACTCATAATTTAAAGTAGTCAAGTGTTCTACCTGAGCATCCCCTCTACCCAAAGATACCTCCACAGATACACTATATTGCATCCCAGAGCTTGCCTAAATTTCCTGCTTACTCAATTTTCCTTTTAATTTACAGAAATTTTAAAGTCATCGGTGTAATACCTGTACTAAAAGTCATTATACTATTCTCTTTTTGCTGTTGGAAAAAAGCTGAAAAGACCCTAATCTAGTGATCATCTAATGAGTTCCTTTGTCCTTCAGCAAAAAGGAATTAATTTGAAATCTCAAGCACTGCAAAGGTTGGGAGGAGGGGGGTTGACCCACCCATCAACCAACTGTCAAGTTACCCAATTAGTTGCTGTATACTCAGGTTTGAGCTACTCCTAATTCCTCTTATTTATATAACACTGTTCTCAAACCAAACACTTAGGCAGCACTGTCTTTATTTGTTACGTGTGGCAGCGTGCTCACTGTTGTGCAAAATATGGTGGGGAACGTGGATCCTGCTGCCAGAGGTTACACAGTATGTTTGGTATCAGGTAATCATAGAATCATGGAATCGTGGACTGGTTTAGGTTGGAAGGGACCTTGAAGATCATCTGGTTCCAACCCTCTGCCATGGGCAGGGACACCTCCCACCAGCCCAGGTTGCTCAACGTTGGTACTGATCAGAGGTGCTGAGGAAGGGAAGGATTCCACAAAGACATTCACACTGTGCTACCTGGGGCTGCTGAGGGATCTCAAGCTACTTGGTCCTTGTTGTAAATTTTTTGTTCTAAAAAGAGTGAAATTCAGTGAGCCGTCCTTATTGTGGGCTACCAGATCCAGACGATGAAGTTAAAACACAAATTAACAAAGCTGTCCCTCTTTAATTTGTCAAATGGTATTCATATGTGTAATAAAAACATACAGGACAGAGCTGAAAGACAAAGTTGGCAAGAAGCCTTCCAGAATGGCGTGCAGGCTGTGCTTTGCTGGGAAGCTCTCGGGGAAGGAAAGGGCACAGGGTGCTTCCTGCAGCCTCTGCCCAGCGCAGGGCGGGGGAAACCAGATAAGCTGAAACGGAAAGATAATCTAAAGTGTTGTGGCAAATCTGTGAAAGACTCCATATTGAAAGTGATCTGACATAATTTTCTTTGGTGTCTGTATTTTTCTCTGTCATCTGTGAGCACAGCAGTGAGAGCACAGGATGAAGACGGGGCTGATGCCAGCAATGGCCGCACAGACACGAGTTCCTCTAATTCTGTTTCCATCAGTAACTCCATCAGCAGCTGTGAAGTCAGCAAAATTGTAAGGAGCCTTCAGGTGCCCCTTGCCTGTCTATGACCATCTCTCCTAATGTGGTTCAGGGCTTTCGCAACCCGGTATTAGCACTTCACTAGCGTCCCAGCTGTGATCACATTCAAGGCCCTTGTCAGAGGCTCCCTTAATCCTTTTACCAGCGTTTTGTTAGAACCATCTTATTAGCCTTTTTCAAAATCACAGAATTGGTTTATGTTTATTTAAAGATATTTCAAATGTACTTATGACCTCTTGCTGTCTCCTTATGCCGTTTCACATTTACTGTTAGAAGGAAGAGATTTTCTTTAAAGGCTGCTTTGTAATTTATTTAAGAAAATTTTCAGGGTTTTTTTTGAGTTCTCTAATGCTTTTCCTGTCTATAAGTAACAGTGAGTGAGAAAAGGGGTGCAGATCACAGCTGGAAATTTCTGCATACCATAGGCAAACCATTTCTTCCCTGCTTGCTGTATCCCCATAATCTCCCAGGGTAGATATTCCATTATACATATGTGAGCACTGACGCAGCAGGACAAGCAGACAGAGAGAGCACTCTTGCAGAGTGTTAATAACAAAGTACAAAACATCTTTCTCGAACACCGTGAAAAATGCTGCCCCCAGGAAATTAAAATTATATCCAAGAATAGCCGGGAAAGAACTCCCTGCCACTCGTAATAAGCTTAGCTGGGTTAGGAATATTCTTTGGAATATCTGTTGGATATTTAGATGACTTATACTGGCTTTCCTGTAGTACAATTTAGAGTTTAGTTTCCAGAGTACTAGATTAATTATTGAATGTATAGAGACCTGTATTTTTCTTCCTCATTCCTACTATCTATATATATAAGTATACATACATCCTGTTTTTCATCCTCTTCCTCCTATATGTCAGCTGTGCAACACATACTCCACACATCAAGGGTAAAGTTAAAATTCTTTGGTAAATCAGCCAGTCGTGTGGTCACAGACAAAGGCACTGTGCCAGCATACAAGCTGTGCGTATTGCTAAAATACTGGAATATATGAATATGAATGCTTTTGTATGTAGCATTCTGCATATCTAGAAGCAATTTTTCTTACTGTTGTGTGTGCTTCACAGTGCAGAGTACGACTGGCAAGCTAGCAGGCTGATGCTCCTCTAAGTTAGAAATGATAGCACATTTAAGACAGATAACCTTTCTGTCACTTTTTTTTTTTTTTTTTAAAAAAAAGCAAACCCTGAGAAATCGCAATGACAGTATCATGTCTACCACTCCTGAGCCTCCAGGAAATGATTCAATAGTCCGACGTTGCAAAGAGGACGCCCCTCATTGCAGGTAGGTAGCCACCTATTAGAAGGTACGGATGCATTCCCTAAAGGTCCCAAGCAGAAGGAGAAAAGAACAAAGCCCAGGCAAATCCATCTAGAAGAAAACAATACATGTGGAAGGTTTAGTTCTTTATTAGATCTATTTTTAAGATCTAATCTTTATTAGAACTTTATTTAGATTTTTAATGCTTTTCAAAACAAACTCATCGCTGGCAGACTGCTGCTGTTGCCTCTCTTTCTCTGTGTAAAGCTTTGCAAGACAGCTTTCCGTTGAGGGCGTCCTCAGCTAGTTCTCCCTCACAATTTTCTAGGCTGCTGAGGGTTTAGGCAGAGTTTATTCTAGTCTCCCTTAGTTTCTCCTATATTGTCCTCCAAGCCCCTTTTTAAAGTGCATTGTTTTAATTCCGTGTTTCAGGTGCTTAACATGAAAGGCCTTTGGCAGACCTGAACATTGAAATACTTGCAGTATATTACAGAATGCAGTGAAGATTACATGGATATTATTCATCTTGTGGACTTACTTCACCGCAGCTCTGACTATGTCCTCTTCCATATGTTAAGGCATTGGAAGACTGAGCTGTATTGAAATCTGAAAATTTTCCTCATAATAGATACTCTTTCCCACTGGCATGTGGAAGGAAAAGGTACCCTGGAGCAAGGTCTGAATGTGGCCTTACTTTATTGAGCTAATAATCACAAGAGTCAAGTATCTCAGGAGCATGCCCAAAAGTTCACTGTAGTTTATAACTTTATAATTAGCCTGGAAAGGTTTTTTAACTTGTCTGTGAACATAATCCAAAATAATTGCTATTTGCATGCCAAGTTGCAGGTTTCACAGTTCATCTGATCTTGATTTGTGTGGAAAAAAAGTGAGATCATAATTTAGTATGTAGAAAAAGGTGTATTGTTTCCCTGATTATGCGTGGTGTAAAAATAGCTGATTCTCCCCAGACTGGCTGCAAAAATTCACCCTTCACCTGAAGTCAAATACGAGGAATATCAGCTCCCCAGGAGACCTACAAATCGTTCTGAATGGGGAAAACAACAAGCTGTTATTTAAACAGCTTTGCAACCAAAGGACGTGCTTTAATGAAGTCCTTCTAGTGAAGCAGACAGATCACTCACTTGGCCGGACATCCCCAATATCCCTTTAAGACCAAAATTTTGGTGAATTTTAACTGCTTGTTTTTAAGGCCAACCAATCTAGTCACCCTTTACAGGAAGGGTTGTGTCAGTGGGAGCTGGACTGGGACCAGAGCTGTGGCATAAGAGTTTCTGTGCAAAAGCTTGGAGCACCTCGCCATTCTCTTACTGTAGGTATTTGAGTAACCATGCAAGGTACCACGAAGCTGTTATAAAATGCTTCAAGTACTTTAAATCAAGCAGGTAAATTACTCCTTTACTGCTGCACCTCAGTCACCTCTCTTGCATTCGCTCTGTCTGTCAGTGAGCTTCTGACATTTTTGATCTGTCAGGGAAAATCCCATACTGCAGTGTATATCCAGCAGATAGTATGCAGCCATTTATCTCGGTGCTGAAGCAGGTGTGGTGTAAGTCGCACCTATAAGACCATCAGTCAGCAGCCTCCCTTTGTCTTCAGCAAAATCTTCGTTTCCTCACTGCAGTTAGCAATTTTTCCTTCTGAATCCTCTTGCTACTTCACATGCTTCCCTCGTTGGCTGACACATACTGTCTTCCTGCCATCTTCCTACAACTTTCCTGTGCCCACAAGTATGTTACTTGCTTTTTTTTTTTTGCAGCTGCACCACTGCCTGATGCAACACCTCCAACATCTTTCTTTTTCACAGAAAAAATTGCTCCCGCTGAAGTTGGAACTCTGCATAAAGGTGGAAAGTGAACAGCTTGCTTTCTCTGTCTTCTGTTATCTCATATTTTGTTTTTTATTCCAGCCTGGTTGAAGAGGACAATGACAGCTTTGGATATGATGCTTTGGAGCTAGATGGTAAGCAAGAGGATATAATGTATATAGTTTAACTATGAGATCTGTGTGATTAGCTTACTAGCTACAGATACTGTCAAGTAATCAACTCCTGGTCTAAATAAGATGGAACACACAGTCTGAGAAAAAAATCAAGTCAGCTCATCATAACAAGAAAACAAAGGGGCAGCTGGTGGTGAGAAAAAGAAAGCAGTCATTCCTGAAGAACTAAGCAAAAGAAGGATTAGACGGAATGAGTAGATGGAGGGTGCTTGGCTGAGGTTTGCAGGTTGATAAGAAGACCTCTAGCCTTTCAATAAGGAAGGCACCAAATTGAGAGGGGAAAGAGTAAAGCAGACAGAGCCAGACTCCTCAGTGCTACCCAGTGAAAGGAGAAGAGGCAATGGGCACAAACTAAAGGACAAGCAATTCCATTTAAACAGAAAAAAAAAAAAAAAAGCTTTTTTACTGTAAGGGTGGTTAAACACTGGAACAGGGTTGTCTAGAGAGGCTGACAAGTCTCCATCCTTGGAGACACTCCAAACCCAACTGGACAAGTCCTGCACAATCTCCTCTAGCCGATGCTGCTTTGAGCAGAGGGTTTGACAAGGCAATCTCCAAAGGTCCCTTCCAACTTGCTGTTCTGTGCGAGTGATCAGGTATGTCCAGTAAGCAAGACTGGCATTCCTTACCATGGCCTGTGGACATGAATCATGCATCTACACCAGGAATTTCCTCCTTCAGCTTTGGCTGGGATCAATCAAATATCCATTTTCCCCTTTTCCCTCTTTGTCACTCTATATAGGACTCATTTTCCTTCTTGTTACTCTTTTCAGATGACAGTCATGACAGGCAATCACATGGAGCTCCTTCGGTGCACTCTTCCTCTTCTTCTCATCAGTCAGAAGGCCTGGATGCCTATGAGCTTGAGCATGTCAGCTCCATATTTAGAAAGTTCTCTCTGGAAAGGTATGTGAGATGCCAGTTTACCTACCTCAGACAGAGACTGAGGGGAAAGGCTACGATAGTTGAGATCCTCCATTTATCTATTAGTTGCTGAAGATATAATAGCAGGAATATGATGTTGCAAGCTGTTAATTGACACAAATATCTCCTGATACTGTGCTAAGTCTTTACTTCTTTATGTCGGCAGCAGTGTAACATTTTATTTCAGAGACCTTTCATATCTTCTGAACCAATGAAGGTCATCCTAAAATTTCAAAAACTTCCAGGTAGACAAAATGTTTTAGAGGCTTAAATTTATCCTTGTGATCTTGTTATCTTGCTGCCACAGGTTGCTTGGTGATGTGCTATTATACACCTGAGTTATTCAGCCATGTCAGAGCACTTGAAGCTATCCAGATGCTCTTCTCCAGAACTTAGGCAGTAATGAGAAGGATTTCTTTTTGAGTCCTTAGATCCTAGTGCTTGATATCACTAGAACTTTGTTTATATGTCTCTCATTTATCATTTAACTCTGGAGTGATAGTTAAAAGCTGTGATAACTGTCTGTTACTTCCTTTCATGAACACAGACCTTTTCGTCCCTCTGTCACATCTGTTGATCGCATTAGAAACTCCTGCCATGCTATCCAGCGCGTAACACTGAATGGAGAGAGTCTCAAGTCAGAAATCACTCTGGTTGGGGGTAACGATAAAGGGAGCTTTATTAGCTCTGTCAAGACAGGATCACTTGCAGAGAAAGCAGGCCTTCGGGAGGGACACCAAATCCTAATGGTGAGCACAAAATAATCAACAAACAGTATTGGATGTCTGTCCACCTGCACTGCACGCACTCACCACAATCCTTTTCTTTGTTTCTTTTTTCATCTTGTTTTAACGACAAAGCACACCATTCATGCAGAAGAAAATCTGCTATTGACTATTCAAATATGGGAGAATAGTATTTATGGTCATGCAACACACGCACACGCTTTTGCACTTCAGTTCTGTATGGAAGAGATTAGAGCAACTGGTGCTTTCCGTAATGCTGTATGGTGCAGTACAGCCCCTTTGAACAGACCAGAATGGGACTTGCTCTCAACTTCCCAGTACTTCCCTGCCCAAAAGAATGGATGTTCATGCTACTTAGCTTAGCGTGATGATTCCTACAGCGTTCCTTAGGGTGGTCTATCCTGGGACCAGACATGTTATGCAGGCAGCTGCAACATGAATGGGAAGAAGGGCCGCACACCTGCATAGCTGTCCCCAGCATCGCAGAAGCAGGAGTTCAACCGTGCTTCTGCTAAGTTGCTCTTTGCTTAGTTTTCCCTCCATTGCCGATGTTCCCAAATAAGTTTCCTATTAAAATGCCTCCAAGGGGAAAAAAATCCCGCAACTGATATTCCTGCACTATTTATTACTAGGAAGGCTGGGATTGTCACAGAGCTGCAGTTCTGTTGACTGCTAGCATTCCTAATTTGAGAGAAAAGAAATTAAATAATTAGAATGTAATCTGCATCCTGATAGCAAAGTATCTGCATTGTTTAGTCAAAAAAAGATTACGTCGCTAAAAACGAAATGGTGTAATTGACTCAGAGATTGAACCCGCACTGGAGAGTAATATTTCTTTCATATCTAGTTGGAGGCCTGCATCAAAGAGGAAAATCAGAGTGTTCCCTTGGATACTTGCACAAAGGAAGAAGTTCACTGGACAATTCAGAGGTGCAGTGGCCCAGTAACGCTCCAGTATAAATCAAATCACGAAGGTAAGACCAAAAGTATTTCTCATCTCAGAGAGTCCCGGGTCTATTATACTAACTAGTGCAGGTGAACCAGAATACCTTTTGTATTGGTACCGATCTGAAGCATGTCCACTGGTGTTAATTATAGGTACTCTGTGCAACCGCTCCGGCTTTTAGCTTTGAGACTGAGAACAGAAAAAGCCCATATCCTTCTCACTACAGGACTCTGAAGAATTTACATGGTGGGCCAATAACGACATGACTCACAAAACACATTGAGCTTATTTTTATGTACCGTTTTCTGTAATACAATGTGGCGAGCTGAATCATCTTTACCCAGCTGAAGTCGATTTAGCATTTACCTGTTTATTACCTTTGTGGCTTTATCTTATCTTTAACAGCTGGAGTTCGTGTGTGGTGAACAGAATTTGATTTTAGTGTTCATGGCCTGAAATGATAATTTCAGGTTATGGATCCAAAATTACACTCCAAAATCCATTTTTTACTGGTGTATATAAATTTGCAGGCTTTTTTTTTTTAATGCTGGTTATAGAATTTCAGCTACATAGATCACACAGGAAGTGATGTCTTTGATTTTCTTTGATGTTTTCAAAGGTAAGAAAGACTCGCAATTTTTTTTGAGCACCACTTAACTACAGATAAAGCATGTTATAGATTGTGGGAGTGCCAATTAGAGCTAATAATAAAGGGAATAGCTTGTCATTAAAATTGGTGGCAGAACTCAAGCTGTACTTACAGGATAGCGCTATAGCTGTGTCTGCATCTTTCCTGAGAAATTCTGTGTTTCACAGGTCATGTGTAGAGTCCTGAAAATGGAGTTACTTAAAACTATCATTATAATGAGAATATTCTCACAGATTCTGATATCCGCAGCATGAGCTGTTTCTGAATCAATGCCCCATTAATGTCTTTAAGGTGCAGGCCCATAACCGTGTTGTAACTAGTATAACTACCACTCTAGAGGTATAAACCGTCTCTTGGAGGAGCCTCAAAAGTCTGTGCTGTGTGCTTCTCCCAGAGGATGCCCAGGAATGCAGCAATGCTGAGGTTTGACCAGCAGCCATCATGCTTCACCCCTTCCTTCGCTGCTGCAGGTTACCGGAGACTGCTGGCGGAGCTGGAAGAAGGGCTCATCACCTCGGGGGACTCATTTTACATCCGCTTTAATCTGAACATCTCCAGCCAGCTGGACGGCTGTACCCTGTCAGTGAAATGTGACGAGATTGTTCATATTCTTGACACTATGTACCAGGGGATGTGCGAATGGCTGTGTGCCAGAGTCGACCCTTTCACGGACAGGGACCTGGAAATGGGGACCATTCCCAGCTACAGCAGGTGAGTGGGATGCTGAGGGGACATGACTGAGAGCGGCGGTTCTGTAAACAGGGAAATTAATAACTGCTGTAAGCAAAGAGGGATATGCCTTGATTTTTGAGGTAAGGCCAGGTGATGTTAAACTGCAATATGAGCTACAAAGCTTTAGAAAGGAGACTCCAGATGTTACCTGAAAGAATAACGTGGGTTTCTCAAAAAGTATCATAGGAAAATATGCCATGGAGATTCTTTAATCTTTAACTGCACTACAGTCCTGCTCATTATTTTGTTCCTGCATTTACCGTGTGGTTCAGTCAGTCCTCACTGCTATTTCTGTTTAATCTTTTCTGTAGGCACAGACCTATGGCAGTCCAGCCTTCTTCTGAGTGGTTTCAAAGGTATCTTGATCTATGTGATTCCATCCTTTCTTTCAGAGCCCAGCAACTTCTTTTGGTGAAGCTGCAGCGGCTGATGCACAGAGGAAGCAGAGATGAGACAGAAAGCTCATATAACACCCTTCGGGGACTCCGGGTGAGTATCTACAAACAAGGTCTTTTTAATACCTGTTACTCCACAGCTACTTGTTGGTCATAATGTTAATTTAACAGAAAGTCCTGTTTACACTCTCTAGGTTTTGATTGTCCCAGGCAATGGGCACCTTATGTTTGCTTTAAATAATATTGTCTCTGGCAATGGACCTAGCTCCAGCACACTCTCAACCCTTGCAGCTATGAGGTATTACCCCTTAGAAGCCTGATATCTGTTGTGTGTCTCAGGTAGTCCTTTCCATTCTTCTCTGCCTGTAAGCCTCTAATGCATCTTCATATCCACAGAATCACAGAATGGTCAGGGTTGGAAGGGACCTCTGGAGATCCTCTAGTCCAACCCCCCTGCCAGAGCAGGGTCACCTACAGCAGGTTGCACAGGACGGCGTCCAGGCGGGTTTGGAATGGCTCCAGAGACGGAGACTCTGAGGAAGAAGCCGTGTCCTTGGAGTTAATAATCAGCATTATTTCTCTCCTGCTGTGAACAAGCATCTAATCCCCAGCGCTGTCATTGTCCTGTATTAGAAAGACCTGCCTCTTCAAAGCTATGTGCTATGGAGAGAAGTGGGATTATCAGGTCTTCGCACACAACAGCCCTGTCGATTTCTCCTTTTCCCTTAGTGAAAGTAATTTGATTTTTCTTTCTTTAGACCCAAGAATTCCATCTTTACGTAATTAAAACCTAACTTCCTGGTGTATTAGTTACCAAAATTTATTTTTAGAGCTTGGGAGACATATATGCTTCTAGCATTTGCAGAGACACTGTACCCAGTGCTTGTATTTGATTTCAGTCAAGGTTAAGTGTCACACATTCCTTCTGTACTCCAGTCCCCACTGATCAAAGGGACAGAGATCACTGACAGAGATGCTCGTGAAAGCAAAAGTTTTGCATGCTATTTCTTGGTGCAGAAATTACCTCTTTCATAAGCTGTGGAGAGCAGTCTCCTGTGAAGAAAGGAATGTGGAAGAGCAGTAACAGGAGCGGTGTTTCTCAGCGTAGGCCATGCTATGGCTACAGTTTCCTTAGAACATTGTATTTGGGGTAGATATGAATCAAGCACTATCCCTTCTATTGAAAATATAAAATATCTGCTTTGGCTTGTTTTGTTTCTCAAATGCTGTCATTTAAAAAAAAAAAAAAAAAAAAGATGACAAACTGAAAATAAAAGAGGGAAGTAAAGAAAAATTCCTATGTTATTTTTTATTAGAATACATTGCAGCCAGAGGAGCCTACCCCACAGAATGACCCGAAAGCCAGTCCTCGCCTATCCAGAGCAAGCTTTCTTTTGGGCCAAATATTACAGGTAATAAAGTTCAAATCCTCAATGCAATGTCTGAAATAGTGGATCTGCACAGCAGATATCCTTAGGCTATCCTAATTTCGCCAGCAACTCCACCTCAGGTATGGAGGTTGTATCAGGATTTCTTCCTATTAAAAAGATTTAATACATGAAAAAGGTGAACGGGTTGTGTTTTCTAACTGCTCGTGTGATGTGGGGTGTTTATTTTTTAGTGCATGCCTTCCATTACTAATGTAGCTTGATGAGTCAAACGTGTCTGCCATGAGAGGCTGGAATGTGTTTTGCTTGAAGCGTAAGGGCAATCCATTGGACTAGACCGAATCCCTAAGTCTGTGTGACATGAGGTTCCATCAGAAAGCAGTCCTTTAATTGTAGATCAGTGACTCTGAGTGTGACAGAGTCTGTGTGTGTGCAAGGTAAAAAGTCTTGTGGAGGAAGATTGTTGTGAAGGTTAACAAATACCCAGGAGGAGGAATTAATATTTGGATAGAGGAATAGTTGGGTGGATGGGGAATGAAAGCATGAAGCCTATTTCCCAGTGTAAAAATATGCCATTTTGGAGGTTTTAAGTCTCTCTGGTACAGCAAAGAAGAGGCAGTGTTTTGGGTATAACCTGTAATACATTTGTGCAAATACTCCGAGTGTTACTCTGCTGTGGACTCATCAGTGCTTGTACTGGTGATAGCAGGGAGCTCTGCGAAGAAAAAGAACATGCCGCTTAAGAGCAGAGAACAAAATAAGAAATCCCAAAGGGGATTAACAAAGGCTCTGAATCAGATCTATGATATTTAAAGAGCCTTAGAATTCAGTCAACAGATCCATGGAGTCTTGTCTTTGACAGACACAGGTAATTCAGATCTCAGAGATAACAAGTGTGGGCTGATGAATATATGGGAGAATAAAGAATGTAAGAAATGAGGGTCAAATCTCTTTGTTCACCTTTTCAGTTTGTCAGTAGGTCTGAAAACAAATATAAGCGTATGAATAGCAATGAGCGCGTCCGTATCGTCACTGGCTGGCCTTCTGGTCTGGCACGGACTTCATCTGAAGCAAAGAAGCCATTGCCTGATAAACTGGAAGGTATGAACATAAAATAGTAATAGCTTTTACACACACGACACTGATTAAAAGGCCACCTACATAACAGCACAGCTGTGAAAAAATGTCATAGGTCTTTCCTATTACTAGCTTCTGTGGCCCACTCTGTGCAAAAATTCAGCAGCATTTGTGACCAAAACACTGATGATGCTAAAAGTGCTCGGAGCACTAAGCCTTCATGAGCAGGTTTAGGACACTGAAACTTCCTGTTCAGTTGGCAGTTCTTCCTAGGAGCTTTCTTGCTCATTGTCCAAAAACATTTAACTCAAAGTATGTCAAGCTAATGAGCAGAAAGATTTTCCAAGCAAGTGTCCTGTTAAAGTATGAAATAATCTCTTGAAAGCAAAAGGCACTTGAATTATTTAGTATTAGGTTGGACAACATACTACTAGATATATAGTAAAGACAGCACCAGCAAAAGAGAAAGGAGGACCAGTATGACTAACCATGTCGTTTCTGGTTCATGTGCTTCTCCTTCTTTTTCTTCAAATACTGATGGAGAGGAAACCAGAAGATAAACATCTTGTTCTTTACTCAGATTTGGATTCCGAAAGTGAAATCAATAAGAGGCTCAGTCTGATCCCTTATAGCTTGGTGAGACCGATCCACTGTGAGCGCAGGCGCCCCGTAC
Organism: Vanellus vanellus; assembly: GCF_965231255.1. Taxonomy (NCBI): domain Eukaryota; kingdom Metazoa; phylum Chordata; class Aves; order Charadriiformes; family Charadriidae; genus Vanellus; species Vanellus vanellus. The sequence continues at coordinate 16,502,282 of NC_138919.1, forward strand.
TTTTCACTCCCACCATGCTTGCCAAGACCCTGGTACAGAAGCTTCTCAACTCGGGAGGTGCCCTGGAATTCAACATCTGCAAGCCAGGTAATGGGATGAAAGCGGACCATGACTGCGAACCCTCAGTGTTGGAAATATGAACATATATATGCGTGCACACGTAGGGGCATGCACATGCGATAGTTGCTTGAGGTACTTCAAGTCACATCAGAGCGTTGTGTAGCTATAAATCCTGCTTTTTGAGAATATCTGAGATATTTGAATGTTTTTGAGACAGCCAGTGCACATGGTTATGAGATTCTGTGTCTATGAATATTATCCATGTGTACGCTGTGTGGTTGCTAGGATGCCCCTCAGAGACTGAAATGCTGTGAGTGCTCTTTCTGTTTGCATACTGTTTGCATACTGCATATCTAGGCAATGCGAAATTTTGATTAATTTGTTTCTAGTATTTGCTATTATGAGGAATATCTTCCCTAGAGCGACTTTAGGTTTCTATCTCGTCCAAGGCTGTGAAGATCGTGCATTTGATCTACTCGAAAGACTGATTTTCTTCCATGCTAAGTATTTACTATTAAAGCAATATGCAGTACTGTGATTGCTGGAGGGCAGGATTGTATACAACACAGCATTAAACACAGCTGACGTTTCATTTTTACACTAATATTGAATACCCACCGCATAGTACGCAGTCTTACAGTCATCCAGACAGAGAAACTGAAAAGTTAAGTATTGTAATAAATATCCCCTGTCTTGCAACATAAAACAAAAGCTTTGATGTAGAGCTGCAATTCACAAGAGGGCCAGTATCACACATTGCAACCTAAGCCAAATTTTTTGAAACTTTAAACACAAATGTTGGAACACTAAATCCTTGTTTTAGGAGCCTATAGTGAAGAGACCTTCTTTTTTTAGCACTTCTCAGCATCTTCCAGCCCTGAAACATTACTATATAACATTAGGTGCTGGAATTGTATTTACTGTTTTAATTTAATGCCTTCATAGTGTTGTGGTAATTGCCCAAGGACTCATTGGTGCAGGATATAGCTGAAATGCTCAGCTGTGATCAGATTAGGCTTTAATTGAATTCAATGGAAGAAATGAGGCAGCTGTTAAGACAATTCATTGCTCGTCTTCTTTCCCTGAATCATCCTTACATCCTACGTGAAGTACTGTTGGACAGTTTTCTAGGTGTTCTGTTGCTGTAATCTTGATTTTGTCCTCATCCACATCTCTTTCCAGATATTGTAACAAAAGAAGAGTTCTTAAGGAAGCAGAGAACGGAGACTATTATCTTCAGCAGAGAAAAGAATCTGAACACATACGAATGTATCGTACCTGCCAATATTGAGGCTGTCACTGCCAAGGTGCTTAGAGTACTCTATATCCCTTCCATAGGCTGGCTGTGAATCTGTCTGCAATGTATGTTTCTGCTTCTGACCAATTTACAATTGCATGTTCTCTCTCTTGCCCACCTTCAATCTCAGGTTGATATTTATTGTCCCAAGTGGCTTTTATTTGTGCTCTTGCTTTTCCTTTCCTTTTTCGTCCTCAGCCGTATCCTTTTATATTCTCACTCATTCCCCGTGATGACCCACATTGATGCAGGAAAATACCCTTTCATTTTCTATGCTCCATCCCTTATTCGGTTCCTTTTTATATCATAAGTATATATGAATGTGCGAGAGAGTAAGAGATACAAGGACCTAGACAAAACAAAGGATGGCCTGAAACACCGAGACAGGGGTGTACAGTACAAAGACAACAATGTCGAAGACAGAGATCTTATATCAAGTAGAGTAGATTTGATGCACAGCATGGAAAAAAGGAGAATTAAAGTGATGTTTCTTTCTCTCTCTCACAAGTAGTTGCAGTAGATGTTCTCTCTGAACAAAGAGCAAGTATGTGTGTTTGTGTATATATGTAAAATTGGTATTTTATCATACTCTTCATCTTTAGATCAATCCATTTCGATTTTAAACCTTTTCAGAAAGCTATTAAGCTCAGCTGTTATTTCACTGACTAGTTGTAAACCAGAAGGAGGAGTTTGGACTTTAAATGTATATTTGATTAAAAGGTTTTAAATCAGTACAATGGTAAATAGAGAGCTTTTCAGCTGACCCCATAAGGTACGGATGCCTTTATCTCGGATTCCTCAGCAGTGAATGTTCCTTTGTGACACTGTTATAACTTTGTTTTTAGAACAAGCATTGTCTCCTGGAAGCTGGAATAAGCTGCACAAAGGATTTAATCAAAGCCAAGATATATCCTATTGTTCTCTTTATCAGAGTCTCAGAGAAAAACATCAAGAGGTTCAGGTAACATATCAAACCTTTTGCATATTTGATATTCTGTCTTATTCAGTGAATAATTCTCGAGTCCATTAATGTTCTCAGTGAGGGAAATAAAGAACCTCTTCTCTCTTCATCTGGTACCTCTATGTGCACTATTTCCTCCCATGACTCCCTGAAATCTTACAACTGGAGAAAGCAGGAATTCCCCAAATCTAGCACTCTCTCACTGTCACTGATAGCAATGAGCATTGTGGGAGGATGAGACTGAAGAATATGTGGTTTTCTCCATGCTCAGCACTCCCACAGCATTTTTTAAGGTAATGCTAGCTGGAAGAGGAAAGCTCATAAACGCTTGCATCCTCCCTGCATTCAATCCTCTTAAATTGTCTCCCCATAGCAAATATTTTTCCTTAGGGGCAGCATGGAGGTAAGGGGAGGATAGACCTGGAGTAACTGTATTCTCCAACACTTTTATTGCTTGTGTATAGTCAGTAGAAAATAAATTCTTGATGGGACAGCTGGGACTACAGGATTAACTTAAAATGTAAGACATTTATTTTTGGTCTGCTCATTTGATACAGGAAACTATTGCCAAAGCCGGAGACTGAAGATGAGTTTTTACGTATGTGCCGTCTGAAGGAGAAAGAACTGGAAGCACTGCCATGTCTTTATGCCTCTGTAGAGGCAGATGCATGGAGCAGTATTGAAGATCTTATTCGAACAATAAAAGACAGGATCGCAGAAGAGCAGCGCAAAACCATCTGGATAGATGAAGATCAGCTATAAAAAACAATAAATAAAATGGAGCTCTTTGATGACAAAAGGACATACCCAGGTGGAGCAGGGGCTCGCAGAATTCTCTGATTAGGTGCCCAGTGCTCACTCGTTTCGCTGGCTGGGGACTTCCTGCTGGCAGAATGCATGTATGGAATGGAACCGGAGCTGTGCTGAATGGAAAAATGTCTTAGGTGCTGGGGATCTAGGATGTGGGTCAGACCACAGCCACTAGCACAACTTCTGACCCACCGGCATCGCTTAAGGGACAGCAGCTGTTTAACACTTGAGAAGGACAAAGATCTTGAGAGGGAGCTCGGGGTAATTTATTATGTTGAAAATATGGATCTCATTTGGTTCATTGAAAACTTCTGATGAGACCAGATAAGTGGAATCTAAGAGGAATAAAGCATGGGGATTGGGCTAAAGGATATGGAATTGAGATGTGCCCCACACACACCCTGAGGAGAGATTCTGAACGTACCTGATTAAGGAAGCTGAAGGCTAGTTGGCAGCAACAGCAACACTACCACTGATGGCCGTAGCAGCTCTGTAACCCTGTTTTTTTCCATAACCATTTTAATCAGAAGGGAAGAAAATAGCTATTATTCCTGGCATTAATTAAAACCACCGTTTTCCCTTCCTTTTTAAACACCAGTTTTATTTAACAGTTTTGCAGGTTTCCTTTGTAGTCCTGGCACTTACAGGAAAATAGACTCTGCTGTTGCAGTGGCGCATCAAATCTTTCCAGCTCTGCCAGTGTTTCATTTAGTTTATCCCTGCCTCTGCATTGTATTCGTTTGTACATCTCTCAATTTTTAACATTTTTCACTCATGGAAAATACCACGGTGCCTTCTCCAGACAACAGGTTTCTCTGTTTCTCCGCTGAAATCTATATTTCTCTACAACATCATCGCCTGCCAACATGCCTGCTCGCAACAGGAGGGACTGTTCTGAGAAGAAGAAAAGGAGAATTTCATAAGCCAGTAATCACTGCAAGCCACTCAGTCCTTGACCTCTCTGCCATGATTGACAGGAAGGAAACCAGCAAGCGTCACACTGTGCTGTGGCCAAGTAGGATAATATTTTCACAAGTGTGTACAAGACTTAGAAGACCACATCGCGTTTTCAAAAACATCTAACTCCTCAGAGAGTTTAAGTTCCACTGATAATGCGTGGGACTTAGACTCCTAAATCTCTTCAGTCTTTTAGAATTTTTCCTCTATACATTAGACGCTGTATTGAGACTGCCAAATTGATTCAATAAAACTGACCATGTAATAATGACTTGCACAACTGTTGATCTGAAATGCAATAAAAATTGACCTACGGATGAAGAGTTGTACATCCCATTATCCTGAGGTCCTTCATTCCTTGCCATATCCCTCCCTTTCAAGATGCATTTAATAACAAATTTACCTTTGCTTCTGTGTTCATCCCAAGTCCCCCGTCTTGGTGCTTCAGGCTGGCATGCAGCAGCTGGCAATAAAAAGGCAAACAGAATCCAAGTGAAACATCTGGCCTGGTTGCCCTCCCTAAATGAACTGCTAGGTTGTCTTTGCAATGAGCTTCTGACGTTGCGGGTGTCTCTCAGGTAGATTGGGTCAGTTCATGCTGGCTCGTGTGATTGTGCTTTTCTGCTCTGCTCTTTTATGCACATCATTTTTTAACTAATGGTATCTTCTAGAAGTCATTTATGTCACTTTACATCTAACTTTCTGCTGCTGTGTTTCTCAAATTATTAATGTTTGAAAGACTGTTCTTAGCTAGCATTTCTCAGAGAATAGCTCTTTACCTGCCCGATGCCATCTGCGTGGACTGCGCAAGCAGGGGGATGCTACTGTTTTGCCATCTCTTTGCAAAGTACGGGCTGCATATACAATTTGCAACTCCCTCCAGGGCAAAGAATAACAACCAGCTGGGGAAGATATAGAACAAATTGGATGATTCTTCAGAGACACTCTGTAGCTCAACCTGAAACGCAAGTATGCGTTGGAAAAGCTAAGCCTTTCAGGAACATTTTGCATTCCTTCCTAATGTCCCGATAATGCAGCCCTGCGTAACAGCTGTCTGTGGTTTGTTACTGTCCCTCTTGTGATAGTTTTGAGTCCACAGCTGAGCGATGGGAGGCACCGTAAGAACATTTCTCAGCTGCTTCAGCAAAAAGTTCAGCCGGGTCAGCATCAGATCCCTTCAGGAGCAACCAGCTGACTGCTGGCCAGAACTCACAGGATGTCCATGTCCCACTGGCTGTGCTGCCGGGACCAGTGACATCTGGTGGAATGGCTGGAACAGACGGCTAGCAGGGCAGAGGTGGTAAAGTGTCTCCAACTGTCATGGTTGTTTCTGCAGTGATCTTCTCTCGACACAGCTTTATTTCTGAGCCCTCTTTCCACAGACAACAGCTGTGGATGTGATTTATCTCACTTAACTTTAGACATAGGAAAGGTATATGCCAAAGTCTAAAGGAGGTTCCTCTTACAATGAATGGAGATACACCTCCAAAGAGCTATTTGTCTAACTTACTGTAGATGGCTATCTAAGGATGAGATGAATTGCCCTCTGAACTGTCTGGGTTTTTTTTCATGGACTATAGAAAGAAAGTAGAGAATTAGCCTGGCCTTTAGCATTTAGCTTTTCGATCTGTAATTTAGGACAGCTAAACCACCTTATGGGAAAAGTGGAACAAGAGATTGAGGCAGAGAGCTCTATTTCTGTGAAACAAGAGAGGAGTGAATACATGGAACAGAATTTTCTTCTTGGTATCCAAGTACATCTGTAAACTCCCAGCCCTGCAGTCACTATAAGGCATTGTGGTTGTCCTCATGTGATGCAAAGCAACCAGACTCTGTTCAGTGAAGGTCCCTGGCAGAGCTGTGTGCCAGAGCCTGCATAACCCTCATCTCTCTGCGGCTCTGTGGAGAAGGACTGAAAACTCTATTCCCCCTTGACTTCTGGATGTGAACTCAAAGAGCAAATCTATAGCTGGAGCACATTCCCAGAACTGCAACAGAGCAGAAGGGGCCATTACCATTTATTCTGGCTAAGGAGGTGCTTCTGATCTAGATCCAAATGCTGTCCATCTAAACTGGAAGAAATTAACCTCTGCATCTTTTGAAATACATTCAGATCTACAGGCTTGAAAAGAGGCCATGAATTTCCCGAAATGTCAGAGCATTGGAGTCAGTGTGGGTTCCAAGTCCTGAACTGGCAGATTTGAAGTGCAACCTCGGAACTGGGGCTGTAGATCCTTGCAGTATTTTTCATTCTGCTAAGTCTCACTTGTGAGGTATTGCTTTAAGCACCAACCACTTCCCTCCTCACCTATACATGTAACATACACAAACGTGGGCTCCTCGTCACGTATACGTGCCCACTTGGGCACAGCAGCTTCAGGAGCGATCGGATGGTTGAAAAACTGGAAGCAATGGGTTAGAAAACAAAATGAAAACTGGAAATGTTGTAAATGTTTGTTGTAAACGGTGTCGCCACTGAATGCAAAGCCGACTCTCAGCCTGATCTCAGCAAAGTGTAAAGACGTGACAAGTTTTCTGTTGGGGTATTCTTGGGGTGGGTTTGTAGTGTTAGCGCTTGGTGTAAGAGTTGTGATCAATAACTGGGCTTGCAGGTACCACTGAAATTCAGGTAAGTTCTCTAACTCAGCCTAATAAAGAGCAAAACTCGAGCTGCCGACCCGAGTTTGAACCGGACGCCGTGGTCGGACACCCCTGTTCAGACCAAGCTGCCTGGCGGGGGCGGATCTGGAGAGCGGCTGTATGTGGCTGTCTGAGGTAAACAACGTTTACATCGATCCATTTTAAAATCAAATCACTCAAGGTTTTTAATTGAAATCTGGGAACAATTCTCAGCAATTTGTATTTTAAGTTAAAAAAAGGAGTTAACAGAAAGTCTGGGCAATTGCCCTATATTTGATATGCTCCTTTTTCTGTAAAAAAGGTGTAAAGCATAGAATAATAACCGCCTTTCAAAATCTATTATTGGAAAACTACTTCTTCTTTCCTTTAAGAGCTCACAAGAGCTTGTTGAAAACTTTTCAGATGCAGATTATTCTTTGGAAAATGTCATTAAAAAATTGGCCACTAGAAAATGCAATTGGAAATTTTTTCAATGGAATATTGTTCCGTTAGAAAATGTGTTTTCATCCAAATCAATTGCCGATGGAAATGTTTCTGTTCTAACATTTCACTTTTTAAAAATTTAAAGTATTTCAATAATACTGGAGCAGTCCTTTTCAATATTTCATATACTTTCAATCTTTTACCTAAAAACATTTTTTGGTTTTAATTTTTTTTTATTTTTATAATTGAAATATTTTTAAAAGTCTACATTTAAACATTTGGTATGATTGAAAGACTTGCTGAAGAAAATTTTGTATTTAATGTTTATGTACTACGAAATAATGGAAGTAACGGCTTGTAGCTGTCAGGTATGGTATAATGTCTATGATCACGAGAAAAAAAATTAAACCGAATCTGGCTTTGCATTTTGTTTAACTGCTGCTAAAATGATGTATTATATAAGTCAGTGTCATGCAGTTCAGCACATCGGGGAATTGTTGCAGGTAAAAATTTCATGCAAACTTTATTACACAGAATTTGATATTCCTTTGAATCAGGCTTCTGGCTGGAGGCGAAGCTGTCAATCGGTCTGTCTGCAGCACAGACAGCTCTGGCAGCACAATTTGCCAGGGAGCAGGAACACACACAAAGCAGACTTTTGCCTACAAACTTTAAGTGGAGATAGTTGCCAAAGCTGGAGAAGTGCCTGTAAACCTGTTAGAGGTTTCTGTATTCTTTTATGCCAAGCTATTTTCGTGGCCTAGGGTTGGAAAACTCTGCAGCAAGGATGAAATCGGGGAGGCAGTATTGAGGCCGAGCAAGTTCGACTCTGAGGGGCCGGGGTGGTGTGAACCCCGTGCTGCCACGCGGGTCACAGTGTGGCACCCAGCTGGGCCCCTCCACTCTCGTGAGACCCCACCTGAAGTACTGCCTCCAGCTCTGGGGTCCCCAACTTAAGAAGGACATGGACCTGCTGGAGCGGGTCCAGAGGAGGGCTACAAGGATGATCCGAGGGCTGGAGCACCTCTCCTATGAGGAGAGGCTGAAAGAGTTGGGGCTGTTCAGCCTGGAGAAGAGAAGGCTCCGGGGAGATCTTATTGTGGCCTTCCAGTCCCTAAAGGGGGCCTACAGGAGAGCCGGGGAAGGACTTTTTACTGGGGCATGTAGCGATAGGCCGAGGGGGAATGGCTTTAAACTGGAAGAGGGCAGGTTCAGATTGAACATTAGGAAGAAGTTTTTCACTGTGAGGGTGGTGAGCCCCTGGCGCAGGTTGCCCAGAGAGGCTGTTGAGGCCCCATCCCTGGAGGTGTTCAAGGCCAGGCTGGACGTGGCCTTGGGCAACCTGGGCTGGTGGGAGGTGTCCCTGCCTATGGCAGGGGGGTTGGAACTGGATGATCTTCAAGGTCCTTTCCAACTCTAAGCCATTCTATGATTCTATGAAAGTGTGTAAATTGAAAATGTAATTCTAGAAAAAACTTGTGCTTTGCCAGTCTTGTATGTAGAAGGAAAAGGAGTGTCTCCCATGGAGCAATGCAATGTGCCTTTGGACTGTGGAGACCAAATCCCAGTGTGATTTTTGGTTGAAGCACAGTGAATATGGTTCGTTCGCTCTGGCAGCGTGGATGGCAGTAGAGCCATTGTCTGGGACACCCCTCCTGGCACCACAGGAGTCACACTGACACCGCTGCCCCAGAGTCCTGCCCACGCAGTTCCTGGAGGAACTGGGGTGACCATTCTGTCTGATACTTCCCTGAGCAGAAAAGCTAATTCAGCCAATGCAGCACTGGAAGACTATGACACGAGATTTCATCCCATGTCTTTCAGGTACTGCAGAATTCTGCTGTGCTCCCAGAAGTCACACTTGATATTTTTGCAAAATTATCCCTAGCCCTCAGGGATGATCCTGGACCCAAACTCAGGCGAATCTGTGCCATTCTCATGGACTTTCCCCTGATTCTTTCTAGTGTAAATTTTGATCTCTGCCTCTGAGCCTGCAAAAGCAAACAGGAGGCCTCCCATCCCTGTAGTTTTCATCTGCAGAATTAATGTTTTTTATCAAAAAGGTGTTGTTAACACCTTTGTATGGAGAGAGTGAGTGGACAGAGAGCTGATGTGGCTTGTCCTCGCAGACCAACAAGGTGGTCTGCTGCCTGAGCCCTGCGCAGCGCTGGATCCCCTCGGTCTGCGCCGCTCCGGTCTCAAGGCTCTGAACCAGTCTGACGCAAGTCTGGCAGCTGTATCAAGGACTTGAGCAGTGGCTGCCTTAAGCGGTGAGATTTCTAGTTTGATTTGAGAACCCGACCAGTCAGCCAAGTTAGAACAACAGGAAGCTCATCCACCCTCCCTCCCCCGCCTCCTCTTTTCTGTTCCTCCACTGCAGAAACTTTCTGATGTTCAGATCAGAGGCTCTCTGGGGTTAAATGCACCATTAGTCACTGGGAAAAAGGGGAAAAAAAAGACCCTTTAAAAGCAGATGGTAGATAATAGAGAACCTGTTTGAGAGTAAATATCTACAACAGCATGTCTGCTTCATCAGATATTAGCATCAAAAGCTGTCTGACAATTTAGCAACAAACAGCAATATTGATTTTCTTCCAAACTGCAGGTACAGAAAGACAAAGATGGAGAGATGGCTCGTTCATAGGATCCCCATCGTGCCTGGGCAAATAAAAGACAGTACCACCAGACAGTAGAGTACCTGCAACACCCAGTCCCGTCAGCGTGCTAAGAGCAGCCTGCAGGTTGGAGGTTATTAAAGGATACAGGAGATTGTTCAGCTCCAGGCTCTTCAGGAGCGTTACCATCCCAGAGATGAAGAACTGGGACCGGGGCCAGGACCAGGCTGTTCCCACCAGGGAAAATGGGAAGTAGTGTAAAGTAGTGGAGCTGGGAGGGAGTGTGGAAGAGCCCTGGGATGCAGCTTGCTTCCCTTGCTGTTTTCAGAGCATATGTGAATTAATTGCTGCAAAGTGTCTGAACAGTTATAGCTACCGCTCCACCTGTCCCTCCCCGAGACACAGCAGCCATCCTGACTTTTCAGGGCACTGGCAGAATGCCCATTTTGCCATGTTGGCAATCTGGAAGAATTCCACCTGAGAACTAAGATGCAACTGTTGCCTCCTTAATTCTCTGTCCCACTGACTCCTTTTTCACAAGCTGGTAGAAAAGCCTTCTTGTGGTCAGCAGGCAGATCTTGGAACCATTTCTTGATGACAAGTGTTGGGTATATCCAGTCCTTTCGAGAACAGCTTCCTTTTTCTGATTTAAATTCACTGCAACTAGTGGTCTCACATCAATTATGTACACTTCTCCTTGTCTCTCTGTCCGAAATGTCAGTGAATCTGATAATTTTTGCTCACAGAAGCAGCGGGGAACTAACAAGCATCTCTGGCACAGCCTGCAGTGTATGCATCTACCAAGGCGTTAGCGAAACAGCAAGGAAACAGAAACAGGCACTTGTTGAAACTTGTTGAAGTTCAAACCCCTGCTCAAAAACTAGTACTCAGAGAGTAGCTCCTAACGTAGCACTTCGGAAGACACCAGGGCACATCAGGACAGCGCTCGGGAAGGGCTACACAAGGCACTCTTTAGCCGTGGTCACAGGGACATCCAGAATTTTCAGGAAAGAAAGAAACATGGTAAGAAATAAAGAATAACTCGTAATTAAACTGATTTATTCCTGGCATAAATGGACAGAGTTCCATTACCTTTCAGTTCTGTCTAAATACGAGCCAGAAGGAACTAAGCTGGGTATCGACTCAACTAGGTATGACCTAGTTGGAGTTCTTTATAGTAACATTACCGTATTGTTAAAATACTGTTTTAAGAGCCAGATTTTGGTTGTTGCCTTCATTTTTGCACCCTAGAGAAAGCCAGTGGGGTAAACTTCTATTAAATGACTGTGAAAAATTGATGCCTGGTTCTAAGTGCATGTTTATAAATATAACATCAAATCTTACAGCGGCTTACAACAGCTTCTCTCCCGAACAGCTCTGCCCTCCGAGCACTGCCTACCCTGCCCTCGTAGTGGTCTTTCTCTGGCCAGCCTCCCGAAACAGCCCAGCAGGCTCCCAAACGCAGCCTGATGCTGGTGAGATTCAGCTTTGTCATTGTCACATGTCTGCAGCGTTTACTTCGCCATATCCTGGTGCTGAGCTGATTTGCTCATTATCAGATTGCTGTTTATTAATCAAAGCAGTAACAATGGGACAGAGAAGCCGGAATACAGCACAGACAGTGCTTCATTTGTTCCAATTGATTTTCCTATCACATTTTATTACTACTATTTACTTTGTATGCCTCAGGAAGATTGAACTGCACTGTGGAGTAGGGGTACACATTTGAATTTCTCTTCTTTTTAGTTCTTACTATTTCTATTATGATAGTCAGAACACTAGGTCCTTCCAGCAACTAAGCCATGACCTTCTCTGCTATAAAAGAGCGTATGGAGATTTCGTGATAATTAGACTCCACCAGCGTGTGAAGTCCTGCAGGTGGAGTCCTAGGGAAATCCATGAGAATCATGGATACTGAGCACATCTGAAAATTACATCTCCAAGATGACATCTTACAAATTCTCAGCGCTACCCAGAACCATTGCAGTAGCTAAAGCAGGCAGAAGGCACAGCGAGAGCAGACAGAGTAGGCATACGCATATGCTTAGGCTAGGACAATCGGGTGGTTCCACGATGAGGTTTTGTCTTGCAGTAAAATTAATGGAGATGATGGTGATGCTATTTTTTCCTGCTTCTTCCTCCTGTGAGGACAGGCTGAGAGAGTTGGGGGTGTTCAGCCTGGAGAAGAGAAGGCTCCGGGGAGACCTTATTGTGGCCTTCCAGCACCTAAAGGGGGCCTACGGGAGAGCTGGGGAGGGACTTTTGACAAGGGTGTGTAGCGATAGGACGAGGGGGAATGGCTTCAAACTGGAAAAGGAGAGATTTAGAATAGATATTAGGAAGAAATATTTCCCTGTGAGGGTGGTGAACCCCTGGCCCAGGTTGCCCCAAGAAGCTGTGGCTGCCCCATCCCTGGAGGTGTTCAAAGCCCGGTTGGACGGGGCTGGGAGCAACCTGGGCTGGGGGGAGGTGTCCCTGCCCAGGGCAGGGGGGTTGGAACTAGATGATCTTCAAGCTCTCTTCCAACCTAAACAATTCTATGATTCTATGGTTCTTCCTAGCTCTTTTCTAATGTCGTAGGTCACTGTTCACACACCAGATCTTCCCAACTTCAGCTAGCACATCTAAAACATCAGGGAAGCCCAGATGATTACTGTCAGGAGGTATGTGGTGGTTTATGGAAGCTGACACATGGGTCAACAAAAAGACAAAGGATGGTACCTGCTGTAAGATTGCATTAATCGTCTCCTTTCCGTAAACAAGGCTCACTGAGAACCAAAAGGAGCTTAAAAACTGCCTGAAAAAAACTATCAAAATCTGTGGTGAAGCTCCTACTTTCAGCACAGCTAGGATTCACTCTAGAGATTTATAAGCCTTTGAACTATATTTATTCTGAAATTGCCCCATTCAATAGTACAACAGGAAATCCACGGTTGGCTGCAACTGTAGGTGTGAGAGGCAGTTGCGTGGGGAGGTGATGAGAATGTATTTTTTTAAAAAGCTTTGTTTTCTACACAAATTTTATAATTAGCTTAATTCAGGAGTGAGGAGGCAGTGAGCAGGTGGTAGCTTGTGTCATTAATAAAGTTCAAAACAGAAACCACAAATAGTCAGCTGAGCCGAAAGTTTCCATGGGCTCTTCACTGTTACTGGAAATGTGGGAGTCCCTCGCACAGGAATTTCTTTCTTATCACGTGTTTTATCTCGCTGAGATGCTGTTTTGTAGCGTAAGCAGAACGCGTGATTGGGTGTGCATGTGCACCGCACAACAGAATGTGTCTACATGGACATGTGCAACATTGCCCTCTTTGGGAACGCGCCCCACGACATCAGGTAGAATTACTCTTTTTTTTTTTTCACTAGCTGAACTGCTTCTTTTGTTCTGCTAGCAGAAGCATTTGGGTTTTAGAGCTGCGCTGTAGTGCCCTGGCCCCCTCTCTGAAGTGCATCCATACACTTGTCAGCTGTCCAACGGTGTCTGAGTAGTCCGACTTGGAGCTTGTCTGATGGTTCCCTATCCTCCTGCAGCGGATGACCTTGAGCTGCACCAAATGATTATTTTCTCACTGGGTTTTTTCAGCAGCAGTAGGGGTAATTGAATGATTGTAAAATAGGCCACTAGGCCACTGGGGGTTAAGTGAAAACTAAAATAATGCCATCTACAGGAACATTTTTCGGTCACACTTAAGGTCACTGTCAGATAAAGGGTTAGGAAATATCAGCCTGAGATTTTAACATCACAAATGGGTTTCTGCAAGCACAGCTTGTGAGTGATGGGAGGGGGGAAAGAAGGGAGGAGAATATACAGATCCTGCTGGTGGATTTAACCTGGACTAAGTTCAGACGCCTGGATAAGATTCACTTGAGCAGTATCGATCAGAGTGGAAACACTAAGCATCTCTGTTAATCTGGCACTGTTTCACCCATGCTGTATTATTATTGTTATTAGAACCTGTGATTTACTGTGTCCAGCCTGGATCAAATTCAGCAGCTGTATTTCTCAAGATTATTTTTTCACCCTTTCTTACTGAAGTGCATTTATGGCAGAAGTTTTACACCTTTTTAAAAGAATGATGTCTCCCCCCAGTGGTGACGTGATACAGCTTCGGTTTCCAAAATCAATTAGGCCATGTGAGTCCGGGTAAATGAGTGAGCATGACAACACACTTCTATATGAAATAATATTGTGACACACAGGAAGAAGAGGATGACCCTTCATTATTAGCCACATATTTTTATAACGTTTCTCCCAGTAGAACTACCCTGTCTCTTTGAAAATCCTCTCTTGTATAGCACATCTCATGTTAATACTATTCCTTTTAACAAAATAGTTTAATGTATGCAAACAGCACTGAATTCCCACTCAATTTGCATGTTTTACTATTCGAGTAGTAATAGTTTCTAGCTGCTGATTCCCGAGTTGTACAATAAAATGCTGGGTTGGGTCCCATCACCCTGTGGCATGAGGTAATACAGCGCTTTAGACATTTTGTAGAAAAAAATCTCTTTGGATTAAGCTGTTTTCAGCTCAGAAGAGACATGTTCAAGCCCTGGTCACCTTGTAACAGAAAGCCATATGATACAAGTGCACTGGGGTGAAGAGATATTGATTTACCTTCTGTAAAATAAATGTAAAGTCAAAAGCCTGAGCGTTTTTCAGCACCTCTCCAGTACTCTGCCTGATTTGTGTGACCCCTGCTGCATGCCCCAGGTCTCACACCTTCCACTATACATCCCACACCTTTCTAATCACCCCGGAATTGCAGATTCGGATTATGAGTCGCAAAACTTGTGGCCTGTGTTCTGAGCCGCAAGTACTCCCTTATTCATCCATTTTGTGTTCCTTCCTCAAGTCCTCTATTTTTCCCCCCTCTCTCTTCGCGTTTCCATATCTGAGATGAACTCCATAAACCACTTTTCTTAACCTCCCTATGCCTTACTGTAGCCCCAAGTAGAAACAGTGCGATATTAAAAAGGATTTTAAAATAGCAGTGACACCTCAACACAGGAAACAGCAAGAAACATGATTTTGTTTATTTAAACCAGTATTTAGTGTTAATTATGCTTTCCCTTCCAATAGCGAATAACCACTCAGTGCTGAAATCGGAAGACTTGCTCAGAAAGGGTTCCATGTGGTTATTTGGTTATAATATGTCAGTGGTGCCTGTAGTTCCCATTCTGCTGATTTCATGCCAAAACAATGGGCTGTGATGGCTTGAGAATTGGCTAAAGAGTTCCCCTTCTTCTGACTATCATAAATGGATTGGAGAAAACATATTTCAGCATTTTCTTTCTGAGCTCTTTCATCATCGGAACTGTGATATAGAGTAGCTTTCTTCAGGGCTCACTGTATCACAATTGTTTGCTAAAATGAGAATATATTTTTGAAGATAAAATGTTTTCTTGTCTCTTCCAGAAGAATGCATTCTCCTTCCATTTATTTTGGGTTTCTGGTTGTACTTTTGCCCTGTCACCCACAAATATTCATTGTATGTTTCTTCCTCCTCCTCTTCTAGCCAAGGTTATAAATTAAAATTCAATTTCATTAAAATTGTAAGTAATCATTCTCTGGCTCTCATTAGTAATGATTCGGTGCAGGGGGATCCCGGCTTCTCCCACAACTGTAATTCAATTGGACTCACCAGCTCTTGTTCACAAATCGCTTGAGCTGCACTTTCTTCACAAATTTATGGCATCAGCAGTGTCCAGAGGTTGAATTACAGCTGCAGGTTTGATCAGGGACTGCATTATTCTGCATCTAATCCCTGCATTCTGACAGCAGCGGGGGGGGGACCACTGTTGTTTTACAGGAACTGTGCATTGTTCTTCTGCTTTATGTCAGGGGCTGAATTGCCTTTGGAATCGGGGAACTGTCAGCCCAAAGCTACAAGCAAACAACAAGCTCAAAATGACATGGTGTATAAATAACAAACATGGAGACAGTCAAAAGCCAGCACTCCTTCTTCTGCACTCTCCTAAATTACTGGAACGGTGATTGACCGCAGACTGTGCTCTTGCATCATCGGATGCTATCTGAATATATCGATGCTCTCTGAATATACTGAAGCTCTCTGAATGTATTGCTGAAATGTGACTCCCAGCTTTTACCCAAAATGAGGAATGTTGATATTCACTGGTGGCTGAAAGTCACTTAAACACTGATTAACTATTTCAGCCAGAGGCCATCTCCGTGCAGTCATTCACATACGAGCCTTTCCTCTCCAGCAGTGATCTGCAACCTATGGCATTCTTAGCAGAAAGGGCACGGCAGCAGATCTGGAATGGCATGCAGCCGGGCCTGTGCCATTTTCCACAGAGGTAATATGTCACCCATCAGCTGGCAGCCAGGACTTTGCCTCCTGCAAGGCAAGATGCCCCCAAACCCACTTGTCCCCACGGTTTAAACCCAGTGCAAAACAGAAGGCTTTACCCCTGCTAGAAACACGGTGTCGTTCAGCTCAGTGACGCGGGGACTCGTGGCTCTTAGGTTGGAGTTGATCTTCATTAGGACCAGGGAGGTGCACGCTCCGGACACATATAACCTCAGCTTGGAACAGGGGAAAAAATGGTGCATTGCCTTGGAAACTTTCTCCTGCTTTAATGTACCCATGTGCGTGTGCTCCACCAACACAGAGCAGATCCGTAGCTGGCACGCATCAGTGTCTGCTACTCGGTTAATTGAGCTTTACTGGTAAATCATTAATGGCAATCACTGAACATGGGGCAATAAGGTAACTTCACCAGCGTTATGCGTCTTGTGGCTTCTGCTAAATTTTCTTGTGTAGGTTTGCTTGTTTAAATAGCAAAATCTGTCATATCCTAGTTTTGCACAAATCCGGGGAGGCAAATTACAAGAGATGTGGAGCAATTCCTGCTGACTTTAATGATGGTTGTGTTTTTTAAAAACTACTTTGAGAGGAAACTGAGGGTCCTTTTATTTCGTTACGCAACCTTGCCTTTTTTCTAGGCTTTGTTGTTGGAGAGACTGACAGGAGACAGGGTGTGGGAAATGTCTGCTTTCACATGACAACTCGCAGCAACAGCGTTTGGCTACCGGATTGCAGCTTTGCGCTGAGCCGTCGAATCACCTGTTGTGTGCAGTCCCCTGTGGCTGCAGACTCCCCGCGCAGGATTCTCAGTCGCTGTGTCCCAGGTGCGTTCCAACATGTTTTCAGCGTATTTTAGTTCCTTCATTTGCTCATTTTTTATTCCTTTGCAAACTGAAATATATTTTTTCCATTCCTAATTAACTCCCTGCCACCCCGCTTGTGGTAAAACCTGATTTATTTCTCCTTCTCTGTGCTGAGAGGACAGGATACTTAATCTCCTCTGGGTGGACGCTGAAACACCGTCTGAATAAAATGCTGATCACTCATCTGGTTAGTTCCTGCCAGCTCTTCTCTGCGTTTCTGCCACCTGGGTTTTGCATCATTTGCTATCGTTTCTTTAAGTGACAGTTCCTTCCTTCTCCATTTTTGGAGACTAATAATTCCTAAATTAGCTAGTAGTCACATCTAGGTGTGCATGTGAGTGTTTATCCTTTCACAGTATCTGTAAGACCATGAATATTCACAGGCTAAAAGGGATTGTTTGGATAAATACTTTGAAAGGGTACTAAGCCATTGGCTACAATTTATTGCACTTGCTGTTCTTTTGGGGCATTTTTTTGTTGAGAAGGACCCGCTTTTTGTATTAATGTCCAGAGGAATAAAGGCGGCTTGGGATGCCCCCATTCAGGGAGCAATGAATAATCATGTTGCAGAAACAAACAAATACAGCAGCCCAATGAATTAGCATTTTGAAAGCCTCTGTGTTTGATACCCATCTGCAAAGTAAAGAATGAATACCAGATGTATGTGGACGCATGCACGCGTGTTTGCAGTGGCGAGCTCTTTCAGATGGCAGCCACTCACTGTAAGTGCCAATGTTTTCGTACATCTTGAAAATATTTGTGTAAAAATGGAAAGAGAAAAGATTGCCCATCTGCAATGTGTAGTGGAAAATTATGTGGGCAGAATGCACAACATGTGGTAAGTGAAGGGAGCCGGGTGAAGGAGGTGAAGAATCAAGATGATTCTTCTTCACACCGAAGCCTTGAGAGACCCATTTAGTGACATCTCTAATAGCGCTCCTCAGATGCGCATCCATCCTGCCTCTCCTTTGAAACCAACCTGGGCTGAGAAACTTAACAATGAATTCAGCCAGAGGGCTTGGAAGCCTGGCCTGCCGGCCCATTAATGCTCTCAGGCAAATGCTGTGGACTCTCTGCTAGTTATTCATCCTAAAGTGTAGGTGTTAAGAAATATGAGGCTGGTAAGTGGGTGACAGGCATCTGCAAGCGTCACCTCAGCAATTCAGGTTAGCAGAGAGCCTTGGAGTAGGATTGCAAAAATTGCATCATTTGTAACCTTTTCAGCACCAGACTTTAAAAAAAAAAAACAACAAAAACCTGTTACCAACAGCTTTCCTTTGGACATGAAGAGAATAACTAAAGAGAACATCTGTTTTCCCTTCAGATGTGGAACTGCAACAGCAAGCCATGCATAAATTTTATTAAGGCTCGCTAATTTCCTACGAGTTTGGGGAGCTACATGTTACCCATGGAGATATTTGGCTCTGCATCACCAGCTGAAAAGTCATTTTAAAAACAATGCAGAAAAAACGGACATAGCTTGGCAGCAAACATGTCAGGTTCTGTTCTCAAGGACCTCCATTTTCTTTGGCTTTGTTTTTGCATGATGTAGATTTGCGCCTTTTTTTTTTTTCTCTTCTTAATGTCACTCATCTTTCATCTTGTTTTCTGATGGCTTTCTATGATGTAGGTGAGTAAACGAGACAGGCGCCTGAATTGACAAAACTACTTACTGCTTGGGACTTTGCACTCAGAATCAGAGAGCCAAATGCTTTCAGGACTTAAGTCTGTTTTAAGTTGTTTCTGAGATGCCAGAGTTTTGTACACACCAAGGACACGTGCTCGAGCCAGCATGTGCCTGTTCTGTCCCTTTGCGCTGTAGGAATCTGTCTCCAGATTTAGAACTCACAAGCACGGGCTGTTGGACACAGCCCCGCTCAGATCCCACAGGCCCAGTTTCTGCGCCCTCTGAGGAAACACCTTTGACCAGAACCTCACTTTCCAATCTTTCTGTGCTCTCAGAACCAGGGCACACTGTCCCCACGTGCAATCACGACGACTTCACGCCAAGGACTCGGAGCCTGCAGGACACTTGGCAGGACGTGCCTGGAATTACGTAGATCGTGGCTCGTTGCATAAAATAAGTAGAAAAGTCACAGGCTGGGTTAAAAATATGCTTGTCTTCTCTCAATAATTAATTGTTTGGGGATTAATATGAGGTTTTGTGTTTTGAAAGTAAACTGATCCACTCGTTGGCTGGTGTGTAATGAAGGAGAACAGGCTACTGTCAAACAGTCTGAAAATAGTGAAAATTAACTACGTGAAGTGTCACGACTCACATATTTTATGTATATGAGTAATGTATCCTCTGTGGGATGGAAGATGAAAATATCACATGAAAAAGAAAAAACAGTGTCTACAAATTTAATAAAAGAAGGAGGCATACATTGCTTTGGCATAATTTGGCATTTTTACTGCTTAGTGGCAGCTGGGCTGGGTCACTGCAAAAATTCCATGTTTGTGAATTCAGAAACAGTATGAACCAAATGTTCTGCAGCCTCTGTACTTGCAGAGCTAGCAAAGGGGAAAGAAAATGTAATTAAAAATCAGAATACACTGAAGTCAAAACCAATTACAATTTGAAAGCACTCTTTGTTTATCCATTTCTCTTCCAGTCTTACCATTACAAGGATGCTCGTGGCTCTCCAGTTCTTTGGAGAACTAGGACCTAGTTTTGAAACTGGACCTAGTTTTTAACATCTTGATGTCAATAGTTAGAAGCTCAATGAGTTTAGGCAAATCTGGATCAAAAAAATGGACACACATCCCAAACAACTGTATATTAAAGCAATGTTAAAAGGGACAAGGCCAATACTGAGATACAAATTCACTAGTAAGTGGATTTTTTTTTTGAGAGATGCCTAACTACTTCAGTTTTCTTTGACTTCACAGGCATTAAGATTGCAATCACTTCCAAGATTTGCAATCTCTGAGAAAGAGTATATTACAATAGGGGTCATAAAGTCTTGCAGAAAACATCTGGCCAAGGTCTCCATACCTATAGCAAAAAAATAATATATTAGTACTGGAAGTTTCCCATATACTTAATGATGTTACTAGAAAATAGTTGATCTATTTGAATTGTTCTTGTTTCTTTCCTCCACAGGAGAACATTATTCACTTTGTCTCTCTCCACTTTTTCATTCTGCTATGGGGAGTGTGCAGAGAGAAAGCCATTGAACAAGCCATATAAAACCTCAGAATGCAATAAGCGGAATATGGTTCCTTTAACATGACAAACCTACCAGCTTTGGTAAGGGCTTCAAGTGCATATAAACTCCAGCACCTCCTCAGGCAAAGAGAGTCACAGTCTCAACAACGGAGAAGAAGCAAAAGGAGTTTAGATCATAAATCTTCTTCAGATCTACAAGCTTTGCTAGCTGAATCCACAAGAAGCAATTCAAGGGCCCCAACATCTTTAAATAAGTCAGACTAAGCCACGAGTGCTTCTGCCCTGCAGTAGCAACAGTTCGATATTTTGACTCAGTTTGCTCATCTAGCACAGTGGTCAGAAAGGAGAAGGTGGATGATTTATCAACTCAGGTGATTCCATTAGTGCATACTTTTTCTTGCTGTTGTGTCAAGATTGCCAGGTCCTTGCCTAAACTCTTAAGTTTAAATTACATTAGCACTAGCTCTCATACTGCTGCATGGTGGTAGTAGGTGTATCCTCCTTCTTGTTTATTTGCTTTCCAGTTTCACACAACAAAATAATCTTCCAGGCAGTGACAGCATCTGGTAGCGCTCAGGAAAACAACAGCCATGTCCCAGGTATGGGCAAACATTCAGTTTTGTAATACTTACAGGGTCCATTAGCTGCATTCTCAGCTGAAGTGACAGCACCTCCTTCATACTGTGCCTCCTCCACTGATGTTGATAATACACTTTCAGAGGAGAGAACACAGGTTTTAAGCTATGGGTCACAGTGGACTGGGTAAAGAATGGGCCACCATCCAGGTGGGGACTTGAGACGACTTTGGGATTAGTTAACTACAAGCTTCAAGACACTGAAATGATAGCTCTGCATCCTTTCCAGGGCTAAATCCATATATCCTCTCCATGCTTGACCCAGGTAGAAACACGTGGGGCTTGAAACAGATAGAAAGAACCGAGATCGGGCACCTCAGCCCTCCCCATGTCACAGACTTTGTGCCAGCATTCATCAGTGAGGCCATGTTCTCTTCTGGCCTTTCTGTAAGCAGAAAATGGGACTTACTGATTGGAGCTCACTATCGGTGCTTTTTCCACAGCTTCTTCATTTACCGGAGCTGCCAGATGTGACGCCCATCTGCAATAAGGTCTATCATGAGCAAACAATCCACTCGCTTCTCCAACTGCCATACTCAGCTTTAATGTTCTGCCATCCTTTTTCAGGGCCTCAGAAGTTCATGCTCCAGCCATTCCCCCATGAGCTCCCTGTCTTTCTACTCATAATTCAGTTGCTTTGTAGCCAGCAAGGGGAATGGAAATAATGTAGCCCTCATTGCCTCTTTCTTTCTACCCTCCAGTCCTCTGTTTTCTTCCATCTTTCGGTCTCCTTCTCCCGTTCTCTATATCTATGGGAGACAAAGGAAGAAGAAACAGAAGCAGCTGTACAAGTATTTCTTCATCTCAGCAGAAAGAGAACAGGAGTTATAGGAAGAAGCAGAGATGGGGAAAAGGAAAACAGAGTAGAAATAGAAAAAAAGGTAAAGCTGGAAAAGTGAGAAAGTAAAAGAAGGAAAAGAAAAATGAAAGCATTAACATTATTTTCTTTTGTATCAATATAAATTGTTTTAATTTCAGTCTAAGCCCAAAGGAGGGAGATGAACTGGAAATCCTGAAGCATGGAACTGGGCAGATAAGGAAATGGAGAAAGGGAAGGCATTGAGACTGACTACAAGCCTCTTTTAAAGCTTTTACTGAGGTGCTTACACCTATTTCTTACACTTATAACAAAACATCAGCAGAAACATCAATAGGGATCATCATGTGCATTTGTGAGGTTCTGCCCAGTCCCTCCGCAGAGCAGCAGAAGGCGTACTGCTGCAGATCCGCCATAGTAAACAAAATTCTGTTTTGCCCTGATTTTAGAACAGCTTCTGAATGATTAGATGAGGAACAACAGTGCTGCGAGGGAAAGAGGGAGGGGTGGACCTTTTCCTTTTGACAATTAGATGTGAGCTGTTGAAAGCTGCTTTCATGGATGAATGCATAGAGAACTAAGGACGTCTGGCGACTGATTTGTTTGATTAGTTTATTGTATATCATAATTTCTCTCTCACTTACTGATGAAGCAGGCCTATCGCAGGAGTTGGACTTCATAGTTGTTTGAATTCTCTGCCAAAACCCCTTAGAACCTCAGAAGTCTGAAGAGGACCTCAAGTAGGGCACTAGTGAAGCAGGAGTAACTGAGATAATCAGAAAATATCAATCTGGGCACTTCACAGTTACATAGGGTCTGATTTGCAGGCAGCTTAGCATCTGTGGATTCCAGCGGGTCCTGAGTGCTCAGCTGTTCTGAAAATCAGGCCTATAGCGTATGGGGGGTTCGGGGGTTGCTCCACCCTGGCTGGTCTGACTGGCTTCTGGTGGGGCAACGATGACATCCAGTGGGGAAACTCGTGAATTACAGCAGTATTTCATGCGTGGAATGAGCTGCTGCTGCTGTCCCAAACTACAATCGAAGGGTAAGATCCTGGAAGATCCTTCTCAGGAAAAGGTCTGTGCTGTAGTGAATGGCTCATGACAAAGAGTCTTGTGCTGCTCTCCTCCTGACTTCTGCAATACCTAAAGGTGTTTGTAAGTCTCTCTTCTTGGTAAGGAGAAAGAAATTTGCTCCTTGGGGAAGTGTTGACAACAGCATCTCACTGTGATAATACTCACATGGGATTCTCACTTCCATTAAAGGTTTTCTTTAATAGTTTTTGGGTTTGTTCTAATCTGTGAGACTCTGATCTTTTGAGACATCATAAGGCTTCTTAACATGCTTAACTTTCTATGAAATCAGTCATTTTAGTCGTTTCCCTCAGCTCTCTGCATTTGTGTCACTTGCCCCAGCGTTTGGTACAGGCCTGGGGCAGGATAAGTTATCTGAAGCTTAAACTGGATTAGCTGTTTATAGCAGGAATAACTGGAAGCACAGACAAAAGAAGTAATACAGAAAGGACCATAGAATCTCATAAAACTGCGGACCCGTGCCTATCTTTTATGATTCCATTTTGCAGCCAGAAGGCCGGGGATCCCAGCCACTGCCAGGTGATCGCATACCAGATGCTTCTGAAAATGTTTTTTTATTTCCTCCAGTACCTATATCAGGAGACCGAGGGGATTTTCTTTCAGATGTGTACTTTGCTACTTTAATCCCGGCCTCATCACCAGCCCTGCACCAGATTGCTTCAATATGCCTTACAAGCAATTACACCCCACGTCAATCAAGAAATTACATTCCCTGCAGAGAGCGAGGGCGCGTTGCAGCCGGTGGTGGCGGAGGGCAGAGGCCCCGCGCCGCCCCCCGGGCCCAGGCCGGACCTCGGCCCCCGCCATGACAGGCCGCAGCAACTCCCCGGGGCAACCAGGCCTCAGGCTGCGGCCTGCAGAGACAAAGCCTCGTACCGTTTTAAAAACAACCTTAATAAGACACTACAGGTGCTGAAGTGCCCTGACTGCATGTACTCGTTTGATGACGTCAGCGATGCCACACTTACGTCACACGTTTATGTTCCGCAGCTTGACCGCTGTGTTGCTCCGGTGTGAAACACGCCCCGCCGTTTGGTTCTTCCCCGGCACGCTACTACCACCGCCCCCCACGCTACAAACACCGCCCCCCAGTGACCGCCGCCGACTCGCTACCGACAGCCCCGGGCGGACCCCGCCGCAACCGCGCCCACTCCACGTGACGTCACACCCCGGGCGGCGGACCCGCCTTCTCCCACAACGAGGCCGAAGCCGCGCCCCCGGCGACGTCACCCCGCTCGGGGGCCCGCCCTCCCGGCTCTGATTGGTGCTTGCGCGATGAAGCTCCGCCTCCGTCCCCGCCCACACGCTGTCCCTCCCGGCGCTGCCCGCCCTGCCTTGCCTAGAGCCCTGTCGCCCGCTTACCCCCGCCCCACTTGTCGGCTCCTCCAATCGAAAGAGGGAGGCGTTGATCGACACTCCTGCCGCCCAATGAGGCGCAGCGCTAGCGGGGCGGGAGCGCTGGGCGGGCACCTCCCTCCGCAGGCGGCGGCGCTCCCTGACTGAGGGGGCCGGGGGCTCCGCCGTCCCCTCCGCGCCTCAACGGCACCGTAGGCGGCCGCCGGCTGAACCCGGGCCGAGAGGCTCGGGGGCGTCTTCCCCCCGCCCTCGCGGCGCCCCCCTGGCTGCTCGGAGAGGAGAGGAGCGGAGCGGGACGGCGGTGCCCCCTCCCCGGGCAGGGCCTGCGGGCCGCGCCCCGCCGCCGCTGCCGCTACCCCTCCCCCCGGCCGGCCAGCCTCCCTCCCCGGGCCGCACCCGCCTCCCCTCCCTCCGCAGCGTCGCCCGGCCGAGCCGGGAGAAGGGGAATGGGCGGTCCCGGCCCTTAGCCCCCGGCTGCGGCTGCTGCTCCTCCTCCTCCCGGGTCCCAGCGTCTCGGTGGCCTCCGCCCGATGCTGGCGGAGCTGGCTGGGGTCTCCGCGGCGTTGTGAGCGCTCCCGCCGTCCCGCAGCCGCCATGTCCGGCGTGGTGCGCACCCTGAGCCGCTGCCTGCTGCCGGCCGAGGCCACGGGCCGCGCCGGGGAGCAGCCGCGGCGGGAGGGCAAGGAGCGGAGCCGCGATGCGGAGCGGGAGGCGCGGCGGCGGAGCCGGGAGATCGACGCTATGTTGGCCCGGGAGAGACGGGCCGTGCGCCGCCTGGTCAAGATCCTGCTGCTGGGCGCCGGCGAGAGCGGCAAGTCCACCTTCCTCAAGCAGATGCGGATCATCCACGGCCGCGAGTTCGACCAGAAGGCGCTGCTGGAGTTCCGGGCCACCATCTACGAGAACATCCTCAAGGTGAGGGGCGGGAGGGGGGCCCGGGAGCGGCGGGGGGGGTGGGGTAGGGTGGGGGGCGGTCGGGGTTGGAGGCCGCCGCCGACAACATCCCGTAGTTTTGGGGAGTTTGGGCCGTGCCCAGAATCGCCGTCGGAAAAGGATGAGCGCTCGGCTGGGGCGGCGACGGCGGTTCTCCCCCCCCCCCCCCCTCCGCGGGGCCGCTCCGCCGCAGGTCTCGGATGCGCCGTCTCTTCGGGGAGAGGGGGTTTCCGTGGTGCAGGTGCTTCGGAAGGCGTGAACCTTTGTGCGACCGCCCGGAGGGCTGCGGGAGGCCAGGCTCTGTCCGTCTCCAGCGTTACCCGTCAGAAGGAAGGCCTGGATGAAAAAAAGGCTCAAAGGAAACTTCCCTGCAAAAGGGGATCGGCAAAAGCTTTGTGGAAACGCAGAGGAAAGAGGATATAGGTGTGGCTTGTGCTCTGGAAAAAACATTATGAGAGCATCCTCTAAGGCAGAACTGGATAAACTTCTACACTTGAAGAAATGAGGAGGAATTTCTGCGCCTCTGCTGAGTTCCCCGAGTGTCTGTACCTCGAGATGGGACAAGAAATGGGTCCCCATGTCGACGGTGTGGCTGCAAGCGGTTATTTGGTACATCTTTAGGAGCAGGGCCCTGAGAGCTGAGTAGTGTGGGATGCTAGCAAGCATAGCTCTGAAATGGAAATAACTTTGTTTTGGTACCTTTGCAAAAAAGTTTTTGTTCAACGTGTGTCTAGGCTCTATAGTGCTGGTAGTGTATTTCTCTGTTGACTGGACAATATAAAGGGTACTGATAGACCCTACAGGTAGAGCCTTTGGTCTACAGACAACTAAGGAAAATCAGCTTTGACAAATACTGTTTCTTTATGGGAAACAAGCTTTGATGCCCTTTGCAGGTAGAAATGATTCTATTTCAGAAAAATCCCTGAAGACACATAAGAATCTCACTTAAGAATGTATCTCTCTTCATCCTCATAATCTCTCTCTAAAAGAACTGCTGCTTTCCTGCCTGAGTTTTTCTGTAGGATTATCTCCGTTCTTATGTGGGCATGGATTTTTGAGGCTCTGTGAGACTTCACAGAAAATTAAAGGAAAGGGAATTGTGCAAGTCAAAGATAACAAGAGTTACTCCAAAAAAAATCTGAAAATTCAGAAGTAGAAGCTTAATATGCACTTAAGTGCACACACAATGACTCGTTTTTAAGAATTATGCTATTCCATGAAGGGCTTTTGCTTCTGTTAGTGAACAGGAAAATTGTTGACTAATTTTCTTTTCCTCTTCTTTAGTCCATTTTCAGGAGCGTGTGTGTGTATGGCAGGAGCCTGTTAACTGCAGGAAAGTTGAAGCTCAGAAGCTTTTCTTTCATTGAAGTTATGTAAGCAAAGAGAGTGTTATGAGTTTTTACGTATACACCTAGAAATAAGGACCCTTATTTTAGAGGTCTTAATGCTTATTTTGGTAATGCCAGTAATCTATTTGTTACTGTGCTGATTTAAAGTAGTAGCAGAGGCTTTTAAGGAAGTGATTTGTGAAAACTGAAAAAAATCTGAGATTCCTTCCTCTTTGTCTAGCAATACTAGTTATGCTAAAATATTGTAATGTTTTATATATGCAGAAGGTATAGAGCTTTCAGCAGTAGAATCTAGTGTGCTTTGGAAAGGAAAGTAAGTGTCTCCATCTTGTAGCGGGGGAGGTCAAGTTATGCACTTGAAACACTTGTCTGCTGGATGGCTTTGGGCAAATTTGCAGAACCTGGAGCAGAATCCCAAATCTCAAGGTAGCAGTCAGGTGTTCTGATTTCAAGACCAGTAGTTAACAACACCTGTTGGACTGTTGTCAGCAGAACACCTTTTTAAGCCTCCTAATCATCAAATTAAAACTTGGAAGTATTTTTAAAGTGAGTTAGTACGGTTCAACAGAACACCTTTTTGGCCTTGCAGTTTGTGATTTGGGAGTGTGAAGTTAGGCTACCTTTCTACATACGTGGACAGCATCTGTCAGACTCTTTTCATATTTCTCTGGATGACAGAGCTGGCTCTTGCATATATGAATACAGTTTACTCTTCACCCATAGGTTTTGGGGGATGGCTTGGGAATGGTCACTATGGAAAGAGTATGCAGGAGGAGGGAGAGCAAATGAAGAGAACTAAATGATTTTGCTGGTGGGAAGGAGGTCTGAGACTGGAGTGTGGGGAGAAGGCAGTAGATGTTCTGTTTGCTTTTGCTCATCTGAAAGAAACCTGATAACACCTTGATATTCTGCCATAATCATCAGGAAGACGTCAAATACCAAGACAGAATTACAGTGCTTTCAAAACAGACTGATGTTGTCAGTGCATTTATTTTAGGGTAGTTGTGTAATACTTTCTTGTATTAAAGTGTTCTGTAGAAACCTGTAAAATGTTTCAAGTAAACTTATTTTGCTTCTTTGACAATGTAAATTGTCAAGGGAACCTGATTGTCATTCTTTCTATAAAAAAGTGTTTAGACTACAGGTTCTTTTCACTTTTTTCAGGAAGTTCAGACTAGAGTGGTCATCCATTAAGACTAAGTGGAGCGGAGATCACTATGTATTTAACCTACAAGAAAGGATATAAGATGAATTTTTTATAATACAATACGTGGACAATGTGAAATGAAAATGATCCTCTCGAATAGCATATAAATCTGTTTGACGTCGTGAAGTACAGCTGCAGCAACCTTAGCCCCCTTTTCCACACAGTTCTCAGCATGGTCAAACAATGGTTCCGTTAAGCTTCTACAACACTGAGATCTGAGTTAGAAATGCAGTGCAAATCTCTGGGATTAAATGGTCAATTTTCATTTTCCAACCATGACTAAACTTCTCTCTGAAGGAGGAGGATTACTACTCTCTCAATAGCGCTTGATAATTCCAAAGTGCTTATTGCAGTAGTATTTAGGCGGTCTGTGCAGCTTACAGAGAATGAACTGATTCAGAGAACAGAACCTGAAACGTCTTTGAAAATAACGGTGCTAAGTATGAATTGATGTTAGTGTCAGCTTCCGCTTTATTTTGAGTTTTCAGCTTCTTGCTTTTCTGATATCTTCTTAATGCTGAGTTCTTTCCTTACCCTGTTCTGTTTCTCATCCCCCACTTCGGGAAACCCTAGTTACAAACAAAATGCTGAAACGAAATAAATCTATGATACAGAATTTACTTTTCCATTTAGTACGGGTGATGGTTCAGGGCCTTGCTAGCTTTTTCTGGCATTTGTGGGACGGTCTTCAAATACATTAGTTTTGCTTTGGTTTAAGGTAAATAGTCATCGGTTAACTAGGGTTTTGCTTGTTAATCGAGGCTAAGTTTCAAAGTAACTTTTTGGAACTTTTTGATGACTGAAGTGAAAAGCAGTAGTGTTAATGTTCTGGTCTGAGTACACAGGCTTCATGACTTCAGCACACCCACCTGGAAAAGGAAAGTGGACAGGACAGGGCTAGCTCCTGCAGCATGACTTTTAAGGCGACGTTTGGATATATGGAGGAACTTGGAAAACTTTTGTGTACCTGAAGTTTCAAATCTAAGAAATGGCTGGTGGTGTTACATGAATGTTTTGATGCCTTCCAATTGTAGCTGAAGGATACCTTCCAAAACAGATGGGTTGGCCTTGCTACTCTACTTGATTCCTTTGATAACATAAGAGCCATGATTCATTAACCGTTCCTTGTCTAAATGTTTTGGGTTTTTTTTTGTTGTTGTTTCAAGTATGAAAATATGCTGCTTGGAAAAAAAAAAAATTAGCTCCATAGGAAAATAAAGTAATCTACAAGCACCAGAGCGGGACTCGCACCAGCTTGTTTGGGAGATTTCAATCAGAAGAGAGAAAAATATTTAGCTTTTAAAAGCCTGAAGTGTAATCTGTTGAGTTTTTTGGTAATGTTAGTTTCCATTTTGGAAGTGTGAAGACCAGCTCAAAGATTTATACATCCATGAGTGTTTTCTTGTTGTCTGTGGCCTCAATTGTGGTGATTGACAAAGCCATTGAAAAGCCTGGAATTATGAAGGAAGGGAAGCAATGTGTAACTTCATTTGTGGGCTCTGAGTAGGGGAGGGGGAAAACAACCAAAGATTTTGAACATGAAAATTCCCTAAGGATAAGTCTTTGGGACTTTTGAGTGCAGTTGCAATACATGTGGGCATACCCGAGAGCATTTCTCCTCAATGGCTTGAATATGAGTGACAGTGAAGTGGGCAAAATGAAATGGACTTCAGCACAGGCTACTGAAGAACAACTTTGGACTTCTGCAACCAATACTAAGCCCGGAGTGCTGCCACTTTGTTGTTGCGGGAGCGCTGTATACCTTGACTGGGCTGATGTTGTGTTTAGGGTCTCTCACTAGAAAGCAGTTGTGCTTTGCCTCATTGAAAAACAAAACGAGAACACTTGCTTGCAACTTGCGGCTTTCAGTCAGGTACAGGTATAAACTCTGGGAAATAGGAAAAGAATATTCCTCAGTTTGGTTGGGAGCTACACTTTAGGTGACCAAATTACCTAGTCGTTTATTACACAAACATATTTCTTCTAATATGCTACAAATGCAGGGGGAATACAGCTTTCCATTATGTCAACTGTTGACTTGACTCCATGTTTCCTTGGGTTTACGTGCAAATGAATTCGGTAACTTGTTAGGAGGTGATGATTGTGACACACAATCTGTTACTTCAGAGTTGGGATCTAGCTGTACTTGAGTGGTTTGTCGTGGGACAGTGTCAATCTCATTCCTGCTGGCACAGCCTCTTTTGAACGGAATGACAAGGAGAATACTCTGTAGGAACTGTGGCTAATTAGGAACTTTTCTGTTACGTTTAATACACAGGTGCTAAAGTTCTGTGATAGAACTAGTATTTGAATCTGATTATCTTTGCTTTGTGCTTTTACTGTTTAGTGGTTATTTTAATATGAAAACTAATATTCACAAAATTATGTAGAAAAGAAAAAAAAAAAAAAACAAAAAAAACAAACAAAAAACAACATTGAGTCTTGTTGGTCTTCCTGTTTCAGATTCATTTAATCAATAAAACTCTTACCAGCTTCCAGTTGATGTATTTTCTGTCTTAAATATAAATTTCATCAACTCTGGTGGTCTCTCTGCATGTGCAGTGTCTCGTGGTTGGGTGAGGAGAGAGCAATCTGTCGTCATCATGGTGGATAGCGCAAGACAAGTAATGGTCAATAGTAAGTGATAAATATTCGTTGTTGTTCCAAAATACAGCTCTCAATGCTCTTGTGATGTAGTCATTAGTATTGCAGAACATGAGTTAGTCCCTGGAGACTGTAGACACATACTTTGATGTTTTCCAGACAAAAGTTTAGTCACTTGAGTGACCAAATTTGGGAGCTTACATTATATTCTATTGGTCGAGTGTACATATAATTTTATAATTAACTTGGAAACAGCATTGGCAAAGATATTAGCAAACTGTGCTACTAACAGTGTTTACAAGAAGACTTTGGAGCAAAGGCAAGCTAGTACACATTGTTTGAAAAAAGTGAGTTCAATACAAATTACGACAAGAGAAAAAGCTAGAAAGAATCAGAAGCTGTAGAGTTCCCCAATTAGTTTCCTTCATTGCATGGGTGGTGTTTTCCCTCGTGGGGGTGAGGAACTGGCCTTGTCCTGGTGTTGGAGACCCTTTCCTTCTGTCGGCGCACATCTGTTGGGTACTGTGGCAGTGTATTTGAGGGCAGCATGACAGGTTTTTGCCAAACCTGATGGGTATACTCTTGTAACTGCAGATGCTACTTCCGCTCCAATGAAAGCACAAACTCATTATGAACCAGATATTAGTGTGATGGTCTCAGGAAAAGGAGAAACATGTTAATGTAATTTTGAAAGCATTAACTCATTTTTAAGGTCCTGAACCAGTTGCCACCTCTGAGGCTGTCATCTCTCTACTTTGTGCCTAGTTGCAAGTAAAGTTTGCAGTGAGTATTTTTCTTCTGCATTTTGCTGGATTCAGTCAAAGACAAGGACTCTTTTCAGAGTTTCCAGACAAGCAGACATCACTGCTGCTCCCAATTCAGAGATTCAGTGGCTAATCCAAATGTTTCTTAATGTTTGTGTTCTTGTGGACTAAGTAAATGACACTTCCCCTTTGTTCCCATTTTTTATTTGTATATTTGGCTGGAAGGTAGGTCATCTTTACTGTTTACCTTCCTCTCACCTGGGTGGCACTGGAATATGTGAATGGTGAAAATACGTGCATAGCTGTTGAGCCTTTTTGTTGCCTAACTGGGCTAACTGGTGCTCCTCCCACCCCTGCCCTTGTGTCTGTCTCGCCTTACATCAAACTAATAAAGGCAGTGGAAACCACTTTTTGTATAAAATGACTGTGGTTTTGGTGGTGTTTGCTCACTGGATTGGCTCGTGGGCTCAGGCGAGTGACAAATCTATCGGGCAGGAGAGGGTGGAACTGCACTCCAAGGGAAGATGCCCCCTTTGGTGGAACCTGGTGGTTAGACTGGCTGCTCTGTAATAGCAAACCTTACCCTTAGTGATACTGGGTTCTTGGCTGCTGCTTGGCTATAGCAGTCCAAGGACATAGATCAAATAAAACCACCATTAATGCTTTTACGATAGCGTGCTGTAAAAATCCGATTGTCTTGCTATTACTTTGTTAGTAGTAGATCACCTTCTTCCCAGTGTTCCAGATGGCAATTTAAAAACAGCGCACACTACTATATTTGCAAACTCTGACAGCTTTATTTTTACAAATTGTATTCAAAACTGTCTTTTTTAGAAGGCTAAGAGATGTTTTCTAAAAATACACGTAGGTTACATTTTATCATCTTTCTTTACTTGCCAGTAAGTGTTGCTGCTGAAAGGTCCAGTCCCATCTAAGGCTGTGTGATTCAGCTTTCTCGGTCTTGTATTGGCACCAGCGATCATAGAGCTGTTTCAGTTTTTTGGTACAGTTAAACTTGCCAGTCCAGCTGGACCTGTGTTCATGTAGCTGCATCGCTTTGTGCTGTTCCAGTGGCATAAAGGGTGTATCAGAAATATCTTGCCGGGGTGGGAGCACTCCTTTTGGCATTAGCTCAGATTTATATTGGTCTCTGTGAATTGTGATCCCCAGACTTTGCCAGTTCCTTGTCAACAACAATGAGGAAAAACGCACAGTAGGAAACACATTTGAATCTCCCTGTTGCCTGCAATGTTTGTGTTGGTTTACAGCCGTAGAAGACAGTATTGCCTATTGGCTGTCACTTGGAGTCCCCTGATCAAGTCTTCAGTGGTGATCAGCACTCACAACAATTTCAGTAAGTGATATAGGTACTGGATATCTAGGGCTTTGGTATGAGGTTGAGCAATTTATTAATAGTAAAAGCTTAAAAAGTAGTTGCTGCAGTATTTCATGTGTAACAGTGACTCTGTTGTCTGTGTTCTCATACCCGGTAGCAGTTCCTTAAAATTATTTTGAGAAAATGCACTGTAGGAGACTTTTCAATTTGTATACAAACTCTAAGTAGCTTTGCAAGTTCTCTCTAGACACTTCACTAGAATAATCAAATCTTTTGATCACTTGACTGTTGGTTTACGCATGGAAGAATCTGCCCTTGCTTATGAGCAAGTGCCCCCCAACCCTATTATTTCCATTGTGTGTTTGGTGCTTAACTGTGGTGTGTTCTCTCAGCTTATGAGTCGGTTTTAGGGTAATGAATCCTTCAAATACTGGAGTATGTGAATAATTTAAAATGGGAATGGTGTATTATATGTAGTAGAGTAACTACTGATGTAAGATGTTCTTAAGTCAAGCTGCTCCTCAAATACTGCAACACCTCTTTTCATGTATTGGCAAGCTTCACTGGCTTCAAATGGCATTGGCTGGTGATAACCTTTCTAGTAATTCCCACAAAATCATTTAAGTAATTATTACTTAAAAATGCAAGACAACCTGGATATTTTTCAAAGCTAGAGCGCTTTCAAAAGTAAAGGAGGCAAAATATATTTGAGCCAGTCCTAGTAACGAGCATTTGTGCAAATGCTCATAAAACCTTCATCCTGCTGCTGAGTAGCAAACATTCTACTTAGTGCTGAACAGCTGTGCTCTGTCAGGCCCAGGGTCGAGCGCTTTGTCTCCGACATGAAAAAAAAAAACCAACCAGAAACGGGTACAAGAACAAGGCAACGGCATACTTTGGGACACTCTTCCAGTTGTTGGCAGCCTTTCGTTTCGGAAACTTCTTGAACCAGGAGTTGCATCTGGAATGTAGTCAAATAGTCCTTTTTGGACCTTTCTTCCATCGATTTGTCTCGATTGCTTTTTGAGTCCATTTATACTTTGGGCCAACATCCTATGTCAATGAGTTTCTCTCATGGGGTGGGGGGGTGTGTGTATAGGAAAAACCCTTCTTTTAGTTCAACCTTCTGTTTGATAACTGTTGCTGTGCCACTCGTGTAGCAAAGGGCGGGGAAATAACAGTCTTTTTCTACTCCCCTTCTCCAAGTGGTTTGTAATTTCTGTGAATTTTTGATAAACCATGCCTTAGTTATCTTTTTTTCTAATCTGTGGATTTCTAGATCTCTTTAGTGTTTTCTTCTGTGTAAGATACAATACTTTGTGAGTTAGATCACGTCACACTCTTGTTACACCTTTTCTGGTTCTACCCTATCTCCATTCACATTTTGTGTGTGCCAGGGATTTATATAGTGGCTTGAGTATGTTAAAATTATTAGGAAAGGAATGGAACAGAGAAACTCCTGTTTTTCCTCCCTAACTGGTGCTTCCAGTATGCCTCTGTTTTGCCATTTTCTAATGTCTGACACTATCCTTATGTGTGAATTTTCATTCTTTCCTGTGCTTATCCTGGGTCCTACTTTGATTGCAGCACAAAAGCTTTAGATCAGAAGTTTTTTCATATCAAAAGCTGTTGCCATTTTTTTTCCGTATTCCAAATTTGAAGACAGAATGGTAATTGACAGTATTCAATCTTGTGAATGAGTGAGTTGACATTTTCTATAGTAGTAGAAAATCAGAAAAACTGTCATAGCAGTGGTGGTGAAGGTTTACTGTGAACTGAGCACTGCAATGCGAATAGCCTGGTCTTACCTGCCTCGTTAGAGCTCGGGAGGGAGTGTTGTACATGGAATAAGACTTGTATAGTGGGGTGTTTTTCTTATTTATGTCAATGGTGCCTGACTCCAAATTCAGTTTTGATAAATATACTTCATTATTAAATATATTAAACTATTCTGTTCATTCTGTAATAAATGGCAATTCTAGGAATTTTAATTAAATTTAATCTTCTAGATGAAAACTTTACCTCTGGGCATCAACAGTAGGTATAAACTTTTAAGCAGTTTTAGCTACAGATAAAAGTGACTCTCTGGCTATCGCCCATGGTGGTCTTTTTGGAGGAAAGAGGTATGGAAAATGTTTTGAATATGTTTCCAGAAAGAAGAAACCTTTCTTATGGAACTTGTACTGCAGACTAGTGGGGCAAGGATTATCAAATGCTCATTTTGGCTGCAAAAAATAGCATTACCAGTAACTCTGAAATGTGAGAATAGCAATACATGGGATCTAAATTTGGCAATTTCTCTGTTTCTCCTCATCTTTCTGACATCTGCTTGTAGCATTTATAGAACTGTGTTGCGGAGATGGAGAAATGTTAAGTTTAGATTCACTTTACTGGGGATCTTGCTGAGTCACAAATACTTTTAGCTGCTAAGAGTTGGGGGGGAGAAACGTTGGCTATTTGGCTCGTTAAGTAAAGCTTTTACTCCTGATGCATTTTAGGTGTATGTCTCAAAGCTGATGTGTTCCACAAATTCTGCTTTTGAGAGGTGCTGTTCCTGTGGATATGCGTAGGACAGCATTCCTACTAACCCATTTCCTTTGATGTTCTTCATTCGGTGTTTAAAATTGACCTTCTGTGTGTCTCTGTATTTCTATCTGCCAGTGCTGATGTCTCTACACCTGAATCTGCCGCTTTGTCCCGTATGAGGCTCTATATGTGGTTTGGTAGTAACCAGTTCTCTCTCTCTCACAGTCAGAGGAAGGTGCTGACGCTACACACTCCCCGTGGGCACTTATGGGACTTAATGCATAGGGTCTGTGAGGTCTGAGTTTGGTGCCCTCTCTTGCCCCAGGGAGGTTCAGACCTGCCTTTCCAAGGAGCAGCAGCCAGCAGATAAGTGGCTATTCTGGGACTGGGGCAGTCTCTGTGCCCTTGATTGGCACTCTGTTCTGCGGTTTTCTCCAAACAAATGATGAAACTTTGCTTAACAACGGTCTCTCGAGATCCCCCGTGTCTCCAGTGGGAGCAGGAGAAGGCAGAGCGACAGTGCGGGGAAATGCCCCGAGACTGAGGTCCCGGTGCCGCTTTATCCCAACAGGAATTGTGTGATCTTCCCGTCTTTCCTTTGAGAGAGGCTGTGAAGGGACTGCGGCAGCTGTGAGATGGGTAAGGGTTAAATCAGTCCGCCAGCTGTAAGATAGAAAAGCCGGAGCTGAGCTGAGCGCTGGGGGAGATGGTTGCGGAGAGCTGGAGCCGAAGCAGGTGAAAGGTCAGAGCTGGCGTGTGTGGGCCGGGAGCTCCGCAGGATGGAGATGGCCACGACACAGAGCGGGGATTAACTGTTTCTCTTCGTAAACACTCCTCGCTCAACAGAAACAAACCTGGCATTAAATACCTAGATATAATAGCGGTGTCCCACCAGTCTCGGTTACCGCTGTGCTTTGGAAAAAATTAATCCTGAATTTCTCAACTGTGGGCAGGGGGAGCCGACGCTGACTTTGAATCGCGGCCGGGATGATGTTCCGTGCGAGCGATGGGTTTGCAAGGGTGTAAGGGCGTGAGGCGTAGCGCAGGCATCTGCGATTCAGAGAGAGAACCTTCTAAGTGGTGGGTGTTTTGTTTTCCCTCGTGCTTACGTTTGTTAACACCGTTCAAATAAAGCAGATCTAAAGGCTTCTGTCAATAAAGGGATAAACTCTGTAACTAGGAATGAGAGTTGGCTTTTGGTCTGTATGACACTTACTACATAGTTATGTCTGGAATTTAAAGCAGCAGTTTATAAATACATTCAATTTTAGTCTTTTCATGGTATTGTGGGGATATATTCTCTACTTTATAAAAGGAAAGTAACAATCACTGGAGAATAATAAATATTTACATTTTGGGGAAACTGCACTTCAGGAACACTGTTGCATAGTGACAACTGTGATGCTTCGCTTTGAGGTCCTATTCTGTGACACTCATACGAAGTTGCTTCTCACTTCCCTCTTCAATCTTAATTTCCATTGGGAAAGTTACTGTTCTTGTTGTGTGGTGCTGGTGAAGGACTGGAGAGGTGAAAGGTTCAAGTGTTAAGAAAACATATGTGCAGTCTCGATAGCTTTAAAGTATGCCAGAAAAACCCAGTACAATAACGTGGAGGTTCATGTGAATAGCTGTGGAATTAGAACTTCAATTTTGTTTTTTCACTTATTTATTGTCATGAACTGTAAACCCAGAAGATCAACACAATGAGAAAAGTAGTTTAATGTAACCCATGGATTTTACTTGTGAATTAGATGGCACTTGAGATGTTAAGCCACCATTAACAGATCTATCTGTGATTAAAATGGTGCTTCCTACTGAGAAATAACTGTTGGCCATCTGAAGCTATTTAGTATAGCTGCGGTTCGACTCAAGACTGAAAGTTTTGAAATTATTTAACCTTGTGTGTTTGGCTTGTTGCCATGAATATGAAATTATGTTTCCGTAAAAACTGAAAAATGTGAAATTAAGCAGTCTCAGTAATCCTGAGTTAAATTTAAGAACTAGATTTGCCTCCAGGTTTTTATTCCGGAATTGGAGTGCCCACACTTACCTGTCATGTCTCCTTAGCGAATGTGTGGCAAATTCAAAAAGTGAGCTGATGCTGATGGAAAACTGCACCCGCTGTATTGAGCCTTGTAGCTTGAAATGAATGTGATGTCTTCGGTCCTCTTGCCAATGGGCTTTTCTGTTGGAGGTAACCTTTTGGATGTAAGTGTCTTAACGGAAGATGCTCATTTACAGCAAGTTTTCAAGGAGTCTGTAAAGTTGGATAGCTGTATTGTGTAGCAGCCAAGTAGATCGTGCCAAAATCATACTATACAGCAACAAGCTTTTTGGATCTTGCTAGTTTGGTATTGCTATCTTTTTACCTAAGTGTTTAGCTAGTTGGTGGATGCATACAGCACTGGAAGTTACTAAGTTTCCTCAATTTTTGATGCTCAATATACTTTGCTTCACCAGAACATACACTGTGTTTGTTCAACAATAATGCTCTTCTGATCTCTTAATGCTTGAGAAAGCTAGTATATCCTTTTTGGTATCTAAAACCCAAATGCAAAGAAAAAGGTGGAAGAATACGGTTTCAGGCATGGTGTTACTTTTAAAACTACAGCTATGAGGATAATACATACGTTCCCATATTATTTTCTTATGCATTTGATGTTTACTTTTATTATCTGTTGGCCGTATTGCTTGTTGCAACTAGCTGTTGCTGCTAGTATTTTTATTTTTTTTTTGCAGCTGGAGAAATATATTTGGGCTAAGTTGCTTACACGAGCAAGCTCTTTCTGTCTTATTTCTATTGGAGATGTTGCAATAAACGATGTTGATGATTCTCTCCTGAGTTCAGTCTCACCAGAATAGTGTCAAAAAAAAAAAAAAGTCTTCAAGTACCTCCAAATCCTGATTCCTTTACACTTTAATCTTTTTATCACTGACTTTCTTATCTGAATCGTTCTTTAGGGCTGCAGGGTTCTGGTTGATGCACGGGACAAACTGGGGATCCCTTGGCAGTACACGGAGAATGAGAAGCATGGAATGTTTTTGATGGCTTTTGAAAACAAAGCTGGAATGCCCATAGAGCCTGCCACCTTCCAGCTGTACGTACCTGCGCTGGGCGCGCTGTGGAGGGATTCCGGCATCAAGGAAGCCTTCAGCCGTCGGAGCGAGTATCAGCTGGTGAGTACATCCATCTGCATGGGGGGAGGAGAAAAGTTCCCTGCTGTATAAATATCTCTTCAGTTGAAAGATTGCTTGCTACGTGTGAGATTTAGCCACTACATGAGCCATTTGTAGTAATGCTGTAAATCTGAGCTCTTCAGCAGCAGAAACAAGTGGTAATTGGAGCCAAACTTGAAAAACTACATGGCAGTAAGAGGGAGTGGAAAAGTGCACATGACTGGATAAACTGGAAGAGCAAGAGGAACCAAAAAAGGCAGGAATTGGCTGAACTAAAAATATTTTAGCAGCTCAGTAGGTCTGTTCATAGTAGGTCACTGATGAAGGCACACTTAATTTGTAACTTTCCAGTCCTGCCAGCTTGCACTATATTGATACTGGCAAACTATTCCTGCATGCAGATCTTTTGAAGTGAATGCAACACCCATTCCGGCTGCTGCTATTTGACTGTTTCTTTTCATCCTGGCGTCTGCAAGGGAAACTTGGATAAGCAACTGAAAGATGACAGTGAGCTTAAAAATGTGCTATCTTCCTTGCTTTCTTGTTATAAGGTTTTCATGCTATTGTGCCGAAATAGCTGCACTTCTGGTATGGAGTATGTTTCTGACAGCTGTTCATAATCCACTACTTTTATTTCCTGTGTACAAGACAGATACTTTTTTTCCTCTCTCTGTTCAGTGAAACAAGGTACTGATCCATGCAGCCTAGTACCGCGGTTGCTAGTTCTTGGAATATGATATGGGGTGATATCCTAATTCTTCTAATAAATTTATCTTTATGGTTTTAACATATTAATTATGCTTTAATCTGCAAGTAAAATTCTGTTTTGGGTGTTCTGTCCCTAAACTTCATTCAGCTTTTCTTAAAAAAAAAAAAAAAAAAGGGGGGGGGGAGGAGCGCAGGCAGTTAAAGGTGAAGTTCTTCATGCCTGAATATATTATCAAAGTTTAACTAGAGGTCTTAAGTAGAGGTTAGAAACATGGCTTTGTATAGTCTCCCTTAGACTCTGACAAAGGAACAGCGAAAACCAGAGAAATTCGGCAGTGAAATTCTTGTAGTTTGTTTCCTCATGCTGCTCCTCTGCGCGGGTTCTTGAGTGTCTAATACTGTAATTAAACTAATGTTGCAGCCCTTAGGTGCTCATCTGTCTCTGCTAGTAAGATGCCTATTTGAGTCTTGTTGCATCTTTGAAATCTGTCTCTGAAGTATCTTGAGACTGGTAAATGGCTAAAGAGTAAATAAAATGACTAGGTAGAATTGCCTCGGGATGATTGTATAAACCTCACTTCCTTAGGCTAAAAACGTAATGATTTCCATGTTGCAGTGTTGGGGATGGGGGGAGGATGTGCAGGGGGGAGAGGCGCTGGATTAGTTGATGCATAATTCCTGGTGTCTGCAGACAGACTAAGACTCAGCTGTTCTAAGCACTGTTCAAACATGGAATAAAACGATGGTTCATGCCATAGGGAACTTGAATTTAACATGAGACAACTACTAAGAGAATCCAGTATAATAAGCAATAATTGCATCGGCAGCCTGTTAAGAATTTTTTTTTTTTTTTCTGGGAAATGCTATGATCAAGCATGGGGTTTGCTTTTAAGGGGAAATTCGGACTGGGATCATGTGGGAGGTTCATTCCTGTACTGGTTAGCAATAAAATCGCATCAAACAGGGGAAAAAAGAAGTCCGGTTTGTTGAATAAATAGCATTCCGAGACTAGTAGGCCTACCTCTGCATTCTCTGGCTTTGAGGATTAAACAGGAAATACCAAAAAATAAAAAAGCCCCACAAAAGCCAAGCATACAGGCATGCAAGTGATCAGTTAATATGCTGTCATCTTCGACATCATGCTATAGTTCTACCGTGCGTCTTTTTGTATGGCGTTCATATAACCTGTTTAATCCTACTGGGGCAACTGAAACCGCTGGAGGCACCAGACGGGATAACTTGTCAGTAGTGCAACAATACGGTGTACTGCAGAAATACTGCGTAACTCAGCCCTGCTGCGGGCATCTGTGGCACTAAGAACTTGAATGTCGTGGCTGCTATTATTTTACTGTGCATGCTGCATCACCAGGAGTTTATAAAGTACCTCAGTCGTAAATAAAAAGCACTTACTGCAGAAGAGTTTTTAAAATGTGATAGATTGTTCGCAAGGATACCAGTGCTACTTTTGAATTGGTTGCTAAACAAATTAAGACCTTAGTAACTTGAACAAATTTCTATGCCTCGCTTCTAGGTGCAGCAGAAGTCTGATTCCTCGAGTACATGGGGATTAGCAGCAGTAAAATTTCTTAAAAATAAATAAATTAAAAACTGCATAACTTTTTAAAGAAAGCAGGTGGTTTAAGGAGATGCCTTATTTATACTTGCATATGATGTTTATAAACCCATACCTTCATTTAGTTTAAACCCTTGCTGGATATAGACTCATGTAAATAAATAGAAGCCAGATATAGTGCACTCTGAGAAAATAAATCTTTTCTGAACTGCTTTTAACTAAGGCTAAAGAAAACCTCTGCATCAGCACTCCCTTTCTTATTTAGTATAAGCGGGGTATTAAATGGAATATACTTGGTTAGAACTGAATTTATTGTCTTCGTAATAGTTTCAAAATCGTGACAAAAATTTTGAAGCTTTACATTACTGTGATTTTTGTGAATGTTTCTGGACAGTGCTTGAAATAATGACCTTGCTCAGCACTTGCATTTTCTTCACCCTGGTTTTACAGTGAATTGAACATCAGCTCTTTTTTATTATTATTGTTACTATTCTGGCTTTGAAGCCATAGGATTATATTGGTCTCCTTTTGAACTCTCTATTTTTAAACAAAGTCACACAACTTCCTGGAGAAATATAAAGAGTACAAACGTTGGTTGGTTAACTAGAGCTGAAAGTTGCGGCTTACAGGTGTCTTCCTATGGGCTGTAATGCTGCGCTTCATGACTGACTCAGCAGTAGCAAACATGTTGAAAGAAAATGGCTCTGACCATAACCTCATACAGCGTGAAAGCTGCTTCTCTGGGACCACAGAAGCTGCCTCTGGGCATTTGAGTGTTTTCTGCTTCACATTCAGTGCCTAGAAGTGCTGGCTGGAAATCCCTGTCTGGGTCTTTGAGCCTTTCAGAAGTGAGTGGGTGGATTCTACAATAGCAGGGTGCTTTTTTGCTTTTTTCTTTTTTTTTTTTTTTTTTTTCCTTCACCGTCTTTCTTAAAGCAGACTAACCAATTTCGCTTTCTTTTCACAAACATCAGCCTCTCTCTCTTCCCCCACCCCAGCCTGTCCCCACCGACCCAAGTCCCTCTGTTCCTTGTATGCAAGCCAAGTAGTTTGGGGACAAAAGCTCCATTGTATGTTTGGTTACATTGTCACGTCTCTGTCCTCGTTTTTTAACTACTAGAATAGGAATTCCTTTGTAATCAGTATGTGATTCTTCTCTCTTCTCCCTTGCCCTCATTATCCTACCCCGTTTTCTGTCTGTATGTTGGAAAGGAATACATTTATCATGTGTCTCAATGTCTTGTAGCATTTGTTCTTTTGAGGTTGCCCGTGATAGTTTGGGCAACTGGGTGTTAATTCTTCATTGCCGGCAGGTGGAGACAAATTCTATTTTGAATGGCTTCCTCAGAGAAGAAACCTTGGGATTTCAGTTATAATTTAGCCGAAAGGGTGGAAGCTTCTTCAGATTGAGCCTAATAACAAATATTTGGGCATACTTGGGAGTTCAAGTGTGTGTATAGTAATCTGCAAGCTTTTTTGCACCCATAAATGAGGTTTCCTTTTATGTCAGAAATCATAGAGATTAAGGCCAGCATAGGAATTGCTTTGGTCAGGTGGTTTTTGTTTTGTTGGTTTGGTTTTTGGTTTTTTTTTTCTTCCTCCCAGGGTTGCTAGTGGGAGAATGTGAGAAGCCGTTCACTTTTGTTTTAACGTGTCCAGAACAAACATAACATCTGAAGGGAGCTACTTTTTTATTTTTTTTTTTTTAATTCTTGCAGCTTGGCCTGCTTCATGTCATTGTGGGTAAAGATGGGACAAATGGGGCTTGTCAGGCAAGAAAATTAAAAATTATACTTTTGTCATGGTCAGAATGATATATATTGTGTGCTAGCACTGTTACAGGGCTGAAGCTAACAATGAGCAGATCCGCAAAGGCCATCATCTGGCTTCATCAATTCTTAAAGCAAAATTGACATTGTTTTATCAGATTGTTGGGTTTTGTTTTTTTTTAAACATGCATACTGTTTTGGTTTTGGGCTTTTTTTTTTAATCTCTATCCTAACTGCTCTTAGTGAAAGCAGTATCTTTATTTGAATGATTCTTACTGCCTCCCTTCAAAATACCAAGTCTTTCTAGCCTGTAACTATCTATTTCAAGAGCTCCTGAACTTCTCCTGTGGTATGAATCATATCCTCATCTCTTCAGGGCTGACAGGGCTATTTACTCGGAACTCCACAGCCTATTTCCAGTAAAAGCATCTGTGCTGATTTACTCACATGCAGCCAGTCTAGCTTCTGACTCGGGTTTACAGATAGCCGCCCTTCATACAGAAGAGCGTGGCCATCCGAGGAGGCTGCAAAAAGCGTCTGTTTTAATGCAGTTATTCTTAATATACAGAATATATTAATAATCCAACACTAAAGTATCAATTTATATTTAATTATTATTGATGTATTATTGTTATTGGTGCTCACTGCACTGTTGAAAGAATTTCTAATGTTTTATAGTTTATTTAAAAAAAAAAAGAAATAAAAATGTCAGCATTAATGGGAAGTAGTGGTTCCTGAGAGGGAAGTAAGGGGCCTGCAAATACAGACAAAAACTTACTACTGTGTCCATAGCTATTTTTAGATCTCTGCACAGGGAATTGTATGGAACACTTCCAGTAATACTTCAAGTACTAAGAGCCTCTGAAGCCTTGGATGTGGGAAGACTCTGGAAAATGTTTTAAAGGCTGTTTCTTTTATATCGATTCACCATTCTCTGGGTGTTTTGAGGTGTGGGGCTTTGGGGGGGTATTTGTAATAGGACACGAGTCATTCTCCTATAAATTAACTATTTTTTTCCTCTAAAGCACAACACTTTAAATAAATCAAAGTGGTTAAATTACGCCTGCCGGAACAGACAGTGCGCTGGAAATGACGCATCGTGAACAGCCCGCTCCTTGCCTTGGCATAGCTCTGTTGCTCCGTTCTCCTCACGCGAGGAGCTGAGGGCTTCAAAGGCTCGTAGGCAGCCAGCTGTGTGCTTTGGGCAACATGGAGGCGAGGCACTGGTCATTCCCACTAATTCTTGAAGCAGAGTGGACGAACGGTTGCTTAAATGGTTTTATTTTGGTACAGAAATACTAGGTATGGCAGTAATGTAAGATGATCAGGAGTTAGGCCGTGTACCAGCTGCTGTGGCATATGGAGGTTATGTGGCAGCATTTGCCTGCCTGCGTAAGCCAAGCGAATCGAGAGGGGCAGCAAAGCAGAGTACGGACTTGACACGAGGAGTAAGTGACTCGTGAAGCGGCATGTTAAAGGAAATCTACAGGAGTGGGCTCTGGTTTGTCAGAATTCTTCTGTGTGCTTCAATAGAGATTTTGTAAGGATTCAAGTAAAAAGTTTCAAACTGATCATTTGCCCTTAAGATGCAAGGGCGGAGTAGAGTAGCCCTAAAAGCGTGTTTCTAAGCATTTTACTCTTTCATCGTATACACCATAGCACTGAAATGCAGCAGTCCTTGTGTCTGGTATCAACATAATGCGCTTCCTCTTGAGGAAATACCAAGCATCAAATCAACTCCAGCTTATACAATTGGCCATAACACAAAAATGAGCCCTTCTTTTTGCAGACTACTGTTTGAATATGAGCTTACACAAGAGGCTATGAATGTTGCTTGTTCTGTAAGGATGACTTTTTCTTTTTAAGGAGCTGTGAAACTCCCTTATTTCATCAGTGAAATCCATTGGGGCTTGGCCAATGCTGGTGAGATGTACGGAGGAAATAGCCACACTGTTCGAAGTGCCAGCGTGGGACATCTTGTTGCCATTGAATGCACGTAATTGGGACTAGGTGGCAACTCTTTGCCAAATTACTTTTGAGCTTTTCTTGGGTATTTCTAGTTTGCGGAACTGCTGTGAAACTAGATTATTGCTGGGGAAGTTGCGTGGATTATTTTCTTTCCTAGCTCTGGATGGGGCGTACCACTCTGACCCAGAAAATTTTTTTAAAAACAATGGATTAACAATAGTGCTACAAACCAGAAACTCATGTTTGCTGTTGCTGAGCCTTGGTATTTTGTAATTACACAGTGTTAATGCTGAAAGTAAAGTACATCTGTATCTAACAATATTACATGAAAATTTTTTTTTTAAAAAGCTAATTGTGAAGCGGTAGATGATAAATAGGCCTGTTTGAATTTAGCTATTACAC
Source organism: Vanellus vanellus (assembly GCF_965231255.1). Lineage (NCBI taxonomy): Eukaryota > Metazoa > Chordata > Aves > Charadriiformes > Charadriidae > Vanellus > Vanellus vanellus. The sequence continues at coordinate 16,546,627 of NC_138919.1, forward strand.
TTAAGGAATGATGATGCTATATAAACTAAGCCTTCCCTTAAATTTGCCACTTGTTTGTTGTTGTAAAAATAACGGTGATAGTCTATTATAATCTGATTTTGTGGTAGAATTCTGAAACAGTGGCTTAATCTGATATAAGATGTCATATTAACTTAAAAGATTGTTAACTTGCAGACTTTATCTGTGGAGCTTGAATAATAATCTGCTCTGGACTCATAGAGCAGGGTGAGTTACGGAGATGTTTTTCTTCGGTTAAATATCTAAGTAGTGCTTTATGCCAGTGTTGTGGCAATCGAGTGCCAGATGTCCAGATTTAAATTCTTAGGTCTAGTCCTGTCCTCTGATCCCAAGACCTCAAAAGTTGATGGTCAAGTTATGGAGTTTGACTCATCGTTGTACAGCAAAAGAAGTTTAATTGCTTGTTTAAGTGTAATACTGCAAAGCATTGTGGCTGGTGTGTATTAGGAAGGATTAACAGTTGGAGTCCCTGGCTTCTAATCCTGTCTCTAAGACCAAATAGGAAAAAATTTTTCGCATCAAAGTCTCAAGAAAGAACTCTGAAACAAAAATGGCATTTTGTTAAAGGAGGTGAGAGTTATAGTTTGGGTTTTATTAAAAATTGAGAGGTAACATAAAGCAAAACGCAGCTGGAAACCTTTGCACAAAATTCTGTGGATATTGGCTAATGCTATATGGTTTGTCAGTTTGCATCTACAGAAGTTAAATGCTCAGTCTCCTATTATATGTGCAGTATTCTAAAAATAGATGCTTAAATGAGATATGTTAATGGGCCTGCTGCTGCCAGAAGAGCTCCTTGAGCAGCGTGGTATTTGGCTGTACCAGCACTAGTGTGTCTTGACAGTCGCTGAGATTCGCATTCAGGACTCAGCTGGAGCAGGAGGCAGAGCTGAGGGTACCTTCACAACACGGTGTCTGTCACCTACACCAAGGGATGCTTCACGGGATAATCTCAGTTTTGCTTCAAGTGCCACTGAGCAAGAGATGAGAAGAACTTGCATTTAAAGTAGTCTGGATTCAAAACCGTTTAGAGAATCAAAGGTCGTAAGTCATTCTACACTGCAAATCGTTCTGAATTCCAGCAAAATCCACTTGTGCGCTATCTTTTCTCAGGAAGAGAAGCCATTCTCTCAGGCAGAACCATCCACAGAAAGCTGTGTGATGGGTGAAATGGTTATTAGCTGTTCTTAAATACTTTCTGCTATTGGAGAGAAATAACGAGAACCAGATTGGACCTTTTCAAAACAGGGCAAATGGGAAAGTGCTAGGGAATAGCAATCTGTTACAGTACCTACCTGAAGTCTCAACCAAGGATTAAAGCCCTCTGTACTAAATGCTCTGTGGAAAAATAAAAGGATTCCTGCCATGAATTGCTCCTGGCTTTAGATTATGACAAAATGGAACAGCTGTATGAAATGTAGCCTGCATGGAATTGGGAGGATAAGTTGGAAAGTAACAAGCAGGTCATACATAATAAATAAATGGATAACAAGAAATTGATATGCCAACCATATGGGAACCGAGACGGTTGCTGAATAGAAAGAGCTGTGCCACTGACTGTTCTAGTACTCTGTAGAGTGAATTCCTGGCACTCTACAATTTTTCCTTTTTTTTTTTTTTTTTTAATTTAAAGATCAAAAACTTAAGTCAAAATCACCTCTATAGTCTGTAAGACGTACAGTGCATTAATGCACTTCATTAATGCCCAGCTGTCTATGGATACCAAAAGGCTGAAATTCAGACTTTGTGTGGTCCTACTTTTTAACTTTTAGGTTCTTGGAGGTAGATTAAAAAGCCTTGTATTTTTATGGTGCTGTGTAAGGCTGCCTGAAAGGAGTTTTTGCTTTTGGCCCTTGGATGCCAATAAATCTTGACTGTATTTTTGGTGTGGTTAAGGTGAATGAGAGAAACAACTTCATAGATACAGCTCCCGTGTTGAAAATTCATTACGTGAATTTGCATCTTGCCTAATGATTGCCATTCTTCTGGTTAAAAGATTTATTTTTACTTTTGTATTTTATTGAGAACAAACTTCTTTGTCTTTATCTCTTAGTGCTTGAGCCCATTAGGGAACTGTCTGGGTGTCCCAAAAGATTTACAGAATAAACACTGTACTCATCCTTGCCTCTCTCTATATGAGTGTGGTAGCAGTTATGATTTGATGTCTTACCTTCAGCAATAGCACTGAAACGCAAAATCTAATGTTCTTAGACCGGAAAAAGTCCTTTTGGCTCCCAACTCTTGAGAATAAATGCCACCCTGCTTCTGGAAAGAAGCTTTAATTTTATTATCCATAAAATAATTAGAAAAAATACTCAGTATGTCTGTCTTTGCAGAATTGTTGTTCTAAGCCCTAATTAGTGCTACTCTAAATCTTGCAGGACTGTATTGAATATAAGGATTTGTTCAGAGCAAGTACAGCTGTAATTAATCTTTGCATTCCCATCAAGAAATGCTGGCACATGCTGTGAGAAACAAGGAAGGAAACTTTCAGTTCAGGCTGTCTGAGCCAGTACCCAACTGCAGCTAAAAACCACTGGAGTAATCTCTTTATCCCTTTCTAGTGTGCAGGAAAGTTCTGGGCAGAGGCAAATCTAACCCAGTCAGCAGCCTTTAGCTTTTGATTATGCTGTTTAATTTTCGTGTTCAGAAAGTTTCTGATGGATCTCAATAATTCAAGAGACTTCAAAATTAGCAACTGGTGTCTCAGTAGAGATTCCCAGTAATGAGAATGCGTTCCAGAAATCTGAGGAAGTTAAGTACATTTAAACGTGCCCTCTTTGTATGACTAAGGCAGTCTAGTAAACGGTTCCTGCTGCAATTTGGTGGAAGCAGGAGAGAGCTCATATGTTAAGTAATGAGCATATGCAGAGGTTAAAACAGTGGTAGCATAGGAGGACAGCTTTTGTTCTAGTTGCAACAAAGTATTGGCATTATGCAGACACATTTATGTTAATATTTATCTGTTTACACTGAAGTCTAAAAAGAATCCAAGAATATTGTTTCTAGTGGAAGGGCTCCACTTCTCAGAATGGTTTCAACCCTTCAGTCTCAAAGATACAGCTGAAATGGACACTGTTATATATGTGTTCCCATGATACGTATTTTCAAAATTTTTGATGTGTTAAAGCTACGTGTGCTACTTGAAGATCCAGCAAGGACTGGCTTAGCTGCGTAAAAGAAAATAGAGGGCTCCTGCAACTTGCTGTGTGCTGTATCAGCAGTTTTCTGACCCTGTGTCTGGGTTTAGGAAATTAGGTGGGGGAAAAAAAAAAGGGGGTGGGGTGGGGACACTGCAAAAGAAGGGGTGACTGGTTTTGTTCTGCCTGTGTCCCTGAGGTGGCCCACTCTGTGCTCGGAAGAGCGGTGCTGACGATGCACTTCACAAACTTCCAATTTTACAAGTCAGCCTTTTGCACCTCATTTGTATGTTCCCTGTAGTAATTCAGCTTTTTCCTATTGGTACTGGACCTTGTCCTCTCCACCTAGAACTGGAACAGCGAGCAAGGGCAAGTTCGGCATCTTTCAAAATTCTCTAAAATGTTCCCTTGAGGAAAAACAGTAAGAGGTTAAAGCTTGGATTTTTCAAAGAGGCCACTGAATTTAATAGGATAATGGGAATGAATGCTTCAAGCTTTCCTGAATATCCTAGTTCATAGTAAGCTATGTAGGATCAAGAACAAGCAACGAGCACAGATGAACAAATAAGCAAAATGTTAAAAACTAGGCTTGTTTTTATGAGGAAGTCTTACTGGCATATTTTCTGGATTTTTATACTTAATGGATGTTTGAAGTTGTTCTTAACTTGTCGCACTGACAGTGAATTATGTTTAATGAGCCTGTGTTCTTTAAAGGACAGGACCTGGCGGAAAGCTGTAAAGGAGAATGCAGGTAGGATAGTTAGGTAGCGATAACTTGCTCAGTTGGCTATATTGTGTTCTTGTTCGCTATTCAAATCGGGATCCTTTTGCAATGACCTCTTAGAAAGGTTGTAATTTTCTCTAACTGGCTTTTCTTCTGTTATCTTTCCCTGCTCCTGCTGTCTCCCTAACAAGCCTGCTCTGCCTTAAAATGTGAAGTGTTTTACTCAACGTGTCGTGCAAGGATAGAGCTTGACTTGGGTTGTAGTTCTGTGATAGTGTAATCACGGTAAGCAGTAGGAAACGGTGGTTTAGGGAGTTCTGATTTGCACTGTACTCTTGCTTATGTTGGCACAACTGTTTTTTGGAAGCTCTGCTGTAAATTCGGAAGCTCCTCTGAGGCAGAGTGCAACCCTACGACTGCCTCAGCGCAGCCGAGGTGGTGACGTGCTGTGGCGTTGGTGAAGGAACAAGCGGCTGGCATCGCAGGTGACCACAAGTCACCTTCATCTGGTGCTTGCCAAGGAGTGATGGCAGTGTCTTTATTTCACTGATCCTTCATCCAGGCAATGGTTCCTTTCCTCCATAAATCTATCTTGATGCTAAAATAAGATGCCTGTACCTCGAGGATAATGTTTAGTTGTGTTCCAAGTTATTGGAGCATCTGAAGTGTTTGCATACTGTTCAAAGTCAAGGCTCAGTTTCACAGGTACTGAGCGTAGAGGATGTGGTGAGCGGAGCGAGGGAAGAAACACAGTATTTGACTTCTGGCTTTTGAGTTCACGTGAGATGATAGCTGTGCGATACTGGAGGTTTTCATTCACAGATGATTCAAGGATGCACCTGAACATGATGCTGTTCCAGAAAAATCTCTCGAGGCTCCATACTGCCGCGAACTGACCAGCTGATAATTGAACAGCAACAGAAGGAGCAGAGCTGTTAAGTTGTCTTCTCCAAGGAGAAGAGTAAGGTTAGCTCAATACTTTGCTGCTTTTTCTGAACCTGCGCTAGCTGGGGAGGCTTCCTGTTACGCAGGCAGAAGGCAGCACGGTCTCTACCTTCTCATTAGTTTGCAGCTATACTTAAAGCGGATCTGTAGAGTAAACCTGTTTCGCTGTTTTATTGATTTAGTATTTGGGGGAGGGGAGGGAAACTTCTTGGAAACATCACGCAAGATTTTCTGTTTGAGAAAGTGGAAAACACGTTGCTCTGAGAAGTAATTTATTGACACCTTTCAAATGTCTCCTCTGTATACAAGGCAGATTCCTGCAGTTCAGACTGTGGCAGACTTGTGCTTCACTTGGCTTTACTCCTGAACAAACTGTTGGTGTTTGTCCTTAGAAGGTCCGCTCCCCACCCCCAAAGCCTCTTAATTTGACTTGCTTTCCTTGATATTCACTTAAACTACTATTTTTTTCAGTTTCAGATTTTACTGAGTTTTCCAAAGTAGAATTATTGGTGGAACTCTTTCCCATTTAATTCCGTCTCTGAATTCTGCGTATTTAAGAGTCTGATCAGACTGAAACGAGATACATCAGAGTACAGTACTGAGTCGGTAATGATGTGAGATGTGGGCAGGAGGCAGAAGAGCCTCCTACTATATCCTCTTTTTCTGTCTTCTTTCTCCTGGTCCAGCACATCATTGCAGGTTGCAAGGAGTTCGGATGGCTGTCCACACGGCTGGGCTGTTTCCCCCTCTGCAGTTCAGGAGGATGTGACTGAGGCTTTAATTAGGATTATTTATTTTTTTGGGGGGGGGCTAGTCTGCTCAACAGCTTGTAGAAGTTTGTTAAGCCCACTTCAGTTTCCACTGTAATTTGATTAATTTACATGTGTAGATGAGGCCTTAAGGGTGGAAGCTAAGTCACTTATTTCAAATCACTTATTTCGTCTTTAGATTTGGTTTCAAATGTTTATAGTGCTTAATTTGTACAAAGCAGATGTATGTGAGGGTGAATAAAAATAAAATTTTCCATTTGATACGGGACTTCGACATTACTTGTGGGGTTTTTTCCTCCATAGTAAGTCATTTCTAATAAGCCTGATCTTCAAGATAGTAGCTTTGTAGTGATTGAGGACTGTGTCAAAGCACTTGGCCGCAGATGCACATGAAAATAGGATGGCGTTGCACAATAGTACAGCTGTTGTTCGTGCAGTTACCAGACCCCTCTCACCTTTTGAGTTGTTACTAAGGGATGTTTCATCCTTTAGTGAATCAGTACCTGAACAGCTTTCATTTTCAGCTCAGGTAAATCTGTTCCAATTTTGGTTTCATAAGTGAAAGCAATGATGCGAGTTGCGTGCTAGGATGGATTGAAGTGAAAAATGCAGGAAAAGCAATGCAGAATGTTTTGAAAGCGAACAAATTCTGAAATGAAATAAAAAGTTTAGGTTACTTGAAATCTGTGTATTTAAGTATCAATAGTGCTAAGGTTTAAGTGCAAATTTGGAAGAACTTCCCCTTCTCATGCCAAAACAATCTGGGGATTGAATATTTGGAATAATTGATCATGTTGTGACTGGATGTGACAAAAAGTGTTTTGAGATAATGACTATAAACTAGATCACAGAGAAAATTACTTGATTGTGAATGGAAACTGAAGTTTATTTCAGATCACCAAAGGTTGTCTGAGGTTCAGTGTCACTTACCTGCTGGACTCGACGTGCGCTGTTGTCACTGACAGCGGAGCAGGAGAGATGAGGTTACAGGGAGGGCAGTCGCTTCTTGGGTGAAACCCTCTCTCGTGGACCCTCAATACAGCTGTGAACTAATGAAATAAATGTTTTTGGCGTATGACGTGAGGCAACTTGATCACTAGTGATCTAGGGGATTTACAGGTGCATGTGAAGGTCAGACTTTGTGGAAGGCAATACCAGTCTTGGTGTAAGTGGGTGAACATGAGATGTTGAGTAGCTTCTCAGTGCTGGGAGCAAGCTGGTATATGTGCTGGAATTCCACCGGTTTGAGCAGTCACCAGGAAAGCGAGCATAGAACAGCTGACGGAAACGGTACGCTTCATAGTTCAAAGGTGGTCAGTCTCTTAGAATTAACAAATACCAAGCTATTATTGAAAACGGAGAAGTTGGTTTTGTTTCTAGGGCAAATGATTTTTTGGAAAATCGGACACAAATTTCCCCCAGACTTGCGAGCCTTGTGTTCTCTGTAGCTGAGTTTGCTGAGTGCTGAGGAAATGGGCACGGTGAAAAACTTCAGAGTAACGTAAGCAAGGTAGAATATTTTTTTTTCCTGCAGTCTACTACCTACACACTTGGTTTTATAGGAATCAAATTTAAATAGCACACCTGAGTGCAACTAAAAATTGACTTGAATTTTACCTTAGTCCGATTTCCACCTAAAACCTAACTTTCAGATACCGAGCAGCTTTCTGAATCTTGCAAGACCATCATTTTAGTCTAAATCACATCTAAAAACGCCCTGGTTGTATACATACAGACAAAATGAGAAAATCTTTTTTTAAATTTTGAAATACATGTGAGGGATAAATGACTCTTTCCAATCCTTATAGTCACCTTTTAACAACAGGCATAGCCAAATTGCAGTAAAACATGTCTGAGCTGACGTTTCCACAGAAAGCGGAGCATTAGGGCACTCTGCAACAAATGCTTTGGTTTAGAAGCGGAGTAGGAAGCATCGTTCTGCAAGATACTCAAGGTTATGCCTGTTGTAAATGCATTGGAGTCGCTAAGCTTTCCAGCTGGCCACCTGCCATGGAAAAGTCCAAGCTCAACATTCTCTCATGCCTGGTGTTCGCTGTTTTTTCAGCCCACGAGATCTAAGATATTTCTTTCCCATCCCTTGATCTGATAAGGTTTGAAAGGGAAACTCACTGGTAAACTTGTGATTTAGTCTTGATCAGATAGTCAGCACTGCTGACTAGATTAATTCATAAGGTAATATTTTTTTTTTTTTTGTCTATGTCTATTCTAGTTCTGCAGCTGCCTTCCGTAAACAAAGCAAGTTTCAGGTTTGCGTGCTGAGCTGCTGAAAACAAAGCGTGGGACTAAGGTCCCATAATAATGTGATTGTGCATCATTCCTGATGATTTGTAAAAACATCCAGTGTCTTCTAAATACTGATGTGTTAGTTGGAAGTGCCCGTTTCTGCACGGCAGCTGCCCGCTGAGAATAAATGGGATAATTTGCTAGTGATTGGCCAGGGTCTTGGATCCATCCTTCCATTTACAGCTCGGGACTTTCTTTCAACTGTGGCAAAATGCTGCATTCAGTTGCCTTTTCTTCTGTGTTTTAGCCGACTGTGCTTGGAATGAGAAGTTGAGCTGGCGTGCGTTAGTTCAACTTCACGGAGAACCTCCGGTGTTTGAGATTAAAGGGTTCTGGCAGCAATTTTAAACAATGCGTTCGCTTAGGCAGTTGGCAGGGAAACAGGAAGGAATCCTTTCATGGGATGCTTATGACTAGGTCTGTCGTCCGCTCGTGCCAGGATGAGTGTGTGAGCTGGGCACACTGCTGATGTTGGATACAGTAATCAGACTTTTTTTTGTTGTTTAAACATAACCGTGATTCTTCCACGTGCATCGAGTGTATATCCTTTTGCATCTACTCCTTGAATCTTGCTACCTGGTAGTCAGCAAAGGCTGGGAGTTGCTAAAGCGCTGTAGCTAATGTGCAAGTCTATCTGGTTAAGGATTTTTCTAGAATTTAAAAAAAAAAAAAAAAAAAAAGGCGAAATTTAACCCTTCTGGGCATCTTTGTTTTGTTTGTGACCACTACTGTTTCCTCTGCTGTTGGCATCTGCTTTTCTTCCAGTCGTTGCAAATCTGTGAAACAGGAATAGCGCTGAGACAGTAAGTAGGAGTAAAATCAAAACTAGAGGGATTTTTGTTCATGTTTCTTGAAGCTTATAGTGTAGGATGAGCCTGCCTTCGTCTATTAAAAGAAAATTCCTTTCCTTCTTGAGGCACTGTTGCTAGTCTGCATATTTGAGACAAATGGACCTAATTGTTAACATAGTATCAAGAGTAATTTCTCATCTACATCCTGTTGATGTAGAAACACCTAGGATTTCGGGGAAAAAATGTAACTTTTCTTTTCCTTGCAGCGCTTTCAGAAAGAATCGCTGTATGTAATTGCTGGGAAAAGCTAAGACGTGTAGGAGTTGCCCTTCACCACAAAAACTGTCTTAACAGGAGCAGAGTTCTGTAGCTGAAAGGCTAAAATTTCACTCAGTCACAGGGATCTACAGTTCTTATCACTGATGCGGGAGCTCAGATAAGCCTAGACTTTGGGGGAAAATTAAATGTATATTTATTGCCTTGGTTTTTTATCCATGTGCTGTAAAGCATACAGTTTGGCCAGTGTGTCACATAGGATGAGTTTATAGAAAGCCACCCTGACTTGGACAAACAGGTTTTTGCTTTGCCTGAGCTAAGAAATAATGAATTTTTAAAATATTTTCAAACTTTAACATCTGATACCTATGCAGTATGACTAAGCAGTAGAAAGAAGAGGTAGTTTTTTAGAAGCAGCTTGGAACCAAACGGTGCTTTTTTGTAGCCGGTATGTGTGTAGGGTACAGATAGCAGCGACTTGGATAAGCACTGGAGTGGCTGGATGGGAGCCAGTAGCTCAGTCTCCTGTTAAGGAGGAAGTTAAATAACATTAGAGAGATTTGATAGTTAGAATTCTGTATGGCTTAAATAAGGAGAAGTGGTTAGTCTCTGCCTTGGAACGGGTGATTGAATGAAAAATTAATGTTTGCCTTGTGTCAATAAATTTCGCTGCCCAGACAGGATGTAGTATATCGGCAGAACAGAATTACCCTGTAGAATGGGCATCAGCATTTCAGGGCAATTTAGGTTACTTCAGCATCCTTCTGAGTGAATTCTTAACAAGCACAGACTTGCTTATCTCCTTGGAAAATAATACTTAATTCATCAGCTGTCACAGAGAAGAGAACACGCTTTTGGCTGGAATAAATCCATGCCCTGTTGCCAGTGAGGCTGAATAGAAGTGCAGATTTAGAAGTAATTTGTTGGAAGAGCCTGCAGGTTTGGGGAGAGGGACTGTTTGTTTACAGTTGCCTCTCATAAGAGTTTTAACCCTGGGTTTTTGGGGTTTGTAAAGGACTACTATTTCCCTTGGACAAAAACAAGGTGCAGAAATGGGAGCTGTGTCCCTGTGCTCTCTTCCAAAGGATGCGTGGATCATGGTGGCAGGACGTTAACCTGCTCGTTGTGTCCAATAGATCTCGCCAAGAAAAGTATTCCCTGTGTCTCTCTTTGCTGGTAAGGTTTTGGGTTCTAATCTCAGTACCCAAAAACGTGGCTGACCTACCATGGCCTCCAGCATTTTCAGATGCTAGTCTCCTGGTTGTTTTGTCCTACTTCTGTGCTCGTAACCTTGCTCTTCCCTTGGGCCTCTGCTTTGGATATCTTGTTTCTATAAAACATTTTGGTAACTGTCAAACCTCTTACAATCAACAGGTGATCGACATCCCAGGAAACGCAGGGAAAAATGAGGTCTTGGTATTTGTCTGAAAAACAGAGATTCCACTTTCAAGTTAGCGTTGACAGTTAGGGCGGTCATTGCGTTCTGGCAGCCCTGATGGAATAGTTCCTTACATAAAGGCCAACTTTGGATGAAATTATGTCAGTGCTTTAAGTCCATCCCATTCATATGTCTGAGATCTCAGAGGTTAAAGGCTGGGAGACTCCCAAACTTCTTTTTGGGGTCACCTGGATTTCCTCTGTATTTCTCAGCGCTGCTGCTGAATGATTTACAACTCCTGAAGGGAAGGTGGGATACAAACACCGCTGTTCTTTTATTCGGATCACGCTGTTGCTTTCCCCTAGCAGATTCAGCTGCAGTTTGTGGTGGTTTCTTACAGTATCCATTTTTCCCTGTGTTTTGCTGTATTTGTGGGAATCTTGTTAGATCTGTATTACATGCTTCCTTGAAGTATAACGTTTCCTTCCTGTGTGGTTTAATTCATCATCTGAAACAAGCCAAGACTGACAGGTCTACCTTAAATTGTGCACTCTAAATTTAGCAGCTAGAGACAGAATGATCAGGAAGGGCTAAATTAATACTATGGCAAAAAGGCCTTGGGACAAGGAAAGGAAAAAAGCCAATTTGGAACAGAGGATCCCCTTTCAAGTCTTTTAGTTCAGAGGAGAATTTGGAGGAACTGCTTTTCAGAAGTTTAAAATGGGCCTGTATTTTAGGGAACTGGACAATAGAATGTGTCACTGTCATTTATGATCTGACCAACTGTCGCTTTGAATAACTGGCTGAGGGTTAAAGTGATAAGTTGATAAATTCTGGCCTGGCAGAACATTTCTTGTTACTCAGTTTCCATGGGGGTGTTAAAGCCATCTACATACGATCTGTTGTGCATTTATTTTCATGAAACGAATACTGCTTGGGAACTCTGCCCAAGTGTGTTCTGCTTGCGTTTCGCAACGAGGCTGTCGGTGGCAAAGGAAGTGGTGCCAGATTAGTTATAATATTTCTGTGGGGAGATTTCTTATGTGCTATGAACCTAGCCTGGAGGGGCAGAGGTGTTACATTCAATTAGTTATCTTCCTGCAGATATTTGGAGCTAATGTTAAGATGACGTTCATATAGTACAAGATATATAGAATGAAAACTTCTTAATTTTGTGGGTTTTGCCCCTTGAGAATGATGGGATCAAAATAATCTGGCATATAAAAGAAGCGCTTTAGAGCACTATTTCGGGAAGCAAGAGTATATGTTTACATTTCACCTTTCCTCCCTTTCTCTTCCACCAGTCAGTTTTTAAGCAAGTTGCACTGTTTTCTCTGGCTTTGCCAAACTTCATACTGCAGATAGGGCAGTTTAAAAAAAAAAAATAATAATAATTTAAAAAAAAAAATAATCCAATAGCAATGCTGCATTGTGGAACTTGTGGGCTCATTTTAGGCCTTCTGTTTGTGTTTCTTGATTCCCCAAGTTCCCAGATGTGCAGTGACTCATCCTGCTGAACAATGGGAACAGCATCTCTTATTCCTTCACTTGGTCCCAGTTGGCAAAACTGTTACTCAGAGGATATGTATTGCAGAGGGAGAAGAGATTAGCAGCGAGAGAATGAATCATCCAAGCATTTGTGGTAACTCCTGTGTGGTGAGCAAGAAGTTAAGGAAGACTAATGGCCTATACTATGCTCTGGTGTACTAAAAAGGAGTTTATGAATTTTACGTAATTCAGATCTCAGGGGTCACTCTTCCCCCAATCCCCCCTGTCCCAGCAAACACTTCCATGGATGGAAGGCAGCATTTCGACAACTTGATTTATTATCAAGGAGGATGAAAAGGAAAAAAAAAAAGCTTGCTGGTTTGTATCAGCAACAAAATAGATGATGGTCATCTCAGGCTTTGTTGATAGAACTTTCAAATGGGAAATATACTAACAGACTATTAAAAATAAAGAGTGTCAGTACAGACATGCTTCACTGACATACTTGGCTGTGACTGTGGCAGAATGGTGCTTTGTATCGAAGTACTGTGCTGGTTGAAATGAAATAACGTCTTTCAGATTTTAAGAATATAATTTATGCATATTGTTAGAATATTTTTTAAAAGGAAATATGTCCTAACAGGGAAATACAAGAAGATTTGAGTCTCTTTAAATCTGAAAAGACAGAAGCTCAACAATCTTCTCTGAATGTAGTTGATCTGAGGAAGTTTCTTGAGCTGCCACAGTTTTTCTTGACACACCAGCCTGTTGACACATCTGACCTGGACCTTTTGGTTTGTTTTTTTTTTAAGTGAACACACCATGATGTGATTATCTTTAGGTATTTAAATATAGTATAAATAACTTTGGCTTTCTATTTTTCTGCTTGCAAGCACAGTTCAAAATAATTGCCATGTTGAAAAAAATTACTTTTTTTTTTTTTTTCACTAGAACCACTAAAATAGTGCGATTGAAGTCGTCAATCTGTGTAAAGATATTCCTAGTATCTGCTGAATCAATTGCAAATATTTGCTGCCACTTCTATAGGAAGTCATGCTAGTGAACCAGAAATAAGTGGCTAAGAGAGCATTTGAAGTGGTAAGCCAGCTTTTGAATGTAGTTGAACAGCTAGATGACTTTGGAGAAACACTAAGAATTTGCCCTGAAAAAGCAAACCCAGCTTGTTTATGGTCAGTGTCTTCAAGAGAAGAAAACAGTTCAACATGAGAGGGGTGGCTGATACTTTTTTTTTTTTCTTTATTTTGATAATTTGCCTTGAATGGAAAACCTACCTTGATCAACAATTCAAACTCTTTGTATGTATTTTTATATACATACATATATATACACACACACGTATGTTTGTATGTGTGTATAATTCCCAAAGCATGAGATAGCTTTGCATAAATAATAATTTATCCATGGAATTGAAAATTGCATTCAAGGTCAGCTTCCTATAAAGCTAAATAAACTTAACTTCTAGATCTAATTAGTATTGCTATCTGTTTTCCCTGGATGACAAGGAAAAAATTAAAAGCTAAATGCATTTTCAGTTAATACAATTGTTCTGATTAAAAAATACTAATACAAAACAGTGCTAACACCTGGAGTTTCCATCTTTTCCCCATTTAAATACATTACAAGCTATTCATCAAGTCGGTTGGTTGCCTGCTCGCTGAACTGAAACACCCCACGTGCTTCCCGGAAGCCAGACTTTCCCGGGACTCAGGCTAAGATGCCGGGCAGGGTCTTTGGGGCAGGAACTTGAACCCACACTTCTTCCATAGGACTTAACACAGGACTTAAGCGTGGAATCATCTTTAAAGTACAGGGGTTTGAGCATTTTGGTTTTGGGTTTTTTGTGGGGTATGTTGGGTTTGGGTTGTTTTTTTTCCCCTCCCTTCAGGTTTGTGTGCTTTCATGTTTTGAGCTCTTCTTAACTTCAGACCCCCTGGAGCTTGAGGGATTTGTTGTTTTGACTGGAAGCAGCTATTTTGACTTAAGTACTGGATGTCTTTGAATTCTGTGCTCGAAGGGCATATTCAGACATCTTCAGATCTGTCAGACCATGCATATGGTGTTCACACCTGTTCCAGCGACCTGACTTGGCTACCCAGCTATCCAAGTGTTTTGCAATTACTGCTTAAAATTTCCCAGAATGAATTATTTGGCTTAATTGCAATGTTATGAAGAGCTGTATAAGAAACTAGAGAAGCCTAGCTTCCTTAAGTCACTGCAGAAATGAACATTTATTTTTTTTTCACTAATCAGATTGGTTTTTTACCTTCTTATAAATGTGCAAAACGTTAAACTGATTGATGCGTGGGGCAGGAAAGAGGGGAGGCAGAAGCTGTAAATCAGGTAAACTTGCTTGTGTGTCCCAGCGGTTTATATGCATACAGCTGTTTCCTGCTCTCGGCGTGGGAGGGTGTATGGACGAGGCAAGGACTCTTAAAAGCAACTGGGTAGAAAAATAGGAGCAAATGGTGTCGGAGACGGCCTGTTTGCAGTCTTGTTGCACATCTAAAGGCATTGTGCAGGACAAAGCACAATGGATAGAGAAGGGTTGGGTTTTTTTGTAGCTTCGGTGACCTTTTCTTTTTGGGTTCTACCATCTCCTAAATATGACTAATGCTGTACAGGAAGACCTTTTCTCTTATTCATGCGGTCTGTAATATCTCTTCTGATACAACAGAGTGCCAAAAAATACAGGAAATTACTTTCACCTTATGAAAATTCATGATTGTAAGGAAGCTCTTGGAGCAATTGTTCTTTGGAAACATCCTCCCCTCCCCCCCCCCCAAAAAGCTCTTTTTTTTTTTTTTTTTTTTTCTGCTAGTGATCCACTGTAAACCTTTTGTGGTCCACGGTAGTTTTGTGCAAATATGTGTTCTCTCTTCTTTATGAAAAGACACCTTTTTGTCTGTGGCTTATGCTGAAAGATGTACTTGTACAATGCACTGAATCCTCTGATCTCCAGTCTGATTCCTCCAAATGAACTGTTGTGTTGGTATTGTTTTACAGTTGTACTGGAGGGGAATAATTCTGTTCTGCCATCTCAAGCCTATGATATGGAGGAGAGTGTATAGTTTCAGAACTTATATTGCTGTTGGAATCTGTGATGATACTTTGAGAATGTTCTCATTCTGAATTACTGACTTGGTGAGGGCATCTGCTGTTAGTTTGGTCATTACTGACACAGCCTTGATCTGTGATATATGTAATGTGTTTTGCTGCCTAAAATTATTAAAAGGCAGCAGGATTTTCCATTTTATCCTTCTTATGACGTAGCTACAACTGCAAGACACGTGTTCTGAACAATGAAGAATGCTTTCCTACTGAACGGATCATGTTCATCTGAAGAAATGAAAGGGAAGTGGGCTTCTGCCAAAGATTGTTTCCCTCAAGAAGTGAAGTCTGTATTTATATGGAAGCAATTTTATTACTTCTAAAAAATGTGTGAAGGGCTGCTTGTATCTACTAATGTGAAGTGGCATTTGATTTGTGTGATACACAGATGAGGTTTGTTTTTTTTTTTAAAAAAAAATACCCTCCACAAAAAACCCAAACACACACACACCAACCCTCTCCCCCAAAAAACCTCTTGCGCATTTTCCCAAAAGAATAAATTTTCTTTGTAAACATTGACTATATTCTTCTCAATATAACTGCTAAAAGATTTTGTAAGAGATCAGCAAATCCATTATTAAAACTCTCAAGCCTAAAAGGGAAACTATCTGTAGAAGAGAAAGTCCTTCAGAATGTTCCTTTGTTGTTTGGAGTAATTTTTGAGAAACGAGTCTAGTTTGTTATCACCAATTATAGGTGACTTGAATCTTTCACTTTTCTAAAGATCTGCCAACCAGTCTGGGATATGTTTTTGTTCACTGTTAAGAATTTTAAATAAAATCCATTGGTTTCCAATAAATGTATTTCATTTTTACTCCCACCCAGTGTCAATTAACATACAGGGGGGGAATTGTCATACGGGGGGAGGGGAGGGAGGGAAACTAATTCTTTAAGCTGAAGGACTGACTTTATTAACACTTCCTTTTCATCGTAAAGATTTACTGGATAGATTTGAGCATTTATTTAGGTTTTTATTCAAGTTTGATTTTTCTAGAACTAATGGTTAGAGAATTGCTTTTAGAAGAAACACTACCTTACCTACGCATCAGTGCCACTTCGTTATCAGCAGTTTATGTGAATTAAGCTACATAGTGCTTCTGTTGTTCCAGCTCCTTAAGCATATCAGGATGTTGCCCAAGCTTCCACGTGTGATACTGCTATATTAGACCTCGGTGCGTGCTGGAAAGTGAAAACACGTAGTTGACTTTGCGTTCCTAGCAACAACCTTAGTTCCCATCTCTTTGCTTTTCCACAGGGTGAATCAGTGAAATATTTCCTGGATAATCTGGATCGGATCGGTCAGCTGGTAAGACATACCTTCTCTTTCTGAACCAAAATTGCTCAAAGAAATAACGGAAGCCTGGGTGTGCTATGATTAATGCTTTTTGGGTTGCTTTTACTTGTTTTTAATAATAGTGCATTGAATAACTGCAAAGTTCTTTACTCTGGAAATGGTAAGCTCCAACCTTACGAAGCTGAAGCTTAGTGATTGCTTAATCTTTTTTGACAGACAACAAATATTGTTTATGGAAGTTGTATTTATGCATGTATTTTCTTTTATCAGTTCTTCTATGCAGTCTCTGGATGTCACTCACTTTTTGTGGTGATCTGATGGCTCGTGCTACTTAAGGCAGCAGAATGAAACCCTAACAAAAAAAGTACTTGTAGAATCCAAAATCAGTAATGAAAACATCTCTCAGGAGACTTGGAGGAGGAATAAGGGAAATGATTTTCCTAAACAGTAACAGTGATAAGCTTCTGAAGAACAGATCTCTCTACAGTGGTGGGCTGGGCCACAGCCTGCAGTGGAACACGTTGCTGTACTTGCTGGTCACAGACTGTGAACCTGAAAGAAGTATTTCCACTAAAGCTTGCAAGATGTCCTTTGTAAGAGTAATGAACTGTGAAAAACTAGATTAAAAAAAAATAAATCCTTGCAGTGATGACTTGGTGATCTGCTTTACTGAGCACTACCTAAAAGGCAGTAACACTGGGGCTCAGAATTTCATAATGATAAAATAGACTTCAGCCTGAAAATGAGAGGCTTTAATGATAAAAATGTGAACGAGTACATTAGTCCTACTTTTTTATTCTCATGTGTCACTGGATCTTCTGTAGCTGTTTACCAATGTATTGAGATAAATGGTCAACAGTCCATTATTTTAAAGTTGAGTATTCTTCACTTGATAATTAAAAAAACATGGCTCTTGTTGATTTTTTCCCATCACTTCAATATTCTGACATTAGCCAGCATTTTTGAAGGACACTTTTTGACGCTTTTCTCCTTTCTTTTACAGAATTATTTCCCCAGCAAGCAAGATATTTTGCTGGCTAGAAAAGCCACCAAGGGGATAGTAGAGCATGATTTCATCATTAAAAAAATACCTTTCAAGATGGTGGATGTAGGTGGACAGAGATCTCAGCGTCAAAAGTGGTTCCAGTGCTTTGATGGAATAACTTCAATTTTGTTTATGGTCTCCTCCAGTGAATACGATCAGGTTCTCATGGAAGACAGGCGCACAAATAGACTTGTGGAGTCCATGAATATCTTTGAGACAATAGTCAATAACAAGCTTTTCTTTAACGTTTCTATTATCCTATTCCTCAACAAGATGGATCTTCTTGTAGAGAAGGTAAAGACTGTCAGCATTAAGAAATATTTCTCGGACTTCAAAGGCGACCCTCACAGGCTAGAAGATGTTCAACGTTATCTGGTGCAGTGCTTTGACAGAAAGAGGAGAAACCGTAGTAAGCCACTCTTCCATCACTTCACCACTGCCATAGACACTGAAAACATCCGCTTTGTGTTTCATGCCGTGAAGGACACGATCCTTCAAGAGAATCTGAAGGATATTATGTTGCAGTGAAGGAGAGCAGCCCGTGTTCTGTTAAAATCTGCTGGAGGGTTAGATCAAAGTTTTTATCCTTTCTTTATGGCCCTTGCATGTGGTGTAGGACCCATGCTAATTACTTGGCTCAGGAATGCTGTAAACTAGCCAGTCCAAACAGAGGAGCTATAGGCCGAAGGAGTCAAATGTTGATGTTAGCTACTGAATCACTTGGACTAGAAACACTACTGAAACATGGCCGTTGTAGGTTCCGTACCTAGTTTGGAATGCTGAATAACACAATCACCTTCTGCCTTCTTAGAAAAAAGAAATCTCTGACAAAACCGTGTATGGAAGACACATTGTTTTAAATGAATATGCTCGTTTTTCAAAGACACTAGTCATACAAACTGCCTTTTTTGTAGTTTGGAGGTGCTGAATCGATCAAACTAATCTAAACGTAATGAGTTTGGCAGCTGTATTAGAGAATGTTATTGGAAGTTCTGTTCTTAACCCTTAGGAACATAACCAGATCTTGTGTGCATGTTCAGCTTTGCCAAGGGTCTGGAATCCACTTATCGAGGTGGATGCACAGGTCTCGTCTGAAGGTTGTTCATGAGTCTTTTGAGGCAAAAGTCTAAAACTGTATAAGGAAACCCATGTTGGAGTAAATTGGGTGGGAAGTTAAGGCTTCGCTGATAAGGAGAAGGGTTTATTTTGCACTAGATGTGAAGGGTATTACATCGTGGGGAAAAACTATTTCCTTGGTGAAGCAGCCTGTGCTGGAGCACCTGACCATGTATCCGCATGGCGGGTGTTCAAGTGAGATGTACTTCGTGGAAATCCAGCACTGTTCTCACACCCACAGTTGGCAATTTTTGTGAATGTTCAGTATCTCGCATGACAGGGCTTTATCTATCTATACTCAAAAGTTTGAAAGCTGATTAAACTCTTAAGCAAAGGTTTTGGTAGTGCAGCAGCTGCTTGATTAGTTCCCAACAGCTGACCTTAGAGGAAGACTGAGCACCCTAGAGATCCCAGTTTTACAGCTGCACTGATGTTTTTAGACAGCAAGACCTTGCTGTAAAATTAGCCTTTAATCTGTGTCTTAATGGGCTCTTTAGCCTATAGTAATGCACATGTAATTCTGAGTACAGTCAAGTTTGGAGTTGCCCATTTGGGGCAGTGGTTTGTGTGTAAAATTGCAAGAGGCTATGAATTATGAATAGTGTTGATGTGAACTGTTAATTTCCTAGCTCTCAGTCTGTGTAACGAACTGTCAGGTGCCTTTTTTTGTGTACAGACATATCGGATCTTTTCTACTACAGTGGGGTACGTGGACAAACTGAAGATCTGCCTTTTACATCAACGTTGTAGTGCTAGCCTTTAGGTAATTTTCCAACATAGTTTACTGTGCAATTTTTGTCATAGTTTTTATCCAAGAATAAAACCTGAAGGGCTGTTTGTACCCGTAAAAAGTCAGCAGATTCCCTGGAGTTCTTATCCCCTTTGAGCCTGTAATGGCATGTCAAAACAAGCAACGTTTTACTTCAGCTGGTAATCCCATGGGAAATGTGGTCAAAAAAGTCCTGTTCCGTTGTCCTTTCATGTTAATTTGGATAAAATCTGGAATCTTTCTTCACCTCTGAAGCTTGCAGATGTTCGTATCAGTATTTTTGTGTAGTTTTCTAAGGTAGCAGTTTTCTGGCTTTCTTTGTGCAGCCTTTGGAAGGGAAAAGATGCAGCTATTTCAGCGCTATGTAACGCTCACGGTATTGAGGTAAGAGTTAACTGAAGGGTTGCAGATGGGAAAATCTAACTTAAAATTGAGCAAACTTAAACAGGAATTAGCTTCCTTGTAACAAGTCTTATCTTTGCCAGGACCAACTCTGTCTTTTAAATATTTATTCATTTTTATCCTCGAAGGGGGAAAAATGTTATGTGACTATAATATTCAGATGGGGGGGGGAACTCTTAATATTATTACGTCTGAAAAGGTAAATGTTTCAACACAGAGTGATGCAAACAAGTTTAATCATACAAGGTTCGTTTCTCAAAGCTAGCCCGTTTGTTTGGCCGAAGACTACGACTTTTTTCAAAGCTTTCAGATATTCTTGGAGTTCTTGGTCGTGGTTTCCACTTCGCACAAGACACTGGGAAAGAGGAGGCAGTTGTGGGCTGACCTGACTTCTAGGTTGACTTGACATTATTTCCTAGTTTGCTGTGAGCTTTATTCTCTCACTACGTTTTCTAGATGGGTTAATATTATGCTTGTTTTCTCAAATGAGTTAAACATTCCCTTTCAACTGTATTTTTTTTTCTCAAGAATTACCTCGGTTTTATGTCTGAATCTACTGTAGTTTTACCTGGGAGGCATAGCATGGAATTTCCTGTTCTGTTTCTCTTTTCGTGCCCATCCATGGTTTTGTATCCTTAGTCGCCTTATGGATTTAAAACTCTGAACAGAGGTAGTAATGCAACATATATTTTAAGTAACTTAATCTGCACATGGAAAAGAAACAGCATGAGATATCTCATACTGAGCTCTCAAGCTTGCTAGTAACTTTTTTGTACAATATGGCAGTTTTGCACACTAAAGCAGAGTTTTAGGGAAGCAGTTTGATCACCTCAGGCCCATTACTGCCTTTCCCCTTTTCTGTTGATAAAATGGGCCTAAGCGTGATGCTGTAGGCTGCAGATGAGAATCAGTAGTTTGGCTCTGTGTTCTGTTGAACTTAGATAGTGGTGGTTCACACCAGGAACCCAAAAGCAGGAAACTCTTCTTGCAAAAATCAAGCGCTCCTCAAGTTTGCAAAGGATCTGGCCTATGAGGGGAAAAAGACTTTTTTTTTTTTTTTTTTTTTTTTTTAAGTGGCAGGTATATTTCTTTCTCTGCAAAATACACTCCACATCTTGCCACAACTGAGGTTTGGGTTTGGCTTTGAGGTTTGTAGGTTGTAGTATAATAAAACCAGAAAATCACGTTATGGTAAATCAGTTAATTGCTAGAGGAGGACTGAGGTATCTCAGGTTGTACAAACATCTCGGGACAGGCCTGGTCGGTTGCTTAGCCCTTTCACAAGAAACAAATAAAAAACTTTAAGTGACATCCTGGAGAACTTTGCAGGTAAACACAGCTGGAGAGAACATCTTTTTTTTTTTTGCTAACTTTATAGGCTTATTGTTCATTTGGCTAGTCAGGAAATGGGTCACAGGCAGGATGATAATCAGAAGGAGACCTTGAACAACTACTTTTTTTTTATTAAAAATAAAAGCAGCCGTTTGCTGTCCCTCCTCTGACACCCGCAGGTCAGTGACCAGTGACGGGGTGTTGCAGATGGGATGTCTCTCACAAGGACAAAGAGAGGAAGTGCTTGCAGGAGAGACTTATGTAATCTTGCAGTTTAAGTAGAAAAACTAACTAAATGGGAGTCATTTATCAAACACTACTTCGTATTTGTTGTCCTCCAAACAGGCTTTAAGCTAATAGAGTGTGTCAGTCAGTGCCGTTCCTTCAGATTGCAGTGCTGTCATTCTCTGAACGCTTCTTGAGTAGTATTATGAGGTGACATGGTGAATTCTAATTAAAAGGGAAGAATAGTTTTCTGTAAGTGACATATTTAATAGGCAGTTGTCACTTTGAAGCAATTAAATAGTTCTTAATGTTAAACATGAATTAATATTGATTATGGAATGGAAATTACTGGCTACTCAACTTCCCACTTCAACTCAAAGATGCTTCCAGTTTGATACAAAGGATTGATCTTACTTCAATATGAGAACATAGATTATTTGACTTATTAGCTGGATAATATAGTCAGGTTTTTAAAACACTGCTGTGCAAAACCTAGAACTAGGCACGTTACCAGCATGAAGCAGCTCCTGAAGATGACGGTCTGCGGGCCTTCTGAGCCGGCTAAAGCCTGAACCTCAGCCAAGCAGGCAGAGTGGAGAACTAACGGCAAAAACACTGTAGTGAAATGGAGTAGGAAGAGCTCACCTGTATGTGGCACTGCAGACAAAAATGTAAATCCACTAGGATAGCTACAGTAGGTTTTGGTATGAAAAACAGTGCATTTGAGGAGTGTGTCCCATCCTGTCCA
The DNA here is from genome assembly GCF_965231255.1 of Vanellus vanellus. Taxonomy (NCBI): domain Eukaryota; kingdom Metazoa; phylum Chordata; class Aves; order Charadriiformes; family Charadriidae; genus Vanellus; species Vanellus vanellus. The sequence goes on from NC_138919.1 coordinate 16,568,521, forward strand.
TGTGTTGTGTCCCCATCCCTGCGTCCCCATCACCCCCCCGGGTATCCAGCAGTCCTGGTTACTGTAATCTGCAAAGAATTGTACCATTAAAGGAATTAAAAAAAATAGACATGGAACCGCTGAAGAAACTTAGCAGGTTTCTTTAGTGACAGACAATTACCTTCCACAGAATATCATTTTAGAAAACAAGCCCTTTGCTGCCTTTAGCTGTGGGTATGAACTTTGTGTTTTGGAGTCTTTTCTATGTATGTACCTCTCTAGTTCTCCTGGAAAAAAAAAAAAAAAATAAACAAACATTCTGCTGCACGGAACTACAGGATTTCTGTAAAAGGCCCCTCTGATTTTCAGGTAGTGAGTTTTGACAGCTGACTTAATTTGATGACACAAACAAAGCTTTCTGGAGTATTTGTCGGGTTGGTAGACAATTTGATGCATACCAGCTTGAGGCACGAACACGGTATGCAGTAACACCTGCATGCAGGGCAGCTTGTCGCGTAAGCCAAACACTGACCTCTCATCATGACGACTGTATTGATTCCTGTAAGTTTAGCAGTAGCCTCTTTTCTATATCATTTTTCTAGTATAAAATCACACGGTGTAGTCAGGGGGTTTAATATAGCACTGCCAACTCTTTACCTCAGTATGCTCTTTATTAATGCCGTAACAGAGGAGGTGGTGGGTGTAGGGTGTTTCAGTAGCAACATCAAACAGCTGCGCCTACTTTTGTAAATGGGTTTTTAACAGATTTCTAGGGAGCATCCGTTATGGGTCAGGAAGACTGGCATGGTCTGGGCCAGATTTGGGCTGAGTTAGTATTGACTCCACGCGCTTCTAGCCGCGGGCTGTCTAGCCTAGCGAGGAAGTAATTGGCAAGACAATACAAGACCTAGTGCTTTTTAATATTACCTGTTTTGTAATTAGCTGGGGTGATCTCTGCTTTGTGCTGTGAAGTGGGCACTTCTTTGTTTTAACACTAATCTCTTTTACATAGATGGAAATGAGTAAAGCCAGGATATTTGGAGCTGACACTGCTGCTCTGCTGACCAGGTGACGCTCTGTCTTTGCTCATCTTGGTGGTTGGACGGTTTAGCTTGATTCTTAACGTTTTTATCTTTCTAATGGCATTTGGAAAGCGGTGTTGAAGTTTGTCTATGTGTCGATATGCTTGTTTTCTTATTGGGTGGGGAGTATGGAGGTACTCGATTGTCAGTGCTAGTGATTCTGTGCCTGGCTGTGTCACAACCTAGCTCTTGGCGGACATCCGAAGGTCATATCTTCTGTCCGATGTGAAAATATTCGCAGTCAGAGAGGGGGAAAAAAAGAGCAGCACTGACTTCCAAGGTGGGCATTCTGGTAAAAAAGCCAAAGTATGTTGGAAGGGAGCGAGAGAGGGGAGCTATTTTCTAAACAGATCCCAAAAGCTGATGGTGCTTGAAGACTAGCTGTATTGAAGGTAAATGCCATCTGCATTGACCCCAAAAGCTTTGAGTGACTCCAGAGGGCTTTTGGCTGTGAATTAGCAGCAGCGGGCTGGCAAGCGGCTGTAGCTGCACACCCTTCCACGGTAAATCTCTCTTCCTCTGTTCGTAACTGAGCGCTAAAACTCAATTGCTACTAAAACGCGGTATGCAGATCTCTGGCCAGACGGTGCATCTTACTCCTTTCTAACAGCTACTTACACTTTCTTCAAGATATCAGAGCATGGGAAGTGTTTCGGGGGAAGGGCTAGGTGAGAAACTGTTTCCGTTATTTGAATAAAACCTGTAACTGGTGGAGAGCAAAATTTTTGGATGAGTAGGACCCGAGAAAGAGCATCTTATGAGGGAAATAACAGATTTCTTTGAGTAGTGCTGCTTCTCTGCTAGTCCTTCCCGTCAGTCTCGTGCTGAGCTCGTGTGCAGGTGGTTGGGCGCAAAAGCTGAGAGAAGACAGCAGGGAGAAGGGGGATGTGGAAGAGAAATGATCTTTTGGTAGTTCACAAGACTTGGAAAGCGTGCTTGGTGGGCTGAAGTTTGAAAACGTGTTCAAACTCCCATTCGCATTGAAGCCGTTAACTGCCTTTAGGATAATGAGCGGTTTTCCAGTGAACGGGTTTCGTTAACTGGAATGCGTAATGAGCTTGAACCGATGATACCTGTCAAACAGTATTTCTGGAGACTCCACTTAACAAAATGGCTAGTATTTATTGCTCTTGTGATGAGTTGTCTTGTTTATGGAATCAGTATGTATGAAAGCAAACTGACAAAACACAAAGTTATCTTGTTGACACAATCATGTAGCTAGGAAGCCAATTAATGTTATCTTTTATTCTGCAATTTACTTGCTCTCTGGTGCCTATGCATTGTAACACACATACTATGCAATATCATTCTTTTTTTAAACCAGTTCACTGCATTGGGCAAGAAAGGCCTGAGTTTAGCCTTAATTTTCTAACAATTCACAGGAAAGTACTTTAAAAACAGTGACGAACTAAAAGAAGGTGAAAAATGCATAAAGTAAAAGCACAGTTCCAGACTGCTCACATAAGTGTCTTTCTAGCACCAAAACAGCATCCACGATAGAAGCAGCTACTTGCTGTAATAGTTTCAATTTATGAAAACTGTGTACTAGATACAATTATATTGTGATGTGTAAAAAGTGTATTTTATAGCTTTGGTGACTTAGTTTACTGTTTTGTATATATGAATTTTATAAATCTATTAAAACTTGACTTGTTATACTGTTCTTTGTGGGTTTTATCTTTCAACATAGTCTAGAGTGACATTTTTTGCTTTATTCAAAATTTTCTGCAAGAGAACCGCTTCTTGAATACGTTACAGCGTGAACTGCATGAAACTCCAGCTGTCATGCAATAAAATCTTGGTCTGTAATCTTTACGCATCTCTCAACTCTCCAGTTCTGGTCTGAATCATTCTTCCTGAGCATGCCCAGGAGTTGAGGGCTGGTGAAACATTAACCTGCATAAAACTTCCAACTCATTCGCCTGTGGCATTTCAGTTGCGGGGTTAGACATTGGAACTGATGGGAGGTGAAAGGGGAGACACAGCTAGAGTTTGTGCTTATGTTTTTTAAGCAGGAGAAGGTAATTAAGCCTGTTAGAGGTTCCGCCTCCACTGTGTAGCATCTGATAATAGCTATAAAATTGCAGAATTGCTGAGGTTGGACGGGACCTTTAAGATCATCAAGTCCAACCATTACCCTACCCTGACAAAACCACTTCTAAACCATGTCCCCAAGTACCACGTCTATCCTTTTTCTAAACACCTCCAGGGATGGCAAATCCACCCCATCCCTGGGCAGCCTCTTCCAATGTTGATAACCCTTTCAGTGAAAAAAATTTTTCCTAATATGCAATCTAAACCTCCCCTGGTGTAACTTGAACCCGTTTACTCTCGTCCTATCACTTGTCACCAGGGAGAAGAGGTCAGCCCCCACCTCTCTACGCCCTCCTTTCAGGTAGTTGTATAGGAACTATACTGCTTCTTTTCCAGCGGCAGTCCCCTCTGTGGCACTCACTCGTGTGCCGTGGTATCGTCTACGGCAGTGCAGTCATTGCTTTTTGGAGAGTCGTTGGTACCCCCATCTGGCAGCACTGCCGTCCTGGCACCAACTCCTTCTGCCAGAACTTGAGCTCCAGTCTGTAGGAATGTCGTTAACCTTTCCTCGCTTGTACTTCGAAAGGTCGTGTCTGGCAGATTTTTGTGGCAAGCCTTAATCGTTTCTTGTGTGAACTGTTAATGCGTAATCGATTACACTGGCAGGTACACAGTTTGAGACGCTTCATGGACATTGTTTGTCCTTTTTACTAATCATTGGAAATGTTGGGTCCTCAGCTATGTCAAGCTTTTGGGAATGGCTGATTTTTCCCGTGGGGGTGCTGAGCACTTTCAGGTAACAATGTGTATTGTCGGTGTTGAGCATCTCTGAAAATGAGGACAGATGAATTGCAAATTCAGTACGCGCTAACAGGTGTGATCATGTACCTTCTGATCTGGAAAGCTCTCAGACCCGCAGCAGCTCCAAGTGAGCTCTTTGGTCAGCTCTGTGAAAGCAAATTAGCCCTTTTCTCAGCCAAAATATTCCTGTGAATTCCAGCCCTACAAGACAGCATATAGAACAAGTTTAACTGGTTTCTCACTGGAGCAAGAGATGCTCTTTCTGGCGGTATCTGCGGGAAGACGTGGGCGTTGCAGCGGGGCCGTGCCGGGCTGTTGAGACGCTTGACCAGCAGACAAGGAGGGGGGTTGGTTTAAATTGTCACATTTGGCTGCTCCAAAGCTGGTGGGGGTTTGGTTGGTTTGTTTTGCTGGAGTTTCTCTGATGCCTGAATTGCTGAATCCCCAAAGCTGTAATCAAAACAAGCGCGTTGTCACTGGAGCGCCTCCCCGAGCTCGGTCCTTCCCTCGGCAGCAGGCGTGAGCAGGTCCTTAAGCCGCACCGATTTCAGTGGCGTTTAAACTTTTTGTTTGGAAGGCAGTGGGAGGATTGAATCAGGGTGTCTTAGTGACACTAAGTCTGCATTTCAATCCATCCCACTTCGTACAGCGAATGTCCCCTTTGTAATTCAGCTGCACAGGTGTTGCCCCATGAGAACAGGGGCTGAAGCGGTCGGTTCTGCGGGTAAGTTTGTCTCTTCGGTGCCGATAAGTGCTGGGGAGAGCCTAAACTCAATGCGTAAACTTTGAATTCTCTTTCCCCAGCTCAGCATGGCAACCTGTTACTAGAGCATCGCTTCTGCAGTTTCAATAATCCAGTGCTCTGAAGATAAAAGGGAAAATATGGCTATTTCCCCAGGGAGCAGCTTCTCTGAAGTGCAAAGCAGGCAGAGCTGTGTGGCTTTGTGCTTCTGCTGAAGTGTACAAGGCATCAGGTTTGGGGTGGGTATAGTAATATTTAAGTATTCATTACAGCTCTTTGAGAAGAGAAACCAAATCCCTGTGGTTTCCAGCCCCAATCTGGTATCTCGTTGTCCTGTACAGACCTGGGAGGAAGTTTATTCAGTTACTAACAGAAATTATCCTATCTCTGGCCCCTCTCCCCGAGACTGACCAGCACCTTGGGAAGCTGCATGGTGTTAAGGGAAGAAGAGTTATTAGGAAGAGCGTTCAGGAATTTTAACAAAAAGTAGCTTTCCTTTAAAGCCTCAATTTTGCACAGCAGAAACTGACTTTAAAGTCCCGTTTTTAGGGGAGGGAGGTGGTCATGTCCACTGTTACGTCAGACAGTGCTGGATGCTGCTAATGAAATGTCTATGGAGATGTTTGTTTCTCCTCTCCCACCGCTACAAGCTGTTGTAGGCAATTTCACCCCTAACTAGCAAAGAATCTGGGGGGACTTTTCTTGGGTTTGGATTTTTAAAATGTTATTTTCCTTGGACAGTTGCATTGTACCCCCACTCCCTTCAATTACAGCAGCTTCTTGTTTTAAGAGTAGGAGTGGAATGTTCTGCCTGTTTATTCTTGGGAGAAGATGTTTGTCTTTATGAGCTCGTAAAGCTATTAAAAGACTCTGTTTTCTGCTCTGTTCAGGATTATAGACTTTAGAAGTTGCTTCAAAACCAGTATCCTTGAGCTTAGGGCAGAAAGGGTATGGCTGGAGTTACTTTGTGATTGTGGAGGATGCTCTAGGTAGCCACAAGATGGTGTGGTTTGGGGGGTGTTCTGAGCCAGATGAGTCTAATGTGAATCTGTGTTGTACCATTGCCTTGGGGGTCGGTATGTGAGAGATTCGGGAAGGAGCTACCCGGTTCTGCTGGGGCATCTCCTGAAGGCAACAGCCAGGTCACATGCAGAGCTCATTTCTAGATCATCTACCATCATCTAGGTCATCAACACGGCACCCGCAGGTGACGAGGCAGAGAAAGGGCAGCACTGCCTTCCTGGAGCTGGGGGGGGGCGGCTGCCGGCCGGAGCCCCCTGCCGTGCCCAGGGCAGCTCAGTGGCAGGCTGGGGCTGGGACGCGGCGCCTTTCCCATCTGGGTGACCCGCTCCTTTCCCTGCCCGCCTTCCTGCAGAAGGCTCTCCAAGCTGCCTCTGCAGCGCTGCACAGCGAATACCCGGGTTCTCCTGCCCACTGCTACACGGTGAAACTCTGTTCCTCAACCATCTGTAACCAACTCTCTGATCTCGGCTGCTGAGTTGCAAGTAACTTCTGGGTGTGCAATTTATACAGAGAGTACCCTGCGGTGTCTTGCTGATGGCTGGTCCGTGGCTTGACCTTCTAAAATGACTCTGAAGTCTCGCCTGTATTTCTGTTCCACAGTTTACTGGGCAGGTTACTCGCTGCAAGTTACGCTGCTGTTCCCACACCCTTCCAAGTATCTCCCCAGAAACCTGCTTTGACAGCATGGCTGCTGCTTAAAATGCAGGAAATCTTATTTAGGGGCTTACCTTCAATTTGTTTTGCTTCTAATTCCTCTCTCAGCTGGTTTCTGCCCCTCTACAACTCTGGTACGTGCAGAGAAGAACGGGAATTACACCTTTGTGCTTTAGTCTTGATTATAACCTTGATTTTCTGCATAACCTTGGCCGGTCGTTTTATTCCTCTCTGACCCAGGCTGCCTCCTACACCGCTGTAGTGTAAGTGCAAAGCACTTACAGACCCTGCGAACGAAATGTTGTGCGGTGCTGTTACGTAGAGCAGCAGCACTGGAAACCTTTGCTGATGCGGAGAGTAGCCACCTCTGCGGGAACGTCTTTGCGTGAGCAAAAACCTGTGGCGTCATAGTGCATGGACCTTCTCCCCTCCAGCTGCGTAAGGGCTTAAAAGTGTATTCGGCCACTTTCTGCCTTTCCCTGCGAAGTTGCACGCTGCCTGTGGGCCCTGCGGAGCTGCCCACGCAGGTAGGTGAAGCTCCGAGTTGCCGTGCTCATTTACTGCCTACCTGGAGCACCTCTGGACAAGCTGAGTGGTGGTTCTGTCAGTGACAGTGGCAAAAACATCTGTTATTGGTAAGCAAGAGCTCTTCAGCAGAAACTCGGGCTTTCACAGCAGAAACTCGGGCTTTCACAGCGGAGCCAATGTGAGTCTCTAAGCCAAGGAGGGAGTTTCCCATCTGCGGCTTCTGCCAGCAGTCCAAATTGTTTCTGTGCCACCCCTTTTCTCGGTTGTCTTTGGACTTTGTTGCGATAAAAAGCTGCCTCTTTCCCTTAGGCAATATTGTCGCCCCAAGTTTATGACGTCTCTCTGGAAAGTTTCTGAAGTTCAGCCTAATGATTCAGTACAGACTGGAGTAAGAGCAAACGAGGCTGAACAAAAAGTAATCTCTTACTTAAAATAGTAAATCTGAGCAAGTATGGGGTCAGTACATGGATTTGTAATTCAAGCAGGATTTGTTTGGAAAATTTCTGCTGCTGGGAAGAATGTTTTGGATGAGAACCCCATCGCCTTTGAGGCTGCCAGGAGAGGGCGGCAGCAGCGGCTCCACCGCACTGCGCCTGCGCCCGGTCCAGGCGCCCAGCCTGGAAAAAACGCTTCCAGGAATTGCCGTCATCGGTGCCGAAGCCAGAACTCCCTTTTTCGCCCTGTTATCAATCATGCGGATGTGAAGTCGCTTGTGTTTCTGGAATCCGGTTGAATTTATTATGAGATCATCTCTTCTGCTCACCTGCACGAGTAAATCTCAAGCTTTTTCCTGAATGTCTTCCACGGATCATCTCCCTTCCCGCTCCAAAAAATGCATTGCAGGGTTACCGCATGGTTTGAGGCCCTCAAAGCGCGCAGGACAAGCGCTCAGAAAAGCCAAAGCTGTCGGCTCCTCCTGGGGAAACATCCTCTCGCTCCTCCCGGCTGAACTGGGCCTGGTCCTACCTGCCGGTGGTGTTAGACGGGAGAAATCCGGAGCGTGGCCACGCGGCTGTGAGCTGCAGCGTGCGCTGTCAGTGCCGAGGGCTGCGTGAGCTGGGGGTGGAGAGGGTCAGCCTTCCCCCGGCGTGCTGCCGTTGCAGAGCTCGAAAACCCCTCATCCCCTTGAGCTCCATCTATAAATAGCGGGAGGAGAAGGGCATGCCCCGGCGCGGGGCGGGCAGGCTCCGCAGCGCCGGTGCCGGCACAGCACCCGCTCCTGCTCAGTGGGTGACTTAGGGAGCGGAGAGGAGGGGAAGGGCCAGGCTGTGCACTTCTCAAGGCAGCAGGAGAGGAATGCTCGTGTAGTTCCCCCTTTAAGTTAATAATCGGTGAGCGCGTGAATGTTTTCAAAGGATTTCTCTCCTGTGCCAGTCTGCAGAGGATGTGAGCGGTTAGAGCTCGCGGCTCCAAGCCTGGCTTGCTTTGAACCGAAGCAGCTCTGGAGATCCCCTTGAGTGTCCGCCAAAAGACAGTCGTCCCACTGTTCTTTATGGCAGATGAGCGGCCAGGGATCTTTCTGCTCTACTCACTCACTCTGGGCCCGTCCTCCTCCATCTCTTCCCCACCACCACCCCTACCCACAGCATGAGTCTGTCAGTCTCTGGTGGGCTCCTGTGCTCAGCACAACCTCCAGCTGATGGGGCAGCGACCAGAATAGAGATGGACATTTGGTATGGGGTGGGGGGGAGGAGAGGGAGAAATATAATCTGTGCTTCAGACCGAAACGCGAAGCAGAGGAGAGCTCTGTGTACGGGAGAGCTGCCCTGGTTTAATTTGCATCTGGTCGTTCCGGTGGCCCGAGCTTCTGCGTGAGCGTGTGTAGTGTTTAGTATGGACCTCTTCCTGGCAGACTTCAGACCAAATGAAATATGGCAAGAAAATCCAAGTGCCTATGTAGGACTTGAGTGTGGGTTTGGAGTCGTGCCGTTGCTTAGACCGGCACGGGAAAAACCCTTAGAGAAGAACTGATCACATCAGAAACATGTTAGCAATCTCAGAAAAAAAGAAACACCTTTTATTCCCGTGGGGAGTTGCTGTTTCTCTCTGACAGCAACAACTTGTGGTGGGAAAGGTCAGAAGCAGGGCAGTGACGTCACCAAAGCTGTGGGAGCGAAGCTGGCCCGACCCAAGGCAGACCCAGTTTAATTTTCCTCCCACCGCCAACGATGAGGGGACGATTCCCCTTTGGACAGTTTTCTGGAACTCAGTTTCCTCCGCAAGGAAGAAAATTTGTCTCCGAGAACTTTCCGTAGCCCGGTGTTGTCCCTCACAAAGGGTAGGTCCTTCTTCATAGCAGGCAGTTGTCCTGTAAACATTTCCCACTTAGCCAGGGCATCCACCGCCTTGTCCACTTGAGCCAGTTCCTCCTCGGAGACGTTCCTCTCCAGGGCAGCAATGCACGTCTCCAGCCACAGTTCGTAATCTTTAATGACGTCTGTGGACTTGGTGGGCCCGGCGAGCTGGGGCTGGCTCTGCGCCTCCACCAGCGAACACAAACGCTCGTCCTGTTCCAGCTCCTGGCCGATGGAGAGGGCCTGGCTGCAGGTGTCTGGGGTCAGCGGCTCGGACAAGGAGGTCACCGCCTCGGAGTCGTTCTCGCAGCACATCCCAGAGTCCGAGCTGAATGGAAGGATGTCCTCCGAGGCGGACAGGTCTGCTGACTCTTGCCTTGGCCACGTGGACAACACGGTCTGTGTCCAAGCGTAGAGTTTCTGTGGTGAGAGGAGAAAAGGTTTCACGTTAGAGAACAGGAGAAAACAGGTACACTTTTCCCAGCGTTTGTCAGGTAAACCTGTCCATCTTGGGTGGCTCAGCTCCAGAAGCTGTGGTCCTCTCTGCCAGAAGGTGGGTTCAGACCGCTGGCGGATACCTTACAGGGCAGGGGCTTTCTCTTGCCTCGTTTGCTTGGAGTCGGCATCTGTGGCAGCTCTGCCCCCAGTCAGATGTGGACTGTGTCTGTCTTAGTATTGAAAGATGGTAGGAGAAAAACGGCACAAATTCACTCCTCCCTGTGTGGATATGGTCCCTGTGAGAGCCAGACTGGTGCCTCTCTAGAGAAAGCTGTGTCATTATAAAAGCTCCTGAGATAGCGGGGAAGAATCTCGTTTCATTGTGGTGTTAACTCCCGTGGTAACGTGCATTTTATTCCTAAGAATAGCTCTTCCCCTCTTGAGCTGAAATGCACAAGTGGGAAGGCCGGGCTCCAGGAAAGAATTAATGAAAGGAAAATGTCTGAGACAATTTCCTTTTTAAATATTAAATGCTACAACGGGGCATATAAGGGGCTGCTTCTGGCACATTTATTCCTTATGCTTTGGGGAATGAATCACAGCACTCCAGTCGTCACTGGGTAAAAGGTGATCTCCTCGGTTAACAGGTGATCTCCTTGTCTGCCGTGTTGGCACGTGTGGGGGGGTTTGTGTGTTTTTCAGCTTTTTCACAGCTTTGTGACCTCTGCCCTCATCTTTACTTTCCGCAGCTCCCAGCCGATACCTTAGCGAAGCCCTGCGGTTGCTTTGGGAATCGCCAGGTGGGCATCCGTCTGAGACGCGGGTCGCTGCGCGGGGTCCGTGCGTGCCCAGCGCAGGGTGAGCCGTGGTGTTTGAGCAGGGCAGGGGGCTTCCAGCCCTGCGCAGCCCCCCGCTCCCTCCCCTGCCCTCCGCTACTGCTCTCTCTCCAGGCGAGCGACAGAAAGGATACAGAGCTTGAATTGAGCGGGTGGGAGAAAGCGGCCCCGTTTCTCGTTTCAGTCTGTGCATGAAGCCTCGGGGAAGAACTTCATACAAGAATAAAAGGGAGTCTTTCAGCGAAGTTAGCCCACCCTGCCCCCTCCCGCTGGGGGAAGGGGCAACTTCTCTCCTGCCTCATCCCACCTCCAATAGCCCTTCCCTCCCTCCGGGTTGAAAAAACAAAGAAGGCGCCAGAAGCTGCAATAGGAGCCGGAGCAGGGAAGGGGACAGCAAAGCTACCAGCCCATGATTTCATAATGTCTCTTAACATTCTCGAGAGTAGTGAATCTGGGAAGGAATCACAACTGCTACTTAGCCCGATTCCCAAGAAGAGAAAAAGCTGCGGAGATGAGGATGGTCAAAGAGTATTTCTGGATTATTTAAGGCAAAAGGAGGGGGTGATTGACTCACGATCGCTACCAAAACCCAAAAATCTTTCCTGCCTCACGCCCTCTGGGTGGTTTATTGATTCAAATTTGGGAAAGGTTTGTGGGGCTGCAGCCTCTTTTTATGTTCTCATATGTAACGAGAAGGGGATAACCTCTTTGGGGTTTTAGCTTACCTGCAGGCGGGAGCATTTGAAGTGGGTGCCCTCCCCAGGTAAGTCACTAAGAATGAAACCTGTTGTCTGACACCTCAAGGGGCTCCAGGTTTGGGGCTGGAAGTTCTTCAAACCCCTCCACCACAGCAGTGTCCACACTGTGCCCGAGAGCAGACGCTGCCGTTACCATCGCGGCGAGGACGGAGCTGACCCAACCCCTCAGAGCAGCTCGAGCTCTGGTTTCTCCTGCAGCGTGGCCACCGCAACCGAACCCAGGCGCTCGGCGCAGAACAGCCTGGGATGCCGCGGGAGCAGCAGGTGGAACACTGGTTGTGGTGGGGAAACGCCACAAGAAGGGATGTGCTTTCGGTCTCCGAGGTGACTCAGGCTGGAATAAGCAGCTGTGGTGTTACTGAGTGCGACTCGGATAAATAAAACGAGGGGCTCTTCCTCCTGCGGAAGGACTGGCTTCCTGCCCCACGTGCTCTTCTGCCCGTAGCCTTGTCTCAGCCACCCACTTCGGCGGCATTACCCGCTCCTGGCGAGGAACAGCCTTGTGTCCGGTGTTCCCTGTGTTTATTGGGGGTGTCTGGGGCTGTTATGGGGGGGGGGGGGGTGGGGGGGGTGGTGCTAGCTGTCCAAGGGGAAATGTGGCTTCAGACTTGCACTTTGGCCAACGGCCACCTCTCAAAACATGCTTAGCAAGTAACTTTGCTGTCTGATAGCGCCCCAAACGCTTTGTGCTCTCTTCTGTCAGGTCCCTTAATGATTTAATTCATCTCTGGCATTTATGTTTCCTCCCACTGCTCTAGCAAAGCCTCTTACAGAGATTATCGCGACTGTCTTATACCAGCTCGTACTGCATCTAGCTGAGCTTTTCCCTGTCAAGGAAGCAGATGCGACGTTTGGCAAGTGTCTCCTCTCTTCAGGCTTGTGTTCGTTGTCGCCAGGGGATGCTGAGCCAATTACAGCATTTACTGCAGGTGTAAAGGCAAAAAATGTTTCTAGAAAAGCCTCGTGTAGGTGGCGGTTCTCTTGGAGAAAGCAATAGCTGGACGCCGACAGGGCGGGTGTTTGAATAAACCAGAGTTTGTCCCTCCGGTGCTCTGTCTGGGCAATTTAGGCACCTCTCAGACAGCAGCAGGGACCGCAGAGCCGCGGAGTCCGGGACGGGTCTGACACCACCGCGGACACGCAGACCAGCGGCGGAACCACACAAGCGCGTTTCCCCCCAAAGTGCTTTGCCGTGCGTCTGATTCCAAGCTGGACGGAACTGCAGGCGTCCCCCTTCTCATTCTGCACACATCTTGTTACAAATATAACCCACAGGCTTTAAACTAGGCAGCCGCGGAAAATCCTGCCCCTCAATACGACGTGTGTCAGACAGGAATTGTAATCAGGGAGAAGACAGGGTACTGAGTGAGAATGTGGCGTTATTTACATTCCACCAGCCTTCCAGCTACTGAATCCTGCTTTTTAGGCTACAGAGGTGGAAAACTCTGTCTAGAGCTACGGCTGTCTTAGCACTGTTCCTGATGCTGTCTAAATGTGGTGTTAGCAGTTCTGTGGGAGGGAGAGAAGAGGCAAGAGACGGGTCTGGGATCTCCACTTAAAAGGGAGTAATCATTTGGGATCCTCTCTCATATCTTTAAACAGAGGAACTACAACAAAGTACCTGCCTAGTATTTTCTCCCTGTTACCAGCAGAAAACCACGGTGGCCCGTAGGAAAGGACATGGATGTGGAAACTGCTCTGCTCTCACTGCCCCTCTGCCTTGGAATCTGCCTGCCCTCCCTGCCTCGTTTTTGGGAGTATCCCAAAAATGTAGTAGTTGTGAACAGCCCAAAGCTCTAGAGCTTGTGTCAAGTGCTCTGTCAGTCACAGCCCACGCGTACAACACCCTCCCCAATTTAGGTGTAAGATTATTAGGTGCATTATACCAAGAGCAGCGCCTGTGTTTAACACGCCGCTACAGCGCACTTAGTGCTGTGGTTTGGGGTGAGCCCGTCTGCTCCCGGCCCTGTCCCCTTGCTCCGGGAAGGGCTGGTGGGTCTGTCTCTCACCCGGTAGCGCTCCACGAGTTTGAAGCCCACGACGTGCTGCAGCTTCCGAAGGCAGATGGGACACGGCTCCAGGGGCCGCAGCAGGGCCTCGTCCAGGCTCAGGGCGCCCTGCATGATGCACTGCAGCCAGCGGCAGGTCCCCAGCCCCATCAGGTGGCAGATCTCATGACAGGTCACCTTTTGGGAAAGCAAACATCGCGGGAGCAACATGGTCACTCCCGCTTCCGCTGCCCCCTCCTCCTCTGCTCTTCCACTTTCCCCACTCCCCCACAGTGCAACCAGTGCCCCGCTCAGCCCTGGCAGTGCCCCGGCACGGGCTCTTCCCAGGTGAAAGGGGAATGTGGCTCCTTCCTTCCCCAGGTACCCCACCATCCAACCATCCACATTGGGATGGCTATGAAGATGATGAGGGGACTGGAGCATCTTTCTTACGAGGAAAGGCTGAGGGACGTGGGGCTTTTCAGTCTGGAGAAGAGAAGACTGAGGGGGGATCGTATCAACGCTTATCAGTCCGTCAAGGGCGGGTGCCGGGGGATGGAACAGTCTTTGTTCAGCTGTGCCCAGTGACGGGACAAGAGGGAACGGGCACAAATGTAACCATAGGAAGTTCCATCTCAACCTGAGGAGGGACTTCTCTCCTGTGTGGGCGGCAGAGCACTGGCACAGCTGCCCAGAGAGGGGGGGAGTCTCCCCCTCCGGAGCCATTCCAAACCCGCCTGGACGTGTCCTGTGCCACTGCTGGAGGTGCCCCTGCTCTGGCGGGGGGTGGCACTGGGGGAGCTCCAGAGGGCCCTTCCAGCCCCGACCATTGTGTGTATGGTGGAGGAGGAGGGGTGGGTGTGTTTTTTAGAAGCGGATGGGGGAAGACCCTGTGGATAGCGTGGTCAGAGCTCTGGGGCGGTGCTGCTGTCACTCTCTTCCTTAAGGACAGTGTAGTGTTGTGGGTTTTTTTAAGGAGGAAAATCAGCCCCACTGGGGTCTGAAAAGAGCAGCCCAGTCCATGAGAGAAATCTGTAAGAAGCTACTGGCAATAACAGATCTGGTCTTTCCAAAGCAGACGTTCTTAACGTTTGTGCCAAAGCAAAAACTAAGCTGGGGTCAGCTGGCCAAGCGGGGAAAGGCTGAGGCTGGAGGAGTCCTCTCCTCCTCCCGTTGCCACCTAACATCGTTTGAAATTACTACAGGAAGAGACCTCAGACTAGAAAATCCTGAGCAAATACCAGGGGAGGCAGAGGGAAATGGCATCGAAGGTGTTGGTGCGGCTGCTCTGTGTCAGCCAGCTTTGGAGAAACGCGAGAAGCAGAGCTGGCAGGAGGGCACGGGGGAGACGCTGGGATGAGGGAGGACAGCACTGGTGAAGAGGATGTGTTGGAGATGAATGGGGTTTAAGGGCATCTGCATATAAATACACATGCAAACTTGTCTTTGGTGTTTTTCTCACCCGTGCGTGTAAGCAGGTCTGGCACACCGTCCTCTCTCCTTATGGACACCAGTGTCTGAGGAAGACACAGTCCACCCCTCCCACCCATCCGTTAGTTAACACACAACTCCACTAGATATTCTGATTAACTTCCGAATACTGTGTCAGCTAACAGGTCCTACCGCACGAGCATCGCCTGACAAGGAAACGCTCAGATTACCCAAGCGCGAGGCCGGGAGCGGGGCAGGGGGTTGTCTCAGTGCTGCTCCACGCCGTAAGGCAAGTCCTGTTGTCCCCCTGTACAGCTGATGCTGTAGTTTGCTCGAGGGGCAAGGGGAGTGAGAGTTGTCGATGCGGTGCACTAAAATACAAGCTCTTTAGGACCGCGTTAAGTGTGTGGGCTTAGCTGTGACTGCCTGCATCTTCTGGGAGCAGAGTCTCATGCCTTCCTCACTGGGCTGAGACACGGATTATGCCCAGGCTTGGAATATTTAAACCTACGTGGCAAGAAATATGGGAGATTGCCGGTCCTACCTTACAGCACTGGACCATCTCTTGGGCACTGAAGGGCAACGGCCGGTCTCTGCTTTCCTTGCTGACTTCGCATAACCGTTCCTTCTGCATGAGTGGATTCAAGCTGCTACAACCTGCCTGGGGGAAATCCCCAGAAAATCTGGCAAAGCTGCAGACTCCCACTTCTGTAAAGAGAGGCACGTACAAGTTAGGCAGCAGCTCTTTTACGGCTGTCTCTCATTAGGCATCATGAAAAGAAAGCTGTTGTAGCAGGGTCCAGCTGAGCACACAGGGTGTGATGAGACACAATTCCCAAAAGGTTTGTAGGACCTCAGTTACCTTTGTCTGGACCAGGAGCCCTGACTCCCTTTATTTTAAATTGGGAAAAAACTAGTTCCTCTTATCAGGGAGCGAATAAAATGTTAAGGATAAGATTTGGCTATTCCAGTCTCCCAGGGAAGGCTTTCGGTACACTGCTGCCTTATTCACACGCTTTTCTGGGAGATCATGGAACACCCATCCCACCTTGTCCTGGCAGGAATTTGCTGAACGTGAAGCTCCAGGTCTCACATGGGTAAAGGTCCAGCAGAGTGAGTCCAAGGACACACAGGGCATCCATGGGCTTGTTGTTCTTCAGGAAATTCAGGATCCCATCTGGGTAAATACATGAGAGAAGTTCATTGAAATAAAGCATCCCTAGAAGGCATGCAAGAGCCAGAATTTCTTCTGTTAGCGGGAAGGAGGATGCAATCCAAGCCACAGACAGGCAGAGCTGCTGGGTTCAGCATCTCGGATGGAGAACCGCGGCGGTGTGGCACATCCCTTCAAATGGAAGGATGAGAGGACCTGACTTCTGAAGTGGTCCCGCGCACAGAGTTAAAACAAAGCAGAGCTAAGGGCGGAGATGTAGGGGAATTCGGTACTAACCCACGGAAATCAGCCCCTGGAAGCAGAAGAATTTCCCTACGGGCATTTCAGACCTGAGCTGGAGCAGCCGCATCACTGCAGCGCCGGGGCTGTGCCGAGCACATGCTGCCGGCGGTACTGCAAACCGCCCGTTCCACGAGGGTGTTTGTGCAGGGCCGGTCTGGCAGCTGGCAAACCCGTCTCCCTGGGGAGCCGTGTGACACTTGACCCCCAATTTCCTACCATGAAAGGCCAGCGGGTTCCCCACACCTGCACCACCCAGGCCACGAATTTACTTTGGCTCTGGGCAAGAGGTGGGAGAGCTCAGACTACACCAAATCAACAGTGCCTTCCCGCGGAGCCGACCCCATCGCTTTGCAGAGCTGGACCTAAACATAATGGCACTGAAAAATACCAACAGCAGAGGAAAATATGATGAAAGTCACTTTGTTTTTTATTCCTGTTTCCAGCCTCAAAGTTCTGGGTTTTCCACGGGAACAGGATTTCTCCCTTTTCACTCCCTTCCTCATCCCCTCCCTGCTCAGGCAATGAAGGGCTATTTCAGGCATTTCCTAAGGGAGGGCTCGTGCCCGCGTGCCAAGCCGATGTCCGTACGGGCTCCCCGCTCCCAGGTCCTTACCTGCGTGAAGCTGCACCCTGTCCGTGTCCCGGCTGTGGCGGTAGCAGCAGTGGATGGAAGAGATGGGGATGGAGGGAAGGCACTTCACGCGGAGACCCAGGAAGAAAGACTCGACACAGCTCTGGAGGGAATCCAGCAGCGAGAGCCCGGCAGGCCCTTCGATCAAGTCTGAGAAGAGAAGCTCTATTATCAGTTCCTTAAAGCCAGGGTGAACCGTACGCTCCGAAGGGGTTCTGTGGGGCTGGCCACGGCTACTGGGAAGAGGAAGACTGGTTCATTCTGGAGTTAATTGCTTACTCAGGAAGGTGGCGAACAGCTCTAGATGGTTATACAGATATGGAGGAGAAGAGGGGGCTCTTCCTGAGAGGTGGCTCGAGGCATTAGTGCGCTCTCTCATTAGCAGAGCAGATGTGCTAGGAAGGTTGTCTCTTATTTAAGAAGCCGTGCGGAAAGATTAACGTGGGAACGAGTGGCTGTTTTTAATGAACCGTCAGGGATGGAGCTCCAGAAATGCCGGTTTATTCAGCATAGTTTTACATGTAGATAAATATGTATGTGTGTATGCATACATGTATTCAAAGCAAGTCTCACCCAGGGGCACAAATGCCATTTACAGGGTAGGTCTACTGATGGTTGTCACTACGGCTTGTGACTCTGGACTGGGGGCACGTCAGAGCCTTTGGTATCACAGACTTATCTTTGCTATGGCAACTGCATTTTGCAGGTGAGTCCTTAGAAAAGGATGTTAGTAGTGTTCAGGACCACCCACCTCCCTCCCATATCTTTCCAGGTGGCTCGGTGAAGATGCCCGCGTTACCTATAGGTTGCAGGTAAATGTGCTTTCGATAGAAGTTCTGCTTCCTCCTCAGCATGGCATGATAGAACGTCTCAAAGTCCTCGGGCGCATCAGGATGGCTGAGGAGCCAGTCGAAAGCCGTCCGGATGAGCAATGTGCAGAAGAGTGTTCTCTGCGGGTTGTAGGCTTCGGAGAGGAACAGCTTCTCCGCCCTGGAGAAAGCTTTGGCGTAGAGCTCCTGCAGGGCTGGGTTGGTGGAGATCAGCGCGTCCTTCAGAGCCCGGGGCCCGAAGCTGAATTCCTGAGCGTGTTTGCACTGCAGCATCGCGGAGAGACCCACCGGCCGTGGCACTGCCTGCAGGAGGGGACACAGCCATCAGCACGTGGCCTCGTGAGGGACCCGGAAACCTTCTCACGCTTTGCTCTCAAAGCAGTTTGCCCCAAGATCCCAGCTGTGAGGTTTCATTGGGAGCTTATAAATGCTGTACATAGTGCTGGCCAGGAGCCGTAGGCATCTACCTGAGCGTTGCTGTTATAGCGTGCTCCGCATCTGCGTATACGCCACCGGTTTATGGACAATGTACCAGTAGATGGTGCTCAAGAATGCATAGCCCCATTATTGCTACCGGATGTCTGGATTAAATCAGATAGTTTGATTATATTTTTTTTTTTTTTGGTGTTCCATCCCAAAGTCCCACTAACACGGGAAATACCTCTGTGTGATGTGCAACTGGCTGCACCCATACGATGTCGAAAGGTGGAGCTCCTTTTTGCTTGAGCTAAAACACACTCCTTGGAGGTCTCCAAGGCAAAAGGTCCATGGCAGGAAAGAAGAGGTAGATCTTGGTCTTTTTTTATCTATCAGAAGCCTAAACTTCTGACTTGGCTGAAAGCAACGAAAGCAGCTGTTCACTGTTGACAATTTCCTTTAACAGCTTTAAATCCTTCCTCGTAGGTATGGACCCGGGGCACCTGCCGCCTCACAGTGCCGTTGTCAGGCTGCAAGATGTGGGAAGGTTTGCCCAGCCTGACCCACAGGTGGGACACGCTGTGCGAGACTTGTGTTTGGTGGTGCTGCCTCTCTAGCAAGACACGTACGGGCCCGTCACCATCGTGTCACCTCATGAATAACTTCATGTCACACCACCTTATCATCAAGAATACTGGTGATGATGTAAAGTGGTAAATAAAGAGCAAACGAAAGCCTGCAGCAGAAAGAAATTAATTCAGAGCGTCCAGAAATATCCTCTTCGGGGTTTTTTCTAAGGTCAGCGTGTTCAAAGCTGCAGAAGTCGAGAACCTATTTCCATTTGCAGTTTATGCACTTATGGATATTCCAGTAGATGTCGTGGAGAAAGGGAAGAAAAAGAGGAAACAAAGCACAACCCCTACGGCTAACCTACGTCTGGATTTCTCCAAAGACGGTCATTTTTTTTTATAAGGAGATCCTGCCAAGTAGAACTAGAGTATTTTGGAGAAGTACCTAGGGCAAAGCTGCCCACCACAGGTAAGTGCTCCACCTGTACACAGCAGAATAAAAATACACAGGTATATACACACAAAAGCACGGGGTTTCTAGGAAGTATTATCTTCTATTAGCCAAGCTAATGCTAACCTAAAAGAACCCAGAAAGCTTTCTGCGTGGATAAACAAATGTATCGGCTGCTGACCATCACCATTATAACAGCATCATTATTTTTATTTATTTTAGGTGGAACTGGTTAAGTCTATAATTTAAGTGGGTCTGCAGCCTAGCTCTGTCGAGGAAACGATATTCAGCGGCCCTTGAGGACAGCAATATAGCAAGAAAATTCAATATTTAAAAACTAGGACCCACATGAGCCAAAGTCTTTCCTCAGTAATACGGAGAAGAAGAAATATGGTAGTTTGTGCCGTAAGAGAAAGGCAGCAGCCCATTAAAATTAACATTGAATTTCTTTACATCTAACCCTTGGGAAGATGTGTGTATACATAAGCCCTCCTTACAAAGGACTCGTTTTGTATGATCTTTTTTGGCGCTAAGGGTGTCTAGCCTAGGAGAGGGAGCGGGTAAGCAGTTTTCTTTTACATTTGCAAGCGTTGTGTTTGGCTAGCGTTAAAGGCTGACAGCAGACGGCACGGTGGGATCTGAAATGGTAAAAGGGCCCTCACCCAATGAAAGTTAGGAAATAAAATCTGCCATGTTTTCTCAGCCACCTCTTCTTATTGCCCCCCAAAATGTCCAAATTACCTCTGCTGCTTTGGTTTTTTTTACAGATAGCAACAAGAGTTCGTGTGAGGTTGTTCTGCTCTTTGTCATCCAGATCTCTGCGCTTCTGACTTGCTTGCAGATTTGGGAGGACAAAGTGAGAGTCGGACCCCACCAGGTCGTCAGGAGTCTTGCCCTTGCCTAGGGCCAAACTTTCACTTGTTCTGCACAAACTTTGAATACAAGCATCATTTTTCTGGTCATATGCAGAACGCACTTACTCTCGGAAACTATTAAGGACATTAAAATGATGGAGGATGTGATGCTGTGAGCTGCCGACTGCCTACTGCTCCCAGGGAAATCAAGGAGAGGCTTTGCACTTGGTCCAGGTAGAGCGCGATCTCGTCAAAGAAGGTTTCTGAGAAGCACAAACCACTTCCATCGGCGCTTCCTGGCAATGAACGGAGTGTGGGTCTGGGGGAGGAGGAGCTGGTTAGAAAATGAATGGATTTTTCTTTCCAGATGGGAAGTAGCAAAGAGTGGATGTATGCAACAGCAGATACAATGAGCGCACAGTCTTCCAGCGTGTGTTCCCCGGGGCTCTCTCATGGAATATAGCGTGCACCCAAAGCTATGGCATATACATTGTTTCCCAAGGCTTCCTAAAAGGGGACATTCACCCGGCTCCAGGCGTTCCCAGCTATGAGCATGGCTGTTTTGTGAATGTCCACCATGCCCAAGGATGGCCGTGATTACGCTTTAGTGGTTTGCAGGCTCAAGCACAGGAATCCACACGCAGCGCAGAGCCTGGAGCCACGCGTGCCTCCTTCTCCTGGAGGCTCTGGGTGTGCTTCCGACCGAATAGCGGCGACCCGTTACACTCTCCAAATCCACCACAATTTCTTCTCTTTAACGAGCTTTTCCACAATACTTCACTGGAGAAAACTAACGCTTCAGAAAATTTTTATGGACAACTTTAGCAGTTTAAAAAAAGAGGCCGTTTTACAACATTAACTACAGTAGACGTTATTTGTGCTTGATCTAATATATGAATACAGCGTTTCATTAACTGAAGTAGTGCAAAAGGGCTTTGTAATTTTTAGCTCTTGTGTCGAGGGTGCTTTGTATAACTGCCTGACGCAGTGCTTCAGGAGGGATTGGCACTTTAACTTGGATATTTTTTTTTTTCTCCTCAGTTTTCAAGATGCCGAGGTGGTGGTGAAGAAGTGGAAGCGCTGATGCATCCTAATGCCCTTCAGGTATATAGGAAGGAGACATCATGTCTTTAAAGTAAAAGGCAGCTAATTTGGCCCCTTGTTTAATGACAAGGCCTGGGACTTGACTGGTGAGTCCTGAGGAGGAAAAGTAACTCCCTTTATCTAAAAGGCCAGTAACTTGCAGTTGCACTTGCGGAAATGCTTTAAGCAAAATAACAATGTAAAGATCTGCTGCAAGTGGAGGCGCCACATCCACTCGTACGCCATTCTCTGCTTTTACCATTAGAAAAAAAGCAGCCTATTCCCAATCTGCATTTTGTCATTCCACCTTGCAGCCGTTTGCCAACGTTGTAACTTTTCCAAAACACAGAGCTCCCGTATCGGGTCGTACGAAGGAGTGATGCCCCTCACGCCTGCGCCCTCCCGGCACCCGCAGGGAAGGAGCCAGCCCGTGCCGGGAATCCTAACCCAGCTCATGGAGACCTCCCTCTCTGTTCTGTTGCTCCCGTCTTTCAGATTGTTCATCAGCCCGACCGGGCAGTGCACCGGGGACGCACACGACCCACAGGTTTTGGCGCTGGGCTCCTTGCCGGCTGTTGGGGACAGCCTTTCCCGGCGGTTGTGTTGTAGGAACCGAGTTGTGGCCTTTCTGCTTGCGGTGTGTGCCGCAAGGCGGGAGCTCCAAGGACAACACGGGCCCTACGTCTGGCTTTTGGGACCATACAGAGGTTTCAGAACAGACTGGGCATATTACACAAATCTTTTTACTATGGAATCTGATGGGTTTTTTTTTCACGGTGGTTGTTTTCACAAGAAACGCCCCCAAAATCCAGTCTCAGCACATGACAGCGGAGCAGTCGGTATACTCCCTTTCTTACAGTAACCTGTAATGTGCTCTATGCGCAATTCAGGTTACTTATAAATTATTCTCTTTCCAAATCAGGCACCTATAAATTATTCTCTGTAATTGAAGATTACCTATGAATTATTCTTTTTGTAATTCACAGATATGTCATTTATTCTCTATTATATTGACATTGCTTTCTTGGAGAGATATGCCCGGGGCTGACAGTAACAGTGTAATTCCCCAAAGCCACGGCAACATCATACAGTGCGAGTTCATTCAGGATATTCTGACAAGACAGAAATGGTCTTGTGTGCAGAAAACCTCTGTTGTACGGGTCCAGAGAAGGGCACTCGGTACATAATGGATTTATTTGGCTTTTTTCGATGGAATTTGGCCTTAACATTGTACAGATTGTCAGTTCTAACTCCGACTCTCTTATATACACCGCAGCCTGCAGATGCACAGAAGGAGATTCATTCTGTTTCCTTCCCCTCTCAGCTCTTGTGAAGTTTTTAGAGACAGACTCACTTAACTGGGCCCTTCGGGTGTCAAGAGGGACATTAGCAGAGTCTCTTAGAGCTGATTAATTGCTTTAGTTAGGTGCTGTACTGTAAACAAGCAGGGATAGTGCAGAAAATTCATAGCCGGTCAACAGAAATGAAAAGCCCAGAGCAAACATAACGAGCATTACCTAATTATCAACACATGCCCTAGTTACTTAATAGCTCTTTTCCTGAGATTTGCAGTTGGTGTCTGCTACTGCTGCTCGAGGATCCGTCTCCTTCCCAGTACCACCCAGATGACAGCCTGAAAGCAATTTTCTCAATTTATTTGTTGACATGTATAGAAAGAGATTTTTCTTGACTGAGAAGCTGAACTCTCAAGGGGTGAGAAAGTCCAGCTTGATGGGACAGAGAGAGGACACCGGCATCTAACCCCAGACCAAATAAAATTGTCACAAGTCCAGCTCCTTCCCGGAGAACCCAAACGCAGCCCCTTGCCCAGAGCCGGGCTTTGCCTGCTGAATAAGCTGAGCTGCTGGGGTCAGTCCAAGTCTGCTCGGCCAGGTTCGGACCTGGAATGGGGCAACTCCGGGGGGCTGCGGGGGAATTTCAAGATGCTCAGCGCTTCTCAGAATCGATCTCTGCTCAGGGATAAAATACGCTCTGGACCCGATCATCCCCATACACGTACCCACAAGGAACTGCAGCATCTTCTGTTCATTTTGCGCTAAATGGCCAGAAAACACTGGTCAGATCGGTATGTGTTCCAGACCATAAAGTTAGATAAAACCTTCTGGCCTCACGTACTGCCAGGTCCCAACAATATTTACATGTAACATCTCTAGAATGTGTTTGTGACTCGCAAACAGATGCTTTGTGTGGTCTCTCTCAAAATGAGTCATTCCTGGAGCTGTGGAAACCTTCAGGGATTCACACATGCATGTACTGGGAGGAGAATCTACTTGTCGTATTGTAACTGTGATTGATATGTTACTGCAGCAAGGCTCAGTCCTGGAAGTTTGTCCTCACATGAATCTTTCTCAGTAATTTACTTGGACTGTTGGATAAGTCAGATGGACAACTCACATACAGAAATGTTTGCAGGACTGAAGATTAGATTTGTAAAGGTCATTAAATACCTAAGATGGAGATAGATGCTTGCATCTGTCTGTATTTAAGTGTTCTTAAGTATTTAAGAACACCTACACAACCACTTTCCCCTTGATTTTGTTTTACGTTAGAGCCTGCCCTCTTCAATACACTTTTCTTCATGTGAATATGTATTAAGGACATACATTATCCCTAGTTTCAGTCTTCTGTCCTAAGGATTGTATTTATTCTATGCTCATACATAGCGCTACTTTTTTTTAGTGCCTTCTATCTGAGGCTCTCTAAGTGTCATACAAACATTCACAAACTTCTCCGTGTTACCTTCCAGAGCACAAGCCGACAGTATATGCCTTTCCCCCTGCTCTCCCTCATCACCCATTTATTCATCATTTTCAGTGCTTCCTCTGTTCATTTTAGTCTGGTTAAACTCTCAGTGATGCTTCTCCCATGCACATGTGTGATGAAGGGCTGGCTGCATTCTTCTTCCCTTGCTCTTACGTGAAGCAAAGCTCTACAGTCTACCGGCCGGTTCCTGTGCATTTGCTAACCGAAGACCCAAAAGCACCCAAAAGCAGAGCAACACCTATCAGCGCTGTACAACACACCTAACGCTGCAGAGATACCCGAGCTCTGATCACTCACAGCTCCAGGCACTTTGCTCTTCATCATACTTGTCTAGACAGACTAAATGGTTTCTGCAAGAGAACCCCAGTGTTAGCCAGGAAAGAGGCTGCATTTTCCATACAGATGAATGCCCAAACAGGTATGGCTCTGGTTAAATATTCCCTCGAGCACAGGCATCATAAAAGTGGCTCATCATGCCGTATAAATGCACTGTAATGCTGTGCCTCCTCCCAAGAAATCAAGTGCTTTTTAAGTGGTGCCACCAGGTAGGGGATGTTTACATGCATTTTACAGCCAAGGAGAAGGAGTGGGCTCCAAGGTAGTACCGCGGCCGAGGAGCTGCAAAGCCAGCACGGCTTGGGGTGGGGGCAACTGATGACAGACCCCAAACCCGAGATTCCTCAGTGGCCAGCTGTACGCCAACAGTCAGACAGCTCTGCCAGCCCGGAGGTTTGCTGGGTAAGAGACACGTTCTGGAAACGCTGCAGAAGCGGGTCCTGCTCCTGGGACACCTGAGCCCCCGGCCCTGCTGATTTGGAAAAGGGGCAGTTGATGCTGATCCCTGGGGATGGGGATCGCACGGGTGGGTTTGTAGGGAAGGACCAAGTCCCCGAGCACACTGGGACCACGCACCGAGCTCAGCCCCGCCGGCACCCCAAGACCCCGGGAAGATGCACCAAGGACAGCCCCCGCACTCCAGTAGAGTGTGCCGGGCAGGACCCCCAGCTCCCCGGCGGGGGATGGCCCGAGCAGGACCCCCAGCACCCCGCCGTGGGGTGGGGGGATGCCCCAAGCGCGGTGCCCCGCACCCCGGCGGAGGGGATGCCCAAAGCAGCATCCTCCATCACCGGGGGAGGATGCCCCGGGCACGGCCACCAGCACCCGGGGAGCGATGCCCACCACCCGGGGAGCCGTACCCATCACACGGGGAACGGTACCCACCACCCGGGGAGATGCCCCGAGCCTGCGCTCCCCCTCCGGGGGGGCTCCCACCGCCCCCCGAGGCCGTCCGCCCCCCCCCTTCCCGCCGCGCCGGGCTGTGCCCCACCACCACCACCCTCCCGATGGGGGGGACGCGCGCCCCCCCTGTGGCCCCCTCCCCCCGAGCTGCCCGCGGAGGGGGAACAGGACTCACCGGGGCTGCGGAGGCCGGGGAGGTGCGGCAGAGCCGGGGCACCCGCCTGGCGAGGCGGAGCGGAGCCCGGCAGCGGCGGCGGCAGGAGCAGGAGGAGGAGGAGGAGGAGGAGGAGGAGGAGGAGGAAGAAAAAGGGGGAGCAAAGGAGGGGCGCGGGGGGGGGGGGGCTCGGCCCCTCCGCCGGGAACCCGCGGGATTCGCCGAGCCGCCGCCGAGAGCCGCCTCCCGCCGGTGCGCGGGGCAACCGCCGGGGGGCGCCCTCGGGGCGGGGCTGCCCCTGGGGGGGGGGTCTCCGGGATGGGAGGGGGGAACAGGTTTGCAGCAGAGGGGCTGGGGGGGCAGCGGCACCCCGCTTGGCCGGAGACCCCCTGCAAAGGGGGGGGTGGGGCAGGGAGAAGCCCCGGTGGGGCTCAGGGGGTATCCACGGGTGGTCGCAGGTTGGTGGCAGCGGCAGGTCTGTGTGTCCCCCCCCCATAACCCGGCTGGCTGGAGCCTGGGAGAGAGGAGCGAGAGCAAAGTCAACCCACATTTTGGGAAGCGCGTTCCCGAAAGAGCCCGGGGCTGAGCAACACGACGGCGCTGTGGGGACCGACAGCCCTTTAATCTCTGCTCTTAATAAGAAATGAATGAAGGAGTGGGTGTCTGGAGAGCAGAGCACTAGTTATGTGGTTATGGCGGCGACTGATGCCGTCTCCTCTGCGGGAGCCGTGTTTGCATTTGCCTTGATGCTTCGCTCGGTACATCTCTCCCACATGACCTGGATGCATTTGTGTCCCACGATGCCCTTTAATTTGGGAATATTATCTGTTGTTGGAAAGGTTAATTATGTTAGGGGAGTGGATCTCCATTCCCATTTCTTCATGGCTTCATTTATTCTGGCTTTCATGTTTTGATCCCGTCAGTGCTTTGATCCCTCATTTCTGCCATCCCTAGATGGAAGGAATAAGGAACACCCCGGCTGGGACTCAAGCATGTTCCTAAGTGACATAAGCTGAAATTAGGAAAAAAATACCTATTTTACAACCTTGGGAGCTCTAGTGGTCCTGGCAGCCCAAATGCTTCCCGCACACCCAGAACAGCCGAGGGTCTGCAAGGGCCAGCAGAAATGCCCCACCGGAGCCGAGGTGGCCATAGAAGTGGACGAATGACTATGTGCTGTGCTCTGGGGTTGGCAAGCACCAGAATGAGCCCACCACCGTGTGCTGCAGCCTGCCGTCCCCGGGACCTGCACCGCTCCTAAGGCACCGACAGCATCACTGCTGAAAAATTGCCCTAATTTGCTGCTATCACAATCAGGCCGAGAGGCGAAGCAGCAGCTTCTCCTGGCAGCGGCGGCTGCTCGCGAAGCCTCTGTGGGAAACCTTCCTGAGATTCAGCGTGCGGGGAGGGCGGGAGGGAGTCCTGAGGCCTTGCAATAGCGTCAGCTTCCACTTCAGCTGCTGCCCCAAGCACAGGAGATGCCCTCTGCACTGTTTTAATTGGTGGCTGCTAGTAATTAGAGTTTATTTGTATTAATTAGCTGAAATTACCTATTTGCAAGTTGCTCGTAGTACACCATCAACATGTTCAGGACAATACAAGCCTCAAAGAGTCGGCTCCTGCTCCAAGGAAGCCATGAACTAAACCAGACAAAAATACTGTCGCGATACAACGTGCTCCAAAAAATGCTTTTTTTTTTTTTTTTGCTAAGAAACCTATTGCATTTAAACATAATAATTAACGCTTGGCTTAGCTGCCAGACCGCTGACTGATCAGCACAGGTAAATAGGACTGGTGGTGTTATTGAATGTTCATAATGATGCATTTACCCCGAGCAGACACGGACAGTCTGTGCCTCAGAGAGCTTCCACTGAGGGAAACAGAGCAGGAACGGAGCGAGCGATGGGGAAACAGCCACACATTCACTCTCTGGCTTTTTAGGAGGCGAGAGGTTTTATTAAGAGAAGATCAGTACAACGGGACGGGGAAAAGGGAGGAGGAGGTGGTAAAAAATTGGATGAGAAGACAGCCCGGAGTTACGGAGGGCAGATGTGCGGTGAATCGGAGGGACGGAGACGTGCGGCCGGGGAGGGAGCGGAAGAGCGCTGGGCCGGTTGTGCTCAGCGTTAGCTCAGCTGTAATTAAAGCTGGTCGCAGCAGAGACGTGATGCTCACCACAAGTGGCCTTTATCTGCAGCAATCATTATTCTGCTTCTAAACTCAATTGTTTATGCCGAGTTGCGTTGCCGAGAGAGGCCACGATCTGTTGCCTCTGCGCAGAAGGATGTAAAATAGAGAGGCGCGTGCCTTGGGTAGGTGAGTGTGGGAAACATCACGGAGCAGCACGTCCTCAGGGGGAAGTGGAACTAAAAAATGCCCAAACTGATGCCTAGGACTGGAACTTAAGCCACTGTAGCTGTTCAGCTGAAGAAAATTATCTAGCGACACGTAAACAGCTCCACAAGGAGAAAAGGCAGGTACCCGGGAGCTGTTTAAGCCAGAGAGAAGAGACACGGCCCAAACCCACAGCTGCAAGCTGAAGCCAGACAAATTGAAACGAGAAAATAGGCGTTAATTTCTTAAGAATGAAGTTGATTAGCTGCTGGAAAAAAACACTGGGGAAAGTGAAATTCTTTCCATCTGGTAGTGTTTTCCAATCAAGATAAGATGCCTTTCTGCAAGATGGGCTTCAGCCAAGCACGTGTTCCTGGGTTCAGCAGAGCAAGGATGGGGTGAAATGCAGTGGTGTCTGCTCTCAGAAGGTGAAGAGGTGACCTCGCGGTCCCACCTGGACTTTAGGAAATGAATTGAAGACTGTGCTCTTGGTATGCGTTTCTAAATCCCTCCTGGATAGCTGTGGTGGTGCTGCGCGGGGTTGTCCCTTTTGGAAGAGCAGCTGGGCAAGGGCAGCCAGAGGCTCGCTCAGGCCCAGCCTGTCCGGTGGGGGGTTGTGCCCTGTCCCCCCAGCCGAGCTGGGGTGCTGGTGTGCACCAGACTGGTGGCACAGACCTGTGTTGGGTGTCTCGGTGTTCATCGCCTCAGGTTGACAGGAGGCTGCTGGACACCCACCTGGAGGTAGGTGACCCCCAGGCAGCATCGACCGCTTGCCCCGAGCTGACGAAGAGCGAGCTCCGTGCTGGCTGTTGGAGCCTCTGCGGTTCTGCCGCTGGCCTGCAGCGTGATGGGGGCACATCATTGCCCTCCCGACTCCCAGTTTCTCTTCCAGCCTTGCTCGCCCTGCCAGTTTGACCCGGGGCTTCTGCAGGGGCTCTCTCCTGGTGGGACTACACTCTGAACATCCGTGCGGTTATTTTTCAGAGAGCAAATGGCTCGCTGCAGGTGTGAAATATCCTCCTGTTATTGGAGTTCTGGCTATTCAAAAGTCATAGTGTTATTTCTTGTAATCTTGAGGCAGTTTCGAAGGGGCCAGGGTGCCTCTTAATTTCGGTTTGTGCTGCCATCGCAAAGCATAAGTGCACATGAGCTAACTTTTTTTTTTTTTTTTTTAAGTTTGGATATCGGTAGCAGTCTAGAGAAAGCTTTGTGGGTTCAGCTCTTGTTCTTTCTCTCTGCTGGTCAACCACAAAGCACTGACCTACATCTGGGCAGTGCTGCAGCATTACCAGCAGCCACTTTCCTGTTGGTCCGAATGCAATTGCAGCCGCAGCCGGGCAAGGACCTGTCTCGGCTTTGCACTGCGCTGTGCACACGGAGGACAATTAGGGAATGCACACAAAAAAAAATAAGAATATAGGCTCATGTTGCTGCTTCTATGAAAATGGGGCGGCTGCAAAATTTGCTAGCAGGGACAGGCACAAAAGCCAAAGGGTGAGATCTGTGCCATATTAATGGTGATGGAAAGGAGCAGGAGAAACAGGATGGGCTGGTTTGTGGTGGAGATGGAGTTACCGTCCTGGGAGTTACTGGGAGGAGGTAGCATGGACCGCCCTTACAGGGACAGGTTCGCTTCCTCTGCAGGCTGGAGGTCTGGTGGTGTGTTTCTGGCAGACAGAGGGCCTGAAGCAGGAGACGAGGAATCATAAAAATAGGTGTTCACCTTGAACGGGAGACTCTGAGGGACCACGTCCAACAAGACTACAGGAGCTTTGTGCTTCCTCACTGGAATCGGTTGGTTTGGCTCCGTGTGTACATCGGAGGGCGTGAAAGGGAGACGAAATATTCCTCGTCTCTTCCATTCACTCATGATACCCTTAAAAATGCAGCGTATTGTGCTGGTGCTGTAGAAAGGCTCCTCCTTTGCCCAGCTGCTGCCCTGGGCGCTACCCAAGCTGTCCCCGTTCGAGTGCCAGGCCGTGCCCCAGGATGCTGCCTCGTGCCCTCCCCGTCACCTTTCCCTAAAGAGCCCTACGATGAACCTCCTGGGGGTCTGGGTGAACAGCGATGTGAGCGTGGTACTCAGGTTTGCCTCTGATTCTCTCGAGAGATCCAAGTGAAGCAGCTTGGATCGGCGGCAGTGAAGGACGGCTTCCTTCCCTCGGCAGGAGGTGGTGGAAGAGAAGAAGAGAGCAGCAGGCACCTTCTGGTAGGTGATGGAGTGGAGGCATTAGCGTCCCTAAGGCAATGCTCACGCTCCATCTGGAAAACACACCAGACCAGCGGAATTGTCCCTCTCTGCTCTGTCCTGGCAGGGCCCGGGCTCTGGTTGCAGGCTTGGGGAGGAACACTAACGAAAACAAGTGTTTGGCTGCTGTTACACAGACTTTAAGAAACAAACAACAAGAGCCCAGCCCTTCTTCGATTAGTGAGCGCGATCTGCTGCCGCGAGCTGATGCTGGAGGAAAAGGGAACAGCTACGGAGTGAGGAGGAAAACACTGGGCAGAAGATCTGCGGGGGAATGAAGGGGAACCATTTATTTACTTGCAAATAAGTTGCTAGATCATGCTTCCATGTGCACCCTGGGCAGCTTCTAGTACTATAGGTTTAGTCAGATTTAAGACTTTTTATTGGTATTGGAGACCCTTGAGAAGGGGCTGTCGACCCACAGGTCTAGGCGATAGCTGGGTCTAACCTGTCTTTGTGCCAATCTAAAGAAAACATATTTTATCCCAAGCTGTGCCCATATGCAGGGTGTTCTTCTCCTTTTACTACTGATCTCGTGTTTGAAGTCTCTCTGTGGGAAGTCAGTGTGGATGCTCCATGATTCATTCCCATGAGGAAGCGTGATTTCAGGTCCCCATATGGTCGCAGAGGCAGAGGAGGGGGCAGAGATATATTTTTGCAGCAAGAAGAATGCAACTTCAGCGTCCAAATTTGGCCTGGCATAAAAGATCTGGGGATTGTACAGAGTGCTTCTCTGTTTGTTTGTTTTTTAAGTTTTCATGTTTGCTTCCTCTTGGCTTCTGATTAGGATTTAGGAAGGAGGCTGCTGTCTGAGCAATCCAGCCCAGGCTTTAAACCCAGCCCGGTACCTGGTCTGCGTGTTCCCCGGGGTTCAGCAGAGTCCACTTATTGAGGCCAGCAGAAATAGCATCTCGCTTCCCAGTTTCAGAGGAGGTGTTAAGTAGGACATAGTTAAATTTGGGATTATTAGTAAGAGAAGAAGGGTAGCTATTTCTTTGCTTTGATAATAGATCTTTGGACAGAGACGCACACGGAGCCGCCCTCCGTAGATGGCTAGAGGATGGATGCAATAAATTATTGGGCAGAAGTGGATGTTTGGGAGTGTTTCAAATTTCTATACGTGCAGCCCTGACTGGTACCCAGTCCTGCAGCGTTTCAGCCCAAGGAGTATCTCGCTGATGTCAGCACCTGGTAAAGGGCCGGGGCACGTCCTTCGTCTAGAGGAATTTGGGGGTCACTGTGTGATAGTGTGGGTGAGGGGTTCTTCTTGATGGCACCTCTGTTTTAAGGTTTATCAGAGCTTTCCCTAAGCCAAGGACATATAGACATCAAGTTTCAGGTGAGCAATAACCTAACCGGAGGCAGTACCCCCTATAGAAACAGGTACTCCATACAGAAGAATGGAAGTCTGTGAATGAGAGACGAAGCCCCGCAATGAGCTGCCAGCGTAATTAAAAAGCTGCAGTGAGATGAAATATGAGATGGCGAGGAGAGATAGTTGGAGGTGCCGAGAAACAGAAGCGATTTCAAGTCTTTTGCTGCAGAGATGATTGGAGAATTTGCCGGGGGCCTGGTTTTCTCCTTGCGCTGTCCTTGGCCGGGTGACTCGCGCTGTGCAGCCTGGTGGACACCATCGCTGACCCAGAAACCTCCAAATGCCGACGCAGGTGTCAGCGCTAAACCGAGCTGAGGCACAAGGCGGCGGAGCGTCTGTCCCAGGGCCGCAGAGCCGTGAGCCAGAGCTAATGGCTGTGTCTCGTTGGGCTGATGCGTGGCTGTGATATTTTTGCTCACGGGCAGGATACAGCCCGCTCTGCTGTGGGCTAGGTGATGATCCGCTCGTGCCCAGTGATGCCACGAAGGTGGCTGAAGGCCAAGTGCTGTCGCTGGAAACCAGCTGCGAATTAATACACGGTGTGTGATTAATGTGCTTTTTAAATGCATTCATGTCCTGTCGCCCTGGCTGCGGCTCTTGTGTCACATTCTGTATTCTCAGAACATTTATTAGCCTTACAGATCCCTTGATTATTGCTTTCTGTCTTATAATTAAGCCATGAAACTCAGCATGGTGCAGCTTATGCGGTATTAATTCATGCCCGGCGTATTCTGCCTGTGCCCTAGGATAAGGCTAAATGCTGGCAGCTGGATTGCTCTCTGCACAGTTGCTATTATGAATTTGTTTAATATGATTATAAAAATCACATTCTGTGTGCATATGGGCAACTCGGGGCTCGCCACTGCCGCAAGCAGTAGCGAGATGCGGTCTGACTTCCTCGGGAGCGGGATCTGCCCGCGGCAGTGCTGCGAGATGGGGCGTCCTCCCACCCCAGGCGCTGGCTGATGCTCTCCAGGTGGGTGCCATTAGCTCTGCTTCGGTGCTAACGCAGCCCCGCGTGCCCTCCGCTCCCTGCTCGCCCTTCTCGGGACGTGCCTGTGGAAATGGGAGTCTCGCAAGTGAATTCTGTTCCACTCCTTTTTGTCCTGGCTTTTACTTCGCATGAGGTTTAAGCTGCATCCAGGATCTCCTGCGAGGCTGCAGCTCCGACGGGTGTTTGAGTAGTTTTCCTCCCGGCTGGTCGCTCCTGCCTCCAGTACGGCACTTTGACAGTTTGTGTGCCCATGTGGTGAGTTGAACGGGGAACAAAAACATCAGAAACCATGTCTGGTTTACATTTTATTGTTTTATTTTCCCTTTCCTGGGAGTTAGTTGTAGGAGGCACTGTTCTGAAGGAATTGGAACTCGGCGCAACTGGAAAGGAATGACCCAGCACCAGTGCCTCAACAGCTCTGCCCACGTGGCTCTGGTCTCTACATCTGCTCAAAGTCCTACCAAACTTCAGACGTGGTGACAAAGTGTTGGGGTGCCAGCTATCAAAGAGCACAGGTATCAGTGTCCCTCACCTACTCTGGACGTGAAGGAAACAGCCTGGGAGCCGTAGGAGCCAGGACATGGGATGCCACCATGTACAGCTCAATGGCTGCGCTCTTCATGGACCGCAGATGCCGTAATGCAACGGTTCAGCTCCACAGTGTGCATGCGAGTTACACATACGTGTGCCGCTCGGGTTATCGATTATTACTGATCAAACCATTTCTGTAGAGACCTGAATGCTGATCATCTCGAAGCTTCTGTTTCAAGCAACAGTGCCAAAACCTCGGTGCAGGATGTAAAGCTGTAGTGCACAAACTCTTTGAGCTCAGACGTTTCCATGGAGATGGATCTTTGATCTCGTTGTAATAAATAAAGGGCGGAGAAGATGCTCCCAAACTAAGGAGGAAGGCAAGGCTGATCCCTATGGGGCAGAAGTTCTCAACGGGAATTAGGGAGGCAGGAGGTCTCCCTCCTTTTTTTTCTTTTTTTTTTTTTTTTTTTTTTTCCTCCCCCCTCCATGATGCCATGTCTGTAGTTGTGGCAAGGCTGAGCCGTCTGCCCGCCAGCGCTGCGGCGTACGCGGAGGACGTGCCTTTCACCCAGCCAGCCAGACAGCGTGCTACACCTCCCAGCTGCCTAATTTAATGCTGCTGAAAAGTCAGACCTTTGCCTGCACAGCAATATTCACCCTGTGCCGTGGGATATAGAGAGCAGCGACACGGGGTTTTAATAGCGGTATGAGACACGCTCGTTCTCTTGACTGTGATGAAGCAACCTGAGGAATAAGAACAGCTAGGAAAAGTGCTGTGTTTATGGATAAAATATAGGGGGGGAGGCGGGAATCACGGAATTTTCAGAGTTGGAAGGGACCTCTAGAGATCATCTAGTCCAACTCCCCTGCCAAAGCAGGATTGCCCAGAGCACATCACATTTGATTCTGGCACAACGTGCAACATAGAGCTCTTTAATATGCTGACACGGAGATAGTGACCAAAGGCAATGGTCAAGTTGGCTTTATCCACGTGGATGAGCTTTGGCTGCACAGGCGACTCGTGTGTTGTTAGAGCTGTCGGCAGGATCAGGGCTGTGACTCCTGGCACTGGCAGTCAGGGCTTCTGCGGGTGGAGCCGAAAGAGAATTCATTAGGAAAGGGCACAATTAGCTTCGGTAGTCACCGGGAACCGCTGCTTGGGGTAAATGCGGTCGCACGTGCTCCGGTAGGATGTTTCACGCCAAGATGCGCTGCACGGGCAGCTGAAGATGCTCCCTCCTGTTTGGGTGCCCGGCTATGCCCGTGCAGATCGTGCGTCCCCGTTGCGGCCGGCGTGTGAGTGCGTGCCGAGCTCCGCACGCCGGTTTGTGCATTTCTCGCTCCGTTTGGCAGCCGGGTGGTGGCTTTTCCTGGTCACTTCTGATCTGTTCATGGGACGTTGACAGATCTGTCTCTTTGTCTCTGCTACCAGTGCAGCCTCAAACAGGTTTTCTGCAGTGTGTAAGAGTCCGTAGGGTGAGTGAGCTATTGCATACAGCCTGATAAAATACTTTTTTTTTTTCCTTTTTTAATTTATCTTCCTGGGATGCATCAAGCTGCCAGTTGTGCTAATTAGGCTCTCTCTACTTTAGGGGCTTGCAATACTTCACCCAAAGCAAAACGGTGCTTAAGTACCTACTACGGCTTCCTCCCGCCACTGCTTTTACTGGAGCAAGTGACCCCTTTGTGCCTTGCTGGATCCTAGACTCCTTAACAACTCAACCACCACTTTATGTAATTTTTAAGTTCCAGCTTAAATACTTTATTTACAGGGATATATGTTGTTTGCAGCTCTGAAAAAGTTGTAATCTTTTCCAAATATTGCAGAAACCTTCAGTGTTGAACATAGCCCACAGGTTCACTTTAGAAGCTGACAGATGGCAGGGGTGGTTGACTTTTTAAAATTTTTAAAAATTTTTTTTTTGGTGGTTGTTTTTTCAAATGACCCTCACTGAAAATACTGTCACGTTACTCCCTGTTTTTCAGAAATGGACCGGTTAGCCAAGAAAGCCGTGTTGTTGTCTCATGCACCAGTTCACTGGGAAGAAAATCTGTTGAAAGAGCATGCAATACTAAAGATATTTTGAATCAAACTCACTTCTGCTGGTTTCAGTGGGGGCTTTAGCCTTGTTTTCACGGGGGGGGGGTCTTTGTCAGAACCTAAAGCATAAAATATTCTGACAGGTCAAAGTTAAGGTTACTAGACAGTAATGAAAACAGCATTTTTATCCTCAATTATATGGACAAGAAGGGATTGCTGTGCAGCCACAGCTGTTTGTCTCACGGCTGTGACAAGCCCGTATGGATGCTGTCACTTAGCAACCATTGCCATTTGTGTTTTAACTGCAGCTTTTTTTGTTGTTGGCACATAATGACAGTTGTAATCACAAGATCAATCCCATCAAGGGTGTTTGGTTTTGAGAGCGATGGGCTCCAGGGCTCCCCTGTGCCCCTGCCCAGCTTATATAAGGGCTGAAATCGGAATTATTTCATGCGCGATGGCTAACATAGCTTGATGAGGGTTTATTTTGGAGCTGGTTTGGCTGGGCCAAGTCGCGCTTTAAGGTGTACAGCCTGGACTCACCATCTGCCAGACCTGGCAGCTCTGCAGCTCCTTCATGCTGGTCACAGCCCAGCCCAGAAGCTGGTTTGAGGCCAAAGCTCTGAGCGTGGTGGTGGTGGGGCTGAGGGACCAGCCAAGGCAAGCCTTGATGTCCCTGTGCGCAGCAGCACCAGCTCCCTGCTCCCTTCTACTGACACAGCCTGAAAGCTCAGGGAATATGGGGTCAATGGAGACCGCAAATACGAGGACCAAGAGCTAATGGAATGAGAGAACTGAAGATCTGAAAGTGTATCTGTCTCTTAAGGGTAATTCTCACCTACCTTGCACTGGAAAGGGGCAGTTCAAGCCTGAACGCTCTACAGGAGCTGTTGAAGGTTGTGGTTTTACTTTACACCCCATCCGGTCTAATCGGGCAAAGTCCCTCAAAGGAGTGGGTGCTGTCTGGGACAGAGGGTGCACGTTCCTGCCCTTGCACAGAGCTTAACAGCTGAGCAACTGCAGAACCAGCCAGGGAGTAACCTGGTTTGGATGGGTTTGTTTGGGAGGCAGCCTTGTGAAAGGCATCTTCCCAGCCCAGTTCTATGTTTACAGTAAATAAACACATTAAGCTCCTGTGCTCTAAGCTTGGTATTGATATTACAGCTAGAAATACTGTTTTCTTTAGTTTCATTTTGCTTTAACTCAAGCAGTTGTGTAGTCCAACCCATAATATTGCAGGGACTCTTGGTGTGGGCTGCTCACTTTCCCTTCCACCCAGGGATGAGGTGTAAGTGTACCCATGACGTGTGTTTGCGGGGCACCGGATGCTTTCGTTACAGCTGTACATCACCAGCTTTGTTTCACCTGGTTCAGACAGACACACAGCTGCTTTGAAAGAAGGTCCTTCCATTTCTCTGTGTGCTGGCTTGCAAGGCTGTAGGCAAGATCTGCGCTGTCTGTGGAGGAGCGCGTCTGACGCTGGCTGAGGTCTGGCCGTGTTAAGTGATACCTTATTTGCCAGCAGAGGACAAAACCCGCTGCTCAAAAGGGAAATGACACAGACTACAGGGGTGCCGCTACTGATGTATTTTTCCATTGTAAATTGCTGAGAACTTCTGCAGTGAAGTTGGTTGATGAGTTTCCTCTCTAACCCACGGTGGTTTTTAGAAGCCTTAATGAATATGTAGTGAAAGGTAGAGCAAGCTTTATTAGAGACGGACAAAAGAAATTGCGAAGATACGCACGAGTTGATCTGTAATCACAGATCCCATATATCTGAGCTAAAGCAAAAGCCTTAGACATTTATGGCCCACTTTTGACTAAGTTCTGCAATTAGTATAATTAGGCAAAGAATATTCCTTGGATTTTAAATGTCCAGTGTATTAAAAGGGAAAATTAACAGCCGTTCTTTTGGCAGATTTATAAAGCAGTTGCTAGTGTAGAGCTGAGCCAAAGATGCTTATTCTCTCCTCTGTCTGTTTGAGCCTGAGCAGTTAAAGGATAAATCATTGCTTCAGAGCTTTGTTGAAATGTGTTGAAAGCAACTCTAGGCATTCCGTACCTGCGTACAGATCAGGCAACAGAACTTACATTGGCCCTGTGCAGATAAAGAGACAAAATGAGCTTTGTCATCTTCTTCTTTCACAGTACCGGCCATCGGAGGCGTGCATTTTTCTAATCTGTGATGTTCTGCGTTGATACCGTTTGCATCGCTACTGCCTGCGATCCACAGACCACATTAAAGCATTGACAGTCCTGAGCCCCAGTGCTTCTGCATTCAAGGAGGCCCATGTCTGGCCACAGCCTTTGCCAAAATCAGCTGTAGTGTGCATGTGCCTCAGAAAAACTCTCTCGGTGGTGCCTGCCTCCTGCAGGAACCGTACACAGCTACAGCACTGATGGTGTGAAAGCGGCAGTTTCCACAGCAATCTATCCCAAAAAAGCAGTGTAGAGTTTATGGCGTGACCACTGGTGCCACGTTGTGAAGTGGTAAGTAGCAATAGCACTTGAAGTGAATGCTCAGTGTGCACGTGGGGGTCACCAGCCCGCTGCTTAGCACTGTCTGCTTGGGAGTGAAACCGTCCCCCTAGGTGCACCACAACCACAGCTCCTCAGCTGGGCATACCACATGGTGTAAAGTCTTAACCCAGCAGACAGCTGTGTGACCGGGATAAGGATCTTGCGGAGGTACAAAAAAAGCTTTGGTAGGTAAGAAGAGGGTTGAAAATGAGTTAGCAGTGTAAGTGGGGTAGGGCTTGCGCGTGGGTTCTTGACAGCGTGCAAAGATGGGCATCCTATAGAAGGTATGGCTTCCCACCATGATGGATGATTCACATTAGTAGTTGTCAGTGTGTTTATAATTCAGTAGTTAAATTTTCATCTCACAAGACCCACTACCATCGTTTTCTACAGAAAGAAACATGAGATTTTGCTTTTGCTTTCATCTCCATAATCTCTCTACTCCCCGGCACTTGGTCCTCACTCTGCTCAGATGTTCATGACTCCTCATGTTTCTCCCAATTATCAGGTGCAGGATGTCAGTCCAAGAAGCTCAGTGTTAATAAGACTCTCTACTGTAACTAGAGCGGCAGAGAAAACAAAGGCAATGTAGTGAGTTCAGAAGAGAGAGAAGTACAAAATCAGCACTGAGTCACCTAATTGCTGGAGGTGAAGACCTGTTTTTAATGAAAGATGAAAGGAGTCCTTAATTCCCCTCCTAAAGACAAGGAGCCCTTCCAGCTTGTTATACATTAGGTTTTTAGTGTACAAGCATCCTGTGTATAAACAAGCCTTTGGACTGCAATTAGGCAAACGATATAAATGTAACTGTCACCATCACCCCAGCCGATAGAAAAAGAAAAAAAAGTCCCATTAAAAATTAATAGGTCTGGGAGTCAAGAGACCTCCGTAATAAGCAGTGAAGTTTTCCTTCTGTACCAAGTCCCTTTTTCAATTTGCTGATATTTGAATAATTCCTTGGAGTCTCTTAAACTGCACCACCCCGAGATCACAAGAATTCTAGTGCTGAACGGGAGGAAGATGTTTATCCAGCAACCTGCTGTCTCCTTTCCTGGAGCATGTCTGACCTACTGCCAACATGTAATGCTAGTTTTGGAACTATAATCCCTTCACCAGACAGGATTGCTAAAACTCCACAAACAATCTGCATTTCTTTGAAAGCAAATCCCCTCTCTCTTGCTAACCCTTTCCATTTCTGAGGAAAAACACAGTGGCAGGAAAAGGCCTGATTTTTAATATCTTCTGTCTTTTTCCAGGTGTAGACCCTGCTTGGGTAGAATTGTGCATCAGAAGCAGAGCTACCTTCTCCTAATAACAGCTGCTGTACAACACCCAAGGGCTCTGTCGTACTTAAAGCTGTGCACAGAGCAAGAGGCAAGTGTGCTGACTTCATTAAAAAGGATAAAGTAAATCTTCAACCTCAGCAGCAAGAAATTCAAACTACATCTCGCCCCATTGCACTGCTGCAGGGACAATATTGGAGGAGGAGATTGCAGAATTTCTTCCACTGCATTAGATGCCATAGCCTAAAACGAGTATTTTGTTCCTGCCTCTACATAGGCTGCAGGAGGATCAAGGATGCTAAGTAACACCTCAG
This sequence comes from Vanellus vanellus, assembly GCF_965231255.1. Taxonomy (NCBI): domain Eukaryota; kingdom Metazoa; phylum Chordata; class Aves; order Charadriiformes; family Charadriidae; genus Vanellus; species Vanellus vanellus. The sequence continues at coordinate 16,607,220 of NC_138919.1, forward strand.
TGCTGCAAAGGAATACAGCCTTGTTTGACCTACTGGTAAAGGTACTGTTTTTTTTATTCCCCTCCCCCGCCCCTGATTTCAGAAAGCTTCTTAGCACATGGCAAGACCTTGGAGCAAGTTGCAAACTACAGTCTTCCCTGAGTTTTTAAGAAACTGGTACTGTTCTCCCAGAAAACAGCATTGCCACTCCCACTACAGCTACTGTTTTCTAATTGTTTACCAAAGCTAATAGTAGATCTTTTATCATGAAAAAGCTGCAGGTGTCAATTTCTCTTACGAGTCAGAAGCCACCCTAATTCTTTAGGAATGGAGAATAGGAGCACTTGAAAAATTCAGCAAAATGGACTTGCTTCTGGCTTCAGTTAAAAACAAAGTCAGTTTTTTAGTGACTGCTGAGCTCAAACAAGTATGTTATCTATAGAAGAAAGTTTGTAACGTTAAGGATGATCAGCTTTTGACTCCTTTTGACTTGACCTTCTGCTCAAGACCTCAAAATGCAACAGGGAACTCAAGAACTCTGTTTTTAGAATGGAGATATGGACAAGGTCATAACAAGTGTCCCTTAAAACCAGTCTTCATCAGTTTTAGAGACTCTGGCTCTAAAAGGAGTATGCAACAACTTTTTTTGCAGTCGCCGTTTTGTTTTTTAAAGATGTTTCCTCATGTAGTTGTGGTCTGGTGCTTTCTTAAATGACATAGGACTTAAAAATCACACAACTGCATTTCTTAATGTGTTTACTTTGAAAACCAAATCACAGTTTATTGGAGTCTATACTTCTTAACAAAAAAAAATCACCAGTATTAAAGCAAATATTTTTTTTTTTTAACAGCTAACAAAAACATCCTTTTCTCTGTTCAGCATAACGCTTTCTTGAGAGAGGATAAAAAGACAACTTCATGACTGGTAGCAAAAAATTCTCCTCCAGAAGAAAACTGTTTAAGCACTGCTGCCTCAGAGCAAAAGACGTCTTCAGTAACAGTCAGCTTCATTCTCCTCTATGGTCCCCACAGTAGCAAGGATGTCCTGTAAGAGGGACTGAGGGCTTTTCTCCACATGGTCACTACTTTTATTTAGCTCATCATGTAGCTCTTCTAAGTCTATTGTACCCAAAGCTAGCATCATGCTCTCTGGATCTTCAAAATCCACCCCATTACCACCATCTGTGAGGAAGTTCTGGGCCAGAGAACCCTGCCTTAGTGTCCTTTGTAACCAGGCAATGCTGTGTCCTGCGGGTGACTCTTCAGTCCCTTGTGAATCCTTCAGTGTACTAATTGGATAGAAACTACCTCTCAAGCCAAGCAATATATCACAGGCTCTCTGACCTACTGGTTTGTCACAGTCACACAAAGACTGAAACAAAAAGCTGAACAGTTTTGCTCGGCAAAATATCTGCAGCGACTCATTCTGATGAATGGAACTAGTGACTGCAGATGAGACAGGAGCATAGGAGCATTTAGGAAGGCCAAGTTGGCAAATTGTCTGACTACAGAAAACTTCAACCAGTTCCAAACCACCAAGTCTGACTTCCCAGTCTAAGTCATGCTCCACAGTTTGGATCACTCTAGAGACAAACTGCTCTGTATCTTCCAGCTGACCTGTGCAGCCTTGTCTCAGCCACTTGGTGAAGATGCTGATCACAGCCCTCCTAGGAAAGCCCTCTGGGTCCGTTGACAGGATTTCTTGAAGCTTTGCTACAGTGTTCTAAATGTAGAAAGATAAAGAGAAAGCACAATGAGGGGAGGAACACGCAAAGAAACAAGAACAGTGGAAGTAAAAAAATCTAGTCTCTTCATTACTGGCTGTGAAAGCTGCCTGCATGAGGCTACAGACAACTTGTGAAGAAAGTTATAAGCAGAACAGCAGTAAACTGATGTGTAGTTCTGCTTGATTTTGCAGTGGGCTACATAAAGTCATCATACCTCTTTATTATACTGGTTCCCTACGACAGGCGCCTCTGGAGCAAAGTAAGTAATGAAGGCCAAGTGTCCTACAGCAGTCACGGCACTCGCTCGCACGTAGCTTTCTGGATCCTCAAGAAGATTTTCTGTAAGCCTCGGCACCTCTGAAGACAGGAGAGACTGCCTGAACTCATCCTGGTCTGTAAACAAGACAGCAATTCAAAGAAGTGAGGCTTTATTCTCTTGGAGCATGAAGCTGTTTCCAATGCAAACAGTTCTTTGCGTCATACAAGGATGCCCACTGACTGCAGGGACAGCTGCCAGTGAGCTGAGCCACTGCAGAGACCAGGCAGCTGCTCACAAGAGCACAGATGCTCTGTGTCAGGCTCCCCATTTTCCAGCACCTTGGTGACTTTCAGTCAAGCCCTGCTAGACACTGGAACTTGGAAAAATCCATTTACAGATTTTCTAGTGGCAAGAAAAACTTTCTCCAGGCAAGCGGGGACATGGTTTCAGCCTCATCAGACTTATGCCTTTGCTTAAAAGAGGAAAAAAATAGTATTTCTTTCTTGTTGTGAAGGCATATGTCAAAGAAAAACAATGCAACTGCAGCACTGTGAGTGGGGCTGCAGGGTAAACTGCTAATGCAGCTGAGTGTGCTTGATACTTCTTTTGTGACCTGAGGACAATGGTAGTCAACAACATCGCCCTCTCTTCCAACCTCGCAGAGCTACTGTAGGAGAATTAACATTGCCTTAGCGCTACCTGCTGCAAAGCCTGAGCTACCAGTAAAGTGGAAAATCAGTAATTAATCCAAAGCATGCAAAGCAGATCTAGGCTTTTAGCCTCCTAAATCCCAGCCCCCAGCCTGCTGAGTGAAACCAGACATACTCCACTGCAGAGCAAACTGAAAAAAGGGAAAGTATTATCTGCCATTAAAGCATTGTCACCTGCCTTCACATCTATGTCTCAACATAAACTGAGGTATGTTGAGACAGTCATAACTCACAAAAACTGCCATTAAGGAGTTCAACAGAAAAATAGGAGAAACTTATTAATCTTTTTGTCAGATTTTGATCATGATCTAAGAGTAAAAACACTTCTTTCTTCTTACCCCTCCAGTTATAGGTCAGAGGATGCTTCAGAAGCCTGACTGACTTTCATAACATTAAAAGAAATACTCCTCCAATCTGAACTGTTAAATCTCTGCACCTACCTCTCAAGCATTTAATCAAGACAGTTAAGAACTCCAGAGAAGAATCTCTTACTTCCCAGCAAGGACTGCACAAATGCTTCTGTAGCACCAGAAACACATCTGTAAAAGTAAAGTAACAAGCCTGAATGGACATGAAAGGAAACAAGCCTTACTGAAGCAATCGCTGCATAACCTCTGTATCACTTTATCTGATGCAATCCCTTTCACTGCTGCTGTATGCTTCTCCCAGAGTTTTTCAAAGCACTGTTTGGGCAGCTAAACCCAAATTCAACATAATTGCGAACAAATGAATCCCAAGTGCTTTGTGCAGGAAAGGTAGGCAAGAGCAGATTTCATATATGCCACTAGCTGGTGTTTGTCCCAACTTGAATAGCTTCGTTACCTTCCAAAATCTTCTCAGTTTGTTGCCACTGACTGTTGGAGCAGGACAGTTCATGCAAGCGCACCAACCACTTGGACGTAGCCTGGAATGTTTTCTTTAGAACCTAAAGCAATATAAAGCAGATTTACTTTACTACAGGAGGAGGCATTGTTGCCTTTACGCTAGGCACAATTTGTCTTAGCCTCAAAGTTACAGAGAAATTCTCAGAGTAAACAAGTACACGTGCTCCCTTACTAAGAGGTAAGCCACAAATAAATGGTTCTAAGAAACACCTAGAAAATGCCTGTTCTCGGCTTAGTATTATAAAGTTCTGGTACCTCTAGCTTTTGATTTGCAGTTATCAGAGTTGCTCAAAAAAAAAAAAATTAAGCAAGAAAACAAAAACCCTTAATGCAAAGAATTCAATACTTAACGGCCATGTCAAGTAGAGTATGTTGGCGCTACGCTTAGACATGATGGCTCCCGTCTTTTCAAGAAGACTCAATGTGGTCAGTTACTCACTCATTAGAATTTTAGCTACTTCCTGCATGCCACCCAGAACCGATCCTACATATTCTAATACAAACTGTTCTAAGAAACAATTATTGTCAGACAATTTCTCAGAACTACATCCCACTGGGGCAAGGTAATAGACTTGGATCTCTCCTTAGTTCTATACTCACAGTAGGGCCAGTGTTTGGACTCTCCAGGTATGCCAGAAGGACATCAAACAGACTTTCTATGAGCGTGTCACAGCCTGAAACACAGAAAAGAAAACTGAAGGACCAATAATGAGAGAAGGAGCAGCTGAATCACAATTCAACTGCTGAAATACAGAAAGGTTGTAAAACTGTTTTGGAGAAGAAAGCAAGCACAGTCCCCAGAGTAAAGGAAAAACATCCAGTTTCTCACAACCACTAAAAGCTTTTTAATTACAGATTACCTGCTTTAGCTCATCAACAGAATATAAGATTAGTCAAGACAGTAGGAAGAATGGGAAAAAATGAACACGTTTCAGAAATGGAAGTGCTAGTCTTAATTCAGAAAGATCAGCACAGGGGATTCTGCAACTACAGAATAGTCAAGTATTTTCAAAACTAAAAAAAAAAAAAATGAAAGTGCAAAGATTAACTCACCTTTTCGCTCTGAGAGTGCTGCTAGGACATCAAGAGCTGACCTCTGTACTCTGAAGCAATTGATCAATATTCGGCTTATCACGCTTCCCAGGGGAGAAGCTGGTCTCAAGAAGCCATTACAGAATTGTAATATTGTCATGAGAGAGTGTAGCAAAGATGTATAGGGTAAATCCACCGGCAAATAAACCTAATGGTAGGGGAGAAAAAAAGTTTCAGTTGTTAGAAGAGGCCCAGCTAAGAAGCGAAGTTACTGAACAAAATTGGTTCTGTTTCACTTCAAACCAGGACATTAGCAAAAGTCTCCAACTTGCGTACAGAGGAGGAGTTTTTGGTCAGGAGGCAGCAAAAATTGCAATTTTTAATATGTTGTTAAAGTATCACAACACTAATAACTACAAACATCTTCCTCTCTCCCAAGAACTACTGCACAGATGGAAGGAGATTCTTCTCACTGCTTGGGAAAGCAGTTCAATTTATGTTTTTTCACTAATTGCAGTAGAAGTAAGGGATGGTAACAAAGCTTCACAAAGTGAAGATGGATTTAAAACTAAGTGCAGTCCCTCTTTACAGCTAGATCTCTTTAACGTATGGTAGTCCTCACTGTCAACTCCTCTCCACTTTCTGTTAAGCTCTACTGCAAAAGTTTGCAACCAATGTTAATGCTGTCTTTCAAGGACCAATTTGATCCCCAGGGTTCTTTCTTCTCTGAACATTACCAGAGACAGCAGCTCCTCCAGATGAGCGAGGGTCTGACACAGGAGACTCGCACAAGATGTCTTGGAGGACAGAAGACTTTCAACAGTGGTGGGATCACAAACAGACTCATCCAGCAAACCTAGAGGATCAAAGGAGGGAAGAGCTCAGGTTATTAATGAATACAAAAGTCTGTGATTTTTAAAGTTAATCAAGATATGCAGGTGATGTAGTATGAATATCCCTTCAAATGCAACTGTCAGTAGGATGCTGCACTTCACCACAAACACTGCTACTGTCCTCGACTTCTTCTAATCTTCCTCCTCCGGTTTTGTCTGCACCAGACACTTAAAACACTGGCAAGCAGACTAGCCTCTAACTTTTCTATCACAACTGTACCTGCGTATTCCAGAGGCTGGGAGGCTGCTCTCAAAATACAGTCCATTGGCTGAAGTAGAACAGTCAGTGCCTGAATCCTCACATCTTGTGGGCTTCAAGGAGGAAACAGCAGTTACCAAAACAAGAACACTCCAATTCCTTCCCAAACATCTGCCCCTAAATGCTGAGCAGAATAATGCTTTTCTCACAGGCTTTTAAACAAGCCAGCAATGACAAAGCAATGAAAGTATCACAATTTGAGCCTTCCAAGCTTCCTTGTCTAATTGAAAGCAGAGGAGAAATGGCTCTGGAATTTCTAAGCAGCCTTATGAAGCTACACAGAGTGGGATTCTGTGTAAGAAGGGGATTTAGAGAGAGGCATTTCTTATTAACAAAACAGTGTCCTTATATCTTAAGACAGAGGTGTTACTTAGCCTGTAAATCAGTATCCATACATGCTGTATTCATTTAGCATCTGATGATTTCTTGATGCTTTTTCACTACCTAAGGGGGAATTACAGAGAAGACGCAGGCAGCAGACTTCTCAATGGTGCACAACAAGAGAAGAATCTTAAATTGCAACAGGGTAGATTCCAACTGAATATACAGAAAATACTCTTCATAGTGAAATGAAAGTGGTTCAGCACTGGAACAATTTTCCCAGAGAACCTGCGGAATACACATCCTTGGGGATATTTGAAACTTGAATGGCGAAGGCCCTGAGCAACTTGATCTATCTTTGAAGTTAGCCCTGTACTGTGCATGAAGTTGAATTAGATCACTTCTACAGGTTCCTTCTAATGCAAGTTGTTCTACAACTGCCAACAGTCTCCAGATGCACACTTCTGCTGGACAGCAGTGAAAGCTCTCATGCTAGTCACTGTTTTTGTGAAAGAGAAAAGAACGGAGACTACTCGATTTGACAGGCAGTCAAATTGTGTCCACCTTAATCAACCTTGGCAGTATAAAGTTAAAGGAGTTTGCTTCATGAAATTGGCTGGCTGCAGGTAAGATGCAAGTGTATACACATAAACATGACACTTGCTCCTTCCATTTCTCTCTCTTTGAAACTCTATTATTCTTACTATCAGCGTCTCAAGTTTGTTAGCTACTTGCACAGTTCTTGCCAACCAGTCTTACATATTAAGGAATGTAGTGGAAAATACAGTGAGGAAAAACATAGTTCTTGGAAAAACACCAGAGATATTACTACAGAAACATTTGCAGAATGCAAAGTTTTCATTGCAGTAAGTCCTACCATTTGTAGAGCCTTAGAATTCCCACTGCCAGAGGACCTGCTTGTACTGGGGTTAAGTGTTCCAGAGCAGAAGTCACTAATGCCCAAAAACTGCCTTCCATGTCACAAAACACAGGGGACCTAAGAAGAAAGAAGTGTAAGTAATATGCCCTATTAGATGGGCATATCATCACTGGATCCAAGATCCCAGAAGATCTTTACCATGCCATGTTAAGCAAAAGATTCGCCAGCATGTGCTGTGCTTGAACAGTCTCTTCCGTCAAAAAGGATTCTATTTGCTTTGCTACTCCTAACCAAAGTACTTCAGTCCACGTAGAACGACAACTGCCAAACAAACTAGTTAACAGTTTTAATGACTGCTCGACGTGAGAGGCAGAGCTGGACTGAAGGGAATCTTCTATATGCTTTATAATCATTTGGGCACACGCTGGCCAGTCACAGTCCTTTGTACTGAGAGGTTTGGTCGTTTCAGACTCTACAGAGAGAACAAGCATGTGCACCAGAAGCCGACTGGCAGCTGAAGCCACAAACAGGCTGGGATCCCCTTGCAGAGCGAAGATCACATCTATGCCTCCTGTGTGAAAACAAAACAAGTCACTGGAGGAAAAAAACAACAGCCTTCCTATTGTGAGGTGGAGCCTTGTTGCACTCCAGCCATATATTATTCTAATTCAAGTACCACACAGCTTTAAATGGTGGCGTTTGGGTTTTTTTACTTTATTTTGTTGTCTCTATTGCATTTCAAAGTCAGCCCCTCCGTACATGATATCCAAAGTTGGTGTTAACAGCAGAATTTACATACCTGTGTAACAACAATGGGACTGCAAATGTGTGCAAATATTAAGAGAAAAATGAGCCCCTAGTTAGTTTTTCCTGCACTAAAATCATACTGAAATGTACCTTTTACTAAGAGTTACAAATAAGAACACAGAAGGCTTTTAATAAGCTATTTTTATCATGTGTTTCATAAAATGTGCCTCTTTCCCTCTAAAAAGGCACCCATCTTCAGGATTTGGGAAAAATAATGAAAAAAAAATAAAGGCATAACTAATTTAACAAAAAACCCACCATCTTTCAACAACTTCAGTGTTTTTGACAAATGGCTTATTTTTACCTTAAATAAATGAAAACTCCTGTCGCATTTGACATCTGAGCAACAGACCGGAATGGAAGAGACACAGAAAATTTGGGAATTTCCCAGTCCTAGAAATACTCACCACCATTGCAGAGGAAGTGGAGGGCAGGCTGGTGATGCATCATGCTGTGCACACCCTCCACCCAGCCACTTCGCACAGATGCATCTTCCCACACTGCGCTGCTCAGAGGCCCATCCCTGCCAAAGAGCCTGACCAACAGCTTCTCCTGCTGAGGCCAGAGGAGAAGACACAGAGTAAACAGTAAGCAAAGGGGCTTGAGGGGAGTGGAAAGGTTGCTCTGTCATCCAGGTCAAGATTATCAATAGTGTAGTGAAGCCTCCTCTTCCTAGAAGTATCACTAAAACAGAAAATTTTCACAATCCCACGCTTAACCTCAACCTGTCTCTTTCATGGACTAAGCAAGAGATGCGTTCAAAACCAAAATTACTTGGTTTTAAGATCCTAAGGACAACTTATGTATCTATCAGTTCCATTAGACTGCTTTATGCAGTTGCACACATCTCTTCCCTCAAGCCCTTGTGGGTTTTCAGTTTTGTATTATAAATGTATTCTATTGTAGAAAGCAAGGCTTTAAAAAGCTCCCTCATTTTTGAAGGGAATCTGAGATTTCCTGTCAACCCACTATGGAAAGAAAACTACATCTCTTAGCGCAGTTTAAATCTACAGGATCTGTCCAGGGATACAATATTTTGCAATGACTGCTTTGAGATACTGTTATCCCATATACTGTTGTGAAAAGAAAATGAAAAGCATTGCATATTAGCATTCGTAGTACTACTGTGGCAAGACAAAAGAAGACAGCACCTTTATGTGAGAACTGGAAAGAAATGGTATGATTGTAGGTCTTGATTATCATATCACTGTTTGCTGAATTGTCTAACGTATGCCAGAAATTTTATAAACAAAATACATACATTTTCAGGTGTCCTCCACATAGAAGGAGGAAACAGACACGTGGCAGCAGGTACCTGGGTGTCGGACTCACCTGCAAGTGTTGGAAGCAGGTTTCGGAAGCGGCAAGTATCCCAGCTAATTGCAGAGTAAAGGAGAGGATTCTCGGACTGGGCTCTGGCAGTGCCAGCACGGAGGCGATAAGCTCTGTCAGACAGGGGTTATCCTGCACCAGCTTCACGGTAGGATCTAGTGACCCGGTGTTGCCCGAGGAGAGGCCAGAAAACAGAAGGTCACTGCCAGGACTCAGAGAGCATCTGTCATTCATTCAGTGGCAAGTCCAGCCCAAACCACGACACTCCCTCATAACTCTAAGGCTCTTTCCCGAGCTGAGTGTAACCCCTCACAACTGCTAGGGACGAATTTGGGTTCCCCTGAAGCGCAGGTACAGGCCTCAAGTACTACTCAGCGTGTTCAGGTGTCACCCAAAGAACAGCACCTCTGCGGGGGGATTCCCCCAGCGCCCCGGCCCGCAGGCCTCCCTTCCCCCTCGGACAAGCCCCTGCCGGTCACCGGGGCTGGGGGAGCGGGGGGTTGCGACGGGCACTCACCGAACTCCGTCAGGCTCCGGAACCAGTCGAGCAGCTTCTCCAGGCAGGTGTCGTCGGATCCGGGCTGCCGCGGGTCGGCCAGGGCGGCGCAGACACGGGGCAGCAGGAGGGAGCACTCGCGGGTCATGACGAAACGGCGACGGGCCCGGGCGATGCACCACGACTCCTGCACGGACATGGCCCGAGGGGGGGGGAGACAGCCACAGAACCGGGAGAGACCCGCCTTACCGGCCGCGGCCGCAAAGCGAGTGTCGCAAAAGTGGGGGCGTGGCCCTGGCGCGCTCGGAGGCCGGCGGGGTGGCCAAGAGGAGCCGGCCCTATCCTCCGCAGTCCGCCGGGGTTTCCTGCCCCTAGGGGCCGCTTGGCGGCACTCGCGCTCCGCAGCAAGGCGAAGGCCAAGGCCCGCCTGCCTGGGCCCGCAGGCGGCAGCGAAATTGCTCCCGCTGCGGCGCCTCCCCGACTCGGCCACTCTGCGCAGGCGCCGCGGCGCGGTTGGTTGCCATGGTTACCACAACCCGGAAGTGCTGGGGGGGGCGGGGAGGCCGGCGCTCAGCCTGGGCCGCCGCGGCCGCTCCCTGCCCCGAGCCGGGCACCATGGCCCGACGCGGCCCCCGCCGCCCCGCCACCCCCTAAGGCCTCCCTGCCACCCTCTCGTCATGGCCCGGGGGGCTGGCGAGGCGGCCGCGGACGGGGAGCTGGTAAGGAGCGGGCGGCGCGAAGGAGAAAGAAGAAGGAGGAGAAGGAGCCGGCGGCCCAGGCCCCGGCCCGGGCCCAGGACCCGGCCCCGGCTCCAGGCGCGGCCCGGGAAACGGCCCCACCTGCCCGTGAAGCTGGGGCAAAGCCTTGAGCCCCCTCAGGCTCGCTGGGCGGGTGAGGCGGTGGCTAGGAGGGGGAGGAGGATGTCTTCGTCCGTTTCCAGCCCGCAGGGTTGTGGGTTCTGCCTGTATCTCCTTGGCTGACCGGTATCACGATGGAGGGGGGCTTACCAGCCATGTGGAGGTTTTGAGGCCCTTTGCTGGGAGCCACCATCTTCTCTGTTGTCTGTCATAGGTGGCTCTTGTTGGGCCTGTTTTGCAAGAGCAAAGGGACCGTAAAGGTTTCCAAGGGACTCCAGTGGTTTTGTTATTGCACGTTTATATCCTGGTGAATGTTTTGTTGTTTACCTTCCATGTTCTCTGATTCCTATTGTGATAGCTGCAGTTAGGTAGAGAGATCTCCGAGAATGATAAAAAGGCCTTAAAATAACAAAAATAATCAGTGTGCTGCAAGGAACATTGCCTCAGGAAATTAAAAACTGTACAGTATGGTGTATGAGTGTATAACTGCTTGCTCTCAGCCAGCACAAAGAGCTGTTTTACCTACTCTGTTGTTGTCGATCCCAGCTCCTGTTCTGTCAGCCGAAGTTCTCAAAAATGCTTCACCCCACCCTGCCTCTTACAGAGGTAGATCCACATCTGCCTAAAGAACCATGCTGCAGCTGTGAGTGCCATGGAGTCAACAGCAAGGGAAAATGTGCTTTCGGCAAGGGCAGCATACATTCAGATAATTTGAAAGCAAAGTGGACGTTTTCCTCTGCTGTGGATATGCTTACACTTGAGAAGTAGTGAAACTTGGGAACTCAAATGGAGGAAAAATTAACCACCTTTGATTCCTTGAGCTGGGTTTTTTTTCCTCAGTCTGATCACTTCTCCAGTCAAGTTTACTGAACGTTCCCATAGCATAGCAAGGATAGGAACAAGTAAGTGAGGAAGGGGACAGATGGATAAGTTGCTGCTTAACTCTTACGGGTGGAGAAATTCATGCAGAACCAGCACCATGGAAGATGGGGTACCTGAGGGTTCAGCTGTTGTAATGCTGTGCACTGAAGTGCATAAGCCTCTGTGGCTTGAGTCTGAAGTGACTTGCACTCTATCACACAGAATGTTTGTGTTAGAGCAAATGGTTCTATTTCTTGCAACAGTGGTGACACATTTACCATTTTAATTTATTGCACTCAAACTTTGTTGTGATAGTAACAGGATATAGTTTTCTGGAAGTGTATTATAACCAATTACTTAGTATCAAATGTCACAGTTAATGTCTCTATTTCCTAGGGAGATGACAGCATGTCTGTGATAACCTGTGAATCAGATACAGAAATGGTGAGTTTTATTAATGGCGCACTGCCTCCTGGTCGATAAGATGCCCTTGAGAGAAGAGAGCTAACAATGTTACTGCAGTGTAGTTTGATTCAAAAACCTCCTCTAATTCCAGATGGCTTCTAAATTCTCAATACTGGGGGCTGCAAATGATGTTTGGCTTCATTTTGCTGTTCTGTCAAGTTACAGACCTAAGTAATCCTTTTATAGAGTGTTGATGGAATTGAATAAGTCTTTCCCTTACCTAAATGGTTCTACAGATCAGGCTCTACTCTGTGATCGTCTTGAATTTGTTGCTACTTGTATTTAATACTGATGGGGAAGGTCTTAGTGTTCTGAGCATGAATAGACTATTTATCTGTAGCATAAAACTTCAGTAGGCACCACCCTAGTTCTGGTGACCATTGCTGTGGCCAAATCTGCATATACTTAATGCTACTATTTTTCTTTTCTACACAGAAGATTGTGTTCTTAGAGCAAGTGCTCTTCATACAAAACGGAGATTGAAGCCAATTTTGAGATTATATGCTGAAATCTTGGAAGAGTACAATATTTTAAATACATAAAAAATTCTTTTTCTCTTGCAGAAGTTAAAGAAAAAAATTTTTCACAAGCCTCCAAAGTCACCAAGTAAGTGTTCCAAATTTTTTTCTTCTGCTTCCGTTATTGCAGAACAAGGTAGACTTGTGGGACACAGGAACTGGAAGATTTACTTGAAACAACATCTTATTATTCTCTTTAGAATTACTCTCTGGTGTGTGCGGAACACACCTATCTGAGATTTGTTCTGCAACTTGTGAAGTTGGACTTTTATAGGCTAAATACTGAACTTTATGGGCTAGTTGTAATTTTTGATTCTCCAGCATAAACTACTTTCTTCTCCTGTTATCCCTTCTAATGACAAGCATTCTGAATTTCTTTTTGTCTCTGTCTTTTTGGAGAAATGCTGATACTTGCTATGTAGAAAGCATTTAGAATTACTGGAGCTACCTATCATCCAGTAGATACCTATGTTTGTAGACTAAGCAGTTTTCTGTTTCATTTGTTGGAGGTTTTTTTCACATGACCTTAGAAGTACAATGTTGTTATTAGATCGGCAGATTTAATGTGAGAGTTTGTCCATTTTTCTGGGTTTTATGTACTTTTCCATTTACCTTCTTTTTTATACTTCCATGGTGAATGTTTCAAAGACAACTTTACCTTGAAGTGTTGCTGATTATGTGGGGGTTTTTTTCTAATAAATTAAATAATATTGCACTTTTAAATTTTGCTTTAGGTATGTTCTTCTGGTAGATGTACATCTATCTTCTTTCTTTTCCTGAAATTCCTTTGCTTGCCTAAATGATGGAATTTAAAATAGCTGTTTAATTTCAACTACAATGTTTGTGACAGGGCTTTTTACTGTACTTCTGTTGGTAATTTGAAGACTAACTAGTTAGCCCATATAGTGTACTTCTATGCTAATAATTTTAACAGGAATTAGTGTCAGTATTTGAACCTGACCACCATACCTGAAGTAGTAATGTGAGAGGCTCCACAGCGGTTGCATCGGACCAATTCTGTTCTTTGATTACTGCAAGAAAATTGCTAGTGGATTACTAGCTATAGAGTTATTTATCTGTTCAGCTATACGTATTTTTCTCATAATAGGACATTTGTGTATACATTCATTGAAAGGTCAGTTTAATGTGTGAATTCAGACATGCAGGTATCTTAAGGATGCCTATCCAAACTGTACATGTAAATAGTTCTATATGCATTGAGTTGTATTACTGTCACTATGCCTCTTTCTAAGCCTCTTCATTTTTTGGAATTGGATTTTTTCTTTATTGTGATTTTTTTTTTTTTTTTTTTTAAGTGAATGTCCCATTGCTCTGCATAAGCCAGTCTGTAGTATGCTGTTAAATTCTATTTTTATAAGCAATAGAACTGTGTCTGGGAACCTTGAAGCACAAGACAGATTTTTCGTGACCTTGAGCTTTTTAAGGGAATGCTGAGACGTTTTCTTTTGGTTTAGAGTCTCCATACAGCTCTAGCACACAACTGTATCCTAAAAAAGCTGCAGTTTGGCGATCTCTGCAGAGAACAGGCAGTGCACGTCTCGAGAGTGCAGCTGTAAAAAACCCAAGGCAGATGTGGCTGGGATCACTGAAACAAGGTATTAGTACAGAAGCTTTATCTGCATATGTGGGTAAAATTCAGTGTTGTGGACAGCTTAACATATAAACTCTTAAAAAATAGATTTGTATTTGATTATAGGCTACATAGAAAGTAATTTCAGTATTATTTATTTGGGTGGTTGGAATTATCTGATCTTGAGCATTGGAATTTATAGAGGGAATAATTAGCAGCATCTGGACCTTTCTGTGTTGCACTTGCTCAGAATAAATCCACAAATTTATTTCACAATTATCCCTGATTTTTGCATTTTTGTTCCGTTTTTATTGGCAGGAATGAGCCATCCTCTGAAACCAGATGTTGACATGGGGCATATGCGAACTAACATTTCTAGTAGCACTCCGGAATATTTGAAGGAAGCTCTAGGAATGAAGAAGCCAAAACATTCTCGTTCTTCTAGTAATGGTAAACTATGTAATGGTGTGGTAGATAAAAATTAATGATCTTTTTTCTATGTAAAAACACACATTGCTTAAGATCTTAGCTTTAGTAAAGCAAGAGCCATTTCAGTTTAGCCTGTGTTAAAATGTGTGTGTCAAAATATGATCCGTGAGATACTTTTTGAGATTTTTAAATTGGATAAGACAGGGGTTTCCAAATTTTTTGAGCAATGAGTCACTATTAGCTTTCAGAACTTTTTGCAAATTGCCATGCATTTGCAGCTGAAAACGTTGCAAATATAATATGGTTCAATGGGACAGCTGTAGACAATTTATTGTGACTTTGCAAAACATAGTTTAGGAAGCATTGATAGAAACCATCTGCTTGCTGAAATTCTATGTAATTGACTCCTTTTACTTCTTCTCTAGAAAGTGTTTTATCATGTGGTTGTGATATTAAAATCAATTGAGTTTTATGAGAAGGGCAAAATTTAAAACTTTCACCCTGCTTTTCTTAAAGCAGAACTGTAAAATTAAAAATCCTACTTCCATTTAAAATAACACCTATACTGTTACTGGTAATACACAGACAGTTTCTGGCAACTTTAAAAGATGATAGACATTTATGTGTTAGGCATAAATAGAAAAATATATTCTGGACATCTTTTAGAAACCTTTTGTAACCAATTGATTTGTTGAGATGAGAAGACTGCAGTGTGAAGTGTGTATCTTTCTTGAGATGGATATTTTAATCTAGCAGCAGAGAGAAGTAATTAGGAGAAATTTTCTGTAAAACCTGGCAGAAGCTTCATACAGTAACATCTCCATTTCACCTCCATTTCTAAAACTAATTTTCTTGCTCATTTTTCTTCTTAAAAAGAAAAAAAGGAAGTTCTAGTTTCTAACTTGGTGCTATTCTAGGTATGTTCCTTTAACTGTAAGTTTTCTGGTTAGTTAAATATACCTCTTTCAGATCTGCGTTTTTTGTGTACCTTTTTCTGTAGGCTACATTCCTGGAACTCCTGACTACAAAGAAAAAGAAGATATGTATGATGAAATTATAGAACTGAAAAAGGTACAGTCTCTCTGATACTTACATTGAAAGTCATAGGGACACTCCGTCCACCTGTAGATGTCCAGGCCTTGTTGGTTCAGAATACTTTGGTTTCTACAACTGGGACATCCACCAAATTTTTTTGCATTTGTAATGTAAGGCTAAACTAAACTTGTGTCTGTTTAAGGCAATTTCATTGTTCTTATGGTGTGATAGATACTTCTGAGTATTGGATGTGGAAGCCTTGAAGTATACCCAGTCCTGAACCCCAGCCATGGCCCTAGCTGGACGCTGAAAAGGTTCATTGCATTTGGTTTCTTTGTCCCTCCACAGCTTCCCCCCCCCCACCCCAGCTGTCACCCATCACATTTTAACAATTTCTCAGTTGAGTTTAGTGCAGTGGATGAAAGATGAGGACTGGGCATGTTGAACACTAGGGATACCTATAGACAAATATCTTGGGTGTTGCAGATTGGTGTTGCAGATCATTTGTGTAAGGTTGCCTTTCTGTCAAACCTTTTCCTTTTATCTTTGCCCTGTCACCTCCCTTACCTGTCAGCCCTGATCCAGTGTGATGGTCTCTTTTTTTCTTTCACGTCATTCTCACCATTTTAATTGGATTGTTATTTACATCAAAATGTGTTTCCATATGAAACACAGTGTTTTTCTATTTCTGAAATGTGCTTAAAATTTTTCTCCCCTCTTTTAGACAATACAAGCTCAGAAGAATGAGGGAGACCGAATGAAAACTAAGCTCCGTCGACTAGAAGAAGAGAATAACAGAAAGGATAAACAAATTGAACAACTGTTGGATCCTTCCAGGGTGACTATTTTTGGGGGGAATAAAAGTGGGGAAAAAGAGTGCTGAGCAGTGTGATCTGCTTCTTCTTGTCTCTAGATTTCAGGAGTCTGTAGTGTGTTGGCTCCTAGGAATGATGAGCCTCCATATGAGAGCTGGTTGATTGGTGTGAAGGGATTTCTGTTTTGTGTATCTCAGCTTACGAGTCCAGCCTCAGCTCAAAGGAAGATCATGCCATGCTGTGCGGATAAGTTTATTTAGCAAAGGTACTTTTAATTTCTGAAGGTAAAATTAAAATGCTGTCTCTTTACAGGTCCGCTTTTTGAATATTTTGTCTGAGAGTAGAAGGAAGTTAACCTCTTGCATGGTCACTGGTGCATGTGGTCCTGAGACCTGAATGGGAAAGCAAAAAATGAGCTTTATTGCCAGACCCATGAGGCTGAGAATCACTTCGGGTCATAGTTAGAAGACCTGAATTTCACTGAATTCCTTGTGACTGTCATTTTCTGTGTGCAGATCTACATCTTGTGAGAAGTGTGAGAAGCTAGTACAAAACAATGAGTATAGGGACTTAAGCTGTTGGACTGTGAAATGACTGTGGAGATGAGTAGGTTAGAAAATTCTGTGGAAAGAGCTGGCAGTAGAATAAAGCAGCAAGGTTGGTCACTTGCTTTATCTGTCTTCTCTTTCAGGGCTCTGAGTTGGCACGAGCTTTGTCAGAAAAGAAGACTGATAACGGATGGGTAATAATTTCTTCATTACCTTTTGCTTTCATTTTCCCTTCTTTCCCCTCGCCAAGCTGAAACACTACTGAATAAAAAAATAAAATGAAGTAAGAAAGAATAAGCGATTAGGGAATTATGTAACATTTCTATAGTCAGATAAGAAAACAGTAACAAAGATCTGAAATTAACATTATTTTAGGGACCCTTCTTTGTCATTGTCTTGAATCTGTTGAGGGAGAGTTCTCCCTATTATTTACTGCTTTGAATTTAGCAGGGTTGTGGGCAGAGTTGTTTTTATTTAATGATTGTGTATAAATATTATTAAGCTGGTTATGTTACCACAAATACAAGTTAGGGATCTGATTCCATTAGTGTTCTCTTTGCCACAGGGTAGCAGACGTGTATGATTTACTAAGTACTGAGGTATGTATGAATAAGTATATCTGGTTAAGTACACTTTATAAAGACAGGGCAAGATTATGGAGAAATGGAACTTTGTGAAGAGATGGATTATTCTAGGACTTATGAGGTCTCTGTTCTTTCTGTAGGTGGTTAGTGGATTAAAGCAGAAGATTCTCAAGCTAGAACAACAGTGCAAGGAGAAAGACAACACTATTAAGTATGACTTTGGCGGGGTGGAGGCTTGTATTTGATGAGATAATAAAGGCAATTTGAAATCCGTATTATTTTTCATCTGTATTTTTCTGTTCCTTACGATGTTTAAGTGAACTTCTAGAACATACTAGCAATTATAAACCACCCACTCAGAAACAGTAAACCAACAGGTATTGCAGCGCTTTGCTGCTCTGACTGAATTATTTTTTTTTTTTATTATTCTATTTTCAGTAAGTTCCAGGCAGACATGAAGACCACTAATTTGGAAGAAATGAGGATAGCTATGGAAACCTATTATGACGAGGTATGTCTGACAGGTCCTTCAACGTTCATACAGGAGAGGAGGTTGTTCAGTTGTTGAGTCGAAGTATGAATAGAATGTTTTAGATAGGTTTCTTACAGCTTAGCTGCACCTGTCATTGGAATCAGATTTTCATAGATATTCTCATAGCTCCAAATATATGTACTGAAAAACCTTTTTTCTTCAGTAAGTTGAGTGTGTTAACCAAAAAGCGGAAATAAAGAAACTAATGTACATCCATAAGTGTCTAGATGAAAACCAACATAACAGTACCCTGATTTTCAGTGATGGCATCATTGCCTCTGCTGCTACCTAAAGAGTCTTGTTGTGATTTTCATCTAATGGACAAACGTGTTGCATTAGCAATGTCAGCTTCCACAGGCAGCTCCTTAATGCAATCTATGTTTCATATTTCACAGGTTCATCGTCTCCAACTCCTCCTGGCAAAATCTGAGACTATGAGGAAAAAGTATGTTTAATTCTTTTGAGGCAAATGTTGGCGTGTATGTGTTTGATATATCGCTCATATACTACTTTAACTGGTGGAAAACAACTGCATGGGAACAGTTTATTTTGTCATTTAGATTGCTGGATTTGCTTTTTGGTACTACTTTGGTTAGCTTCACAGCCTTGGCATATGTCTTAGTCATGAGGTTTTCTTCTTGTAGACAGATCATTTTGTGGATGTGGAAAAATACTAAAGCTATTTAAAAAGTACATGAAAGCTCTGAAAATTAATCTCTGTTAAATAAAATTCATCTTCCCCCATAATCACACCTGTTCTGATGTCACTGGTGTTTGAAACAAACTCACTAGAATTCTGGCATTTTATTCTTGAGTCAGTTCTGCATCTTGCTGCGAAGAAGGTGTTTTAGAGTAAACGTTTTCCTGTGGTAGAGAGAGATCGATCTGCAGGTCGAGGTAGCTTTTGTGAGATACCTGTGAGTGGCACTAGTAAGACACTGTCAGAGAATCTTGTACTAGTGCTTGTCACTAGTGTGCAGGTGTATATGTGGCGGTGAGGGTAAACAGTCTATACAGGAAAGAAAAAGCAAAGCACAATGGGAAAAGACAAAGCTCCAGTAAGAGAGCAAATTAAAAGCATCTATGCAATAGTCTTGTGGGATAGGAAAATTTGTTACCACACCACTTCAAAATATGTTTGTCCTCCTAGCCTTAAGTACAGGCAACTATCTTAATTTTGGGTGTAATTATGTAGATTGATAGAAACATATGACAACTCTTTATGGCTCATTATGTATACTACTTGCGTTTCCCTAATTCACTCTCTCTTGTGGATTGAAAACTGCAATTTATTCTGTCACTGTTTTAAAACAATTGTCTCTTTTGGCTCAGGCATGCAGTGACTAGCCTCTTGAGGCTGTCAGCCATCACACCTAATTTATTTACAGGTGAAAATGAGTCATGAGGTCTCTTCCTTGTCCTCATGTATTCATAGCTTCAAAAAGCAGTGGTCAGGGCAGTCTCTCTCCATTACGTGACTGTCAGTCTCTACTTGAGAGGCTGAGCACTGAAATAATAAATGATGTTGAAGGTCAGGACTCTGATACATAGAGTTGTAGGAGAGTGTTTTTTTTTTCATGGTGCTTGTCTACGTTATTTCTGGCTGAAGTGAATGGCATTTAGCTCCTCTTTTTCAGTGTTAACGCTGAAATATGATTATTTATATGTGAAGCTGTAGTATCCAATTGTAGCTAGAAACTAGGCAACATTTCAAGTCCTCAAAATGGTCTGCAATTCTATTCTTTCATTTAGGTTTTGATGAGCCTAAAATAATGGCACTCAGTAATACAATTATGATTTCTATCATTTCTGTCACTTCACGGTTTTGGTGGTGTATTGTGTTTTTATTTTTACTTTTTTTTTTTTTTTTTACCCTCCTGCTTGGGACAGCTGTATGAATAGTCAGTCATCCATGACATCATTATTTGTTTGTTTTTATGGCTTCATTTCCTTTTAATTTCCAAAAGGTAGATTACATTCAGCTTTTCACTGATATGCTAATTGTAGACTATCTCCCCCTTTACCTTGTAATTATTCCAGTGGATGGGATGTAAGATTCCTTCACAAACTGTTCTGTGATTATCATTAGCAGCGGCATTTGCCCAAAAGTAGGTCCATCAGTTACTTCAGACTTTTGTTTCCAAAAGTAAGGTTTTAAGAATTTTCTCATAACAATAATGAGCAAGTATTTTTTCTCACTAGAAATGTTTTGTGAACAAACTTTATAACTTTGTGCATCTAGAAGCTGAGATTTCTTCCCCCTTTTTATTAGAAAAATTAAAATGGAAAAACCACTGCAATATATCTAAAACAGTTTTAACACATAGCAGGCTTTCTCTTTTCTGATGCCTTTTATTACCATCACATTGATGTTAGCTGTATTCTTCAAATCTGTTTCAAATCCCTCATTGATTGAAATGTATCTTAAATGAAGAAATTTCTCTGGGGTTTACTTTGACAGATATGTTTTTTTTTTACATTAGAGCAGCACTTAAGTTATCTGAAAATACTCTTGTATATTGGATTTATTTGAGAGTTATTCCGTATATGTATAGCGCTCTCTGTGTTCCAATCTCAATCTGTTCGTTAAGTGAAAGAAAGCAATTCAGAGCACGCAGGTTAGCTTTCCGTGCTGAACAATTTTTTGAACAGTCTCCCAATTGGCTGAAGATAAGTGTTTTTAAATCAGTGGTCCATAGAGCACTGGTAAAGCACTATAAGCACTTGGTTAACAAAACAAATAGAAAATCAAGTAAGTAAAACTCATACAAGCAGTCTTGTTTATGCGTTAATGCAACAGAGTGGGGGAGGAAGTAAAAGTAATAAATCAACTTTGAAAGTTTCAAAGTATCTCTTTCATGCAAATTAAAACAATTGTGAAAGTGTTGAGCAAGGTGGTCTTTGCATGTTTTTTCCTAAAAGAATAGGTATTTCCTCAAGTGAAAAATGTTGAGAAATGCTACTGGGGGGAGCTGAGATAGTTAACTTAGTGAGCTGACTTGAATAGTGAGGCTGTTCCACTCTTTTCAATGCTGCTGCTTTGTTCTCTGCTTTTAAGTTAATTTTCTGGTTTTGACCCTGTTTCCAAGTACAGAGGGCAGAGATACTCATAAACGACTAAAGGCACTGAATGCTGCTGTGCTGAGATTATCTAGGAACATCAAGGAATTGCAGAATGAGAATCGGAGGCTGAAAGAAAATCTAGATCATGTACTGAGCAGTTCTCCTTCCAATACAACAAAAAGTACGTGCTGAAAAGTTGGTGAACGTGGGGCAAGGGATTTAGGTACATTTGAAACGTGTTGGAGAGCAGGACCATACAATGGTACAAATAAAGGAGTTATTACAGAGGTGAAGATGCAGGGGGGGTGAAAGTTGGAATGAGAAGTTTCTTATGGGAATCTCTCTCTGACTTGTGGATATGCTGCTCCAGTCAGACCTGAGTTTCCTTTATTATTATCCCTGAGAATTCTGGACTGGAATCACTTAAAGATTTAATGTTTCACTGGAAAACTGTTTTTTAGTTGTTGAAACCAATGAATATGAGTGGTTTATATTGATTTCTGAGCTAATTGGCGTAGAAGTCAGATATTTGAAGCCTATTCTTATTTTTTCTTTGCTGCATATTTAAAGGTGGGGTTCAGAGGTCTTAAGATGGTCTTTCTATATGGACAGAAGTCTCAAAAAGCAAGAACAATGTTGACCTCACTGATAGAGTGTTTACAGCTTTGTTATTGTGTTTAGATTATAGTGAATGGAGCAGGCAGAGGCTGGTGAGGCGGATTTCGGAACTAGAAAAAGTAAGTGATCGTAATCATGTGGCCATCTTACCTGTCTTTAGGCAGAAAACGCAGAACCACTGGCTTATGCTCCTGTCCTGTAGTCTTTCAATGTATCGGCTTTGTGCATTCTGTTTTATGCATGTAAACTGATGTCTGTACTGTGTGCCCTTCCTCCCTTTTTTGTTTTCTCATACTTGTTACATATAAATGCATATTTTAGAATTAATTTCCATTTCATCTTTTCTCATGGCCTAAATAAAATCATTTTATGCTAAATTTAATTTTCTTCTTTTTTTCTTTCGTATTTTTTGTGTAAATTTATTCTGCTTAGAAGTTATGTGCCATGGAGAACATCAGGGTGTCATCAGCAGATAGTGAGTCATCACAGTTACTTGCTGTGTCATCTTCACCTTCGGTAGACCTGGATCACCCAGCCTCTCAACAGGTAGACCATGTTGAGGAATGTCGTCGCCTCCAAGGGCTAGTGAAGAAACTGAAGAGTGATAGGAAGGCACTTCAGAATCTTGTACTCCATAAAGAGTAAGTGCAACTCTTGTCTGAGAGGTTGTTCTTTTGTAGATGTGAATTATTTAATTATTTCCTATCATGTTATGAAACGATGTAATAAGTCCTTCACATTTTCAACAAGAAGACAAATTTTGAGAGTCCCTTCAGCTTTTATTTCAAAAGCTTCTTCTAGTCCTACTAGCATTGTAAAATTATGTTGCAGGAAAAAGAACTCAGTGAGAGAATGGAAAATGAGAATTTCTGCTTATTTCTGACACATTTTTCAAGGTGTATCTTTTTGCCAACCACGCTGAAAAGCCTTTGAAGGGTTATGTGTCGCTTTATGCAGCACTTCTTGGAAGCATTTTGCTGTAAAAATATGTTTTGTTTTTTCAACATGTTTTGTCCTGGTCTACCACTTTCTCCATTTAAGCCTGCCTCCTGCCATATGATGCACTGTGACTTCTTTTCTCCCCAGTAAGCAATTGATTTGCAATTTGTATTGCTTGAACTCGTTTGGTGTGTCGGTGCATAAGGGCAGGCAGGTTAACCTGATCATCAGCAGACATATGCACACAACTATGTGGTGTTGATAAGACACTGCCTCCTGTGTCAACGCGCCTCTGAACAAAAAGGCACAGTGAGAGCATGCGAAGAGGCCTTTTGCTTCTGAACTATGTATGCTTGCATTTTGTTCTGTTTAAAAGAAAAAACTAAACATTTAATTACTTTACAAATTTGAGAAAACCTGTTTTAGGTAGAACTTTAAACAAAAAATAACTGCTTTTTTGAAGTATGAATGTTTTAAGTATTGCTTAATTTCTTTATACCTGTGTAGATTAGATATCAAGCAGTTACTGCAGGCTAAGGCTGAATTGGAGCTGGAGCTGCAGAAGTGGCAGAATAAAAAGGAAGAAAAGAGTACAGAAGAGCAAACTTTAAGGTATCATACTTTGTATTAGTAGATCCTTTCAGAACCAAAACCAAAATCTGTTGAAGTGTAATTGTGTTTTGAAATGAATCAAAATCCATAGGAGTTCATCTGAACTGCAGGAAGCCGGCAATTCATTTAAGCAGAACTGTTTTGGAGGGACGGAGCAAGTTACTAGGAGAAGAATTCTATAGAGTTGTTTTAGAGGAAGTGGAAGACTAAGAAGTATAGATTACAATAAAAATTAGTAAGATAAATAGAAAAAGCTGCCATGTTGGGCTCAGAAACCTTTTTTTTCTCTTTATAAGGAAAAACTGTAGTATCTTTACCTTACTTTAGCCTATGCTTCTAGACCCCTGTCAATACGTCATTCCATTTACTTCATGTATTTTGTGTGACTGTTGACAATAATCCTGTGCAAAGGTGGCAAAAAAAAAAGTGATTTAGTGATGTCATTATTGCTTTGTAAGAAAGGACTTTGCTACCATTTCATATATGTCAGTCATCAGATCTAGATGCATTATTAGTAGTACCAAGGGTACCATTGTAACCTTGGGCTTTTTTTTTTTTTTCCTTTCTCCAAATGTTAACATGAAGCTGTGCTATCACAACTTAAGAATCGATGTTCTGTCTGTTACTATGAGAATATGTATCATGTTATCCTGAGCAGTTTCCCACTTTGGCCTTTGAAAAACCCAAAGCAACCAAATATTACAAAGTAGGTTCAGTATATTCAAAGCAGGAACAACAGAAAACTTCTAGCTATAAATATCTTTGCTTTTCCAACCACAGTGAGGAAATCCAGAACCTGACGCAGAAAGTAGGGAAGCTGGAGTCAAAATTGGAGGAAGAGAAGAGACAAAGGGCAGAAGATACAATGCAAAAGCTTAATGAGGTACAGACACAGGTTTTGCTTGTTTGTTTTGGGTTTTTTTCCCTGTTGCATCTAAATAATATATTGCAAATTGAACTGATAGTCTGAATAGCTGCTAGTTATGTTTTCTCAGAGGGTCATTAAATAGAGAATCTGAATGATAGCTAATTCCCAACATTTGTTGATAGGTTGTTTTAATAATTACCACTGCAACTTGGGGGTGTTTTGGAGCTGTTCTTAGTGATTATCTGCCACACCATCACTTTTTTTCTTATTCAGTGGAATGTTGCAAAAAGCTCACACTTCTAAGTGTTTGGGGGGGTTTGCCATACTTTCTAAGAAAAAAAAAAAAAAGACATTTGTGGTTTTGCTTATATCTTCTTATAATATCTGAACCCATTAGCTGATTTCAGTCCAATTTTGTAGAGGAAGGGAGGTCTTGTAGGAGATGACAGATAAAAGATAGAGGCACAAGTAAGTGTGCTTACTGACAGACTGGCAAAAGACAAAGAATGCTTTTCAATGATTTTTATGCTGGTCAAGCGATCAGTTAGAGCACATGTGCTGTCCAGTCAGAAAATATTCATTAGCCTTTTTGTTTGGATAGGAAGCTGGGTACTTTTTTATGGGAAGGCTTACAGGATGTAGAGCAGTAATCATCATTAAAATGGACGGGTTTTTAATTCCACTGCAGATGGGACACCATCTTTGAGTAAAAAATTAGGGAAGATGTCAATGCAATGAAATAAACCCTTATCTCCTTTAAATTGAAGTTTTTGTAGAGTTGAGGTATTCATAAGCTCTTCTGGATTTTCCAGTATCTAATAAATATAATTGTGCATCTATTAACCCTGGACATTCTTAAATGGGGCTTTGTAATTGCTTGGAGTTTTTTGTGAAATATGACTGAACTTGATAGCTTTGCAATCTTCCATCACTCTGCCAAACATTGTTGTAACTGGCCAGTAGAGATGAATGGGCACTGACAGACATGCTTTCTGATGCAGTATGGTCGTGTTAATCTCATTTCACTAAAAGCTAGTTGAAAATTATTACTGAGGATTTTGATCGTTGGTACTTAAAAATAAATAGACCCTAAAATACAGGTAGTAAAAAATATGAATAGAAATGTCCACTAGCTTAAGAGGGTGCAGGTTTTTGATATACTGTGCAGGTTTTTAGATTCTTTTTTGTTTGTTATAGGCTGATGGATGCTAGATGATGTTTTGAATACCAAATAACTCGAGTCTTTAAAAACAGCCAACAAATAGCTTCTTTTTTCCTCTGCAGACTATATATATTCTTGGCCAGTAACCATCCATTTATTGAAATGTTCCCATTATTTGTAATTATCACTAAGTTCCTACCAATTTTTCATTTTAATAGTAGGTTGTCATTTTTAATATAACATGATCCATTTGCTAAACTTAAGCCTGTAACTCAGTGTTTTTAGGTTATAAATAAATCCTTTTCACAGAATCAAGAGGTTTTTTTCAGAGTCTATAAAATCTCCTGTTCCTCTACTTAAAATTTTATACCAACAAATTAAATTAGTCTCTTAAAATTGCAGTTAACTTTTGTCTGGCAAGCGAGGTATGACAATTAGTATGGGATAATTAGGGATCAAAAGGATCAGATGGTGAGAAGTGGAATATGCAACCACACCTCACACAAAATAACTGGAATAAAATCTTGTTTTGTTCTTGGTTTCTTTTTTTTTCCTTTAATTAATTTCTTCAAGATTGAAGAGTAGAGTTATGCCAATTTACGCGAGCTCTGCATCTTGTTGGTCATATGATGGCCAACTCATCAGTAAGCTTAAACAGATGATTATGGGGCCACAGTTGCCAGGATGGGACATGAGAGAGCCCCCCAGTTAATTAATACTGGTCTTACCAAATTTTGCAATTCTTTTTCAGGTGTCCTGACATGTCTTCTCTGTCTGTTGATAACATATAAACATTTTCTGATCAACAAAGCAGCGGCTACCACTGTTGGAGCTTTAGCAATGCATAGAAAAATGGGAGTCTGTGTAAATGAAAACGTTTCCATTCCCATGCTCTGCTAACAGCTCAAACAGGAACAAGAATGTGTTTCACTGTAACAGTCATCTAGATGATGAGTTTGAACATGAGCAGTATACAGAACTAAGAGTTTCCTTTTTAACTTCCTTCCACCCTGCAGGCAGGATGAGCATTTAACAGCTCTGGTGCTGATTTTTCTCAGTCATATGTAACCTGTTTGCCTCATAGAATTCCAACTTGTCTCTTTAAGGTACTAAGTTAAAGATTCTCCTTTGTAGTCTTCACCAGTCTGCACGGTTAAAGGCAAAGAAGATCACAGGAAGGAACAAGCAGCTAAAATCATCCAGAGACAGTGGAAGACGTACCGAAACAAGGTGAGATTCTCCTATCAGGGAACAGCGAGGACATCCCTCTCAATCTTACTCTTGTTTTAGCATCTACAGTAACCTGCTGCCAGGTTCCAGGAACTGCAGCAGTGCTTCCCAATACAATTCCTTACACCGTCTTCTCTTCCAGTGCTTTATTCAAGTCCTCCCTGCTGCTGCTTTTGCCTTTGCTGCCTAGAACCCTGTTGTTTCTGCTATGAGATAGTTTCTGAATGGGGAAGTCCAGGTGAGCAGAGAACCAAGGAAGCTTAGCAGTGTCTGAAGCAGCGCTGCGGCTGTTGCTTCCTTGGAGTATGACTGAGGAGCTAAATTTCCCTTGCAGAGATCCTCCAAACAATGCAGCAAGCTTTGTGTAGTGGGTTACACTCAACTAGGACAAAATGATCTAGGAAAAAAAAGCATTAACCTTAAGTTTTGTTCTGTGGCCAACAACGTGATGCTGCTTTTTCCACATATAGGAGATGTGGTGTGAAGCAGGTCTTCTAAATGCTTCTTAGGAAACTAAAGACAAAAGAACTATCCACACAGCTGTCAAAGATGAAAAGCTTTGTTTTTTTCCTTAAGTTTGTTGTTTGAGTTTTCAGGAAGGGGTGGGACAGGTTTTTCTGTGTATTTTAATTGTTGGGAAAAATTTGGAAAAATCTTTATTAGATAAAAGTTGTGTATAATTGTGGCATTAACTTAAGACATTTCTCATTTCAGAAAGAAGAAATTGCTCTGGATGAGGTAAGTGTTTTTATGACACCCAACAAAACAGTAAAACAGTTTTAATTTGTATCAAAGCACAAAAATATCAAACAAAACAAAATCCTGGTTTTGTTTGATATATCTTGTCAAAGTGTTCCCCTTTTGGTCTCAAATGTTCTATACTTGGTACCTTCTACAAGACGAATGCTTCTGAAAATTTTGAGCTAAATTTGGTACAAACAAACAGGAAAGTTTTCCTCTTTACGTAATTCTAATAATGTGTTCATTTTCACTATGATGAGTCTTCAGAAAGAAGTAAGAATTTGAAGCCTTTGCTAAGAAGAAATGTCTCTGAGTATTATGAAGAAAGTGACTTTGAAAAATTGTCGCTTTTTGCTAAATGTTTTGCTTAAAGTGTTGTTTTCAAATAGCACAACGTAGCATCTTACATTTGTTTCTTCCAGAACATTAAAAATCCTGCTTTCAGAAACTAGAAGAAATTCTATGTGATGCAAACATACATCTTGATGCTTTTTATTGATTAGAATCCAGAAAAATCTGAGTAGAGAGGAAAGACTTATGTTCAGTGTAATCGCCACAATGGTATGCCAAACTTGGCTTGATTTCTAATTGTAGCAGAGCATCACAGAGCCTGCTCGGTAGCCAAAATCTAATATGGGAATGGGAGCATGTTGCTTTATTTGTGAAATATAGGCTAGTGTTGGCAGCTAGAACTTAACTGCATTTGATAGGATCAGTCATGAACACCTCCCAGATTGAATTCAAACCATGGAGGTGTATATCAATGGGTTGTCACAGGCTGGGGATTCTCAGGATTGCAGCAGAGTACTTGTGAAGTAATGGAGATATATGTGTATCCCTTAAACATATGAAAATATCTAGACATCAAAGAGGTTCCATTGCACAAGGAAAAGTTATTTCCCCCATGTGCCTCTTCTGTCTGGACTCTTGTTTTATTTTATAGATGCCATCTTTTGAAGGAGCTAACATCTACTTATTTCTTTCCATGCTAGGCAGTTGTCATGCTTCAGGCAGCTTTCAGAGGACATTTAACTCGACAAAAACTGTTACTGAATAACAGGATGCATGGTGCAAAATGTCACAACAAGGTAATTATTGGGGCAAATGGGTATACAGGCATCCCATTATGTTTAGTTTACTGTGTAAAGTACTGTACTTCCAGAATTAATTCTCTGAATCATCTGGTGATGTTGTTTTAATGCACTGGTTGGCAGCACCACTGTAATTCCTGAAAGATATCGAGCTCATTCCCTAGCCTTCCTTTTCATCTTCTTTAGTTCACAGTTTTTCTTAGAAACAGAGCTATAACTTCTCTGCATTATGGACTGTAACTATGTCTCCTCTATTTTTTCTGGTTTTCCCATCAGCTAATAACATACTCTTCAAGTTTTTATTTCAGAGTGCTGTTGAAAACTACTTGCTCTCAAGTGTTCATTACTGAATCATTGTAGTAATAGACACACCTTTGTCACTGAAGTTCAGAAATAAAAATTTGGAAAGCATCTTTGATTGGATTGAAAATTAAAGGAGTCATGTGTGTGGCATGCTCAACCAAACACTTGTAGTGTCCTCTGTCACATCAAACTTGCTCTAGATTGCTCAGTTCTGAATATGAAAAAAATGCCTTACCAATTAAACATTTAATTTCTGTAAATCATTTGCCAACTTCTATGAACATTCTTTGGACTTTTAGCAGGCTAAAGTTAATTTGTAATTCTCCATTCTGGTTGCACTTTACATGCACTTTTATTTCAGTCAATTGGCCCAATGTAGTAGGACTGAATGCTTTTGCTTGATACAAGATATATTCATCATGAAGGTTGCCTAACCTCCTTCGACTTCGAAAGGTTTCCTTCTTGAAAAATAAATGAACTTTCCTAGCAGGTGTCTGCTCTTTCATTAATTGAATACAGATGTTTCAAAGCTTGTATGATGATCAGATTTGCATTTCCTGCTGATTTAGTCTTATAGAACCTTAAAGACTGCAGACTAAAAGATGGGAATATTTGCTCTCCTACCAATTTCACATTCAGGATTAAGATTGTGAAAGGTTCTGTCAAGCCTCTGTGTGATCTGTAAAAGGTCAGTTTTCTTTAATCTGATTGGTTTGCAGAACTGCTGCCGGTCTTCCATGTCAAACTCCTTGAGCTCGTCTTCTGATTGCAAGGAGAAAGATGAGATTGTGACATTCATCCAGTCCATTTTCAGGGCTCACTTAGCACGTACAGTACTGCTTGAGGAGAAGTAAGTGTGGAACAGATATTTATGCAATGTGCTATAGCAAAATTGGGTTTATTACTGGAAAGGGGTTTTTTGTTTGTGTGGTTTTGGTTTTGGTTTTTTTTTTTTAATAGCATTTTAGTGTGAGTTCCTTGGAGAACCTTGGAGAAGGAGAACAGGGCCATTGTTCCAACAAAGATAAGGAAGAGCTTGCTCATGAGAAAATTCAAAGGGTGTGCAAATAAAAGAGTTTCTTGTTGCAGCAGTAGTCTTCCCATATCCTGTTGCATGCTTTCTTCCGTAGCAATGAGGAAAAGTAAAGTAAAATAATTACTCTTTGGAAAAAAAAAAATACAGGTGCTATCAAACTGATTGCTAGTACACTTGCTTAATGTAAGTGAAGCTGAAGCCCTGAGCCCTGACATGTACAAGTTAAGGGTTATGTGGAGGAAGAACAGTGAAGACCTAGAATACAACCTTGCACACAGTCTAGTGATTTAACTCAGGAAGAACGCAGTGATTTGCTTACTGCTTAGGTTTATGGTGACTCTGTCTTGAAAAATACTTCCTTTCTTTTTCTTATGGTTTACTGCTCCGTAAGTTTTTAATTTTGGCTGCCATGGTTACAAAGAGAGCTACATAGCTGTCACCTCACTTTAGTGTCTGAGCTCGCTTCTGCAGGTGATAAGCTTTTGTCTCTTGGAGGTTAGCAACACAAGAAACTCTTCAGCATACCCTCTGAAGACAGACTGCAGTTCTTGTTCTGTGCCTCACGCTATGCAGTATGTCTTTTTGCAGGCCCGCTGTGTCCAGTGCACCAAGTGAGAAAGCAGATTCTGCAGTTTACATTATGGAGAAGAAACCGATCTCAGCAGCACTCCAGAGACCTCCTTCAATCTTCATGTCATCTGTTCCTGGTAATCTCTTTTCCCTCTGTGTTCAAAACTATGTGTGTTTTGAGTGGGTGCGCACACAATTTTATAGAGAACATCTGCACATGCACGAATGTGTGCAAATGCGTACTTGTACTCTGTGTGTGTGTCGTCTTTTAATTTGGTGACGTGTTGCTTATACTGCCAAGTGCAGTCCTTTATATAAAAAAATAAAAGCTTTGACAGTATCAATACCAGCTTCCTCACAGTGCTTTGCCTTTTTGTCACAACTGTGGTTTGGAAGGTCTCTCTCTGGTGTGAGTGGTAATTATTCAAGGAACATGGTGTTCCCCTGTATTGCCTCTCTACTTTTCAATCCTCCCCCAGCCCTGCAGCTGTAGTATGGTACTTTCCACTATGTTTTGGGCCTGAAGCCACTGACAAGCTGAGAACGTTTTCACTATCCTGACTTAGTTTCTGAAGGGGACAGACATCTGGTAAAAAGAACCATCCTAGTCAGCAATGTGTACTTAGTCACGATTTTTTCAGCAGTCTTCAGTTGCTACAGTAAGGGGGAAAATGAAATCTGGATAACCTTGCCAACTAGTACTACTGCAATACAAACTGGGAAAATGTCTGTCTTTTTTATGGCTCTTATGCCATTTGGTTTCCTTCTTGAATTCTTCATTGCTGTTTGTGAGAAGATGGAGTTAAAGCCAAAGAGGCTTTTAAGAGGATGTTTAGAAGTACTGAGTAGGAAAGGCAAAATAGTGATGCAGTTAGGACAGTCTTATACATGCAGCTTCAAAGGAGTTAAAAACAAATTGATAGAGGTTAGTTCTATGCAGAGTGGGATATTTTAGGCTTTTATGGACAAGTTGGAGAAAAAAGAGCAACTTCGAGAGTGACCTGAGAAACATTGACTTGGTTTTTTGTCAATGAAAAGCTGACAGTCCCTGCAGACTTGAACAGAAACAGAGCATTCTGTAAGCAGCTGAGGCTGTTTCTCTAAGATATGAGGTGCAGAATAAGCCAGATTTGAAGGGATTGTGAATACAGAGGTTACCCTTCAGTGAAGGAAAATGTGTTTAAGAAACTTTACTGCATTCTATATTCAGGAGCGTATTCCAGTTTGTGAAGGAGTAGGTAGTATGTGCTTCTGAAGATGTTAGAGCTTTGAGTGATTGTAGTTATGTCTAGTGACAGTATCCAGAAAAAAAAAATGCTGCCGCATCCTGTTTTGCCAGGGCTTTACTGCAGTAGCCTTTATTGGTATGTTCAGTCTAAACCCAGAGTAAACCAGTTGTGAAATTCTACCAGAAGAGAAAGAATCACTTATGAAAAAAAAAAAAATGCTTTGTGCTTCTGAAGAAGTGCTTCTAAGACCCAAAGAAGGGTGTAAGATGAAGCTAGTTTGGTAAATGCAGTAGTATGAATACTAATAGTCACTGTCTAGCTATGAAGTCTCCAAAGCTAACTGTTATTGCAGATTATGATGACAAAGTAATGAGTGAAGAAGTTCTGGAAGAATTTGTACCGGAAGGGATAGAGAGAAGACCATAAACATTCAAACTTTCTTCCTTGCAGTCCTTTTCTGGTGAATATCAGGCAAAGGTGGTTATATTTGCTGCTGATCTTAAGAATATGGGAGACGTTTTCAAAATCTGGGATGAGAATAGAATGTACCTAGGTAGGTTATGAAGAGGCTTACTGGATATGTGCTTCTGGAACTGCGCAACTGCCCAAAAAACTGTCTGCACTAAGGAACTCTGTGAAGTATTAGCTCTTGGTGCATTGGAGGATTTAACCAAACTCTCCCAAAAAACAAATTGGGGGAAAAATTAATACAGGAAGGAGACCATCCTCTATGAAGAAATGTGACCCCTCAGCAATCTGTTTGGTTATAGCAGGTTTTTTGCCCTTTGAATTCATGTAGCTTAAACAGGTTAAAGTTAACTAGAAGTCCAACATCTGTCATTCCTAGCTCATGACTGATGTAAAAATCCACTAGCAAAATTGGTTTTTGCTGTAATGTATTTCACTGGTTATCCTGCAGCTTGGAACATACATGAGACTAGGAGCTTGTTTAACAGCTGAGTGATTTAAAGCAATCAAATTCCTTTAGCTTTAAATCATGCAGCTGTTGAACAAGCTCTTGCTTCATTTGTTCCAAGTCCAAACTTGCATTTTGTGACCTCTAGATCTTGCAATGATCTTAAACTTTCAGTGAAAGTCTTTATTGCAGTAAGTCGTTTAATTTCACTAGCCTCTCGGCATTATTTTGAGAGGGATGGGAAAGATGAAAATGTGTTTTAAAGAGCCTTATGTATCTGCTAGAATAAATTTATATAATCCTGGTCTAGCATTGCAGACTTTTCATTCATTGTTTGTATCAGGTTAGATGTCTGTTTTCAAAAAAAAAAAAAAAAAAAAAAAAAAACCACAACAAAGAAGCAAAAGTCATGTAGTATTCAACACTGCTTTGCTCGTCTTCAGAATGTGGACAGTACTTGTAGATTTGTAAAGCCATTTCTGCTGCTCGCCATGAAATGGAACACATAATAACAATTGAGTATGTGAATCTTAGCATTTTGTTTCTTTCTGTCAGGGGAGTGGCAGGAAGGAAGAATATATTTTGTAAATGCACAGCAATTTTGAATAAGGGCAGCATTTCTCTCTGTGCATCACTAGACGCTCTAGATACAACTGTTAACCTAATTTAAGGCTCTTTTAAAATCATAATGAATTTACATACAACCCTTAATCTAATCAGTGCTTACCCCTTCACAAGCACAAAGATAAAGTTGTCACTCTGAAGTATATTAAACTGAAGTCTGAGATTTTCTTGTCCTCTTCATCAAGAGCAGGATATAATCAAGAGTGATTTTGGCAATATTAAGCTATTTCATATATAATATCTGTTTATTGTTGGAGTTGCATCTTCTAGTTATCATGCCTGCTTCTGGAATTTCTCTTTGCTTATCCTTATCACCAGTACTGCTGGCTCATAAATCTTCCTGAAAAACTCTTACGTTATTTGTTGACTGATGCAGGGAAGGATTTCACTTAACTAGAAAGTCATGTTTCTTTGCTTCTGTAGGTTGAGTTCAATGTAATGGCCTCCCTGCATTCCTCCTCTCCATTCACAGGCTCTCTGTCTGTCACTTTCTTTCTATTTCTGGCCTGGTTGCGGTCCCCTTTCTTTATTCCACATTCCAGTTGCTGTGTATGCCTCCTCTTCCATACCAGGAGGGTTTTTTTCTGTGTCAGGAACCTCTTTTTTCACTATGAGATCCATGGCATGTCTGCTGTTCTCCCCAAGTAATCTCTGTGTGCCCTCCGTTTTTCCCTTCCATTTCAGTATCAAAATCTCAGTGTATGGTTTCTTACTTGTCTCTTTCCTTTTTCTACCACAGGTTGTCTTGATTTGTTTTCTTCTCTGGGAGGCAGTGGTTTCAGAGAATGTATATTTTAAACTGAAAAATATGTGGAGCTGAGGGGAGAATATTGTGCTAGAAGGTATTAATAGCTGGGGGGAGGATATTGTGCTAGAAAGTATTAATAGATGTCATCATTTAGTTCCTAGATCTCTTGCAGAGGAGATACAAGCTGCTGGTTCTCCTCATCAGATGTTAGAGGCCTTGTATGTATCCATTTGATCCCTCTGATTTTCCAGTATTTACTGGAATGATTATGGTTCTCTCTGTTTGTGTCCTGAACATTTGTTCAGATGTTGGAATCAATGAGATGCATAGAACCATGCACCCAGAAAAATAGCAAAGAAGTAATGGGGGGGGGGGGGGGGGGGGGGAACATGGTGTGGTCACCATTTTTATTGTCATTAAGTAAGGTAGTACAGCATGTGAATAATATTTTTTGTATTTTACAAATACAAGGATGGGTTGAAGGAGGATGGAGCCAGGCTTTTTTCAATGGTTCCAAGTGACAGGACGAGGGGCAATGGGCACAAGTTAGAACACAGGAAGTTCCGTTCAAATACACGGAAACACTTCTTTACGGTGAGGGTGACAGAGCACCAGCACAGGCTGCCCAGGGAGGGGGGGAGTCCCCTTCTCTGGAGGTTTTCAAGACCCACCTGGATGCAGTCTTGAGCGATGTGCTCCAGGCAATCCTGCTTTAGCAGGGGAGTTGGACTAGATGATATCTAGAGGTCCCTTCCAACTCTGAAAATTCTGTGATTCTGTGATGAAAGAGTCACTGGGATCTTCCATTCTCTATCTATATCTGACTGAAGTTCTCATTATGACCCTTCTGCTTAGCTTAAGCTTGCTTGGGTCAAATCTTCCTTTTCTGGCCATCTAATAAATATTTATTTTCATGACCTGAAATGGCTTCAGTATCAAATTGCTGTACTTTGTGGTGTGTAACCACTTGCAAAGATTTAAAGACAATAAGACAAATCATGTGTGGTCAGTACCTCAATGCTTGCCATGCATGCTCTTTCATTAAAGAGGAACAGGAATGTTATACGCAGGAAAAGATAGATCAGAGTTATTCATAACTGTAGGTAATTCTGGAAACTTAATGGCTCAGAGAATATTACACTTCCCACAAGGGCTTGTTTTTGTCAATGTTGTTTATTGATGACTTTGTTTCCTTTGTAATTATTTCAGCCGGGTCCTCTGAGAAGCAATCGCAGCCTACTCCCTCGCTGTCTGTGGATGAAGCTTACTCAGACGATTCAGATGATATCGTCATTGTCTCTCCATTGTTGCAGACAAAAAAGAACACCACCCACTTTTAAGTTTTGGTAACAGACTCTGGTGATCATGAATTATTTGATTCACAAACAAAACTATTTCTACCAAGATAAAGCATATCAAAGATGAATAAGGGGGAATATCAGCCCCTTTTTAATGACAGTTGTCATTATTTTAGCGATAAAGGAGTAATTGTTTGATATGTCATCTCTGCGGACTTTATGGCTAAAAGCCACTGACTGTTAACCTTATCCTCCTGGTACGCAGAGAGAGTTTGGATTTAAAAACTAACACTTTAATGTTTTGTCTCACGATGAGGATTATAAATTAAATTGCCAAATTTAAATGAAAGCAATAAAGCCTTAAGCTATTTCATGTCAAAGTTTTGTTCCAGGTCGACTAAAACACTTCGATTAATCAGAACTTGATTAATGACATGGCTCCAATTTTCAGCCTGTGTATGTGAAGGGGAACAGCTTGTATTTGTTACCAGGTCCTCTCTATTTAAAAATTTTACTGTGTCACATTTTAATATTTTTTGTTTATTTTTATACCGAAGATCTACAGTCTGTGCAGACCTTGTAAAGGCTTTTAGAAAGCCATTTCTTTGTCATAGGGCTATTCTAAGCCTACTGTATTAGCAGGGTTTTCTTATTTATTGCTTTTTCCAAGTGTGCTTGCTATGATATGTATAGTACCATTTTGTATTTGAAATGTCCAATCGCATAATCAATTTTTTGTATTTGTCAGAGAAAGTGCGTAATAGCAGGAGTGTTCTGTGAAGGATGCCCTTGTGACTGCTTTTTCTGCTCATGTATCACAAATATGAGTGGATTATGCAGGGTCATCTCTAATACATGGAAACGTTTGGCATAGGAGATACGTTGCTTTATGTCCCATTTTAGCTTATGTCACTTGACTGTCTGAAACTTTCACCTAACTAGATTGCTCGTACATTGACCGCTAATAAGGGGTTTTAAGTCTAATGTTGCTTTGCTGTTGTTGATCTCTCTTCTCAGAACTACTTTGCATGTGCACACATTAGAGATATATACATACACATGTATATACATACATATAAATGTATAGATATACTGTGAGTGCATGGTAAATCCAGTCAGAAGCCGGGAGAGGGATCAGAATATACAGCCACCTTCTGTCATGAGGTACAGCTACGCGGCTGACTGCCGGAAAGCGTGGCCCTCCCAGCTCTGGTCTGAGGGATATGGGTTGGGATGAGCATAATATTCAAAACCTAACCCATGCAGTCTGGTTTAGGAAATGAAGTGGTAGGTTGGATTACAATAGAAGTTAAGACTACATGATGAAATAACGCTATCTGACAATATTGTTGTCCGTGGAAGGACCAAAGACACAATGGGCCGTGTAGAATATGGCAGAGGGGTCTTCCCACATCTTTTACGCAGACTGTACCCCTTCTTGACTGGAAGGAGGACCTTACAGTTCCTACTGTCATGCTAACATCCTTCATAGGCATTACTGTCTGGGTTTTTTTTTTTTTTAAAGTGAACTAGATAAATTATATGATATTTACTGGAAAGAAAATTTAATTTTACAAACACAGTGAAGTTTTTGTGGAGACCGTAATGGTTTCTTTGTCATCAAGGAGTAATAAAGACTCCTGTAAACAGAAAGCAGACTTTTAAATATAAGATTTTTATCACCTTTTCCCTCTTCTTTTTTAAATTAAAAATCAGTCACCGCTGTTTCACGGAATACTAATAAGTCAGAGCTGTCTCGGTTCTTTGATTTCAATGAAGCGCTATCTGAAGCTTATCATAGTGCATGCCAGTACTTGCAGCCAAAGAGGAAACTGGATGGCTGCAGCACAATGCAGCTGATTTCATTTAATCCCATCAGTGGAAATGCTGCCTGTGCTATTTCCAAAGGCAGTTTTGGGAGCTCTTCATACCCAAAGCAGTCTGAAAAATGTCATATACACTCCCGTTGGGTAAATTTTTCCTGCTGGTACTTTGGTCACATGACAGTCATCTGCAGAAAGGATAAAACAATATATAAAATAAAAGACTTAAAAAGGGATAGAATCCTCCTGGCAAAAGCTGAGACCTGTTTCCCTCTTTTTCTGGAAGTCATGTTATGAAAAAGAGTCATTTTGCTAAATAGAAGCAGAGCTATACTGAGTTGCTTACGTATAATATTTCAGGTCTGTAACTGTGACTCTGTCATGGATACCTCCAGAGAGAGTAACTGGAGCTGAGGACTCTGACACATTAAGGGGAGAGTATGCAGTGTTCAGGACCAAGGCTGATATAAAATACCTCCCTAGCTTTACCCTATAGGGAAATACTTGGGCAGTAAATATAAATAAAGAGGATGTTCCTTTAATTTACTGTGCTGTAATAACCAATACGAAATATTAGGAAGTAGATACAAAGCAGAAAGACTCGCGTTTTAACTGAGCATATGACGAGCAGTAGTGCTGTCAATAGACAAGCTCTGGGGTAAAGGGGACATAGTATCTTGGTATCACCCAAAGGCACAAGCAGAAATCAGGGTGAAAAGAAGTGAATGTTTTCTGGGGTGAATGAAAATGTGTCTAGAGCTTCCTAAATTTGAGTCTGCTATCTCATAGCCATCAAAAATCTGATACTTAACTTGAGATGGACTTCAAACTCGTATCTTAGTTTGGAGGATAACTATATGCTCACTGCATGTCAAAAGTTTGGTGTGGTGCAGTAGGAAGAGAAACCTCCCCTGTATTAGTAGCCTTTAATGTTGTTTTGTTATATACTGTAATGGAATGTGGTGAAAGGAGTCGTAACTAACACTAGGTTTCGTTCTGTGGTTATCCAGCTGAATGCCAGCACCTGTAAATCTGGGAAGAAATGTGGAACAATGAAGGAAGAAAAAGTAAATTTTTTTTTTAAAAATTGTGTTTTTCCTTAACAGAGAGCTGAGGACAGTAAAAATCGGTGTGGCTCAAAACTGTCAAAATAGGCCCAATATTAATATACTTAGTTTCTAAAAAACACGTCTTCTGTAGAAAGCACCAGTAACCTTGTGGGGGCGTCAAGGTCTTGAATTAAAATTAAACTCCACTGTAACCTATGTAATCTAACAACACACTTTCCACTCTGCTGATATGGGATAATGGTGCCTACTTAAGACCTTTTGCAATTTACAGTAGTGTTTAGTTAGAGTTCTTGTGTGAACACAGAGATCTGACTTTCATGGGATGTTATCTCTTGTGATCTCTTCTTGCCCTTAAGTGCCTATGCCTGTAAATCTTTACTGGGGCCTCAAGACCTGCAAACTGTGTTGTTTTCGGCATTGCTATAAAAGTAATCCCTGCACAGGCAGCTTTTAATATAGTTGAAATGGA
This sequence comes from Vanellus vanellus, assembly GCF_965231255.1. Lineage (NCBI taxonomy): Eukaryota > Metazoa > Chordata > Aves > Charadriiformes > Charadriidae > Vanellus > Vanellus vanellus. The sequence goes on from NC_138919.1 coordinate 16,645,444, forward strand.
AAAGGATTAATCTTGGCATGTGAGAAAGCAATTAATTTTTATGATCTTTTTAATATTTAGAACTGTGCAAGTCTTATGTAATTTATGTGGGGATCTTTTAAAAGCTAAACCAACTGCAGTGTATGTTCTCCTAATTTTTGAACTTTCAAATAAAGTTAAAGTTTGTAAATTAATTGTTCGTGCATTTCTGCTGCAGTTGCTGTATTTGCATTGCTCCTCTGGCCTCTGCCGCATGCTCCTGTTGTTTTCACTTTGCACCTAAATTGACCTTTTACCTCTCTCTTCCTGAGCTCTGAGTAACAAGATAACTCTTAAACATGTAGGGTGTGAAATTTCTTCTTTAGTGCGGGTTCAAGATTGTCCCATCAGCAGAGAACGCTGTTCTTGACCAAAGCCTGGTGGAACGGAGAGAGCTTTTTGCTTTCAGTCTTGGCTTCTGGTGTTTTATTCAGAAAAGAAATCCTGTCAAGCAGTTCCATAACTGAAAGCCATGTTGTTCCCTCAAACCTACCTGGCTTTGAGCGCAGTACAGCAAGTTTCATTTACGCCTCTTCATCTGTTGTTGTGCTGCTTGTTGGTTGCAACAGTCACACTGACCGGTTACCAGACCAGTGAAATTCAGATAAAAGATTCAAAAGAAGTCATTGTGGTGACTGTTCGTGCCTGAATACGTTACTGATGGATGCTTCTCAGAAACCTTTTGTAGGAGGGATGCAGAATGGATAACCAGTGATTGAACTCATGAGGCCACAGAGCTCTCCCTGTGCTGGGGTTGGGTAGTGCTGTAGACATGCAGAGGACTGAGTGAAACTGGTTTGCTGTCAGCTGTGGGGAGAATCGGAGTCTACAGGGTTCCGAAGACTGTCCAGTTTGCTTATAGCCTGTCCCCTTACCACGGTTATTGCTCCTGCTTGTGAATCTCTGGTGGAAGGAACTAGGACATATGCATTCCTTTCCAGGTCCACTGAAAAAGCCTTCAGGGACTCCTACAAGCCTTAAGTTTTGTAAAGACAGAAGACCCTGTGAAGTGCTGTGAGGACATGGGAATCCTGTAGTCATCTTCCCATCAAGCAGAGTCCTTGTTGTAGGACTAAAACAGCTATAAGGGTACAAGATTGAAGCGAACAATCTGTGTCTGATGAATATATTATCTAAATCTCACTTTTTTGTTCTTTCGTCTCTGCTCCACTGACACATGCTCCGGATTTCTTAGCAGAAACTTCAGTTTTAAATCTTAACACTGGCTGTAAGCCATGCAGCATGAATAGAAAAGTTTTGATATGATTTCTTGGAGCAGACTGGTCTTGAATTAATTTGAAAGCAATTAAGTGTTCACACTAGTGGTATTAAACCATACTTTGGCTTCATCTGAAGTCAGAGTGCCCTTGACTCTTGCAAGCTTTGCAGCATCTGTTTATGGTAGGTTTGTCAGCTAATTGCTTTCACTACATGAACTTCTAAGGGGAAAAAAAAAAAAAACAAACAACAGTTTCATTCATTCTGTGGGCATCATTAACACCTGCAAAGATGGAAATATCCATGTTAGACTCTAGGTCATTAGGGGAGGATTTTCAGGCATGGTTGGTGGTCTGGCGCTGCATCAATTCCTCTGACATTTCCTTCTAACATTTGCTGGTGTGGTTCTTTGCCTGGTGGAGACAGCACTGACATCAGTTTCTGAATGTTTGCCCTATTTTCAGATGTGAGTAAGGCACATCGGCTCTTGCTTATATGTGGCCTTTAGCACTCATTTCTGTCCTCGCTGTGCTCAAAGGAATAGCCTTGAATGGCGAGCGTTGCCATGTTCTTGTTAACTATACTCTGTTGTAGTCTACTGATTAAGTCGTACCCTGCTCCTCTTGCTCCTTCCGCTGTCTGGCTGTCCTAATTACGTTTTTTAGACCTGAGAGCGTATGTATTCATACATCTTTTCTGGTCTTCAGGAAAGCATTCACATTGTTCCCCTCATCGGAGCTGTGCATAAACAAAACTCCCCTCTCAAGATGTTGCTCAGACTGTAACAGCTCCCCTATTTGTAGGGTTTTTGCCAGCATGCCTCAAAGACGTTTTGCGCTGGGTACAGCGCAAGCCCCTTTAGGGCTTCTATTCTTGGTAGTGTGAACATATGTGTCATAAAATCTTGATGCTCAAAATGGTCTGGGAAGAACCAGGAGGGACATCATGCCTGTTGTAAAGGGCTGTCTTACCTCCCTCGCTGTCAGCCAGATAATATCGCACCTGGATCTCCCTCCTCAGTCCGTCATCTCTGCTTCAGTAACGTAACAGAGCTTGAAAGACTTTCCTGTAATATGAATTTGAAACTGAAACTGTAAAATCTGTCATTTGATTACAGTGCTGCTGTAAAAAAGGGCTATGTTGAAATGGCCTCTAGCTATGTGCATGGAAAATTAGAATAGCTTTTAATAAACAGGGATTGACCATGAATGCCTGTAGTACAAGTTCTAACGTTCTGCACAAACACTCCTTAGCATTGTAATTATCAAAGAATAATCCTTGTTTGTGTCTTACGCAAATTGTGGCAGAAACTTCTATTTATCTAACCTGGAAGTTTTTCCTGAACAGGGTCTCTATAATTTACACATAGAATTGGCAGTTTTCTTCTACCTCTCGGCAGATATTTAATAGCCGTGTATTGCATTTCTGTGCTAGTAAACCTTCATTATTATACAAAATGTACTAGAATGTTATGAAGAAATATCTTAAATAATTAAACAGAAACTGTGAGTGACAAAACAAACGAACAAAGTGCAATTTGAGCTCTGTTATTCTTTCCTTTTATATTCACTTATTTGCTAATTTGCTGAACTTACTGAACTGCAATGGGTCTTGCTGTGATTAGAGAGAATTTGCCGAGTTCCTTTGTAATTGTTTCTTTGCAATTAGCTAAATAATAGAATGTTCTATGTGTGGCTCTCTGGGGAAAGGAAGGGAGCAGGCAGGTGTTTTTGCAATAGGATTTCCATGTCTTCCACCCATTTCCCTGGAACTCACCAAGTGTAAAAAGACTGTTAGAACATGAGAGAGAGCAAGCACTGCCTCAGGACTGGAAATGACTGGAAATTAAGCTTTTCATATGATTTCTTTGAGTTTGCTTAAAGCTTTTTATGCTGGGTCTGGTTGTGGCTATTCTTTCCTTAAACCCAAAAGTCCCTAGGAGGACTTCAGAGGAAAGCAAGGAAGACCCAAATGTTTGTTCCTGCCTCCACTCAGGGGACATCCTTCAAGCCGGGAGGAGAAGTCAACTGGGAAGAGCCCCGGCAATGTGGCTTTGCTGGGAAGAGCGGAGGCTGGGGACTGAGCTGTCAGGGAGGGGTCAGCGAAATCGGGGGGAGGCTGGAGAGCAGCCCTGGCTTTGTTATTTCCTTTGACTTCCAGCAGAAAAATAGAGAGGAAGCCCTGGGAGGAGAGGAAGGGTGATGTTAGCAGAGGCACAGGCTAGCTCAGCGGGAAGGCGGCACAGCTTGATGTAAAGGCAGAATTTATGGAGCAGCAGAGGTGAGCAGGGTGGAGGTGTTGCCTAACGGTGGCAGCTGAGTGCTGAGACACGGTTGTCTTGCTGACCTCCCTCTGACTGCCCATAATTTAGTCCCTAGTCTCAAGAGGGTAACTCATCCATCTGCTGGCACTTGGAGTTCAAACTTGACTTTTTTTCCCCCCTTCTTCTTCTTTTTAATCTGTATTGTTGGCTAAAGCCTTTCATAACACATATTAGGTCTGACAGTCAGGGGAAGACTCCTCGCTTCACAGTATATTAAAAGCTGAATTATTTCATCTCACAGCGAATAAAAAGAGCCAGGGGTATGAGATTGCGGTTCTAAAAGGTGCTCTCATTGCAAGTATCACGCCAGCAGTAGGGATGTCTGGAGTCAGAGAGAAGCTTATGAAGAGGGGAAAATGGTACATTTCTGGGAGTGCTTTCTCAGACTGCCTGATGGTCTCAAGGGGACAGGGGACAGCACTGGTTGCCTTATTTTGGAAGCTTAAACTAGTCTTTTTATCGCCGTTGTCTTTAATTTGGAACATCTCTCATTTGCCTGTTTTATTCAGTGATTCTTTAGCAAAGCCACTGTCAAAGCAAGTTAGCCAACGCTAATACGGCTCTCAAGGTTACTTTTCAGCAGGATTACCAGCTAACAAGCTGACATTTGCAGTTTGCTTTGGTTGATTGCAGAACTGCTTTCCATGCAAGGGTGATTTACTGTTAGTTTTTATTCCTGGGATGTCACAGCAGTGGCTTGTCTGTTCATTTTGCCTTGGCAAATCAGAGAGTACCTATTGGCATGGCGAGGGAAAAAGGCTGCTATAATCTAAACACGAGAGCCTTGATAACTGTCTTGTTGTCATGTAATCAAGAATTACCTGAATAGGATCAAATGAGAGATGCTAGACGTCTAAGAAATGCAAACACTGCTTCCTGACGTGGTACAACAGGCTGAAGTGCCCTGCCATGGAAAGTACGGCGAGCGCTAGATCCTGCGGTTTGTCTCCTATTCCTAGTTTGCTGAATTCATTTTACTCTTCATTTTCATATTTTGCCTGATCATTATAAATAATTGTGGGGGAGAAATTAAAACTGTTGATGCCTCTGTTTCTCTGTAATCCCAAATCCTCATGCTACTATAATATAATCCAGTTGTCTCTGCAGCAAATGGCTGTGAGAGAGGCATGCACACCAGCGCTGCTGAGCCCGCTCGCTCCCTTTACCGCTTATCCCCCCGGCCCCTGCATGGCGCCTTGAACCGCTGTGCTGATATTCCGGAGCTTACACCCTCATTTAATGGCATCCAGCTTTTTCTGTCATTTGTTCCAAAACGTTTTGTTCAGTTTGATTTACATCAAGGCTGTCAAACAAGAAGATCTCAGCGCGGAGTGCTCGCTGCATCTGCTTCTATTCCTTGTCCATCATTTTGCTGACAAAGGTACTCGGACTCGCAGCCTGGTGGGGTTTTTCTATCCGTCCCGAGGCCTGTGGCAGCAATAACATCTGCAGGACAGATTCCAGCCTTGAGCGTTCTAGTGCCACATTGCATAAACTCTGTGGCATAAGTGGCTTAGGCAGGGAGATCTCTTGCCCCCGGCGAGGTCTCTCTGCTCCTTGTATCCGGGTTGTTTGAACCAGAGGGGAATTATGTTAGATCATCAGGCTTTAAAATAATTTCTTCCTCCTCCTTGCTGGCACTCTGAAAAAGGCGGGGGGGGGGGAGTAGAAAACAAAATTGTCTGTTGTTCAGCTGTCCGCCTGCAGAAAAATAAGAACTTTCCTTGGAGGAGGCTGGAGAGACTTGAGGTCTTATATCTTGTACCCTTGTATATCTTGTACTCGTGCACATAATGCGTGGCTGTGAACTCTCTGACGTGTGTCTTAATGCTATTTGTGAATGATAAGATTTCTTTTCGGCTATGTTGATAATACTCATATGAAAATCCTGTCCTAGTCAAAAGCTATTAAAGTTGATGTTATATTTCAGAACATCAGCAGAAATATGTTTATTTGGTCCTAACATGTTAAATAGCCCATTTTAGCATTTTTGCTCTCCTTATTTATAAAATGCATCAGTGAGGACTGCGTAAAGCATAAAGTCCTAGCTGCATTTGGGAAAAGTAATAAAATCATACTTGCAAAAGAGATGTCTCTCTAATATCTACTGACCTGCCACCATTTAGGAGAAAAAAGCAGTTGGTATTGCCCTTTTTTTTTCCAACAGGATACACAGCACTCCAATATTTTTTGAGTTTTCATGGGCCATAACAGTTTCTAATGCTAAACGGCACTAATTAGATGAGGGTTTCTCAAGCCTGGAAGGCCTGTGAGACATTTGCTTGAAGCCTGTTAGAAGGCCGGATGGTCCTTTTTCCCCTTCCAACTCTAAGTTGCGTTGAGTGACATGTCACATACGTGTCTTTCAGCGTGTCAGATGGGTGAGGTGTGCCACTGCAGAGCCGGACGGGGAGACTTTGGCCTGTACGACCCTACGGAGAGGGAGAAAGCCCAGGAGATGGTCCAAATAGATCGGCCATGTTTAGGAACATTACTGCTGGGCCATGCTATGTAGTTAGAGCAAGAATTAAATTATTTGATGTCTTCCTTTGAAAAGAAAACGGGAAATATTTTTATATATTTCGGTTGTAATAGGAACGCTGCAATGTTTGTAATGAAGTGAATGAATTTGGGATTGGTGCTGCTTACTGTTATTATCTTTGCTATTTTACTATGCTATCCTAACGTTATCCAGAGTATTTATGTACTCACTGCGTTCTGACACTTCCCCCCTGAGAGGGTACGCTCGTATTTTTTACCTTTAAGGCTAAAAATAGTTTGGTTTTGGTCTCTTTAGAAAGAAACGAAAGGCCTTTCCCACCGGACCAGGGTATAACCCCCGGGGAAGCGGTGTTCGAGGGGCTCTGCGGGGAGCACCGCACACGCTGGTACCCGCCGCGCCACTGCCCGGTGTCCGGCAGCACGATGCTGCCTTTGCCGAAATACCCAGGTGTTTAATTCACAGCTCTGCTTTATGTGGTCAGCAAAACAAGCTGACAATTCCAAGTCCGTGGAAGTTAACGAAGTGATGTAACTGGCTTCGGGCCAGGGTCGGGAAGAGGCCAGACCTTTGCCTGCGGAGAGAATGGTGGAAGATGGCTCCACGCCTCAGCGGGATGGGGCACGCTTGAAAAATCACGCGAGGGGCCCGTTGGCATCTTCAGCCACCATGGTGCTGCTAGAAACTTCCCCCTGGGTTTTTGGAAAAGCCACGACGGGCTGGAGAAGCGAACGGGGAGCGGGTGCCAGGGGCAGAGGCGCGTTACAGAGGGAGCGTCCCCCTGTCAGGGCGGCCGCCACCTCAGTGCCCGAGGCCTGGGCACCCCGCTTTCCTCAGCGGTGCCCGGGGAAGCGAAGCGCCAGGCAGTTGGGTGCGTTTTGGGTTTATTTTGGAGGGAAAGGTGCTGGTGGTGAGAGAAGGGGACGTCTTGATGCCGGCTGCGGGACGCCCACCCTCTGCCACACGCGACCCCCCGCCAAGGCGCCATGTTCCCGCACGAGTCTTTGCGGTGCTGCCCCAGGGCGGGCGACTCCCCCCCGCGTCAGCAAGGAGCACCAAGGGCGACCCGGGCCGGGCCAGCCCGGCGGCCACCGGAGCCGAGGGGCCGGGGGAGCCCTGAGGGGGCCGCGGCGGGCGGGGCGGGGCGGGGCGGGCGGCGGCGGCGGCGCCAATGGAAGCGGGCGGGCGGCGCCGGGCGCGGAGGCGGTGGAGCCTCTCGGCGAACAAAGAGGGAGCGAACGGCGCGGCGGGAGGGAGCGGAGGGGGGAGGCGGGGGCTGCCGGACATGCGGGGCTGCCAGCCGGGACGCGGGTGAGGGTCGTAGGAAGCAGCCAGAGAGAGCGGCGCGGGTCGGCGGCGCTCCATGGCCGGTGGGTCGGGGTGAGGTGAGGCGCGGAGCGGAGCGGCATGGCGGGCGTCAGCTACTCGCCGCCCTGGTGGGTGAGCCTGCTGCACCGCCTGCCGCACCTCAGCCTGCGCTGGGAGCTCACCGCCGCCGACTTCCGACCGCACGACGCCGAGTACCAGCAGGTGGGTCCCCGTATGGGGTCGGGGTGTGTGTGTGGTGAGGGGGGGTTGTGTCCCGCGTGGAGACCCCTCGCAGTCCGGGCGGGGGGTGTTTGTACACCCGCGGGCCGTGCGGGGCAGGGGGCTCGGACCGCCCGGGGGTGTGTGTGTGTGGAGGTGGGGGCCCGGTCCCGGCTGGGGGTCCTCGCGTTGGGTGTCTGTGGGGGCCGCGTCTCCCCCGCTCCGTGTGGGGTGAGCCCGCCCCGGCAGGGGCAGGAAGGGGGGGCGCCTCCCGGCTGGGCCGGGGCAGGCCGGGGGGGCGCGGGGGTCTGGCGGGAGGCCATCGCCCGCCGGCGGGCGAGCGGGAGCCCCGAGCTGCTTCCAGCCTGCTGGAAGGCCGAGATCTGCCTGGGAGAAGGCGAGGGGGGTCCCCTGGAAGGGGAGGCAGGAGGCGGTCCTGGCCAGGTGCCCTCGCCGGGTCCCCGGTTGCCGCAAGCCGCGCTGTCCGGGCCAAGGCACCGGCCCAGCCTGATGTCCCCGGCCGGGGCCATCACCCTTCATCGCCGGTAGTCCCCGCTCCGGCCCTGCCCGGGTCCCGCCGTCCCCGCACCGCTGCCACCTGCGGAGAGGCCGGCAGTGCCTTTCCAAAAGCCACTAACTGCCTGCTGGAAAACAGATGACTTAATGCATGAGAGCGGCGAAGCAGCAGCATCAAGTGCATGGGAAGACGCTCACAGAATACTTGTGTGCTGCTTTTTTTTTTTTTTTTTTTTTTTTTTTTTTAATGCTGCTTAGCCCGTATCCTGTGCTCGGTTGGCTAGGCACGTAATTAAAATGATTGTGGAGTGAATCTGTGTGCTCTAACATCTGTGTTCTCTGCTGTCATCTTGGAACAGAGCTGCAGTGACTCTGCTGCCTCGTTTTTGCCACGGTCTCTGGTTTTGAAAACACCATTTTGCTTTTCTGAACATACTTGCGGTGTCCTATATACGCAGCCTGCTATCGTGCACGCAGGCAGAAAGGCTAGGACATTTATTTATCTCGTTTATCCTAGAAGTAAAAGCTATTAGACATACTTTAGAAAGCAGTATGTTTTGTTTTTTTGTTTTAAACAGATGAACAGTGCTGTGGGCTGAAGCTAGAGCAAAATATGAGAGATGTATTGAAAGGGAAATGGGTGGGTACAAAGAAACACCTTTAAACCAGTAAACAGAACAGACTTTTGACCTAACTTTTGTATTTGGGGTTTCGATTTGTTAATTTGTTTTAGTTCCCCTGGCTTAGCCGAGTTCAAGATGGCCACACACAGATGTAACGCTGCACAGCAGCGTAACTGTATTTCCATGACCTCAGAGGGTAGCTGCCTTTAAAACAGGGCATACGAGATGCTGAAGATCAGAAGTTGAGAGTTCATGGAAGGATGTTCTTGGGAGTGTGTTATCATGAAACAAGCACTCGTTGACCTTTGGATAGACGGCAGATGTACTGTTTTTCACTTAAATTGCTTAAAAGCATTCCTCGCAACAGTCTGGGGTTGTGTTCGTTTGTCAGGTAATTTTTCTACAGTAATCATATTCTGACTTAAAGGCTGCTGCTGTTCTCCTCCTGTGTAGCTGCCTCCCCTCCCTTGATGATATTAAGGACTTCTTGCACAGCAGTAGATGGCCTTTTAAGTCTTAACATCAGCTCACAAAAAAAAAAACAAACCCAAAACCAAACATTTTATCAAATCCAAACCTGAATGTCTGGATTACTGAAGCGTCTGTCGTCAAGAGAATGATTTGGGCAGCAGCAGCGTTGCTGGTTTTGGCGTCGGTAAGGGATAGGAAGCAGGCTCCGGTACTGCAGCCCCTGTTATTGGTGTCGCCCCTTACATAACGAAGCTGCTGTAGCCCTGCAAGTTGGCTCTGGAGTTCGTAGCCATGTAGATTAATTCTAATGCAGTGAAACGGGGAAACTTAATCCAGGAGTGGGAACTGTAATGCTAAATGCTCTCTCATGCTTTAAATTGTTCTGAAAGCCTTTTGGTTTGAATTCTAGCTTTTTCTGTTAGCTTTGTTAGGAATTTGCATCTCTTGCTCTGTTTGCAGCCTATGCTGGCATAGTCTCCCCTTTTCTTTAGGAACCTTTTGCAATCAGAGGCAAGATCGTATATGTCCTGAAAATAAGAAAGGCCATTTTTAAACTTAAATTCTGCATATTTTTCTTTTCTTTGTTGGTCTTATTGGCACAAATTGTGTGTATTTTTGTTTTCTATTCCATTAGTTGTTGATACCCGAACTCTTAAATATAAACTGTTAAACTGCGTGCTACATTTGAGTTCTCCAGTGGCTGAAGAGAGGTCAGTGGGGGATGCTAGCTAGGAGTTTATGGGGCTGGGAAAGGGCAGAGTGTCCCTAGCTGTAGTAAAACTGAAAATACCTTTTAAGTTTCCATGGCTTCAAGTCATCGGGTAGCTAGACTGTTGTCATAAATAGGCATACAGCAGGGCTCCGTGTCCGTTCTCATTCTGATTTGTTATGAGGAAGGAAGCGATGCATCCTTTCTGATTCTTCGTATCTTCTCTAGAAAGATTCCCCAACCCATCACCAAGGAAGAACATTGCTTTCCTTATCAAACTGTTTTCTTTAGTAACCTCTTAGTAAAGACCTACCCTTTTTGGTACTCCTGTTTTGATGATAGGCTTTGAACTTGTGCGTCAACTCTGCTGCCTCGTTTTTGCCACAGTCTCTGGTTTTAAAAACACCATTTTGCTTTTCTGAACATACTTACAGTGCCCTATATATGCAGCCTGCTATTATGCACACGGGCAGAAAGGTTCTCGTTTATCCTAGAAGTAAAAGGTATTAGACATACTTCAACCAAAAGTGAAATACAGTGGCTTGGATTTGAATGTTGTCATGTCACTTGTTGCAGTGCCACGTGTTCCTGCAGGTGAGGAGGCTGCTGATTTAACAGGCTTTCCAGCTCTACCTAGCAAGGATTACTGTAATGCACAAGCCACTATTCCACTGAAGCAGCAGACAAGCTATTGTCCCCTGGATCCTCTCTGAAGCACGTGTAGTTCGTAGATAAGCACATACTGCCGGTCTTTGAAGTCTAGGTCTTTGTTGTGTCTTCTGGGACCCCAGATGATGGAGAATATCTGGAAGGACTTAGATCTAATGGCTAGTTATGCTGTTCTGTCCCATGTAGTCCTTTTCATCAGAGCAGTAGGGACACCCACTGTACACTGGTCTGTCAAGGCGGTTGTGTCCATTGTGTACCAACCTACAGGGGCTTCCTCCTTTTGTCTGAGAGCATGAGAAATACTTATGGCAATATTGGGCTGAGATCAATGCAGCTGCAGGTTTTGGCTGCGTACCTTCTTCAACTGAGTCAGTCTCTAAAATGCTCTATCCTGGTATTACTTACTACTTTATCTTCTCCCACAGCGTATCTTGTTGCATTAGGTTAGAACAGTGTGTGCAAGCGTGGAGGAGCAGAACAGATCCTTTCCCTCTGGACTAGATTGTTTAAAAATGTATGTGTATACATATGTCCTTCAGATGCTTCACTTCCATCATGACAAGCTGTGGACAGCAGTACAACTAGTTCTTCCTTTTTCTGGGGGAACAGAGGTGAGCTTCAATGCAGAATGAGCTGGGGTTGTGATCCATCTTCTCCAGGGGGTTTGGCATGCTGGTGAGTCCTGCCAGAGCTGCCTTCATGTGCTTCTTGCAGGGCTTGCTCCATAAAGTCATCCCTATAGAGGATCTTATCGGACCGCTTCTTTTCCTAACCTTCCATGAATCACTGGGGTTGAAGATATCTTGATATGAACAGTTTTGCTCTGGCTGTATTCTCATCTGAGTCATACTGCAGTGCTCTGCAAAGCCTTTTCATTGTGTAGTGAGTCACAAACTCTGGAGTGAAGGGAATGTAAAAATGGAGCAAAGCTCGTGTTCCTCCTGACAGCATCATGCTAAAGCCAGTTCTGGTCTCCATGCCTTTTGCTGCTGAACAAATGATTATGATCGTACCGGTACTGTCCACTTACTTTCCAATTCGGTTCATCAGACCAGTAAGATGGTCCTGAGAATGCTGCTGTCACTAATTTAATCTATTTAAGTAATGTGAGTACTTCTACTTGTGACTGACTTAGTTGCATGGCATTGAATTTGCTTTATTTCTTGGGGTAGAGTTGGTTAAGAGCCTTGAGGTAGTGTGGAGGTTACATGCTGGAAAGAAGTAGAAAAGCTGAATAGCTTTTTAATACAGCATAACAACGGGTAATGGGATATCTGCTTGAGACAGGGTGTCTTTGGTACCAACAGAAAAGGAGCCTACAACACTATTGTAGCTCTTAAGTCTCCCTGTGCGCTGAAAAGTGTACTTTAAACAGCAAAGAAGAAAAGAGGCTGTAAAAGCGAAGCTACAGAGCACCTTGACTTGAATTTCTGCTTTTTCTTAATTGTTGGAAAATGGCAAGGTTGACCTGAATCTGTGCAAATGCATGGGTTATGTGTGTATCGGGCTAGAACAAAGCAAAATTCTCCAACATCTTTGAAACTCTTTCCTTGTACCACTCTTGTGCTTTTTCTGTGATAATCAGAACTGCAAATGCATGGGTAGTAGGTGTAATGGCAACAGTATGTGCTTTGGAAAAAGACTGGATGATTGATTCACACCAATTAAGATGCAGAACCACGCTAAAGGAAGCATTGATAGGAATAAGGGGATGCTCTGGTCCTTGGTTTTGAGATGGTTTCTTTAGTCTTGTCACCCAGGAGTTTCCTGTCATACATCTATTGGTGCTTTTGTGTTGTAATGTTATTTTTCTACTACTGTATGTGTGTTGAGGGGGGATCCGGCAGTGAAAGGTGCTGTGTAAGCCCAATGATGCTTCCCATTTCTTGGCTTGCAGACTCCAATCCAAGGCATGTGTCTTTGAACCTATAGGCAAAGGTTCAGCAAGGAATTAATTCTGTCAGGTATTTTCTGGCTCTGTGAGGCTGTTTCCCTACGCATAACAGCTAATGTCGTCTTTGGAAATATATCTTGGCTGGAGAAACATGATGGAGCCTAAACCGCCAAAAAACTTGGATTAGAGAGATTGTTTTAGAACTTCCTCTACTGTACTGGCGTCTTATTTCAGTTCTGAAATCAAGAGTCTTTCTGTAAATTGGAACCATGTGTATTAGTCAAGTTGGATGACGTGTTCTTGTCTAGTTGGCTTAAAGTCAGAGGGTAATGTGCCTTTCTTAAAGGGGTTAGACTGAAGGTTTCTTTCAAGAATAGATGGACCGCTTCCAAGGTCTGATCAGCTCTCCTGCTGTAGCACGAGTTTGTTCATATTTCCGTATAGTAGAATCCAATGTTTTCTAATTAAATTGAAGTTGCTTTTAGGTTTTTAAGAACCAATGGTAAATCCTCTCTTCCCTTTACTCATCAGTTTTGGTTGCATGAGTAACCATGCAGTAATACCTCTTATCAGCAAATTGGTGCTGTAGTCTGGCTCCTCTATTGTGTGTTTAATCTGCAAGAGCCTTTACTGGGGAACTGCAGCATGATGAATAACCAAAAGTGTAGAATCAAGACAATTTTTGATGGCTGATTTTTTTTTTTTTTTTTTTTTTTTTTTTTTACCAAAGGTAGATATATACAATGGTTTCTGTTGAGCATAACTCCAGTCATGCAGCAGCATATGGTATACAGACAGGAAAAAAAGTCAACCTTTGCCAGCTTTCTGTCTGCAGCTTTACTTTTTTGCTGACCCATGCGGTGCTGCTACGTTTTCAGATGGTCTCCTGAGAACTGACAGTTTCTGGAAATCCTGACTGTAGATTACCTTACTCTAGTCAAAAAGAGTAAATGTTCTGAATGTATGGTTTTAGCAGACCAAAGTACACACAGAGGGGTAAAAGGTGACTTGGGTAAATGTGAAACACGTTGTGGGAGGAGGAGGGAAGGAGATGCAAGTGAGTGTGCAAAGATGTAAACCATGTTTGCTTCATCTGGGTAGAATCCTAAAGGTATTAATCCTGCACAGCGAAGATGCTTTTGCCAGGCCTGGTGAGCTTCCTAGTCTTAGGAGACCTCTATGCAGCATGTGGTGCTCTGAAGCTATCATGCTGGTCTTAGCTGCAAGAGTAGGACCAGAGTTAAAAGCATTAGCTTGGTTAGGTGGTGGCCAGCCACTGGCACCTTGGTGTTTCTGCACCAAGACAACATTTGTCCCCTTGAAAATCCCCTTTTTTTTTTTTTCCTACTGTGTGTAACAGTTTGTCTCCTGGTCTGGATTTAAGTATTTATAAAGTCAATCTTGGATAATGCATCCACCTCCTCTGGGTGTTGCCTGTGTATTACCGTATGCACACAAGCGTTTATCGGTTTGGAGGAGCTGACATTCACAAACCTTATATTTTGCATTTGCTTTGGAAAAAGGGAGTCTAAACAAGAATTGAAAATGCAGATGAGGGTCTCTAACCTTCAGTTTGCAACCAAAATGACATAGCTACTTAGGAAGCTTATCTTGGTGTCCAGCTGCAAAGCCCAATCACTAGTGTTCTGGAGAAAGAACTGATCAAAATCCCTTCAGTCTTACCATCTTTTCTCTTTTTTTTTTTTTTTTTCTTTCCCTCAATTCTTACTGCCTTTTTGAGGAGAGGAAAACCCACACTCTTCAGGTTAACAAAAAGCCTTTGTTTAAATGTTGATCCAATAAAACAAGCAGTGCTTTAAGCAGATATTGGTGTGGATTTTTAGTGCTCCTTATTTTTCATTATTAGGGAAAGTGAGAAATTCTCACCCAGAAGAACATATCCCATTAGGCATGATTCTGGAGATTAAGGGTGGGAAGTCAGGTGCTTTCCTCTGACTTAATCCCAAGGCTTTGAATGTGGATTAAGGAGTTGTGCCACAAGTCGTCTTGCTCTCTTATTTGTATTTTGGGATTAGATTTATTTTTGAACCTGCAAACAAAAATCTGTCTATTGAGAATAAGATAGACAAAAGTTATGGGCCTTTGTCTCATTAGGTTTCTTGACATAAATGTCTTCAGAACAGACAGTTGGAGGGACAAGCACCCTCCAATCCCTTGTCTTTTCTTTCTTTTTTTTTTTTATTTTTTCTTTTTCTTTTCTTTCTCCTTTTTCTTCTAGTGCAAGGCTAATTTTGCACCCCTTCCCTCCACCAGCACACTTACTGATGGAAAAGGTGAAGTCCAAAATGGATGGTTCATACTATTTGTGTGGAGGTGGTAAGACTGTTGTGGTAGAGCTTGCTTGGCCAGCTCTGTGTGACTTCTTTCTGGGGACAGTTCTGTAGGTGTAAGGATCAGTATGCTGAAGACTAAGCGGAGATGGTTGACGCTTCTCCTGAAGTCATCCTTTTATGTTCTTTGATGTCAAGTGAATACGCTTGGGTGGCTGTAAGCAAGCACTGAGTAAGCTCACTCAATTTTCTTAAGAACGGAGGGGAGTCAGCATCTTGTTTGCAACTAACCTCTTGATGACTGTCAATTCTCCTCTTGTTTCTGATTTATCTTTTAGTAGTAAACTTTCCACCAGTTACGTTGAGATTTCCCATTCCCCTCGAGTGGGTAGCACTTGGCTGTTTTTCAACTGAATGTAATTCCCATAGCTGGGGGAAGGGATGTGATGTCTGGGAATTTACTGAAGTCTCATCTGAATCTTACAGCAATTTTGGAATATATCAGGATTACCTTCTGTACTGAACTTTAATTCTTACTTCTAAGACATGGATAAGACTCAAAATACTCAGGGAGATATCAATTGATGTATGCTGGAGAATTGTCTCTAATGATAATAATAAAAACAAAACCCAGTAACCCTGCTCCTCTCTCAGCAAGGCTGTCTATACTTTCTGGGTATGTCATCTTAACAGCTCTTTGTTTTAGCTGAAGATGATGATTAACAAGACAGGTGACCTAAAATCAAGGAGGATTGAGTTCATGCAAGACTTTTAGTCCTGGGGATGCACTCAGATGACAGTCTAAAAAAAGAAAAAAGCCGTCACTATTAGAAATCCTTCCTTTTTTTTTCCACTTCAAGGAGTGGCTGAGACTGTTTTTTGTATTGCAATGGTGAAAAACTAGGAATTGGTTACAGTTATCCCCAAACCAGAAATAACTTTTGCTGCATGGTGAAAGAATCTGCAGGTATCTAGTGAATAGTCACTGTGAGGAAGTGCTATGCTGATGCTATTTCTTTTTATTTTTTTCCTATTAGATGAGCTAGGAAAGGGCAAAATGCAGTGCACTTTCATGCTGCAAAGGCTTTAATTTCAAACTTTTTTTAAGATTTCTAGGTAATGAAACGCTTGTAGTTTTTGAGTCTGATCTTACTGTGAGCTTTAGGGTTTGGTAAGCCACAAATGTGCATGTTCTTGCAAAGTAGTCATTTGTGTGCTTAAGGTTGCAAGGGCATTCTCTTGCAAAAAAAGAAAAAGTAGGTTAGTGTGCAATACGTGGACACGGCAGTTGGTGTAACTCAGTCATGATGCTTGTACCAATTCCCTTCTCTAAGCACTTGGCTATGAGGGTAACACTTATAGTAATGTGTGCTTTTGCATGGTTATCAGGTTGCTTGCTTCAGCAGATATAACTTGTGCCAGACTTCTTTTAAGTTGTTATTTTAACAAACGAACATTTTCTGGTCCAATGGTAAGAGCAGCATTGAAACCAGCCAGGGAAAATGCTGATGCTTCCCTCACCCTCACTTAACTGGAGCTGCACCCTCAGATTGTGATTTCTTTGGTCAGTGCTAAATGCTTTTTCTGGCTGATATGTCTCAGAATGGTGCCACACGTGCATATGCATGAAAGTCTTTGTAGTGTGAAATTAGGGATGAAAGATATTGCTAATCAGTCCTAACAATGCTGGACTTATTCCTGGACAAGAGGAAATGGGAATGTGGGGAATGGACGTTTCACAAACGTATGACACATTCAGACGCGTTGTTATGCCAGTGTTGGTGTCTGTGCATGGACACCCTTTTCAGTCTGTAAAATGCTGCTGCTCATGCAGAGAATTTAAACAAGCCTTCTATTCAACACTGAAATTCAAAATAACACCAAAATCCAAATGGAGGCACTTCAGTTGCATAATAGTGTCTGTTACAAGGAGGACTCAGTGCAGCAAATGATGTAATGCCCTTTAAAATAAGGCCTGAGCTTGGGGGGAGAAGGTGTTGGTGAAGGAACCATTAAGAGTATTAGTAACGGTATCAAAGCTATCCATAGGGTGTTAATTAGCAAACCTGAATAATCCCGAAGTTGATTGGGTTACAACTGTACATGTGGGAAAAAAAATGACCCATTGCTTGGTGCTCCCTGTTTTCTCTGATTATGATTGCTTTAACGTTGAATAGTAGATCTCTGAATAATGTGGTGGGCAGAGTATGACCTTGCCGTACTTCATGCTGTTTCCCTGGGGGTAAGCTTTTTTGCAGTTTAACAGTGTGCTCGAGTTCCTGCAGCTGATAAACTGGTAATTTTGATGCTTGCTATTGTAGCTAAGATTTTTTTCAGTCTGCCCAAGAGATGCTTTCTGTTGCATTGCTGACATTGTAATGCTTTGCGTCTGGGCTGTTCCTGTAGCCTTGCTATTTAAGTGCTCGTTGTAACAGATGATGTTACTGCTCTGAGGCCTCTGGCAGTTTGGTACTTTCCTTCTTCCCTAAACTTGTGTTTAGCAAATACTTACTTACTTGTTTCAGTGTAGGAATAGTCCTTTCTGTTCCTTCCTCGCTGCCAGTGCCTCTGTAGTCTCTGCTTGGACTGGCATGGTCAGAGGGGGCCTCGCATATGCCCCCCCCAGCCCCCTTTCTCCCTTGTTTTACAGTATTCATTCCAGGAAATGCTGAGAAAGTCGAGCGTAATGGAATTCATGAAATTCAAGCTGTGCTTCAATAAAAACGTGTTTTCAATTTCTGCCTCCTTGGGAGCCTGAGACTGAACTGTAATTGTCGGCGCTGGGTGGGGGCTGGGGCTGGGGATGAATGAAAGCGGTGGAGTCAGCGCTGTGCAGAGCCTCTCGCCTGGCATCTCCCTGCTCCTCGGCATTCAAAGGCTGGTGTGTGCTTTGTGACCGCTTCAGGAAGCGTTTTTGTATTCAGCTGTCCAGAAGGCCCAGGCGTTTTCCTGCTGGGTTTGATCTGGCTGTCAGGGTCTGAATGACAGTGACATGTTGGAGAGGAACGTGATGGGGGAAGCATCAGCTGGGGGTGGTTTATCCCCCCTCTCTGCTCTTCGTCTTGCTCACGCTGTCCTTTGAGTGTCCTGCTGCCGATTAAGGGTGAGAATTATAATGGTGACTCAAAAGCCTTTGGTAAAACTCATTAATGCATTCCTCCTTTAATTAGACACCCAGCCATGGGCTTATAAATATCAGAGCCCAGGAACGGTTGCAGCTGTAATAAGATGTGCTGCATCAGTTGCAGAAACCGTGGATTTCTGGCAAATGCAGATGTGGCAAGCTCTTACTCAGTTTGGTTTTTGGTGAGGAAAGTGGAAGGCATAGAAATGAAGGAAGCAGCTGAGAGTGTAGTGGCTGATCTTTGGCTGAATCTTGCCTCCTGGTGTTGGACTAAGAGGAAGGGGTGGAGTTGTCCTGCTTATAAATATAACTTTTTTTTTTTTTCCTTTGGAGGTGTAATAATGTGACTTTCAAGGGGAGAAAAGAAGGAGGATCTAATGAGAAGTTATGCAAACATCTTTTCTTGAAACTTTAGCACCTGAGGGATTTTTACTTTTGGAATATGAGTGTAACAGGAGCACTTACAGGCTTTGCAAACAGTGCCCATTTTGCTGTTTGGAAGTTAGGGAACGGGGAAGTGTTTTACAACAGAAAAGCACCAGGTACTTTTTTTGAGGCCGGAGGGGGCCTGGGGGGGGGGGGGAAAATGAACAGTAAACTTCCATTATTTTGTAGTCTCTTCTTGTTTATGAAATATGAAGGAGGATAATTTGCAGAACTAATTTGTGTGGGTGACCCCCAGCAACAGATGACTAGGCCCCTCTGAGAGAAGTTTGCACTACTTCTGGTATCTTTGAAATATTTGTGGGCTCCCCCCCAAGAAGGAGAAATAGAGGGAAGGCGAAAAGGACTTCAGGGAAGGACTTGTTATTTCTACCCCATTGCAACTCCACTTGTAGTTATGATCACTGCGAGTGCAATGGTAGACCCTGAAAACACAAACTCTGTTTAGCTTTGGACTGACAGGCTGTCAAGTACAAGCAATACAGAGAGGCACAGACCTAGGAAAAGGCAAGGGATGGAGACAGCCATCTATCACTGGGCTTAGATACCATTAAAAAAGATAGGTTTGCCTTTTTTTTTTCTTAAGATTTGAACTTGAGTCAGGTTAGACTGAACGCCTTGGACTTGAGTAAATGGGAGCTATTGCACGAGACCAGATTAGAGGTACTTCTAGTCAATGGCAAGTATTAATGTTCATGCTCCCTTAAGAGGGAAACCGTTTCAGTTGTAGTAGGTGGCAGGAAAAAATGGATCAGCTGTGTTTTGGGTCTTTTTCTGTCTGGATTTAGTGGAAAGCACAGATAGCACATCCAGTAAGGATGGAATGATTTGCTTGACACTTCTGTAGCTAAACAGAAATCTTTACTTTGGACGAGAGTGCTATTTTAAAAGCACTGTACAACGCTTCCTGTGTGCCTTTTAGTATTTCAAAATGTGACCAATGTCTTCTGTTTGTTCTTCTCATTCTGTCCCCGTGCAGTCTCGGTTATTGTTGGCTTACGAGACTGAGTAGTGTACAGAGCTTGGGTAGGACAGGGTTTCATCCCTGGTCTCCGAGGTCAAATATTCTGGATCACTGGCCGTTCCTTATATAACAATTTTGGAAGTATACATATAGCTTAGGCAACAGAGGTTAAATCGAACTGAGTAGACAAATTACTGGGAGAAGCAAGTTTACAAGGTTAAAATAGCCTTTCATTCTCGTAAGTACAACCAGGTAAAGATGCTGATAAAATTCTTGGCTGGTCTCAGAAACCATGTTCTAGGGCAGGTTGAGTGCTCTAACAGTGAACCTCTTGATCACTGCAGGGTTTGTTTTTCAAGCTTTTTCAGCTTGACCTGCTGCAAGTTAAAATCTCTTCAAAAGCATTTTAAATGCTTTAATAGTAAAGGGTAAACTAAAGGCGATGAATATAAAATATGTCCAGTGGTGTTGACAAAATTCTCCATGTGGACAAGCGGTACTGTGGGACGCGCTTCCAATGCCTGTGCATTAGCAGGCGGCTCTTGGAGAAGCTGTGTGAGTGATAGTAGATGCTGGGAGCGTTCTGCTGAGGTGTAAATAACAAGGTTGGACAGTTTACGCTAGCTCTGCTGTTTTTATTAGTGCAGCTTAGCTTTCGCCTTGGGCGATGTGGAGGTTATGGGAGAAGGAGGAAGGGACAAGCTGTGAACTTGCCTCCTTTCCCAGCAGAAGATGATGAGAAGGTATGGGGATCTTGTTACCCTAATCCCCATTTGGCATGTTAATTCTTCTTGTCCATGTAGTCCTATCTTAAGTCTGAAATTCTTACTGAGGCAACTGCTTGCTGGGTCACATGTGTGTCTCACTCCCATGCCCTTTCAACCTTCTTAGTGTTTGTGTGGATTTTGTCGCAGCAAAATTCATTTGGCTGCTATAGTATTTCATTGCTCTTAATTTTGTTCTCAAGAAAACATTGCTCTGAGAGACTGCTGCTTGTCTTATTACTGCTCCTAAATACATTTAACAGCTATTTACTAGCTATTGCATTTTCTGTCTGTGATTGACCCACCTCTTGACGTGTTCTCAGTGCTGAAGAGGACTGTAGATCCAAGTTTGTTTGGTGAGTAGATCTGAATAATCTTCTGCTGATGTCAGTTACACTTTGGCCTGGGAGGAGATGTGCCTTGTACTGCAGCAGTGGCATATCCAACAGGTGAAATGTAGTTCTGCAGGTATAACCTATGGGCAGGACTTTCAGCACTAGCTTAATTATTAGGTTTGCTTTACTTGTGCTGGCTTCAGTGAGAGTGATCTTGATTAGTTGATGCAATAAATGAAATATAAGGTTTCTAAGAACCAGTTTCAAGGATAGGTCTTGAATGCTCATTGAGGTTTGGGTTCAAACCAGGCATTTCTGTATTTCTTTTCCCTTCCAAAGTAAAATTTGCTGCTTGATGTCTGATGTAGTGAGCGCTGAGTTTGCTTTCCGGCACCCATGCCTTCAGATGGGATCCACCAGCAATTTAGTTCTTTACTTCCTACTCACAAACACATACCCCACCACTTCTTTGATACTAAAACTAGTCCTACAAGACTCTTGTCCTTGGGGATGTACTCAACTAGCCTTTGATATGCTATTGCCCTCCAACAAGTCACTGGTCACTTCTCCTGGGGAAAAAAGATATCCTGAGTATTTTCTGTGTAGCTGCACTTGGACCTTGGTCAGTGCATGGTCCCTCCCATGTGCTATGAACACAAGCTAACTGTAAAAATCTGAGAGCTGCTGGAAACTACAGTGTAGTCCTCAGCTTTATTCTTGGTGAGAAATATTTTTTTCTGTGTGAAGTAGAACCACATCATTGTTCTAATGCTGCAGTAAGGAAGTATTACATGCTGTAAAGTTTGATGTTAACTGCAAGCTGTATATTCTTCTTGTAGTCAAACCATTAACTATACTGGGATAAGAATCTTGTTCTTGGTGCAGCTGTGGTTTGGATTGTGCAATGGCTCGTTGGGTTCTACTACAGTATTTCTGTATTGCCTGATCTAGATCAGTGTCCTGATGGCTGAAGCTGTGCTATACA
The DNA here is from genome assembly GCF_965231255.1 of Vanellus vanellus. NCBI lineage: Eukaryota > Metazoa > Chordata > Aves > Charadriiformes > Charadriidae > Vanellus > Vanellus vanellus. The sequence continues at coordinate 16,666,819 of NC_138919.1, forward strand.
GACTGGCAAGAGTTCAGAGGCGTGTGTGCGTACATACGTACCATCAGAAAGGGGAATGGTGCTAGCTGCTGCATGTGAACATTGATGCTGTACTTGGGGTGCTGGCTCCCTGTACAATCCTGGCTTTAAAGATCTAAAGCTCTGCCAGCGCTGCTGAGCGGGGTCTCAGTAGTTAAAGTGTCTTGTTTGATTCCCAGCTGCTTGCAGGGAATGGGGTCTTTGGGCCATTTATGCTGCGCTCTTAGCTGTCCTGTATTTAACTGCCAGGCAGCACCCAGATAACCCCCATCCTTGTGCCCCTGGTAAATAGGCTTCCAAGTGGGGTTACGCATTCCAGGCACGTACACTGCCCTGCTCTGCTAGCTCAAGCTGGGTTAGTCATGCGTCTCGCCGAGCGTGTCAGATCTGAGATGGTCTGTCTCTCTTGCTTCTGCTTGAATCCTTGCTCTATAAAAGACAGTAATCAACAAAAGGGCAGTTAGAGTTGTGGAACTTGCTTATATGATCTTGTCACTTCTTTCACCCTGATGTTTGGACTAAGGAGATAGTGTTTTGAGTGCAGAAAAATTTTCAGGGTCCTGGGAAAATGGCTGGGACTGTACTGTTCAGCTGTCAGGGACTGTCTAAAATTAAATAGTGGGAGCCAGTGACAGGAAAATGAAACATCTGATTTTTAGGAGGAAACCAAATGAAAACTTGATCCCATGCTATTCCTCATGGTCAGATTCTGCCTCTGGAAGATACTCTTAAAGCTCCTAGTCATTACATGGGGGTTGCACTATCATGTCTTTAAATGTATGCAAAAACCTGTTCTTGTTCCTGCACTGGCAGGTTTTCCACCTGAAGGTATAATGTAGTGACAATATAATCACTTCCATAGAAACTGGCTGTCGTAACAGGATTATAATGCCTAGTAAGGATGGAGGGCACAAAGAATTTAGGAAGGAAGTATTCCCTCAGGTAAATATCCTCATTAATGCGGAGCAAAGAAGGTCAAAATCAGTGTTGTATGTGCAGAGAGCAGTGTCCTGCCTCGCATGCTGTGTGGCACCTAGGGCTGTGTCACCGGGAGAACAGGGGAAGAGGAAGGACACATAAGCACGTGAATAGCATGACGTGCGTTCTCAAACTAATGCAACAAGGCCCTAAGAAGGTGAATCTTTTGTTAGCAAGCTGTGGTAAACCCTACAGAGAGCCTGTTACTGATCTCAAGGCGCAACTGCGGCAGGCTGCCTTGTCTTAGCTAATGTTCTTAAAACCTTGAAGGCACCAGGGATGTATTCTAGCCATCTCTCTTCCCGCCTTCCTTCTTTCCACTCCCCCATCAAGAACACCCTTACCCTCCAGTCTTGAGGTTTGTCTGCTACAAAGTACTGCATTTTTTTTCCCCTGCTAGTACCATCTGTGGAGTTAAAATGCTGTCTCAATACACATTCAAGCTTGCTTTCTCTTTTTAGTAAAAACTTGAGCTGGCTGTTTTATTGTTAAAGATGATGGCAAGAACCAGCAAAATCAAAAGCTTCTCTCTTTAGCTCATTCTGCAGCGAAGACTAATGGGGTCTTGTGACGTCCTTCTGCAGACCTGTAAAGGAAAGAGAGCTACTTACAGTTACTGCCAGAGGTATCATGGTGGGTTTTATGCTGCATGGAGTTAAGCGAGAACAGTTACTGAATGCTTTGTAAAAGTGTTTGAGCAGATGCCCTGTTCTACTATGTTCTGCAGTTTATGCACCACTTGCTTTCATTGAATAAAAAGCAATGTGAAAACACGAGAGTTATTGCAGATATTTGCTTTGTGGCTTCAGGGTATCTTATCTTGGGGCTGCTCAAAACTTCTTTCTAGTGAATTGATCTCACTTTTTGCAGTGTTTGGGTGATGTAACGAATGGTTCGATTGCTTCAGTGAGTCAAAAGTACTGCTTGGCTCTTCCCCAGAAGCTTTAACACCTGCTAAAAGGGTGAAGAATTCCAGGCAACTGCTGCCAGCCTGTAAGTGCTGTGAAAAGTCTCTTGTCAGAGATCCAGTTTTCTGTATAGGTTGGGTGTCAGATAATGTTCTCCTCTAATCTAATGCATTTTGTCAGAGCGGATCTAACTCTGTATTGCTGCCCAAACTGCTTTTCTTGTTGGTGGTGTTTTTAGTGAGCTGAGCAGCGTTTGTAGCCAGGGATCGTGATCACTAGGGGTGATACAAAAGAGGTGACAGAGCTAAGGAGGAAATGGCTCTCTTTTTTTCTAGCTTCAGAGAATCTGCAATGGATGTATTTAAACTGCTGGTCCTGTACTTTGTGAAGTCTACCAGCCTCATCTGATTAGAGAATAAGCTTCAGTAAGAGATACTGAGTCCCATACTGGAGCTTATAGTTTTTGTTTCTATTTGTTCCCGATTAGGATACTCTCTGAAAATAAGCCCACAGATGTGGCTTAAAATACCTGTCTATAAACAGTAGAAAGAAGTTTGAGATTTCAAGTGCAAGTTGAATGTCTGGTGCAACCTGGCTTAAAAATATGTATAAAACTACTCAAATGCAAAAAGATCCACCTGGCTCCCTTCTGTGGTGTCTTTTATAGGAGAGTTCATGAACGGCCTGAGGGATTTCTGCTTGGTGAATCCCACTTTGGGATAGTGTTCCAAATAGGCAAATTGCTGATCTGCACAGCTAAAAAGATACTTGGTGCTTCAGAAGAGCTATTTTCAAATGCAAACTTAACTATGAAGATAAATGTAGGTATTAACCCTGAAGATTACTGTAAAGCTAAGGAACATGATTCACCACTCAAGATAGCAGGCTGAAAGTCCATCTGGACACAGTAGTGAACTGAAAGACACTGAATTAAAAATAAACAAATCAGGAGATGGTTGGCAAATAGCAAATAAGTAACTAAGCACCAGTTCCTGGTGTAGATCTGATGAAAATGTGTTTCATGAACCGCAACAGCCAGAAGAGGTGAGATCATGTATTTCTGTGTTCAGCATTGGGTAACCTCTAACTTCATAATGCTGATCTGGTGGCAGCCCTAACAGCTGTTTTTAAATAGCCCAATTTTTTTTTTTTTAAGTTTCTGTAAGCACTCCCTGGAAGACTAGTAAATGCTTTTTTGTTGTTGTTTTGCTGAGGGTTTTTTGTTTTGTTTCTGTTTGTTTAGTGGAAGTGGCCAACTTTGACATAGCAAACAGCATGCTGAAGTCATTACGAAGCACCGCAAGGTGTGTGTTGGATGGTTTGCCAAGCCAAAACTTAGAGGAACCACAAGGATGGTTCATAGCAGGAGTTGCCCACCACTCTGCTGTCAAATGGCTGTGGCCTGGATGTGGTATGGGAGGCTGGATTAAAAAGTCCTTCCCAAAAGTTTTCAGGACAGGAATTCTATCCTGACTTTGTGTTGCTTCAAAGTCCTGCGGTACATGAGTACATAATAGTGGATGAGGCAGCTGGCTGTTGTCCATTAGATTTCTTCTTTTGCTGGATCCCTCCTCATATTTCCAGTTTGGATGTCAGGGGTTCTGTTTCTATCCCCAGATGTGAGGTTAAAAATGAAACAGCAGGGTGAAGAGTCTGTGCTCCTGGGTTTTCTTTCTGAAAGATGTTGTAATCCAAAATCTGCCCCTCTTCTGCCAGTCAGTAGTTGTGAAGATGTGGTAGGAAGGCAGCTTGGTTTGTGGTTGGAAGTTAAAGTCCCTCACATGGCCATGTGAGGACCTGCTGAGCAGGGAGCACTGCAGCCTGGTTCTTCAGCTGGTGCTGGTGTGACCACTTGTTGAGTCCTGCTCCAGTGGCTGCTCTTACTCATGTACCAGATGCAGATGCTGTGATGGGAGGGGGTGTTCACAGCAGCTGTTTTGAGTGAAGAAGCCTTTCTCTTGAGGTTTATCGGGTGGCTGTGCAACACCTTGGACTTGACCTGTTAAGCTTTTCAGCTGTAGTGCTTCTGGCTTGTTGTGATTCTTTGTGGATAGAAAGGGTTCATCTCAAGCACTGGTTATTAATCTAAAGGTAGCATTGAGAAGACATGGAAATATACAGTATATTCAGTAATTATGGCATACCTAGCTAGAGACAAAAGAAAAAGGGGTCTGTGGGAAGCATGGCTCAGGATTACACTGTGAGGGGGGAACTAGTAGACAGTTTAGGATGTGGAAGAAAACGTACTGCCACCTTCTACTTCTTTATGATTTTTGTCTTCAGCGAGTAGTGTTGTTGTTACTGCTGTCTGAAGGAAGGCTTCAGTGTGTGTTAAGGTTTTCAAGGTCAAAGGCACAGGGCTGCTGACTAGTGAGACTGTCTGTTGGTGGGACAATGCGATGCTTTCAAAATGCAGAACTGCAGTGGTGTGATGAATAGCCTTTTTGGTGGGTGGAGAAATGGGGAAAGTCTCCATATGAACAGCAAGTGTCCAAAGTGGCTTAAATTTCCCAATGAAATACAAGGTGAAAGATTGCAAAGGGTAAGCTGACCACAAGTTGGGAAAACAACTTGCAGTCAGTACCTTTATAAAAAGCACAAATTTTGCTTTTAGCTTGTGGGAATTACTTTTTTTCCTAGACAAAAGTTGGCATTTAGCGCACCTCTGCATCAGTAGCGCTGTGTAAATCATGCGTTGAATGGTCTTAAAAGAACAGCATTGCCAGATGAAGGCATGTCAGGATGATGGCTTGCCTCTCTCTGGTTATCAGGTGTGACAATATCAACAGGGGAGCTGTTTGCTATTATCTCGGTGCTAACACTGGTACTCCAGGCCCAGCTTTGGAGCAGCAATCCCAAGTAATGAAGCATGCTCGGTGGCTGCGTCCAAGTGACACACACATGGCTCAGCGCAGAGGGCTGGGGTGGCATGTATTGACAAGGAATGGATCTATGGAGCTCTAAGCAGCTTCAGCAGAGCATATGGTGTTTGCATTTCTGCTTCTAAAACTGATCCAAGTAGCGCTCTGCTGAGGTAGACGCTTTGCAGTAATTTCTTTCCCAGATGTAGCTTCTATGAAAACAAAAGTTGAAGGACTCATTTTTTCCACAATGGCCCTCTCTGTCAAAGGCGCTCCAGTGTTCGTGTTACTGGATTAGCATAACAGGGGTGGCTTGAAGCAATACCGATAAGAGCAGAGTGTTTCCTGTTAAAATTATGACTGAGTGACTTATAATTCTGCTGTCTTGCACATTTTTCAGTCTCAGGCTCAATAGGAAAGCTTTGGCTGCCTGAAGTGTCACCACTTCCTCTTGTGCATCCGTAAACTGCAGAAGGGTTTGACTGTGTCCAAGCCTGCAGCACACAGGCTGGGGTTAGTGCTAGAAGAGGTCACTCTTTGTTCTGGGAACTGTGAAGCATTACAAAATGTTTCCTCCCTTGTGCTGTGTTTGGAAAGACTACTATTTCTAATAACCCAGAAAAACAGGGAGTTCGCAAGTCCTGTGTGGGTGTCTGTTTGGTTTTTGTTGAAACTTTTTTGCAATGTGCAGGTGCTTAGATATGCTCAAAGGATCCAAGAGAAAACTATTGTCACTTTCCTTACAAGTTGGATACAAGTTTTGAAGTTGTTTTAAAACAACAAAAAAGCCACCTTTGTATTGTAGAAGCCCATGCAAACAAATTGGCTTTAGGTTTACCTGTTTGTACATTGCAAACCCAGAAATACCGTAGTTATATGCATATATGCAGTCCAGACTTTGCCTGATTTGTATTTGTGAGATGAATATTTGAAGGAGTCCATTTCTCTTTTTTTTTTTTTTTTTTTAAATGTCCACGAATTGCTTCTGCTAGGTAGGCCATGACTGATTTTTGAAATGCACACTGGAAGTTGTGCTCACATAGCACGCAGGAGACGGTGGTAATGCACTGTGCACAGGTAACCTCAGCTTGTGGCTGACCGGGCTGTCTGTGTTCTGCAACCGCGTGCTTGGTTCGAATGTGCTGGAAGGCGGCTGTGCTGCAAAGTGTGCTGTCACTGGCAACTCCTAATCCACCTAGAAGTCTCAGGTAGTACATACTCAGTTATTTGTCAGCTTAATTATGAGTAAAGCAAAAAGTAAGTAAAAGCAGACATCTCCAAAGGTGGTTGTGGTGAATGCTGTGCAGAAGCACGCAAGCTGCAATGCGATGCTGTGTTTCCAGGGAGGTGTGGTTCATGGGGAGCAAGGTTCTAACTAGCTCTTTCTGGCATCTGTGTGCTCAAAGTCTCCTTACTAGCTTTTTCTTCTCTGTAGAAGTCTTTTGCACAAAATTTGGCACTGAGCAACAGCTTTATTGAGCCGGATTATTTTTTTTAATGGCATCAAAGACTTTTTTGCTCCTGAACTCCTGTGGAATGGCACTGCTGTTTTACGGCTGCAGTGCTGAGACCTCCGTGTGTTGGTGAAACTACTTCCAGCACCCGTTTGGAATAAATACATGCATATTCCTTGTTGGACAATATTTCTGTACAAGAGGAAAAAAATTGATAGTACTGGATCCTAACATATGGAGTGTGATGTAAAATTAGATTTGGGCTGTGAACATGGATGTTTGTCTGTGCTGGGCCTCTTCAGGCAAGACCTCAGTGGAGAAATAGTGCAAAACTGTGGTTTCAACATTGTGCCTTTGTTTGTGTAAATGTGACCTAAACATGAGGGCCTGCATAGGGAATCCTAAAACTGATGCGACTTTCCCATCCCTAATAAAGTTTGCAGCTTCAGACCCTTTAATCATACCTGTCTGAAGTGGAAGTTGGTGGCTCCTGAGGTCATGGTCCAGGGAAGGTGGCTGGAACACTTTGCACGCTGGAGCTGCTCAGTGATTACATTGGGGAACTGACCTGGCTGAAAACAGGTTTCCACACCAGCGCAGCGGTATGCCTGATTCAAGTTACAGTGTAACTAGCCCTGGTGCGAAAAAAAGCAGTCCTGCTGGGTTATTTGAACAGCAGCCCAATGAAGTAGATTGAGCACCTGATGCAGGCGTAAAACACTATTTCTTCTTGTCAGGTAAGTTGTTGTAACCCAGGTTTGGCATAAACCTGGGGTGGGAACAAAGTACCTGTGCTTCAGCACTAAGAGTTGGGTGGAAAAGTGTGGGACAGACAAGGGTTTGTCTGGAATTTTGGGGTGTTGAATCAATAAGTAGAATTCAGGAGGCAAGTAAAAGGTTCCTGGCTGACTTCTGTCTTCATGTGACCCCATAGGTTTTTCTAAACCATAGCTTTTTTTTTTTTTAAACCATCATGGAAAAAACACACTTTTGGGTTTGGCTTATAGATTAGCTGTTTCCTGCCCTTTATGGCTTCTTTCTGGTTTGGAGTCAAACAATGCGGAAAGCTGTTAAAGGGAATGGGATCAACCCATCCTTTACAGAGCTTATTCTTTCTTTGTTTCTCTCTGCCCTGAAGACCACACTCCATCACTTTAACAGTCTTGAGCAGTTCTTGTTGGCACACAAGCGGTTGATCAACTTTTCACTACTACAGCAGTAGATTATGTGTGATTTGATGCTGTCATTGGGTGCTGTGTGTGTTATCTCCTCCTCACCGAAGTGCAGTAAAGCCTTCAACATGACCTGTGAAATGGCACACAGCTGTATTGTGTTGATGCCAAGTGTCTAAGGTGGTAGTGTAAGGCCACTCTACAGCAGGAGAAGCAGTAACACAACCGTCTTCACTGGACCCCTGGAGTTAAGCTGCGTGTCTGAACATAGCTACAGTCCCCACCTTTCCTGCAAGTTCCTCTGTTGCAAGTGTATCTGCATTTTGAAGGCCTTTGCAGAGTTGTACCTCTTTAAAAGAGTAATGAGGTTGAAAGCAAGATACAGGGCTGTGTGACTAGTTCAGGCCCATCCATTTATCAGGGAAATTGTTTTCTAGTGCTGCATACAAATAGAAAGTGTCAAGTCTGATAAATATGCTTGAGCTTCTTCACTTCATTCGCTCTACAGCTTGGTTTCTAGAAAGAAATATTGATATTTAAAATATTGGAGATACTTACCAGGGACCAACCTGGAGTGGAGACAGGTAGGAATATTTGCTTTTTGAAGCTGGCTGGATAAACAGTCAAATGAACAGTTTCTTTTGTTTTATAAAGACTTTATTAAAAAAAAAAAAGGAAGGGAACTGAACTTCATACACTGAAGTGTTTGGGAGGGAACATCCTTTCAGATGTTTGGTGTGTTGGAGATAACAGCACCCTTCCTTTAATCAGTAGCCTTTTTTCCAAGTGCTTTTTTAATGCAGTGCAGAGCCAGTGAGTCTGGGCTTCTGGGCATCTTATTTCTGTGCTCTGGTTGAAATAGCTCTTCCTGCTGGAATCGAAATCGGAAATGACCTGAGCTACACACACTGAACAAAAGGAAGATGGGGAGTGGCTTGCTGTCTGAAAACTTGTTAGTTCTGTTTATCTGTTCAGTAGCTTAGAAATAATTACTTTTGAAATGTTAGGAATTTGGCTAGTGGGAGCATGCGCTCTCTTATGGAAGTATGATGCCAGGAAAAAGTGGTATTCTACTTGTAAGGTTTTAGTTATTTGTGACTAATATGGTTACAAAACTTTTTTTCTCTTAACACTACTTTTATAGAGAGTTGGCTTGAATCTGCACTAGAACTATTCGTCTGAATAAAGATTTCTATGTGAACAGGAGAATGGCACTCAGATGATAGCCTCCCATGGGATATGGCTGGACGTACTTAATTTAACCCCGCTCACATTGGTTTGCAATGTCACATTGGTCATGTATGGTATTTAAATGTTATGCTGTTACTGCTGTGCTCCATGGATGAAATTTTAAGTTAACTTTAGAACTGAGAACGAACCTCTTAAATAGTGGTGTGGTTTTTTTTTTCTTAAATATCAGCATATGGGTCAACATTTGAAAGAGTTGGTTTATTTTAAAGATCATAAAGTATGTTGATACTTTTATTTCACAGAAATAAAATGAATTTTGAATGCTTTAGTCTGAAGTGCATAAATATAAAAGAGCTTCTCTTTTTTAATTGTCGTGGGAGTAAATTTTTCCCAATAACTGTTTGCTAGGGAGTAACCAAAAGATCTAGATTTTGGCTATGGTTTGAAGTTTGTCCCCTCAGTTGTGGGGAGGAGAAGAAAAGAAAAAGGGTGTCCCTGAAGGACAGACTGAAGCGATCAACATGTCTTAAATGTGAATGATGAGGTCTTATTAAATGTAAATGCTTTGCCCTGGCAATCTGTGGCAGCTTTTATGTTTGCTTTAGGATGGTTGCTGTCTTCAGACTAGCAGTAGTTCTCTGGGATGGTCCTGTTTTCCAGAGGGGCAAATTTAAGTTGAAGAACAGGTACAGTAATGGAGTCCTCCAGGTCTTTCCTATACCTAGGACAGCCATTTTTGTCCCTGGAGAAATCACAAAGGATGTGAGCAAAAGGGACAGAAGACTAAACCTAACTTGTCTAGAGATCAGATACTACACTAGAGAGTATTAAAAATAGTTTGGGGAGGAGCTAAGATGGGCTTTGGTGCCTACAGCAATGAACTACATGAAATAAGCCTGCTTGAGTCCTGGGACATCAGAGGCTTATTTTGAACTGACCTCCCGTTAAAGGACTTGAAAAGACAGCCCTTGCAATTCAGCTTGTCCAACTTGATTAGATTTTATCTGGAGCTTGATTGAATTTGTGGACAAGATTATGAAAAGCAACATGACTGTCAATGAGTTGAGCAGTCTTTGAGAGGAAATTCTCTAGTATCCCAGAGGGTAATGCTTTTAAGTTCAGTTATTAATATTAGAATTCCTTGATTTAGTTACAGGTTTTAATAGAGCATTCTTACTGCCGTGTCATCAATGATAGTTTAACACGTAGCTTGTGTGGTGCTTGTTACCCTGAACTTCGTGTTTGCTTGAGTCTTAAGTATCCTGAAAGTAGAGGGTTTTCTTCCCATCTTAGCTGTTACTAATGTGGTTTTAGCCCCGGGGGTCATAGCTTTTTAGGGAAAAGCTTTGATCCTCAAGCGCAGCAGCAAAAATAGCCTTGCTCGTTAGGGTGGAGTTGTCTGCTGTACTCTGTTGCTGTAGCGGGTCAGATTGGATAGATGATGACCTCTGGGTAGCTTACTTAAACAACACATCTTAATATTTTTGTAGTGGATGTCAAGGTCAGATTGTTATTTGAGGATATAGGGATAGCCTTTTTGTAAGATCAGAGGAAAATGGAGGAAAACCTTGATATCTTCCCCCTGCAGATGGGATAAATAAGTTTTAGAAGCAGCTATGCTGCATACTCCTCTCTTCCTTTGCTGCCTCTGTTTTAGTAAAGTGTGGCATTGTCTGCAGCTGGGGGACCGCACCAGTGGCGTGTTGAGTGATTGCCTCAGCCCAGTGAGAGCCAGCCTGAATTGTCACAACCTTCTCGTGTTGGTGTTCTTGGTTTTCTTCTGTTGCTAAATGTTCAGCAGCAATGCTGGAGAAGAGAAAGGAAAAAAAAACAAACAAAACACTCATCTCTGACGTGTTCATACATAGTGGCAGCTGTTAATAGGGAAAGTAGTACTTTGTCAATACTGGGGAGATCTCGCTTGTTAAAACTATGTATTTAGCTCTTTTTTTTTTGGTTGTTGACGTAAGAGGAAGTTGATGCAGAAAAAACCAGTAGTTTATAAGCTTGAGAACTATGCCCATATACATGATTAGGAACCTTTTTGGCTGTTGCCAAATAATGAAGAAATCTAATCTTTAGCTGTCTGCTCGTCAGATGTCTCCACAACAAGTTTTGCTGTATGTAACTCAAGGGAACTAACAAAAGATGTGACACACTTTCAAATGAATTGGTACTCTTAGTCCCGAAAAACTTTAAAAATGTTTTTGTACTGGGTATGCTGGCAGGCTTGACCACTTCTCTCTGACAAGATAGTGTATGGGGAGTGTTCTGTGTTTCTTGGAGATTTCTTCTCCATTTGAGATGACCATAGCAGAAGTGGGCATGTGTATGTGTGCGTGCGGGGAATCTGGGGGTTTTGTCTTTAAGATACTAAATCTGCTCTTTGCTCTATCCCCAACCGAGCTGGCAGCATGGATTGCTTCAGGGGCTCCCATTTCAGTGCAGAGTTTGGTCGTCAGGAGCCAAGCTTATCTATTTGACTTCATGCTAGTGCTTCTCATCTGCCTCAGTGCAGTTTGATCAGCTGAGGGGCAGGCAAATTAGGGGAAGCAGTGACATAAAACACACTTTTTTTTTTCTGCAGTGGTTTGACTTTTGGTTTATAAATAGCAGGAAGCAGGTAGCTGTTATAGGCTGCATAAACAATTGCTGTAATTACAGTTGTGCGATGGCAAAAGGGAGAGATATGAGTGCTTTTCTGCCCTCTAACACTTTTCTTTGCCAGTGAAGAGGTGAAGGTGACAGTGTTGTATGTGATGGACTCCTCAGGGATGTGGCAGCTGGAACATTAGGGAAAAAAAGTAAAGGAGCTGTATGTGCATATGTTCTAAAAGACATTTGCCCTGTCCCAAAATGGTAGAAGTTCAGCTGTTAGTTTTGCTGTTCAGTTTTCAGCCTTTTTCCTTCTTTTACTTTGCTTTTCCAAGCTGAGAGTCAGCATTGTGCGACCAGGCACTGTCTGCAAAGATGCTCCTTATCAGTAATGAATCAGCTCAGAAAATGAGCTTCTCCTGGGCATGCTGGAAAGTGGGGCAGAGTTGTTCAGAGTGTCCGTTGCTTGGCTCAAAGTAATTCTGGGAGATAATGATTTTGGGGTCTGGGGAGAAAGAATTCCAGACCTTGCTTGTGCTAGAGCCTGCAAACCATTGTATTTGAGTTCTTTGTCGAAATGCAACCTTCTTTGTGTGTCTTAGATTAAATTTTGCTCACATCTAGTGTTGTTTTGGTTTAGGTGGTTGTGCTGGAGAAAACCTGTAACAAGCTCTCCAGCTGTGAGCTTTTGTGCTCAGGCACTAGAACTAGTTTTCCTCCTCCACATCTGTAGTATGTCATGATCTGTTTTGTGCCTGTGGTGGTGGTAAGCCCAACAGCCTCATCACTTACTCTTCGACATTATGCCAGTTTCTGTACTCTTTCCTGCTTGTCCTTCTGCAAGAAGCTCTAATCTCTTGTAGATGTTGGTGTGGTCTGGGACCCTGGAATTGGAGCCCCTTTTGTAGGGAAGCTGAGGCTGGGTAGCTTTTCTGTTATGACAGTTTCTTCCTTTGCTTTCTTAAATTAACAGAGTGAAACATCTACAAGAGCAGCACTGATGCTGTGCAGTGCTGCTTTTGAGGTCTATTAATACCTCTTGGGTGTCAGCATTTCTCTGACCTGTGTCAGACATGAGCACAACTGCACATCATACCCCATTCCCTCACCCCATCCTTGTTTCTGCAGTACTGTCTTCTCACTCTCTGAGGAAAAGCTGAGCTGTGGACTGAGGTAGAATATGGGATTGTCCTAGCCTGCTTTTGTTGAAGTAACCTGGTGTGGCTGCTCTGCATTGACCCTGTCGTTCTTTTAACTGTGGTTCTGCCTGCTTTGGCTATCTCTCCCTGATTGACCTCTGGTGGGGGAAGAGGGATCAATATTGCGACGAGCTGCAGAGCTGGAGCGATGTCGGTGCTTGTCAGGCTGGGCTGTGGGGATGCGGAGGAGGGATTGAGCAGGGAGCTCTCATGCGTGCTGGCAGCCTCCCACCTCCCGGGCTCGTTGCTGTGCAGCTCTGGAAGGCAGCAGCCAATGGGATGCATGAGCATCCATGCAGTTGGGCTCCGAATAACTCCCGAGGTGCCTTGTTTTCAGTCCGAAGCGTGTACCTTCTCTATTGCTGCTTTTTTCCCCCCCACCCCCTTCCCTACCTCTCCTTTCCTCCCCCCTCGGCTGTGTCATTTTGTTGTTTTGAGGAATAACATCCATGCTGTTGAGTCTCTCGCTCAAATGCTACTTGCTGCATTTCTCACGCCCACAGAGCGACTGTCCGTGCTGTTCAGCGTGGGGGCAGATCTGTCACCTTTTGGTGCTTCGTGACCATATCAGGTAGGGTAAGTCATGCAGCTGGAAGCAAACCTGAGCTCTGAAGGCTTGTGCTTTGCCTAGCCCTCTAAGCAGGCTGAAAATAGCCCTAAAATGGGCTTATCAGCCATTTTGCGTGCATGGGCTCTCTTCCAGTTATGTGCTCTAGCACGAATGCTGTATAATGGCATAATGATTTGGTGTCCCCAGTGCAGGAGAAATGTTGACTAGCTGGAGCATGCCTAGGGGAAGGCCACTGAGATGATTAGAGCCTGACCTGTGAAGAGAGGCTGGGAGGCTTGGGACCCTTCAGCCTGGAGAGAAGGCGGTGAAAGGACAGATATGTGAGCAGCCTTCGCATACCTGAAGGAGGGACTTAGAGAAGATGGCACCAGGCTCTTCTCAGAGCTGCTCAGCAAAAGGACAAGGGAGAACAACCTCAAGTTGCAATGGGAAATGGCACTTGGGTGCAATCACGTATTAATGTTTTTATTTGTAGTGCCTTAGCAGGGGCTGAGGCAAGCTTAGGAAACTTGAGCCTTAGAGACACTTGAAACTTGTCCTGGCAAGGCTGTGAGCAACCCCATCTATTAAATTAGCCCTACTTTTAGCAGCTGGTTGCACTACAGTGACCTCCAGAGGTCATTTCCAGCCTATTGTTTTCTATTATTTTATGGAATCTGCGAAATTGAGGTTTGTCTCTGAAATCTCACAGCAGTAACATGTTGACTTAGTGGAGTGAACGCTATAAAACTGGAGCTTTAAATGTGGACATTTAACATTTACGGGAATTATTCTTTCAGGACTCTGTGGTGCCTATTTTCAGGTTACTGGGAAAGGAGACCAGATGACTGTGAACGCTGCTTTCCCCCTTCTCTGTGGGGTCCTGACTTAAGGCTGAGCAGTGCTTTGTTTTCCCAATTATCCACCCCTTTATTAAGTATGTTCTCTATTTAAAAAGGATGCCTTACGTTCATATATTCTCCATATAGTCTTTTCAAAATAGTCAAGACTAACATGTAAAGAAACAGTCATTCTTTATTAAAGTCCAGTGGAGTGCCAGTGGGTTACAATCTAACTCTAATGAAAAGCTAATCACAAGCCTTCTCCACCCTCTGGGATCCCAGGAGGTTACTGGAGCAGCACACTGCCCCAGTTTCTCTTAGTTCTGTGATGATTGAATTTTTTTTTGTTTTGTTTGGTGTTTCAAGCATGACTCTTGATAAGCTAGTTTGATAGTTGGCTGCTGTGTGTAGGGCTAGCATTTGACGGATGACTTTAGAGGGGGAAAGCAACTTAAGTAGCTTAATAGGATTTAGCTCTGTCTACACTGTCCTGCCAGAGCATGTTATAAACCACTTTAGTGGGATTCCTTCTTTAAATATAGCCATGACATCAGTGTAGGCAGAACCTCTGGGAACTTTCCTGAAAAAAATCAATCTCAAGATGCAGTTCACAAGAATTGATGAATGAATGAATACCTGTGCAGGAGCTCAAGGAATCCTACCAGCACTGATCTTGTGAGCAGGATAGAAGGACCTCTGAAAGAAGACTGTGTGCGTATTAGTTTGCCTATAAAGTGCATTGATTTCTTGTGGAAATAATGTGTCTGCCTTGGGAAAGCAGAGCAGCTAATGAAAAATCCTGTTAGGAGACAGTGGGGCAAACACCTGCTTCTTTTAACTGATGTAACTGCTATTACAGCAAAATAGCCCCATGTCCTACATATTCCCAAAACTTGGGGGTAAAGAAAGCTAAAAGTGAGGTGTATTTGTCACTAAATAGCTGATAAACCCCCAGTATTTGAAATTTTTTTTAGGCCAGTGGTCCATGACGACTTTCAGCTTTGCAGGCAGACAAGCCCTGAGAGAGTGGAAGAGCTTTGCTCAGTTGAAAGGAGACAGTTCTCTCCCCTTCCCCGACCCTGTGGGGAAATGGAGAAACTGTGAGAAGAGCTGCTCAGACCCCAAGCCGCAAAGCGGGATGCCCTCTGCAAATACATGTTGTGGCACCGCATTTGACTTGTAACTGCAACGGGTTTTGATCTATATGCACGTCTCCTGTTACCTGTTGCCCTGTTCTTATGAATGACATTCAGGAGGTGAATTTAAAAAGTGTGTGCTCCCCTTTATCAGCATGACAACTGGGCAGCAGGAGTGGAAGGGTAAGCTGTGACTGCTCTCCAGAACGCTGCTCTTGAGGGGGCAGCATCTGACTTTACCCTGATTGCTGAGAGGGCCATCTGCAGCTCTGCACCACTTAATGGGGAAAGCTGCAAAGAAAGCATCTCTATTCAAATTGTATTTCCCTTCAGCGTAGCTGCTGGAGGCCCTAATCCCTTCTTGGCGTTTGGCGAGGAGCCTGCACGGGGCCTTTCTTAGCTCCATAGCTTCCCTTGCACAGGCCGCAGTGCTGAGCGGAGAAGTGGTTAATGACGCTCCCAGTCTTGTCAGTGGTGCAGAAACACAGGCTCCAGCTGTGACTGTGGTGGGTCTTGGCTAGCTTGGAGAGTTTTTTGATCTGCTTCCTCTGTTCGTTTCTCTATGGTATTTTTTTTCCTGGGTTTGAAGGTTCTCAATAGTGAATATTGGTTGTCTTTGTCCCTGAGGGTTTTTTTGAGACCTCTTTTTCTTTTTTTTCTTTAAAGAAAGAAAAGGAAAAACAAAATTAAAAAAAAAAAAAGAAATAAAACCAAGAGAGACTTGATATGGAAATGTTCCCTGCACAGGAATGAGCCTCTTTTGGGGGAGGGAGAAGAGCTTTCAGTTGAAGGAAGAGACTTCCTCCTTTTTTTCCCTATTCTTTTTTTTTTTTTTTTTTAACCCTGGCTGTAGTAGTCTTCAAAGAGGAAGTTTGGAGTGAATTTATGGTGAGAAGCGTGGCACTTGTTTGTCTCTGACAGTTAAATGGCACGTTGGCATTGTTTGTGCAAGGAGGTCACTTCAGGTCCACAGTCAATTTATAGGTCAGAGGTCTGTGTTCCTCCTTCCCCAACTTAGAGAAGATGTCCCTATGGGATATTGCCCCTTTCCAGTTCTTCATGGCCTCTCCACATGACTGACATACTGCATTAAAGCTGACTTCAAATACAAATTATTTTAAGGAAGATGTCATATGAACTGCTAGCTGTAGCACAAAGGGCTGTGACTTTTTAAAGATGTAGGGCAGTTTGCCTTTGATTTTGTTCTTTGTCCCCTCCCAGAGGTCAGCCATCAGGGCAGCTAGACCAGTGTAATTTGGTAATGTAATCAAGAGTGCTATTTCTCTCACCCTCTAGTAGGCTTAATGTGTATTATGAACTACACTAGGTTTTTGATGTGTAAACAGCCACTTCACCTGCTTTATTTGTGTAGACAAATGCCAGTAAAGCTGAACAGGGCAAATATCAATGGAAATGCAGTACCCCATTTTTTTATTTTTGATATTTTTTTGTTGTTCCAAATATCTCACTTTTGATTCTGAAAACTGGCTTTGGGTAGCAAACTGAGCACAAACTGGACATGGATCTGCATATTAGACACTTATTGATCTCTCCCATTCCCATCACTGACATATAAATGCAGAAGCCCAATTATAAAACTTTACCTTTCTGTCCATTCAGTGCTAATAGCAGTTTATGAAGCCATTTGCGGTGAATTTGTTATCTTGGCCAGAAAGTATCTCTCTTCCTCCTAATTAATTTTTTTTTTTAAACTCGGGTGCCTCCAAATGCCAAAGCGCATGCTAGATCTTCTAACTGCGGTTCAAACATTTTCCTAAAACTGCTGTTTAGAAAAAGACCTCTTCATGGTGCTAATGATACGAAACAAGTTCTGTAAACGTTAGCAGGCACCTTTCAAGTCTAACATTAGTAACAATTTCATGTTGGAGTTTCCATTCCAATTTGGACTCTCTGATTATTCTGCATCGCTCTTGTGGTTCAATGCAGCAAATGTTATGCTTGAGTTTATAGCATGCAGCAGTAGCTGTGTGGTGCAAAAAACTCCTAAGACATAAATGGGATTAAAATGGTGCCTGCAGAGATGCTGCCATTGAGAATTTTCTGGGCAAGACATTGTTCTGCTGATGATTTGAGGCCAAGCAATGATCATATTTTCTACATTTGTCTTAAATTTTTTCATCTCTCTTGGGTTTCTTCATACTTTCTGTGTTCCTGTGGTACAGTAAAGACACTTTCATAACCTTTCTGATTGTAAGGAGTACTAATTCCTTGTTTCCAGATGTAGCTGATGGGGGGGAAAAAAGTATTTAATGTTCTTTGCAGATCAGTTATGGGTCTTGCCATAAATCATTGCTCTACCCTGAATAGTCTCCTTAAAAATTAACTTGGTAGGTCTGAGTAGATGTTGGACTACATTATTTGCACAGTGCTTGGGAACCAAGGTAAAGTTTCTCCTTCTGTTAGTCCTGTTGCTGCACTTCTCTGCAAAGTGAATGAGCTTCCCTACTTGTCTGGGCCTGATCAGAGAGCCTTACCAAATCCTGGTTACAGTCCCACCAAAATTGCTTGGCGGTAGAAGGTTGCAGTGATGTTGCAAAGGGAATGAGGCACCATGCACGATCCTGTAGTAGAAACCCATGAAAGGCAGCCTGCCCTGGCTTTCCAGAATCACTTCAGTCCAAGAGTAGTGGTTAAAAATATCCTCTCATAAAATGAACTTCTTTCATGTGGAAATTTTGGAGACAAATTTGGAAACTCAGCATGGGTTTTTTATCACTTGGGGTAGACAAGAAGTGGCCCTACTCAAACTGTTTTCCTCTCAGCTGCTTTGATATGTCTGCAAGTCATGAGCTGCACAGAGAAGATGCCAAAAAAGTATAGTGAGAAGAAGAATGCTTGTGTTGGATGTCTGTGCTTGCGTCCTATGCAACCGAATGCATAAGCTGCTAAGAAACTTGAACAAATCTTTGCCCGGCAAAACTTCTTAACTAATGCATGTGATGTGATATTAAATCACTGAATAAATCCAGCAAATTCAAAATAATGGCAGAAGTGACAGAAATGCATTATCTATGGAAACACTGCCATCTGTGATGATGGGATGGGCTAACCATGTCGACAGGTTGATGTTCCTTGGGGGAAAGTTTCCACAAATGGCACATTTTTGTTTTCTGTTCCACTTAGGGGTGGCTCTGCTTGTTTCCGCTCTTCTTCCCCTCCCTCCCCAATGCCTTGTTTATCCTCTTTCAAAGAGAAATGGCACATGAAAGCCTCTCTTAAAGCAGACTGATGGCTGCCTGCTAAGGTGGTACTGCATGGTGTACGCACCTTGCAGTGACCTCCCTGCTGTGGACATTAGAGCTGAGGCTTGAGCTTGGTTGGCTGGTTTAAGAGGAGATGATGAAGATCAAGAAAGCTGCTGTGAGCCTAAATACAGCATATAATCTTAACCGGTGTCACATCATTACCCAGTCCTGGAATGGACAGGGTTTAGGACCTAGAGAGGAACAGGAGACTTGTAGATGATGCATGTAATAGTTTCTACTGAAAGATCCTATCTTTGTGGAGAACTCTTGAAAATCACAGGAGCAGTATGAATACTTGGGTTTCAAACCGTATCTAATAAGAAACAGCAACAGCTAAAGAGAGCTGGTAGCCTGCGGTAAAGCACAGACTCCTTACAGCTGGAGTCTTGAAAGAAGAGCCTTGAGGTTGGCATCCACTCCCGGGGGTGCATGGCCAGCATAGATAGATTTAAAAAAACATGCGGTGTCCTAGCGCTTTATTTGATAGTGTGTAAGGATAGGGACATAGGAGAGATTTTTTTTATTTTTTTTTTTTCCCCCTCTAAATGAAGTGCATTGTCTCTGAGAGCCCATGTTGTAGGAGGGGGAAGGGAAAAAGGATGGAAATTGGATTAAGTCACTGGGCTTCAGGCCTAAGCATTTCCTGCTTTTTTTGCCTTTTTTTTTTTTTTTAATACACCAGTGCTGCCTAGCTCACGGGCTCTGTGCGAGTGTACCCTGGTCCCTGCCTGCGAGCAACAGGCAGCTTGGCAGTACCACATCTTGCCTTCAGGGAGTTCAGGCCAGCAGGAGCATAGCTGGGCTCCCGCTGCAGAGCTGGGGATGGGGAATTGTCTTGGCATGGGAATTTACACAGCGCTTGGGTTTCAGCCAGGTAACGCAGGCAGCGTGTTATCCCTGAGCGGTAGGAGCATTAAATTCCTACTTCCTTTATAGCACAGGGCTTCTTTCCATTATCCAGTTTGCTGGAAAATTACCTTGCGAGGAGATTGTGTTTTAAGACTTTAATGGATGATACAGCTTTCTAACCAAGGAAATAAAGCTGCTTCTGAAAGACCTAGAGTAGAGGAGCTGCTGTCAGACGGGAATGTGTGAGCTAATCTGTTGTGGGAAAGGAATGTCTGGTAAAATTGGGCAGTTCTGCCATGGGTAAGCTGGCTGCGGACACAAACGGTGCAGGACACTCACTGGATTCTTCCAGCTATCCTTTTGGTGCCCTTCACCTCAATACTTCAAATATTTATCTTGATTCTTGCCTTTAAACAAAGTTAACTAATGGTTTTATCTTTGTCCATCTGGCAGTACTAGGAAGGAGTAAACTTCTAAAGCTGAAGGCCTGTTCCCAAGAGGATTCCTTACACATTTCACTGGTCTGGGATTTGGGGCAAAGACCTGCATGAGCACTGATGCATCCATGGTGTGTCTTTTAGAGCCCTGCAAGGGAATTTGCAGAATCCCCAGAAAGGAAATCCGCCTTTTCAGCGAGAATGCTCATTTGACAAGCTGCCAGTTCTGAGCTAAGCCTCATTTAATAAAGATTTAGTCTGTAGGGACCTGTCAGTGGAAACTGAATTTGGTGAGAGTGTCTCATTCTTTTCATCACTGTAGTGCACAGAGGCTTTCAGCCAGCATTATGGAGAAACTACGGATAAGAACATCCAATTTAGAGGACCCCCTTACCTCTGGGAACGTTTCCTTGCTGTGTAAGATGGAGATTGCTGAGTTGGTAACAGCTAAGGGAATAAATGGATTGTTATTTGACTTCAACCCAATAGGAATCTGGTGTTCACTGCTGATTAGCATGGCTTAGATCTGCATTTGTGGGCAGGAAAAAAAAATCCAACCGAATTGTTAAGCAAATCCTTTATACCCCATGCTCTCTGTCTCTAGTTTGTGATATGAGATGCTCTGGTGAATTCTAGCACCTGCCCTCGCATAACCTGTGGAGGTTGAGGTGTGCAGATGTACCTGTGCTATATATTGTTTAAGCACAGCTCTCAAAACTCTGGTGATGATTGTGTTGCTTGTTGGTTACTGCAATAAACCAATTATCAGCAAGGTTGTGTCTTTTTGGCCTCTGCACTGGGGGCTTCTGTAAATTGGACCAAATATAAAGGCAGTGTTGAAGGCTTTTAATTATGAAATAAGTGGTCAGAATATTAGTATGGAGGAAATGATCATGAATCTTTAATCAACCTCGCCTTGTTCTCAGTCATTGCCCGCACAAGGACACTTGAGAAATTAATCTGAATTAACCGGAGGAATAAATTCAAAGCAGATTAGTTAAACCACTTTAAATGCACTAAAGTGAATTAAACTACACTGAATTAAGGCCATTCTAGTTAAACTACATTAAAACCCTGTGTGAACACTCGTTTGTAATTAAAGTGGCTTTAGTTCACAGCTCTAATGCCAATTAACTGTGGAATGCCCTTGCCTGTGTAGGTAGCTTCCCAACACTGAGGAACCTAGCCTGTGTATTTACCCAACTTGGTTAAATAGATTTGAGCTATCTAGTCATGCTAGGAGATGTTTCAACTGTAGATATGTTTAATTCTTGTCTGCTGTATTGTCTTAAGGTGATTTAAAAAAACAAACAAACAAACAAAAAAAACAAAACAAAAAACAAAAACCAGACCAAAACAAAAAAAAAACAAACCCAAAACCAAAAAGGCATGACATAATCCTTGGCATGTTCCCTTTTCCAGAAAGGAAAGTCAATAGCCAAAAAAAGCTAAAGGCAAAGAGTTGGCCTATATTGCTTGCTCCAGTGTGGACTTGCCCTAAACATATATATATAATCTACTGCACTCCCTTACAGCGTGCTTTCTCTGGGAGATGTCTGTATAAGGAGATGAGACGGTGGAACCTGTCCTCTGTTTCCATGGTGCTCTTCTGTGCTGCTGAGGGATCCCTCACGAAGGAGAATACATCTCAGAACCGTGGGAAAAGCCTCTTCCACAGCACGTTTCCTGCCCAGCCTTGCTCCTCTACTGTGTTGAGCACAGTAATTGGCCTGGGAAGGCCTGTCCCTGGGCAGAGGAGATATGGATGGTTTAGTGCTGAGATCAGCAGTGGTTTCCACATCCTCCCCCCACATTACACTTGCCAATACACGGTTGGCTGCATTCCCTACCAAAGCCTGCGTCCTTCTGTAGAGGCTGTGGGATGAATGACATCCTCAGACACTTAAGTATCTCAACAAACACCACGTACAGCATTTTTCAGAAATGAAAGTTGAGTCTCTGAACACACAGCCTGTTCAGAACAAGTTGATGAGGAGGTTAGAGTGTGTTCCTCATGGTGCCAGCATTGCAAAGAAAAAAAAAAAATCAGTTTGGTAGGACATAATTACTTATCATCTGAGTATGTAAGCTTCTTAGAGATGTCCTGAAGTCTGCAAAAAAAATGGTGTAGGAAGTAGTGTAGGCATGACACTATCCCACAGCAGTTTCTTTTCTTGCTAAGAAGACTTCCGTCCTTCATGGAATAAATAGAGATGAGTGCTCCTTTGGCAGCAGTCCAGTTTACTTCATTTATTCTTCTGGGTGAACGTTTTTCTCTTCCCACACTCCTTTAACCTCTTCTCTGTTTTATTATCACAATCTCAAGCGTGGAAATCCAGAAGGAACATTAGTTGCAGATTCAGTGGAAAGCTTTCTTTTGGCAAAAGCTAACTTCAAGGTAAAACTATAAACAGTTCTTAGTCTGGCAATGATTAAGACAGCTGTGTTGTTGAGATCCTCAAAAGCTGTAGCTCTTTCGTCCTGTGGGTTGAAATTATGAAGTTTTAAGATTAAGTAACTTCAGAATTATTGATGGAAGATTAAAAGCAAACTTCCGTACTAAAAGCACCTGAAGGCTTCAGCTTTGCTCTCAAGTTTCTTAATGAGGATTTAATGGACTTTCTAACTAGTAGTAAAATAGCTATTTCTGGATAGCACTACTATCACCTATGCCATGTGAAGAGCTGCTCACTACACCATGCCGCTGTTAGAGCAGTTAATGCCTGAAGAATGTGGCTGTTGGAAGTTGGATAGGTTGAGATTGGTAAAACTTGTACTTAAACATGTGGCTTATTTTCCCATGTGTATTCAGAATTAACTTTCTAAACCTGTTCTGCTGCCAGGACTTCTTGTGCCAAGTAACGTCCATGGCAGAGGGGAGGTGGTGGTGGTTCGAGGAGGTGTCTGTCCCTAAGCCAACACTCCTGTGTACAGTTGAGTGAGGAACAAACAGCACTTAAGGCAGTGCTAAACCTTGACACTTAGGTGAATGGAACCCAGTGTTTACCTCCGGTGTTACAATGCTTTGTGGCTTTATTAGTTTTTTCCTTCTAAGGAAACACACTCAAATGTATCTTGTAGATCCTTTTCTCATGTTATCTATCACTTCTCTTTGTGACTGTGTAGGTAGGATGGGGTGGAGTATAGGTTCTGTTTAAGTGCATTTTCAGCAGCTAAAATTAGCCGTCCCCGGACCACAGTGATCAGAGATATGTTCAGGTAACAAATGTTGTGGATTGTAGTTTGGATCTTGTGGCTGAAACCAGCTGTCTCATGTGGAAACTTTTCATCCAGTACTCAAGTATGGTGGTTGAATTGATCCACAGTAACATAAAGCATGGTCTCGGAGACCAAGGATTGTGCTAACTGAAGGCTGATCTACATATGTCCTTAGGTATAATATCAGCACCTACGGGTGCCTTTATACGACGTGGAAGAACAAACTAGTTCCGGGTATTTTTGCAGGAGATGTTTTTGCTGTACCTTGTGTTTCTTACTGTGGTGGTGCCCCTTTCTGTGCCTGGGACCTAGATATTTTCTGCCCCTTTTTTGGCTTCTCGCTCCCATTGAGAGAGTAAATACCATGAATCCTGGCAACCATGCTGGAGTTGAGAAAGGCTATTCACAGTGCGGCAGGCTGTCAAGTACCATCCCTGCACAAGACCGAGTGTATTCAGGTCTCATGGTACCTTTCCAAGGTAGCAGTGCTGCTCGTGGTTACTTTCCTGTGTACTGCTATTAACTCTTATTTTGAAAGTGCTTCCTAACACTGTGGCTTATTCTCCTGCCAGTCTGGCTGATACCACTTGGATTTACACTCATTTCCAGGGACTGCTCTGTATCCACTTCTGCCGTTAGTGTCAGCACAGTGGTAAAATGTTGCTCCTCCAAGTTGTCTCCATTTTCCTGTACGGGCAGTTCATGCATCATTTGCTATAAAGGTTCTGATAGCTCAGCAAATGTTTGAAGACAAATTGATGCTCTTTTGTGGCAAAAGGCCCAGTGCATAATTTTACATTTACTCAGGATAACATGGCCTTGGATAACCGAGTCCCAGATTTACTGTTGCAGGATAGAGTGTCTGAGGGTTTATCCAGCCTCAACCCCCCTTTTTTAAATACTGTCCTTTAATCCTGACAAGCAGGCACAGACATATCTTTGGTTGAGACCAGGCTTTCACTGCCAGCCAGTCTCTGGGTCCTAAACTGACTCATCAGTCAGAAAGATTAATAACTGCTCTGCTGGATGATTTCACTTGTTGTCATGGCACATATCCATTAATGGAAAACAAATATTCTCTGGAAAATGAAACACAGATCACGGTGTAGTGGCCAGCCAAGTCCTTTTGGCCAGATGCATAAATAAAAGCATATATTAAGTGTCAAGAACTTCAGGTTGCTTGATGCATAGCAATCTTTAATTATTTTTTTCTCTTTTCAGTATTTCCTTTTTTTCCTTTTACTGGGGGCTGTTCCCCTACATCTGGAGCTGCAGTGTGAATTTTTCGCTGATAAAGAGGCGCTGGGAAGATGTTTTCAGCTGGGTTTGTCTTTCCAGCTGTAATGCCTTTTAGCACGCGCGGGAAGGTTGAGGGTGTGAAGAAAGAAGTGCAGGCGAGCAGTGCAGGAAAGCTTTGCATTACAGCAGCCTGACGTGTTTAAAAAATAAAGAATATCCCCAAGGAGCTTTGGTATGCCAAAAGTGTTAGTTAAATTAGTATGGAGTGCTCGTACATGGCAAGCCTTCAGCAGTGGGAGAACGCGGGGCTCCGAACGCAGCTTCCCTCTCGCAGGCCCCTTTCTGCTCGGGAACTCAAACAGTGCACACACCATCTGGTGTAATCATGGGAAAGGGGGACAGGGCTTTTTCCCTTCCAGCTCCACTCTTCTCTGTTAAAGATCCCAAAGTTCACTTTCTCCAATGGGACCAGGTTTCTGCTGTTTAGCTTGGGATAGTAGCACCTGTAAGCTCCCCCCATCCCAGTGCGCTTGGTGGGCTTTGGGTGGGTTTCTAAGGCTGGGAGAGCAAAGGGCGCGTGGCTACGTGGAGTATCTGTGATGCAGCAGTTAGGTTTGATTAGTGTGAATCCCGTTACATATGGCTGATGGGCCCTACAGTCTGTGCACGCTGACGATTGCTTGGCTGGGAAGTACGTTGTGTGGCTCGTGTGGTTTGCCAGGATAATAACTGAGCAGGGAGTACCTGCGGAGCAGACTAGGGGGAAAGAAGGGGGAAGAAGTCTACATGGAGCAAGTTACTACCAGACCCTGTTAAAAACAGTCACTGGTTTTGTTGAGAATCTTACTTTAATCATGACATTCTTTGTTTTATTTCTTTGACCAGGAGGAAGTTATTGTTTCAGTCAGGAGGAAGCGTATAAATGCTCTTTAAGGACTTTCTGCATGGGGAGGAAAAGAGATACTGATTTTAAAAACCCCAAACCTTTGTTTTAGGTTTGCCAATACAGATTTGTGTCTGCCTTCCTGATATTGGGGCAGCAGTAGGTGACTTAGGCCCTTTCCAGATATTTAAGTAATTTCTAATAAGTTGACATTTGTCACCACTACCAAGGGTTTATCCAAAAAAACCTTAAGGATAAAGTAACATCCTTTTACTTGATTCATTCATGTGGGAAAGTGTGACTGGATTTGGTGTTAGAATAGACTTTCTTTTTTTTATTACTTTATTTAATAAAATTGTTTTGCATTTTTGGGTTTCATCCAGGATTTTCCAAATAAAAAGAAATTGGAATGGAGTTAAATGAAATTGGAATAGAATTGCACTTATTGCTTTCCTTTCCTCCCAGGAACATCTGACTAGAAATAGGTATAACACAGTAATTCAGCTTGTGACGACTTCAAGCCAGTGTGTCTGTAGCATCCACGTTTGTTGTACCTATATATGTGGATGGTATATGGAGGGATTTAGCATTTATTCTAGGTCTACCTTGAACAGAAGCATTGCATGGGGATTCTTTTTTTTTTTTTTTTAAATCAATCTCACTCATATATAATAAATTCCACCCCCTTTCAAACCCACTCATGCACTTGGATTTCTAATGAATAAGCCTGCATATTTATTCATGAAGATTAAACAACTGTACAGATAGAGGCAGCTGGCTGAACTATTTTTTTATGTTGTGTTTTTTTTTTTTTAAATCTGCTGACCTCTGCTCAGGAATGAAGAGGAACTCCCTGATTCACTTAGGCTGTTTGCAGACTGGGACAGACAAAATGGCTCAGCTGTTTACTGCTTAGGTACAGACTGTGGTTTCACTGAGTGGGATGCGGAGAGGGGAGAAAAATGGGGCTAAAAATCTCCTGTTTATATTTTAAAAATATTCAAAACCCACACAACAACTTGTTTTCAAGGTATGCCTTTAGCGCTGTCTTATTGCAGACCCCTCAGACTCCTGGGCCCTGATTCACATCCCCTGCTGTGGCTGTGCCGTGGTCGGATGTGATGCCCGTCTCTGTTTTCTGCAGGCCCTGTTGCTGTTGGGTGGCATCGCTCTTTCCTGCCTGGCTCTGGACCTGCTCTTTCTCCTGTTCTACTCGTTCTGGCTGTGTTGCCGCCATCGGAAGAGCGAAGAACATCTAAATGCTGACTGCTGCTGTACGGCATGGTGTGTCATCATCGCAACTCTGGTGTGCAGGTACGGTCCATGCCTGAAAGGGATCTTCCCTGTTACTTGGGTGGTGTATCTTGTGTGTGCATTTTCACACTTGGTATGCTGTGTCTGTAGTTAGTCAATGTTGGCAGTAATCTCTCTTTCCACTGTAGTATATGTATGTTTTAAATATCTGTAATGTATTTTCTTCCTTTCTACCACTTGCTGAACTGCCTAATGGTTTAAGCAATGTGGAAAGGAATAGCTAACGTCGTGCTCTTGGTACTTTGCAAATGGCAAATCAAGGACATTGCGTCCTCGCAAGCTTATCGCCCTAAATAGGATGGATACAGTTGAAATATTTATCAGGTCTAGATGGAGATTTCTTAGAATCTGGTGTCCAAAAAGAATGACTATGTGGGAGAAAAGATTTGGAAGAAAGAGGCACAGATTATTCTTTTGGATTTGGAAGTATTGGTGTTTGACTGAGGTGGACATTCAGATTTTGCAGCCTGTGTAGGACACTGCTGCATCTCATTATCTGTACCAATGTGCCATCTGCAAGGGTTGGTAGTAATGCTGCTAGTGTCAGCAATGTTTTGTGTTATGACTGAGCAATAGAAAGCTTTTGGAGGTGAGGTGAAAAGAAGGGTTGCTGAAAAACATGAAAAACTAAGTAATTAGGGGAGAACATGGGCAGAAGAAGTTAAAAGGAGAGAATTTACATTTTGGTTGTTTTCTGGGGGTTTTGTTTGGTTATTTTTGTGGGTTGGTGGTTGTTTTGTTTTTTGTGTTTTTTAACTCAACACAGATGAGGATCCCATTTCCTAGAAAGTTAACGACGGGACATCTGAAAGCAGGGACGTGTTTGCAAATTTCTGGAAGGAACCTCCAGCTTAGTTTGTTTGACTTGGGCAGAATGAATACTCTGAGCTCTATGGATGTGTGCCTTTGGATTGAGCACTGCGTTTCCTATCAATTCTAAGTATAATCCTACTCTTCCCCAAGGCTCCAGGGGTCTTAGTTGCCCCTCCGCAGGGCTGGCAGGTCTGGGAGCAGTCCCCTGTTCAGAAAGGAGATAAGACAATTGTATTTTGCAGTGTCTCATGGCTCACTTTCTGTATTAACCCGCTGATAGGTGGTGGATCTGATATGTGATCTTTTTGGAGGCGAGCATGTTCCTTGAAGGCCAGGCTTAGCTGTTCAAGGGCTAGATTGCTACTAATGCATCTGCGTATTTGTTCTTTCGAGGCACATACTTGAGAGAATAGAAAACCCCAGAAGTACTGGAACAAGCACTGCAGAGCAGACATTATGTTGTAAGTTTAGCAGCTGGGGATGGATTTACGTGAAGAGGCAGCGGCTCAGTGTTGAGGAGGAGAGCTAGTGCACTAGCAAATATTGCCGTCTTTGTAGGGAGCTTGGTTGTGCTTTGCTGACTGTGAATAGGTGCCTGGGATGGAAAGGCAAACTAGAAAACAACTTGCAAAGAAGAAATCTCAGCCTCGGTCACCTTTCTCTTTAGTGATCTCAAGAGCTTCAGCTGCATCCATTCCAATCTACTGAAAGTGCTGTGGTCCTAACCCTTTCTTACAGAGGCTCTAGCTGATGCTATTTATAGTTGTGCTGCTGCTACAGGCTCTTGTTAGCTATTGTTATGCGGCATATGTGTCCAAGACAGCTGCTGCAGAGCGTGGTAGTTGTGTTTGTTTTTAATTGTAGAAAGGGTGAGAAGGAGGTATTCTGCACATCTCCCAGAGTGTGCGTGAGACAATTTAAAGTTGGAAGGTCAGCATATAAATTCTGGTAAACTTAATGCAACTCCTAGTCAAGACTGCAAGCTGGAAACCTACTTAGGCTTCCTCAAAGTGTGAACCATTAGTTTTTACCCCTAGTGTACCATTTGTTTTCACAAGTATTAAATACAGGAATATCCTTAAAACTAAGATTCTATGTGAATCTACAGTGATGTTGGATGAATATTTGTCTTGACCTTATTAATTATGTTTTAAATTTGCACTCTGAAGTTGGTGCACTTGAACAGCAGCAGGTTGGTGCCATCTGTGGTAAGTGGAGGTGCTGTCCAAGCGCTGCCGCTTGCCTGTGAAGCCAAGGTCAGTGTTCTGCCCTTCTTAGAGCAGCTGGATGTGACAGTGCACTTGAACTGGTGCCTCTTGGCACTCCCTGCTCAGCGTCTGGCTGGGAATGCAGATACAGCTTCTGACACGCAAGGAATCTAATCTGTGCTAGCAGGAAGTCCCAGTTAGATACCAATAGTTAAAGATTAGTCTACTGGATATATCCTATCCTAGCTGTGCGTTACACATAACAGAAGTGCCAGACTGGCAGATGCCGTTGTGTTTGAGTGATGGGGAATAAGGCTATTCTGAATGTCTGCCTGACCGTAGGCTGACCTGGGAGGGAGTTTGCACCGCCATATGCAAGGGGGGGAGAAGCAGCTTGGATGGTGAAGCAGCGAGAGGTTCCAAACAGCGCCTGGTCTGGTCTGTCCAAGTACCGTAAAGTGGACTATTGTCTTCCTAGCTAGAACTAGTTAAGTCCAGCTGTGCCTAGTAGTTGTTTATCTAGGTAGTACTTAATTCCAGAGGGCTGTTTGTACTATGAATCCTGCTGAGTACTGTGGATCACTCTTTCCTAATGTCTTGATATATCCTGCTGAGCAAAAGGGAGAATGCTGAGCCAGCAGGAAGGCATAACTGGTTAACAGGACCCCTCCAATAAAATCTCTCTCTAATCAGTCTTCCCAGTTGCTCTAGCCACAAAGCTGCAGGAATGATTTGCCTAGATTATTCCTTGAACGCTTAGCTCATTTCTAGTCCTTACCAATTTTGATCAGTTTCTATGTATGGGGAATTGTCTTATAAATCATCTTATCCACCACTTAGGTGACCCTAACTCTCCCAGAACGGAGCTCGGCTCTGAAGGTGGGTAGGAAGCTTCATGGAGAAGGCACCTGAAAAAAATGGGTGCAAATAAATGGTGAAAACTTGCTTTCTCAAGTGCCAGTAATAGCGTTTTCCCCTAGTGTGAAAGTGCAAGGTGGTAATTAGACAGACAAATTAACATTCCTCCCGAGAACATGAAGTCTAAAAAGGGCTCTCCTTATGAAGTTCCTGTAATTAAAGCTGACTTGGTGTAGTTAGATTATTCATTTCTAAGGATGTGATGTGAATGGTTAGCGTTCACCTTTTCAGACTGGTGACTGGGTACCCAGAGGGGTTTTTGCTGTGTGTGCGTGGGTATTACAACGGGAGGATCTCTTCACCAGAAGGCATGTATGTGCTTTCTGTGCTTTCTGTATCAGATTAACACTCTGCTGTTAAGGTATGCCTTGCATAATCCAGAAGATGTTTTTTTGCAGGTCATGTTGCAAGCTAATTTGGAATTACACTTGATTATTCTCTTCTGGTTCTTTATTAAGAGTGTCCTAAGACCACATGACTCTTGCAACAGGAGAGCTATGCGCTAGACTTGAATTTCTTGAGTCTTGCTGAAAAGTGATACTGAAGTATGTGTCCACAACGTGCAGTACTTTATATCATACTGTTGTTTCTGTAGGAATACATAGAAATCTTGGCATGCTGCTCTTCTGCATCATGTCATATAATTCTTTGAGGAGCTGGCTTAGCATGCTGTTTCTCTCTAGCGTGTTTCTGTGGGTGTGCACTGGTGATGATAGTGTTAATTTCAGGAGTGCAGCGTTTTTCTGACTTAACATAATTGGGTTTCCTAAAACTTACGAAAATGAGTGAGTAGCCAAGTGGCTTTTTAAATGCAGTATGGAACAGCAGGAGCATCTTTTTAAATGGCCTGTAAGAGCTTGGAAGGTTGTTTTTTAAGATATTCAAAAATATGAGTGAGGGCAGGGGAGAGGTGGGAGCTGTGGAAGCGACAGGAGATGGAGAAAGGTAGGTTTGGGAGGAAGAACTGAGGATGGGACGGTGTGGATTCAGGAGGAGAGGTGTGTGTGCACTAGGGAGAGGAGTGTGACAGAAGCAAGAATAGCAGAAGTGGAGATGACTTTCCTATAGAAGCGTTGAAAATGCGTTGGAGTATCTTCCAGAGGGTGCTAGGGTGGAAAAAAGCTGTGTCATTCAGGAATGCTGTTCTTGTATCCACACTGCGTGACAGAAACGCAGGCTTCCCCATTGGGTGATGTTTTTGTCATCCTGTACTGGGAGATGGATCTGATGTATCTTAGGCTACAGAGCCTCCTGGGGTTTGTGCAAGGAGCCATGTGATTTGTCCTGACCTCCAGGACTTAGGCTGTTGGTTTAAGATGAGTTGATCTATTTTTACTTTAAAAGAATGTGCTTAAATAGAAGGAGCCCCTCTGTTTCCCTGTGATCAAATAAAAGGTAGTTAAAAACTAATGCAAATCCTTAAATCTGCTTTAAACAATAGCAACTTATACCAGTGTGTGTAGGCAGGGATTTGAAACAACTGGTGGATTTAGATGAAGCCAAATGCAAACAGAAAACTAAACAGCAGTGGTTCTCTCCTCTTCCCCCACCAGCAGTTCCCCCGCTGCCTGCCCTTCTGCTCTGCCCCCTCTGCAGTCCCAGCGTGGGTCCGGGCAGCTGCCCCCAGCCTGGGCTTTCAGCTTTGGGGATGGTTTCCTTCCCTCTCTAGCATGGTAGAAAGGGGAACTGCCACAAAACTGTACAGCTGGCTCCTAGGAGAAGGAATGGCTGCGTGAGTGGCTCTTGCTAGCACAAGGTGTGAATGCAGAGCTGGCTTTGGCTGGGCGGTAATGGAATAATTAATGCTTTATGTGTAGTTTCCATTCAATCTGTAATGCGCATGTCTAGGGGAATTTGTTACTTGAATTAAATGGCTTTTATCCCAGTTCTGTCGCTCTGGTGATTTCTTCTTTCAGGAGTAGCGCCTGTGCCTAGAGGGTTAATGGCAGCTGAAGCTGTGGTTCACACGGGGCTGCTGCATAGGAAGCCTCTGAGGATGGCTGCTGGGGTGGTTCTGCTTTGCATAGGGTAACGAGTTTCAAGCCACTTG
Source organism: Vanellus vanellus (assembly GCF_965231255.1). Lineage (NCBI taxonomy): Eukaryota > Metazoa > Chordata > Aves > Charadriiformes > Charadriidae > Vanellus > Vanellus vanellus. The sequence goes on from NC_138919.1 coordinate 16,697,919, forward strand.
CCAGTAATTGCTAGCACTTCCTAAATGGTACCTTTGAGTAAACTTGCTAATATACCTAGCTGTGCTGCATCTTTAAGGACAAGATGACTGTTGCTAATTCACAGTGCTGTTTCTGAGTCTCTTCCACCAAAACAGTGCTACTGTGCTGGGAATACTGAGAGCCAAGCACCAGGTTTTGGGCACTTACCAAGCCTTTGCTGAAAGAATAGGCTTCTAGTAGCTGTAACAGGCTGAATAAAAATCTCTTGCCAATTAAAGGGGTCAGATCTGCATATTCAATGTCAAGAATGTTCTGGGATTTATTTGGTTTCTATAGTAGGAACAAGTATTAAAATTTTCTGCTGCTCAGGAGAGTGAAAGGGTCTGTCTGAATTTGTTTGCTCTGAGAAGACAAGGGGAAATTCAAGCCAGAGGTTTGTAATTGCCATGATGAGATGCTGAGTTGCCTTATCCTGGGCATAGCTCTGGATCTGTAATCTCTCTAGTTCAAGGAGCACGAGGTGTGTGTGTGTCTTTATCCCCTCCACCTCCGTGCATCCTAGGCATGCATTATCAAGCTCTGATAATAGCTGCGACTAGGGAGGAATGCAGGGGCTTTTCCGTCTTCAATTATCAGCATCATTTGCGTTAGGAAAATGTTTGAGGGATGGTGTTCATGAAGAAAGGCTGATTTCTTGTATTAACACTAAATATTAAGAGTTACATGCCTGCTGCCTCTCTTCCTGTATATGATGTAGACTGCCTACTGTCCCTGGAAGACTTTTCAGCTGAGGCTTTCGTGGGCCAAGCTCTCTATAATTTATGGAGATTCAATTGTTGGAAAAAGCATGAAGCTGACACAGATTTTCATAGCGGATCCACTTCCAGTGCATGATCTTTGCTTCCATTTCTTGTGTCAGGAGAAAGTAGAAATGCAACCAGGTGAACTATATTGTTCTGCTCACTTTTCCTGAAGTGAACTAGATGATCTCCAGAGGTCTCTTCCAACCCTGACCATTCTGTGAATGAGCCCAGGAAGGAGGGACAAATGCTGTCCTCTTGCAGGAGAGGAGCGAGGGGAGAAATGGTCATTTGGACTGCAGATTGATGTACGTGCCAGAGCAAATCTGCGCAAGGGTCTTTTGTCTAGACAAAGCCCACTCTGGCCTGCCTGCTTGGGTTCATTTCCGAGCCGGGTGGTGATGGTGGTGAAAAATGCCTAATGTCCTTTAGTGACCCTTCCTATTAAACAAAGGCACTATGCTTACTTGTTCTGAAAGCTGTTGTTTAGCTTGTTCCCTTCCTCTTTTATTCCTCCTTCAAACCAACTCTGTGAGGGCAGTGCTATAACCCAAGCACAAAGTTGTTGGGAAGAAACGAAATGTTTTTTCCAGAATAACTTCAGATTTACACCAAACCCACCACCGCCACCTTCCTTTCCACTACCACAAACACAACCTTGGTGTCTTGAGAACCTTCCCAGAAAAGATCCTGGGTGCTCTGAAGCTAAATATGATATGAGAATAGGAAATTTGTATCTTGGTAGTGTTTGCTTATGCCTGTAATGCCCCAAGTTTAGTTGTGTGACCCTTTTACAAGTTCTTTACTCCTGTATTATTAGGAAAAATGGGCTTGGGAAGAGTTCCTGCAGCGATGTCTTGATAGAAGAGGTGTTGCTGACTTGCATGAGATAATCTCCTGGTCGCAACTCATTTATGGGATCTTCCTCCTTTAAGTGAGGCTTAAGCTAATATGGTGTACTTCATAATTGGGGCAGACTGATATGTGTGGACAGTTATGGCAAATCAGCTGATAGGTGGTAATTTGCTAAGCAGCTGGAGTCGAATTGTATCTGCAAGCTTGAAATTCGCTTGCTTTACAAATAAATAAGGCTTTTGTCCCAGTAAGTTATTAAGCCTTTCTTCCCAGTACTCTAAATCAGTGTGACACAAATGCTTCTAATGGGAAGATAAATCAAGATAGATGATGTTCATAGATATTTCACAGTGTAGAGAAGAGGGCATGGATAATGTGCCTAGGGGAACCACCACCATGGGGAAGTAGTCAATGCAAGCTCTTTGTGTCCTTCTTTTAAAAAATGTAACGAAACAATGTGTATTTCATGTCCAGGGAAAGCGTGTGTCTTCTGACACAGCAATGGTAGCTCTTGCAGGAGCCACCAGAGAGCCACTTGGCTGGCTGAATTTCTGGTTGCCCATGGCTAGATCTGAATTCCTGTTCTTGTATTGTAAATGAAACATACATATGGAGAAGAGATGGTGTTCTGCTGTTCATCATATGGATGCTATGTGGAGAATTGGTGGCTGTGTGGAAAACATGGGCGAATGTTTACAAATGAATTTTTTTAGTGGTTGCTGAGGAGCATGACTACGCTGGCTACCCTTGTGGAGGCACGTGGCTTCCCTCTGTGGAAAGTGCTGATGTGACTACGAAGGATGCTGTAGCAGTAGGCCAGGCGTTGTATAGCTTGCCTTTTAGCTTTAACTCTACCCTTTCTTGCTTGCTTTCTCTGCAGTGCTGGAATTGCTGTTGGCTTCTATGGGAATGGAGAGACCAGTGATGGCATTCACCGGCTGACGTACTCACTACGCCATGCGAACCGCACTGTGGCGGGTGTCCAAGACCGGGTAAGCACTGAGGAGACACGCTAGCGAACAGGGAGTGTGGGAATGAGCAGACTTGCTCAGCACCTCTTTTCTTGAATCCGGCTGTGCCTATGTCTTTCTTCTTTAATTTTTTTTGTTAGTCTCTGAGCTTAGAGATGTGCTAAAATTTCTGTTAACGGAGTGGTGCTTTCTTCAGCTCTTCTAAAAATATCAAAGCAAACATAGCTTGTTAAATGAAGTCTTCTCTTTGCTAGGTCTAAAAACAGCTTCTGATCAGCACTCTTCCACACCCAGAAGAGGAAGCAGGCCAAAGCAGACAAGTCTCTTAGTAAAATCTATCATTTTAATACCATCTATCATTTTAATACCATCAGTTGTTGCTGTACTAGTTCTAATTTGATGGTATCGTTCAGTAACCCTGATGGCCACAAAATGCGTACATGTGTTAAAGGCTCAGCTGAGTTGCCATCATTGGACTACTTGCAAACAATCTACTTTATAGCTGCTTATAAGTCGCTTTTGAAGGGTAAGCAGTCTGAACAGTCTTAAGACAGAGGACTAGTAATTTGGAAGCTGTCTGTAATTTGCTAGTAAATATGAATCGTCTTCTACTTTCTTGACTTCCTGTCCTTCAACTGCTGGTGTGTTTTTTTTTTTTTTTTTCTTTTCCTTTCTCTTGCCCGTACTATAGGTACTAGATACTGCAGTGGCCCTGAACCAAACAGTGGAACCAAACTTGCTTATCCTGGAAGAGATGTTCACGAAGCAGACAGACTACCTGCACGTTATCCAGAAACTGCAAGGTCTCTTGGATGATCTGGTCAGGCAAACAACTGAGATCCCCTTTTGGAAGAATGAAGAGCTGTCTCTGGAGGAGCTGGCAATTCAGATTGACCTCTATGACTGGTACAGGTGTGTATCATGCTGTAGTGTAGTGGTTGTAGAGTCTGTTTTGCAACAATAGAGTGTGCGTTCTGGGTAGCTGAGCCAAAGGCTCTCTATACTCCTGCAGGTGCTCTTGGCCCACCCAGCTGACTTGTTTCTTACAGCAAATTGCATTCAGTTTGACTCAAAATGCACAACAACAACATTTTTCTTAACTGTGATTATTACCAGCTGAAGGGAAACTTATTTTCAATGTACAAAATCTGTAGCTTGTGTTCTAAGACTGGGGGAAAAAAACAGCCACAGAGATAGCTAGCTACTCCTGTGTCCTAATAAGTGCGTTGTAGTTGTATGACACATTAACTAAATAGAGTGGAAAACTGAACTAGATCCATATGTTAACAGCATACCCTTAGATTCCTTTTTATTAAACTTCTTGAATAAAAGATTGCATCTAATGTATTCCACAAAAGAAAACCTCTATCCACACATGTGGACTAACTGAAGCATGTTCTAAAAATGTCTAGGAAGTTCAAGAAGCTGCAATGCCTGTTCCTCACCTGATGGTGTCCAGTTGTGTTCTTGACAATGTGTATGCTGGGCATGTTGTGTAAATGCTTTCACCTGCCTCGATTCCAGACCCAGCAAATATCCAGAGCTCTCTGGAGGTTAATCATTAGTGGTGGCTTTTACCTAAAGAAAAGGGCTATGTTTTTGCCACAGGTCACACTAGCTTCTTGATCTGTGCCTTTTACATGCCAGTTTTCCTTTGCAGACTGTGTTGGGTTTTTTTTGCTGCAGGTGGCTGGGATACCTGGGCCTGCTCCTGTTCCATGTCCTGATATGTTTGCTGGTGCTCTTTGGGCTCATTAGAAACTCCAGGGCCATTCTTATGGGGTAAGTCCTGACCCAGGTGCAGTGCATGAAGGAAGGTCAGCTGAATGCAAGTGCCTGCTAGTTTAAACCTCTATTGCTCAGGAACTCACCTGGGCAGTCTGCCTTTCGCTGGGTAGCATTGGTAGCCTCTGCTTGCTGGGAGACAGTGATGTGAGCATCCTCCCTTAAATTTACAGACTTTAAAAATCTCCTTTTAATTCTCTACAGTTGTGAAGGCATGTGTTATTGGATGATAAGCACTGAATGTGTCTACACACCCTGGTAGCATGCCTTTTGTGTCACGATCTGCTCTTGTTTACCTTTGGCTGTCACACCTGAAGAAATGTTAAACTGAGAACAAGCAATGGTTTGTACAGTTATGAGGAGGAGTCTTGTTGCCATGGTACCGCAGTATTAATGCATGTCTTTCTAAAAAGCACTGCAAATACTGCCATGTTCAGGCCCCATTACAAGAAAAAAATATTCCTTTCCCTATCTTGTAGCTTTGTTTAGCTTGGCATATTTGGCAAAGATGCTGGTATCATAAACACAGTGACAGTTTGACAACTGACATGGCCAAGAGTTTATCCTGGTACTTGGTGATGCCCTTAATAAATCTGAATATGCATTCCAATTATTATTTGCCAGATGACTTCATACCTGGCAGGTTATACAGACAAAAGTCCAAGTGTATGCACAGATGGTAAACCCAGGGTTTAAATTAGAATCTCATTCTCTGTTAGCCAGAAGTTCATATTAAGGCATTCCCCAAAGGGAGCACATGGCATAAAGAAGTGTGTCACAGCCAAGGAACATGGTGAAATGCCAGTTTTAGATCTTTTAGCCAACCAATCAGTTACTGACCCAGTCATCTTCATTTAAAGTAAAACAATCAATGTGTCTGATTACCATACTCAGCTGGAAGCACCAAGTCATGTTGTCCTTATGTCACAAAACCACAGAGACTTGCTGATCCATGGCTGATAATTTTTGCATCCATTTGGAAAAAGCACAATAAAGTCTTTAGCTGTCTTATTCCAGAGTGGGGCACAGAGGTCAGTATGGTGAAGCTCCATTACTTCTGCAAGATGACCCACAGATCTATTCACAGAATAGGGATTACTCAGAATTAAAATAAGTTTGTAAACTGAGGGATAAATCTTTTTTTTTTTCTTTTTTAAATGTAGGCCCATAGAATTATTTTTTCAAGGCTCTAATCTTCAATGAGACAAATGTAGCAGAAAAGAGATATGTCCCTTCCTCACAGAGATGCTTGCACTAGGTTTGAGTAAAGAATATCTTGCTTATGAACAGGTTTTTGTTTTGTTTTCCTGTGTTTCAAAGCCTGAAGGATAAAGCATCCCTGAGAGAGCAAGACAGTGTCCCTTTACTTTGAAGATAGGGATGCATAAAACGAAACTGCTTATTAGTCTGCATCCCCATACCTGAGGGAGCTGAGGAGCACTTTTGCCTGAGTATCTCTAGTACACATACTGACAGCAAAGGTGAAGAGCTAATGTGCTGGTTGGAGAAGTGCAAAAGCCTTTTCCACTGATGTGTGCTAGCTGAATGTCACTGAGACCACTGCTCTGTCATCCCTCTGCCTTGTGTCTGCTTGACACTAGCAGACACTTCCCACTATTTCTGTCGGTAATGAGGTCCAGCTGTCAGAACAAAACTTTTAAATCTGTGCAGAGATGCACTTGCGTGGCTGTGGTAGGCACCTAAACTGTTGCTCTGAACTGTTTGCCTGCAGGTGACTGTCTCTCTTCTGGGGGCTATGTGGGATGCTTAGGTGCTGTCCAGATGCACACAGCCTGGAACCAAAGTCAGGTGTCCTAACACAGGCTGAGTGTTCCCTCCCACTGTCTGTAGCCGTGCAGTGCTTACACTTAAGCCCATTTATTCTGGAAACAGGATAGATTTGTCCAGTTTTATATCACTATGTTTTGGGGTGGGTTTTTTTTAATGAGATATTTTTCCTTTGAATAGCTTTGAACTTAGAAAGTAAAGTCCAGTGTGGGGATAGTGGAGGCGATGGGATTGTAGTCATTCATCTGCCAATCTGCCTTCCCTGCGGCTACCCCCGTGTCATTGGCTTCCCTGCTAGAAGCAGGGTGAGACTTTGCTTCCACCCCCTTCTTCCTTCCCCTGCAGCCCCAGGGCCAGGTAAGGTGGGAAGCAACAACTGGACATAAACTTCTCTGGTTGCTGCTGTCTGCGACATGTAAAATTGAATGGTTTATGTGAAGATACAGTGGTTGATAGTTTGGGGGGTTTGGTAATTGCTTTGGACTCCAAATAATACATCTTGTGAAAGGATCTGCTTGAAATCTGTGCTTCTACATCTGCCATCTGTCTGTCTCCCACAGGGTGTGCTTGCTTGGGGTGTTTGCCCTGATTGTCAGCTGGGGATCCCTGGGTCTGGAGTTGGCTGTCGCTGTGGTAAGTGGCTCTGATCCAAGTCCCGTTCACCCTTTGCTGCAGGTTTATCTGACAGGAGATTAATGTTACACTGTACCTGTTTTATAGTGCATCTTGTTCTAAGTAGCTGGCCTAGCAATTTGCATCTATGAAAAGTACAGAGCTCCTCCTTCCTCCATGGTGCGGTGTGCTAGTTAGTACTCCAGCACTGCTGCGGTTGTGTAAAGCAGCGCTAGTGGGGATGATGATGGGAGACTTCAGCATCTGAAACCTCCCGATAGTAGAGCGTTCCCTGAGGTTAACCTGGCTCAACTGCTCTTTGATACTGCTGTTCTTTGATATTCCTTTTCCCTTTTGTCTTGCACCTATCTAGGGCTCCAGTGACTTCTGCATCAACCCAGATGCTTACGTCTCCAAAGTGGTTGAAGAGAATGCAGTGCTTAGTGCTGGTAAGTGCTGGGACTGACTTTGGCACGGGGTACTGCGGCTCCAGCTGTCACACAGGAGCATGGCAGTGGCTGAGAATTTAAGGCATTGCTTGGAACAGAGGAGCTTGCATACAGTGGGAAAAGCAGATGTGTGTGGAGCTCTGGAAAACCAATGTTCTTCCCAAAGAAGCGTTTATACGCTGGTCAGAAGTGCACATGTATGCTTTTCTTTGTCAGAAGAGCTCTCAAAATCTTTCTTCTGTCTTGGCCCTTAGGTGGAAACAACTGATAAGATGTAACAGAAATTCCTGGATTACTTTTATTTGCATTTAGTGTAGCACTCTTGAATCTTGTTCTCTAAGTGACAGAACTGCAGCAATAGTAGTGTGCAGTTTGAGTTGTCATTTTTTAAACTTGCTTTTGGGTTGACATTCCTGAACTTAGAATACTTATTTTTATATCTGTTATCAACATATATATATTTTCTTTTAATGATGGTTATAAATAAGATTCTCTTTAAAGCTAATTTAAAGGCTAAATGAATGGAAACAGCCACAGAGGAGTACGAATTTCCTGTTCCATTACAAATACAGTATTTTGACTGCTCTGTTTATCCTGTTACATTTAAAGCAATATGCCTGCATCACAGTGGCATCCAGCAGAAGCACTGATGGATTTTGGGTTTGTGGCTCCTAATTTAGGCTGAAGTGGTTGGTGAGATGAGGGATGACTCCAGTTTGAACCTCAGGGGGGCAAAAGTGGCTTTCAGAACTGTGGCTTTCTCCTACCTCCTCTCCCTCTGATCGTTCCTCTATATATCTGTGTATGATAAAGCATAAACAAGCAATGACAGTGACTTGCAGAAGGAGCCACTTGTGGTTTTCCTGGTTCTTATTTAGTGGAATCAGAGAATCTTTGCCTTGTGTACAGAAGGTCTAGTGTATGGCTGTGTGCTTAGCCAAATGCTGCCTCTTACTGTGCAACTGACAGGAAATTAGGTATGTAGCTGTGGCTGAGGATGTGGGGATTGGAAGCAATAAGAAATGTTTGTGTCTGGAGGCAGAATGTAGTATAAAAGACTATGTATGCTTGATATTACCACCCTATGGCTTATTTTTGGAATGCCTTATTTCTTGGTTTCCTGGGAAAGAGAGGATAGAGCCAGGCAGCTCCCTTTGTAGCAAAGAAATACAATAAGGGAAGAGAATGAATGTTTAACACCATGCAAGATGAAAATCCTATCTTGACTGTGAAGGTGATGAAGATGTGGCTTCAGGTACCAAGCTAGCCTCCTAGTTTTTCAAGGAGGCAAATGGGTCTGTGAGGCCAAAGGGAAATATCTGATGCTGGCTGTGTGCTGTAATAATTTGGTAACTCAAATCAGCTCTGGAGCAAGTTTGATTAGATTGACCCTGGGAAACAGAAGAAATGCCCCTTTGTGGTACTTCTCCATTTCAGTTGTCCTTGTCTGCTTGGCTCCTGCAGTTTTTTGTTAATTGGTATCATTCATGTAGAGGCTAATGGTGAGTGCAGGAGTGACATTCCTGTCCTTCTTCCTGTTTCCCCTGGCAGGGACAGTCACCTCCCCCGGGTGAAATCAGGCTCTGTTCTGGCAGCACCACCAGTTATGACAGTTGTTAAGGCTCCATAAATAACAGTGAACGGGTCTAAGAGAAACACTGAAGAGGAGGAAGAGCAGGTGTTGTCACAGGCTTGAGTTGGAAGGGTGGCCCCTTCCGTGGGCTGCTGGTGTGTCAGCTCCCTGCTGTTAGGCAGCCGTTGAGCATTTGTGAGCGCCTTTTCCTTTTTTCAGAAGGAAATCAGTCTAACTTCTGAGCCTGCCATCACACTAGGCAGCTGGCTGGGACACGGTTGAATGTTCTGCCTTCCCATGTGGATTTTCACTGCTGTGTCATACTTTGTGATTAGGAAGCTACAGAAATAGCTCTTGGTCCCCAATGTCTGGACCATCCTGGACACTTGAGCAGGAAGGAAAATCACAACATGAGGTCTGCAGTGTGGCACTGCTCAATGACACTTTAATCACAATAATGTCTCTTTAGAAACATCTTTGAAATTCCAAAATAAGTGTTGGTATCCCTTAATATGCTTGACTGTAGATTGTAGCAGCTGCTTTGTGATCAGTTGAGCTGTATATACAAAGAGAGTGACGAGCTCAAGGAGACAGGGCAGGCAGCTGGGAGCCAGTATCGATGCTGCCCTCTGGGAGGGAGCTGCCCTGTTTGAAGGCTCCCAGTTCCACTGCACGGACTCTTCATGCTCTCTGGTTTGCTGCCTCTGCCCTGTAGGTGATGGTCTCCAACATCAACAGCAGCGTAGACAGATGAGGCCGAAACACACCAAGACTGCTCTGGCTAGTTTCACCACAGTGTATCTGACCATGCATTTTTTCAGTTCAGAAAAGAGATGACTAAGAGAGGGTGTGAGTGGGTGGAGGGGCTCAGTTAGCCCATGGAAGAAGAATCCATTGGGAGTTGCCGTATGTGTAGGAATCACCTTTACCTTGGGAATCACTTGAGCTGAATTTGGGCCGACAGGGCACTTGTGTTTGCAGTCTTGCCTAGGTGTCTGCTTTTGGCCAGTGCTGGCGTATGGCATACTAGGCTAGGGGCTGCCATCTATTCTTAAGGATATAAGAACTAACAGGTAATCTTAAGAAGCTTTGTAGTGCTGGGTCAATTTTTCCCTTTAATCACTACTTTTACTTTTTTTTTTTTTTAATATAAGATGTTGTAATATTCCCAGCCCTATGCTCTGGCATTCATACTAGGACTGAATCGTCTAGGTTTGCATGTTTGCAATGCTTTTTTGGTGGTGGTGGTTACAGAAGTTTTCATAGAAAAATAACTGTGTTGGATACTGGGCAACTAGTATGTTAATATTCCTGTTTGTGTATTAATTGCTGTTTGCAAATCTAAATAGAATTAATGGAGCTGAGAATAATCTGATTAAGTGCATTATTATTGTTGTCATGTTTTCAGCTGGAGAGGGGATGTCCTTGTTTTGGAGGTAAAATATGCTGCATTAAACAAAGGAGGGGGAATGGGGCAAATCCTTATTGCAGGTTTCCTGGAGAAGGAGAGACTTGGATCATTTTGCAGAAGAGGCTGACATGTGTGCCTAACTCACCCAGCATTCATTAATTGCAATAAAGCCAATGGAGTTGAACAGTGGCTGTATAATCAGCTCCTGCTGCTCGTAAAAAGACTTGGTGCAGCCAAGATGTTTATTTTCAAAGCAGGAGGCCATCTTCTAGTATCATTCTTTTTTCATTGATATTATGTTGTTATCAGATGACTTATTGCATAAAATTAAATAAAAAGGTACAATCTGTCTAAACAACAGGAAGAGTTTTCTCCAGATTCTCTTACTGAAAATCTGCGTGGTGAATAGACAATTCCTTCATCTGAAGGAACTGCAAACCTCGGGGGATGGCTATTGGAGCCTTTTACCTCCAGTCCAGCCAAACTGGTCAGGCTGGGTGCTGAGACTTTGCTACTCAGACATAAGCAGCAAGCATTCTTGTCGCGTGCAGCCTCCTAATTTGTCTCTTGCTGGTTCACTCTCATCTTAGAAGCCCAGAGCTGAATGAAACAGAGGACTGACACTGCCATCACCTCCAGTTCCTCTTGAGAAGTAAGGTCAGGACAAAAACCTCACATGGGGCATGTGGTGGTTGCACAGTTACTTGAGTTCAGCGAGCACTGCAGAAAAACTTTGCCTAAAGAAGCGCGCTCGAGAATCCTGCTGAGCTGATGTTGGCATTGAGAAGCTGCATGGGTTTTTTGTTGAACCCCTGATTAACAGAAAGTTTGAGTGGAGGACGTGGGATGGCTACAAGCTCTTTGCTGAAGGCTTGGAATGACTGATTTTACCAGTGCAAGAGTAGCATATATGAGAGAAATACAAATGTTATGCAGATACCTCCCTTTGCTGTCAGAAAAAGAATTCCTGGTGGAGGACGTTACCTGGGCAAGAAAATCTGGCCAAAAGTTGTCGTCTTTTGACATCGCAGGTGATATACTTCAAATTTCTCTGATGATTGAACCCACAGAGACAGTCTCATCTGGGTGTATATGTAAAATGCAAGCTGCTTAGAGAATGCTCAAGTAGAGATGAAGAAGGGCTGGGAAAAGATGTACTAGATGTGGGGATTTTTTTTTTTTTAACTAGGATCTTTTTTTCTGGTAGCTCTTTACCCTACAGACCTTCTCACTGCCTTTTGGCAGGTGCATAATGCCATTTTTGCATTTCAGCTGGGCTTTGAAGTGAATAGTAAGTCTCCATGGTTGCAGAGGCAGTAAGTAGTTCTAGCAGCTGAAGCTGTCTTTAGTAGGCAGTTCTACTTTCCTTTCTAGGAAAAACAGACTTTGCAAAAATAAAGCATTTTGGGTAGTTCCCTTCCTTGCCTTCTGCTCCCACACTGCCTGTGCACCAAGAGCGTGGGTCAGGGGGATTGCTGTTAGCAACAGCAGGCATAGGCAGCTGCAAATGTGACCCTGCCTAACCCTTCTATGAACTAAATTGCCTAAAGGCCGGCTTCAGAAAATCAGATCCAACCTTCAGGAATTTTCTGTGAAAGGAAAATGCATTGGAAAGATAATTATAGAAAGAAATTGCCTGGAGCTGTTAGCAGAGTGCAAATGATGGGTTAGTATAGCTGTATTCTGGACAGAAATGTGAGATTTAGTGTTGCACAGGATAGCCTTCACCAGATTTAAAACTGGTGAAAGTGCCTCCTGCTCTTTCCTCTATCCCATCCTGGTAGTATGAAGGCAGGGGTCACGCTCCCTTTAATTTCCAGGCTTTGCAGCACAGGATCACTTTAAGGCAGCTTCACTGCCTATTGTAGCTTCAGTTTTAAAGCACCACAGCTATTAGCACACTGGGTTCAGTGCAGGGCAAAGCTGCTCCTGCTGGCTTTGCCATTTTGGAAAGCACATTTTATGTACGGAATGTCACACTTGTCAGCCGCAAAGCCAGCGCTACCACAGTGAAGCCTTGTTGATCCTGCCTTCCAGGGTGAAGCAAGGGAAGCACTTATTTCACTGTACTGATTTTCACTTCACTTGTAACCAGCAATCTTTATCCTGGGCTTACAAGCTGCAAACTAGGGTGATATCAGGACCTCTCATCTGTAATCTGCCCAGCAGGGATGATCCAGAATGCCCTGAAGAAATGTTTCTGGAGCTCTGTATTAGCAGTATGTCACACCACTTAATGCACCTACAAAGGTGATGTAAACTTGATAGCTCTGTGGGAGACTAAAAGAAACTTTTATTTTAAAGCAACAAACCACTAAATAGTCAATGAGATCACAACTCCTTTAGGTCACTCCATGTGATACTGTGGATTGCTGTTGCTATGCTGTTCTCTCAGCACAGGTGCATTTTAACCCATTTTTCCATAGCCATTGAGTGTGATTAACGAGCCAGGGAGGAGCAGTCCTTTCCTTGGCTCAATAGTTGTGGACAGTCATTTGTGTGGTCTGCCTAAAGCGAGGCACACAAAGCAATTCTTGCTGCCCCCTTATCTACCCAGATTTTGCTAATTGCTCTTTAGAGGCTTGGATGGGGAGATATAAGTCATCCCAGAGAAAGAGTTGGGGGGAGGGGGGAGATGGAGCAGCTGGCAGAAGCTGCCCCAAAGTAGGCTAATGAATTATAAATAACAGCTGTCAGGTTGCATTGCCAGTGTGCAGGAGCTGACAGTCTGTGTTGTACCACTGGGTCTCCAGTGTGTTGGCTTGCCGAAAGGTGCATTCAATATTTATGGGAAGCACAGCAGAGTCAGGATACAGGCAGGTCTGCTTCCTTCACAGCTCCGCTCACTTGTGGTTGTGCCTTTTACTGATTTCTGAGTTGGGACTGATTAGAATACCTTTGCAGCCTGGTATATGCATTACTGAAAGTCACAGGCAGAAGATTAAAAAGAATGGAGAAAAGGATGCTAGTCAGGGGGAAATGTGCAGAGTGTATGTGTGTTTTAGGGCATTTGTCATCTTTACCAAGCAAAAATCACCCTTGCTTTTGCTGAGCTGACACTCTTCCATTCATCTGAAAAGGAACTGTAAATGTTTGAGAAATAATCTAAAAGTATTTGGATGATCAAGTCTTTCAGAACTCCCTCTCTCCATAGCATTATTGAGAATGGCAGGGGAAAGCCTGGTAATTGTCACTTGTGCGTGCTGGCAGTTGTAATGTTATGGAGGGCTCATGAAGGCACCAGGCTGGTTTCATACACGCTTTAATGAGGATAAATAAATCTGTGTATCAAGCCTGGAAATAAGTGATGCTGCTTTCAGAGCACTTTAACAGTCTCACCTGGAAGCTAATGAGCGTGTCTTCGCTGTAGTGTGATTACTGGTAGAGCTATGCAGTACCAAGACTAACTTTGGGCATGTTACTAGCAAATGATCTGAGGTCCCTTAAACAGATAATATGTTGTTGTTATTCTAATACATGGTAAAGAGCTTTCTTTCCTGATCAAATCTTCAGTATTGACTCAATACCAAAAATACCTTTTTGGCATAAGTTCAAAAGAAGGATGCAAAACAAATGACGTGCGCTCTTTTTACTTGAAGTCTAATTTTACTTGAAGTATAATTAAAGTCTAATCTAATCTAAAGTAATTAGATTACAAAATGTAATTGTGTGCAAGTGACATCCGTCATAAAACAGACTATTTACTTGTTCATCCCTAATATGTGCCAGAAAAACAAGAACTTGTTGTCATCCATCCATTTCCTCACTTGCTTTCAAAGTGATACCATTTTTAGGAAATAACATACTGAAAGTTATTATTTTCTTGAATTAGGAGGACTTTCTTACATTTTTCTACAGAACACTAAAACCAGTCTCTCCTTAAACATTACAGAAGAATCTCCAGTTGTAAAGATGTCTTTTTTTTGCCCTTTTTTCTTTTAAATGCGTGGACTTGTACATTTAGTAAGTGGTATATTCAGCATTATGTAGTAGCACAGGATTGTGTGCGTGCACCTCCTTCGGCCCAATGGCATGCTTCCACAGGTATTTTTGATAGCAGCCTGTATTTATATCACCACTACTACCTCTCCTGTGCTAACATTTTTGTGGTTGTGTAGTGACCTGGCTGGTGAGCTGAACTGGCGGAAAGTTGAGTTGTCTCTTTATGTGCTTTAGGCAGCAGTCTGCGATTGCTTTCTGTGACTGTAGAATGGTATTCTGACACTTAAAAGTTGCAGAAATTAAACATGCAGTTGGATTTATCCTAGACTGAGGTATTGTCTTATGTTTATACTGTGGATAGTGTTGACCTCTGAATAAAACTTTTTGGATGTTTCATCTAACTATGTAAGTGCGGCAGCCCCATTGCCTTTCTCTGTTCACAAACAAATCTTTCTTTTCTCCCCAAAGGCAGGTTACATACCTTTCTCTAGTGCCATCCATGCACTGTAATTCTACATGGAGAGAGGGAAGTGATTTTACTTATATTGCATTTTTCATTTTGCATATTGCCTTCAGAACTTAACACCTCTGTCGTGGCAGTCATAAAAATACTGCAAAGCTGGAACAACGTATGTAGCATAACTTTCTTTTTTTTTTTTTGTCTCTGTAGATACTCTCCGCTATTACATTACCTGCAGTTCTGGATACCCCAACCCTTTCCAGCAGGTGAGTGTAAGCATCCTAGCTCTCTTCATCGCGTCTCCTAGTCCTGCAGGGTATTGGTTAAAGGCTTTTGATGCCAGCATGCAGCAAGTTGTTAGCTTCAGGGAATACTCCACCTGTTGGTAAAGCTTTGGTAGCTACTTTCCAGCTGTGAAAGAGGTGGCACTGTAATCTGCTGAGCAGTTTTTTTTTCCAACTTCATCACTACCTGCATAGCTTCAGGTTCAAGATGCCCTCTTAGAAGGGCCTGTGTGTGATGTGGTGAAGATCATGGCTTTGTTCATGGCACCTCTGTTTACATGGCACTCTCAAAAGAGCAGCAATGAGGAGACAGAGCACCCACAATTAATGCCAGGGTGGGAAACTACATACTTGCTGCTTTGAGTCATTTCTTGCAGGTTCTTTTGGGTTAAACAGTGGCAACACCCCACTCCCAAAATGCAGCCACTTCTGTGGGTGAGGGAGTGATTCTCACATACGCCTCTTAAATCCCTTGGATGTTGAAGAGTTTGTATCCTGAAGTATAAATGTGAGTCATTATTCTTTTGTGTGGGGGCTGAGGAACAGCACCTGGGCCCATCCCAAACTTTGTCGTATGTATCAGAGGCCAGAATGAACCCACACCACCCACCATTTGGCAGACACCAGCTGCTTCACCGTTTATATTTAGGATTTTTTAAGTCTTGTCTTCCTCTGTTTTAAAGGGTGGGGTAAGAACACTTCAAGCTGTGGTATGATGCACCATTGCCATCTGTTGCATTTCTGGTTGCTCAGTATACTCTGACATGCTATTGCATGTGAAATTCCCATGGATGCTTTAATGGGATGAGAAGGCTGCACCCTAATACAAACAACTTCTAGTGTTAACATTAAATCTTTCTCAGCCATCTGTTTTAATAGAAAAATCCAGCTGTGCTCTGTGGTGAGAACCTGAGTGCATTGTGTCTTTCTCTCCTCTATCCTGGAGCTGGCCTCAGCTGCATAGATGTTTTTGTTTGTGTATGTGGTTGTGGTTGGTTTTCTTTTTCTTTTTGATTCTTCTCTTTCCCTCTTCTTTCTGTCTGTACTTCTTCCAGGTTGGTAAAAGTCAAACTTAACCTTGTTGCAGCTGCACCCATGTCAGTTGAGACATCCTTAACTTGTACCGTTCATACAAATTATGCTTCAATATTTGGGAAGTAGGATTTAAGTCTCTTCCCAGGAGTTCTGTTGGTTCATGTGACCTGAGTTGCTGAAACATTGCATGTTTTGTGTTGAGCAGAAGCTGTCAGGAAGTCACAAGGCTCTGGTGGAAATGCAAGATGATGTTATGGAACTCATGAGGTCAGCAAGCAGAGAGCACCCCACCTCCAAGGTAACTCAAGGAGAGTTTGCTCTCCCTGTGCATTCTGGCTTCCCTTACCCTTGTACAAAGCCCAAGATCAGCTCCTGCTAAGCCATTTCCTTGCTGTAATCACTAGCTTGTTGCTTACAGGAGTATCTTACTCGGATTCAGGAGGTTTTAAATTCAACAGAGATCAACTTACAGCAACTGACAGCTTTAGTAGACTGTCGGAGCCTGCATTTGGTGAGTACTCAGTACCGGGCTTGAGGTAAGAAAGAGCAAAGGGGGTGCAGAGCCTGTAGCATCCTGATTAGTTTGGAGTTTCAAATCTCTGGTGTGCCAAAACAGTTTACAACAGCTTTTACTGATTGACTCCAGCAGAAAGGAGAATGGGAATTTGGATCAAGTTAGCTTTCTGTTTAAAGATCAACATAGATAACGTGCCTTTACATCCACAAGCTGCAGCCCTAAGGTTTCAGGGGCCTTCAGGGCTTTTTTCTATAGCACATAGCTAGTTGCCTTTCCTGTGGAGTGGAGTGCCTTATAGCTGCAGTATAGCATGGCCTAACTGTTGCCCTAGCTGCAGTTGTGGAGGCAGAGAAACAGATAGCCCATGCTTGTGTTCCTGGGCAATGGGACGTAGTGAGGGAGCTGAGAGAGAGGCTTAATGAGAAATGTGGTATCTTAACTTGGGTTGATAAACTTGCCTTGGCTTTTATTTTTTCCTTCTCTCTCAAAGTCTTATTATGTGAAATTAAAAATATTTCCACATCTAAATCCAAGCTGGGCTTTGTGAGGGGAAATAAGGGTTAGATCAGTTATGAAAAACACTTGAGGTCCCTGAAAGTAAAATAGAAATATGCTCTGGAAAAAGAACTATGATCTCTTAAGTTGTTTCGGAGACTGTAGTAGGGGAAGGACTTTTGAATTAGAGCTCAATGTTAACTCTCTAGTGATCAGGAAACTGTTCATTTCTCTCTCCAGGATTACGTCCAGGCTTTGACGGGCTTTTGCTATGATGGAGTGGAAGGCCTCATCTACTTGGTTCTCTTCTCCTTTGTCACAGCCCTCATGTTCAGTTCCATTGTGTGCAGCGTCCCACACACTTGGCAGCAAAAGAGGTATAGAGAGGGTTTAGATCCTGTAGCATTGTAGAGCTCTTTCCTAATGAAGACTGGCTATTGGATTTGTGCCCACGAGCATATGGAACTCTTTCCCATATGATCCCAGGAGTCTGAGGGATGAGGCTTTATAAGCACAGGTCCAACAGAAAAAAAAAAAAAACAACCTCAAACTTGGCTTTTGCTCTGGCTGTGGTTAATATTTACATCTGAACCTTATTGCACTGGAATACCATATGCGGAGTATTCAGTACACTGTATGACTGACTATGAGTCAAGTGAGAGATCAATGATTATAGTTGTAGAGAGAAGTAATGCTTGAATTATGTACCATCTCTGTAAAATACCTACTCCTTTGCATTGCTTTGAGGCGTTTCTTCAAGTATGGGAAAGAGAATAGGAATGAGAAGCAGTTCACAGTTGCCTTTTTGGCTTTGCTCACACTGGGGCAACTGACTTGCATAACTAATAGAAACCAGGAACTGTCTTGTTAGCAAGAGCATGGGCAGATGAGATACTTGCAAATTGGTGGCAATCATCTAACAGCAGACTTGTTTGGAACTGGTATTAATGATGGTAACCAGGCTGATCAGTGAGTCTTGAGCAAACCTTCGTTTCACTGACTGGCTGCTGTACCACACGTAGCTATTAAAATAGCTTTGAGCTTTCTGTTCTTGCAGAAGAGCAGTAGACTGCAGCAAGTTCTCTTCTGTGGTCCTCAAACATGACTTTTGTGGTCTAAGCCCAGGCTCAAGGTTCAAAGTAAAATGGAACATCCTGAACAATAGCAGGAAGCCAGAGCCCGCCAGGCCTGCAGTGCCCACAGAGAAAGCCTTGGGAAATGCGTCAGAACAGCACTTAAGAAAATGGCAGGTTTCCTTACCTCTTCCACATGCAGCTGCAGAGGCGGTATCAGGAAGAGAATGCAGTCTGCCCGTTTGAAGGAGAAAGGCTTACCCAGTGTTATCTCTTGTGCTACCTGCCCTGCCAACCCCAGCAGGCTCAGGCTGCTGCTGTGAACTGAAGGATTCTCTCTTGCATTCCCCGGAGCACCATTTCTTCCTCTGCCTCCCTCCGGGAGGTGGAGGGTGTCATACTTCATTGCCTGTAAGAGACTGTGCAGGCTGCAGTTCCCTGAATAAATCTTCAGTGCCACCTTGTGGTACAGAAACTGCAGCTGATGTTTGGGATGTTTTAGCGATGTCCATGCTGTCTCCCCTCAGCAACAAAGTGTTTCATGTAGATGGCTTTACTAGCTTTGTCAAGTGTCACTAAAATAGATTTCAAATCTTGGTGCTTCATCCTACAATTAGGGATCTAAAATAGTAGTGTATATTACATAGGAGGGACAAGAGAATACTATGGGAAGGGAAGAAGAAACCATCTGGCAAACTGGCTCTGCTCTGCATTAAAATGGGTTTAAAATCCTGTCATTGATGAGCTGAGAGAGCCTCCAGACACAAATGTTGCAACTTAGTCTCTGTAAAGACTTCTGAGATTTTGTGAGAAGCTGAAGTAGACCCTTTGTAACCAGAATGGGAGTTCAGAGAAGTCTACAAAGAATTATCCTTGAAAGTTCTTTGGACATCGCTACAAGAAATGGGAAGATGCGGATTGCAGTGTTGAAGGATGCTTCCTGTGAGGCGCATGGCACTACATCCCCACTGCCTCTCTCTTTTTTTTTTTTTTTTTTTTTTATTTTAGAGTGCTGTGTATTTCAGGATGTGTGTCCATCCTTTGGTTGTATGACTGGACAGCTGTAGAACTGCGCTGTCTGCGAAGCCCTGAGAGAAGACCATAGGGGATCACACAGTGTAAAAGTCCAGATGGTATCTGTGGGAGGTCTGAGTCACTGTGGTGTAGGCTGTGTTTGACACTGCCACCCTGAGGCATCCCAAATGGGTATAAATGTGGAGGTGTGGAAGATGGTTGGGAGGTTCCTAGGATTACCATGGTTTCCTGCAAACCCCACATATGGGGTAATTGTAGGGTTCTAGGAGGAACTTTTTCTCCTTCTTGCAGAAGCTCAGATGATGATGGGGAAGAAGAATCAGCTGCTCAAGGGAGTAGACAAACACACGATAATCTGTACAGAGTGCACATGCCCAGCCTCTATAGCTGTGGGAGTAGTTATGGCAGTGAGACCAGCATTCCAGCAGCAGCACACACAGTCAGCAATGCTCCTGTCACAGAATACATGTGAGTATCCCGACAAGAAGGCTGTATTGCAGCTTGTCCAGGTTGCTTCCCTCTGATTTCTGTTGTCGTGAAGTGCTGTGAGGCTGGCACTTCAGACCAAGCAGTGGAAATGAGGCATGTTTTCTGATTGGCATCTACTGGGAGAATAGAATAGCTTAAATGTGCTGCAGTAGAAAGAGTTGTGTTAGACAGCATGCTCCAACATACGAACGGTTTGTCCTGTGGGATTTAGAAATCTGTCTAGAGAAAAGAGGTAGGAAAGTATTGTCCGGGCTCCTTATCACACAGTGATTCTGATCCCCAAAAGACTTGATTCTTCAGACAGAGCAGTTTCGCCAGAAGATTTTTTTTTTTTTAAGCCTCTTGAGAGACTGAGAGCCAAGTCAAAACCTGCCAGCTCCTTCCACAATATTTGCAGGCAGCTCTGACATCTGTTGCAGTCTGGAGCTACCTAGTCCAGGTGGAATCTTTAGAACTTTCTCCAGAAGTGCCAAACCCTGATCTCACTCGGACTACCTTCAGGGCCCATCTCTTTGGGGCTGGCACATCATTTTTTTTTTTTTCTTCCTGTCAGACTTTGTCCTCATTTTATCTCCATTTCTGCAGCTTGGCAATTCTAACACTGCAGGAAGGCAGATTTTCACACGCACCTATTTTTAAATCACTTGGCATGATTCAGTGTGGGCCCTTCTGAGTAAGAGGGTGAAGATGGTGCTTAATCTGAGGAAAATAATGCTAGTTTTGTGCCCTTGTCTGAAAAAGGGGGACCCACCTAGCCTGTAAGAAAAGCTTTGAGTGAGACTGACCTAATACAGTAGTTCTGGGGGTGCATATACTCTGTCCCATGTCACCGTCAGAGACCTTCCCCACAGAAGTGTGACACATACCCCCTGTTACCATGTGTGTCTTCCTTTCCTAGGAGCCAGAATGCAAATTTCCAGAACCCCCGTTGCGAGAATACCCCGCTCATTGGCCGGGAGTCCCCACCTCCCTCAGTAAGTCTCTCTTTACTGCTCCTCTCTGCTTCAGCAACTTTGGGGAATACACGTTTACCACTCCTGTATACTCTCAAGGGAGCTGATTGTGCAGCCAAACACAGGATCTGGCCCATAAATGGCAGCAATTTGAATAGACAAGCCGTGTCTCACCTGCCATGGGGAATAAAACCCTGCTGTGCTACTTTGGACATTGCACATAATAAGAATAAAACTCAATCTATTAACACTGTTAATCCTATGGGCCCAGTCCTGCCACCACTGAAGTGCATGAGTATCTTGGTGGGTGACTTCAGCAGGATGATTCACTTGCATGCAGTGTACTTGCTATCTGTGGCATTGGTTCCTCAAGTTTAAAACAAAACTTGTTAAAACAGTAAATTCAGAGTTATTGCTGAACCTCTCTCCTTAATCTGTCCTAAAGGGATGGTAGGATGAAACCTGTATTTTTTTTGTTGAGATTTTTTTTTTTTTTAAATCTTTCTTTCACAACTGTTTTACTTTCTTTAGAATCTATTTTTTGTATTTAATTTCCTATGGAGGAAAAAAAAAAACCAAAATGCAAACACTTTCATGGAAGGTTTTGGTATTTGGAGTGACCTGATAGCCATTTCTGTGTGCTGGATAAAACATGGGCTTGCCTTTGTGTACGTGTAAGAACTAGATGAATCTTGCCCTCCTTCACTGCATCCTGTAGCCTTACACCAGAACTTGGAGAACATGCCATCACAGTGCTCACTGACATGGGGGTGTGAATACAGAGGATGACTAGTAGCATGCTGCTTAACCAGTCTTCAGGTATAGGTAAAGAAAATACGCTCTGTGGTGCATGGCTCAAATTTATGGGAAGGGGAAGAAGATTAAGTTGGAGGATGAAGGAATAGGAATTGTGGTGGAAAAGGGGACATCACATTCATGTTTTCACTTCAAAATGACCAGCTCATCTTGCTGTAGGAAAGTGGAAAGTGTGGAGAGCTGACCCTTGTCTCTGTACTTGGCCAAACCTCTTCAACCTTCACGAAGAGTGTTCCCTGATCCCTGGTGGTACTCTGATCGCAACCTCTGGTAGCATTACCTGCTCTCAGCAACAAGATGGTCCTCAGAAGCACTGACATTGCACACCAGTACAGTGTGGCAAGTGCTTTACTGCTGGTGTTTCCTATTGAATGAAGGGCACTGTCCCTCTGGTACTGCCAAGGCATGTCTTCATTCAGTGTGTGTAGACCAAGGTCCTGCTTCCCCTTCCCCTACAGCTCTTCTGCTTCAGAGGAAGCACGCTCCTTTCTGCAGGGGATTTAGTTGTGCAAGAAGTTCTCTGGTTCTTCAGTAGCTGTTCGTGTTAATACCCTGAGGGGGGGATCTGAGTCCTGGTGCCTTAGGCTGGTTTCTGACAATAGATAAAGATGAGTTTTTTTGACTTCACAGACATCAATATGGGCTGTAGGGAAGTGCAGGAGCTGGAGGAGGAGAGTGTGGTGTTGCTCATATAGACAAGGGGACCTTCTCCCTAAACAAGGCAAGGAACAGGCTATAAGATTAATGTGTTTTCTGGAGGATCAGCCTGATAGTAGACAGGCAGTGGAAAGAAGAAAAATACTGCCTACTCTCTTATTGGCAGGCAGCAGCGAAGGGGGCTTTTCTGTGATTTTTGTGTTCACGGCTCTCCATACCAGGTGGCTGAGACTGTACTGAGGCAGAAGAACTTGCAACCTTTTGTAGCAAATCATCTGTGGGAGGAGAGAGATGAAAAGGGAATACCAATGCACATGTCCCTGCTTCTTTTGGGGAGGGAGGAGGTGGGGATAACCATCCAAACAGGTTATGTCCAGTGGGTGGACAGAGCTGATACGTTCTGTTTAGCTTTCTGTGAACAAATGGTGAAAACTAAGATGTGATGATCCTGCTGCATTGTTTGTCCGTTACTTTTCCTGGCTTTTTGTTTGTTTGGTTTTTTTCCCTTCTTTCATTCCTTCTGTTTTCTCCTTCTTGCCACAGGGCTATTCCCTTAGGGTTGTAGACCCCACCTTGTTGCTGACACACACCACGGCGTTTCACTTGCTTGCACTGTGTTTTTCATGCACGTTGAGGCTGCACTCTCTTTTTCTCTCTCTTTCTTGCGTCATCACAGTTGTATTTGGCTGCCATGGACAGTAGCAGCCATATGAGCTGGCAGCTTAAGCCCTCGGACAGTGCACGGACATACTGGTAACAGCGCCCGCAAATGGAACAGGTACTGGAAAAAAGGTCCTTCTTGCTCAACCCCTTCTCCACTCCCAACCGCTCCCTTCATCCCTGCACTGTTTATCCCAGGCCAGTGCCTTTTATTTCTTCACATTCCTTCCCTCTGCACCTCCCACCCCATTCCTTCCTGCCAAGGATTAAAATTAAAATCAATTTTGCTCAGGTGCAGACTCAAGGAGCAGTATCAACCCTGCAAAGGCTTCTGGTGCATGTTGTGAGGGTTATAGGTGCCCGTGCCTCATGAAGGGTAACTCACAGTAGCTTCAATTTTAACATCCACACTTGAGAACAGCTTGAACACTTAGTACTGAGTGCTGCTCAAATGTAGAACTAACCTTGCACTTCAAATGCAGAATAAAAGTTCTCCCAGCACAAGAAGCCCTTTTCTAGAAGTAACGAGAACCGATCTAGCAGCTTTTCAGTTGGGACTGGTTGTCTTAATTCAACCTTTTGACTTCCCTTGGGACCTGCTGCTGTTCTGTTTGTCTTGACTAGTCATAACAGCATGTGCCCGAAACCACCTATACCTATCTGCCACATGCTTTAAGCTCCTCAGTAGGATTTTTAATTTGTTGAAAGATCCTAGCTGGTAATGGTGGCCTGTCCTGAAGAGTTATTTCATTGCCTGTTGGATCTGTGTGCAGCTTTTGACTTTAAATGCAAGGAGAAATGAGCAAGTTTTTTTTTAAAAAAAAAACAAGACAAAAACAAACAAAAAAAAACACAAAAAACTTTCCTGAAGGTCCAAACATAAACACTAAGATCTATTTCATTCTGTTTCAAAACCTTTTACTGTTTTGTTTGTTCTGTGTGTGTCCAAATCATCCCATCCATGTCCCATGGGCTCTGTGAGCAGGGCTTTCCTCTTACCATTTCACTGTCTGAATTCCTAATGGGCTGTAGTTGCTGGTGTCCTCCAAGATAGCCAGTGTTTCTTCCTTTGCAAGTGGTCCATGACGAAGCCATGTGCCTATAGAAAGAGTAGGTGGTCTGCATTAGGTCTTGCAGTTTTTAGCTTGGTTGAATATAGGGTGTAATTAGTGCTCTTAGGCTCATCATACTTATCTGGTACAAAGAACAGCGTGCTCCATCAAGGGAACTGCAGCCACACAGTAACTGGAAGGGTTTGGTACCAGTTGGAAAAGAGGGCCTGTTGCTTTTGACTTATGCAGTCAACAACCTGTATTTTACTTTGTGTTCCCAGAAATACATGTCCATAAAGCTGCTGTTTCTCCTTTTCTGCCGTTCTTGTTGGGACTTTTGTCAGCCTTGCATTGGATTCCTTTCCATCATGTTGCTGCTTGGTCTGCATTCTTGCTGCATCTTGCTGTTTGTCTGCCTGCCTTGTGACATGCTGGGAAGGGGGCTGTCTGAATCGGGTGTCTTGATGCCCTCTGCCATGGTGCATGAATGCAAACAAACTTGTCTTGAAGCATGGTGCTAGCACCTTTGAAAGGGTCGCAGCTTTCTTCAGTCTTAAGTCTTGCAAAGACTGCTCTTGGGCATCAGCATATGGTGGTTTTTCTGCTTTTTGGTTCCTGCAGCTGGTATTGTAGCAATGTTAGATGGGTCTACTCCATGAAATAAAATATTGCTTGGTGGGGGGTGAAATTCTGGCGTCTTCATTCTGGACCTGAAATCTCCTCTGGGCTGAAACATGACCTGATCTCAGCCTGCGCTGTCTTCTGTTTACCTAAGGTCACACCCAGAGTTTAATGTGGCTGTCTGCAGGGCTGAGAAAAAGGCATTGCATTCTTTCCAAGACTTTAAAAACAAACAAAGCAAGCAGAAGCTCTACTCTTTTGTCTTAGAAAACCTAAGTCTCTTTGAATTCAGAACCCACTGGCTGGAATTGGCTGTTTCCCTGCATCTTGTACCTCCCATACATTAATGATACCAAACTCTGTGTGTTTACTGTGCTCTAGCTATTCGAGAGGTGGATCAAACTTCAAGAACTTGAATCCAGAAACTTTGGTCTTTATTGGATTACCTGAAGAGCTCTGGCAGGAAATTAAAGTCAGGGTAGCTGGAAAGAGAGATGTGTGGGTTTTTTAACCACAGATAGTAAATGGTTTACACTCAGAGTCATGGTTTCATATGGTAAGTGATCTTCCAGCATAGCTCAGTTAGCTGTGAAGTACCTGTGGTCTGCATAGTTCACAGTAGTTGGTAGAATTTATGGTCTCTAAAATTAACTGATTATTCTTATTATTTTTTTGCAACCAATGAATCCTTTGTACGCAGGCTATACGTATTAAGCAACTAACTAGTATGTGCTGGCAAACCATACCTATGAAAGTTGATACCCTCAACAAGGCTGAATGTGAAGGAGAGCCTTTTTTTATTTGGAGAAATAAAAAAATAAACTTGTGTGCAATCAGCTGTGTTTGTCCTAGCTGACTGGTAAGTGACTGAGAGGTGTACTGTGTTGAATAGCACAAGCCACCAGGAGAAACAGTAACAAGAAGTCTTTTAGGTACTCTTTTTAGGGTAGCTGACAGTGTGGTATGGGATGAAACTTGTCCTCTGTGCTGTTTTTGAAAGGGTAAATGAGGGTGTATAGGCACGTGGGTACTTCCAGAGAGAGCAGTGAAAGAATGACTGCATTGTGCATGTTCTTTAACCTTCTGTGAAAGCTCCTCTTTAAAGAAAACTAAATGCAACTGTGTACCTTATAGCTGTGTCAGGCACTGTATCCTCTTTATCTCAGAGTCCATGACCTCTTTAGCTCTGAATTGTGCTCAGGCTTTAAGTCTTTAGAGTTACTTTCTAAAGGATCTAAAGACTTAGTTATTTTAACTGTGGATAATATAGTTTGGTTTCATATCCATATGACTGGCAAGTTTCTGCTGATACATCTTCACCTGCTGGCCTTGTCCAGATGTTGAGATCTGTGTATTCCACAGCATCTTTCCTCTGCTTCCCAGCAGAGGATGCACTGAAGGACTTGGATGAGGGACTACTGTCAACAGCATGTGGAGCAAAGCATTTGTACATGGAGTCTGACACAGTGACTGAAGATCCAGTGCACACTGATAGAGCTGTGCTGGTTATGAGGTGTGCAGTGAAGTGTTAGCTCTCTACTTCCAGGTTTCAATCATATTTATCATGGTCATTAAAAATACACTTTAACAGGAGTGACTGGTTTAAACTGTAATGGGAAAAGGTACAAAGGTGAAAAAATCCTGAGTTAAGGAGAGAACATCAGCCCTAACTCTGACTACTGAGTCTTGATTTGTTCCTTGTGGTGGATTGCAGGTAGGTCTGAATGTAAAGTGCCCTCTGCTTGACTGTCCAAATCACTTCCTGATTATTTTGTTTTAGTGACACTTAAACAACAGTGGGGTGTTTTCTTGGTGTAGGAAGAAGTGAATTCTTTTTGACTTCTCAGTCTGCAATGGGTGTACTTTGTACATCCTTGAAATGCAGTTCATCAAGTAGCCCTTCTTGATTTTAATGCTCTGAAGAAAGTTGATGTTGCATGTTGTGTGCTGAACCTGTATAACTTGTCCAGGAACATGCACAATAACCCTCCTGATCTGACATTATTTTTTTTCTGAATACTTCTTACAAAACCTTAGCACCTGGAGGTTCTCTTTTCATACTCATCTCCTATCATGTCACATATAGAATACAAATGGAAAATGAGCCATTACATGCATTTTTCCTTCTAAGACCCTCTTCTTAGTATGATGCTTGGCTGGTAATTTCAGCATTTTGCTGCTGTGCTTACTCTGTGAGAAGGTTCTTTGACTTCTAAGTCTCTCTGAGCCTGTTAGGTTGGTGTCATATATTTTAATAATGCCCTAAAACTTTATTTCTGAAACAGTAATCACATTTAATAAACTGTATAGAATGTAGTCCTTAACCTGGCTCAGCTTGGTATTTTCTACCTTTTTCCTTCTTTCTGGCAAAAAAAAAAAAATCTTAAAAAGAGAAAGAACAGATGTACCCTTTGTCTTCTAAATATAGATGCCATTTCTGGGCCAGAGTTTTATATTAAGATCTATGTTCTGTGGAAAACTTTCCAATTATGGAAGCCACTAAAAGATGAGTGAGCAAATAAGCCACAGGTGTCTTCATCTTGTGCCGGTGGGATCAGCTCTGCCAAAGGAGCAGATTCTCTCTTCTATTGTGCAGAGGTTCAGCCTGGGTCAGTCTTTGAAGGAAAACTGATAAAATACTGTTAATTCTCTGAAAACCCCTTTGGACAGCTGAGCTTTTGAGGGCCTAAAGATGCCTCATAATGTTCTTTCCCAGTGGGCAAGATAAATCATACCTCCTGGTGTGGAACTGCCTTTCGGTTGTCTCTGCCAGCTTAACAGGCTGCTTTATGTGGTTCAGTTTTAAAGGTGATAAAAAGTCAGTATGCTGAAGAGCACTCTTGGGAAGTAAGATGTGGGTATTATAGAATTATTCAAGCTCCAGCTGGTGTAAAAAGAAGAATAAAATGTCTGTCCTCGTTGCTTGGTTGTTAGTATCATGGTAGCAGAAGCCCAGAAGCAGTAATGTGGTCACGATGAAGGCATTGAACACATTGGCATAAAGAGGCAAAGTCTTTTGTTCTTACTGCTGGCTATTACTTACATGCTTTTCAGCTCGTTATTTAAAGCTGAATGGCATATGTTACCTCAGTAGCTTCTGGGAGCTGTTTTGGATTACCTTGCTTAAAATAAAAAAAGAAAAGAAAAAAAAACACCCCTCCAAACCAAAACAACCTCTCATCTTTCTGACTTTCTCTTCTCACCCCCAAGCTGGAGTCTTGGCTACTGCTGCACAGTAGGCAGGTTGGATCCCAAGCCACAGTGGATTATTACCCATCTGATAACTGTTAACTAATATCATCTTGTTTGATGGCAACCTGTTTCCAGCCTGACAGGGTCTGTTCTTTCTTGGGCGTAAATTGTTCAGAGATTCGTTCTTCCACACTTTTCTTTCAAACTGTGATGCATGCAGTCTTCTGATGCCCTCATTGCCATACAACGCAATGTAAAAATGCAGTGCACACTCATTTTCTTTTCAACCTCCTTTTCTGGCATGGTTGAAAGCAATAACATGACTAAGAGAGGATGAAGGTGTGAGGTGGGTTTTTGCATCTGCATCATTTCCATTTCCCTCTCTTCTCCCAAGCGAAGTATGGCATTTTTGAGTCAATGACTACTGAATTTCCTTCTCTGCAGAGAGCTTGGATAAATCATTAGCCTATCTGCACTGACCTGGCCAGCATCTTTGCAGCAGGCTGACAATGTTACTCAGGGTGGACTACGCAGAGACTTGTGAAACTTTCCTTGTCAGACTGAGCCAGCAGCTCCTTGATATGCTTGCTGTAAATATGAATCACTTTATGCTGGGAGGTGGTCATAATCTGTGGTTCCACATTTACATTAGTCATTCTGACTTACTTTTCTGTTCTGTTTGTTTTGTTTTTTTGTCTTGTCTTCTTCCAGTACACCTCCAGCATGAGAGCCAAATACCTCGCCACCAACCAACCTCGTCCAGATGCTGGCAGTGTGCATTAAAATGAAAAAGCAAAAGCAAAAAAAAACAAAACCCACATGTGCAGTCAGACTAAACAATGTGCCAACTGCTGTGCCCCTGTGCTGTCCTCGTAGAACAATCCTGCTGTTCTGCCCAAAATCCAGTGCAACTCCTTCTGTTTCTCCAGTCCAGACCACCTTCCAACCTGGTACCTACCCATTGGAATGGAAGCCCCTTTTGAATTACAGCCTTCACCTTGTTGTACCTGATGTGCAAGAGAGAGCAAGAACGTGCAGGCAAACAACTGAGAGCACCCAGGCAAGCAACTGGGTCCACCTGCCTGGGGCCAACTTTATCAGAGTAGCTTGTCAGGAAAAAGTTGGTGAATATCTTCTGCCCCCTTTTTTTCCCCCTTCTGTTCCCCAGAAGGATTCGGTGAAAGATGGTGGTAGATCTTCTTCACTTCTACAGTGGGATCAGCAGCCTGTCAGAGGCACACTGAAGAAGCAGAGGCTCGGTGCTGATGACTAATGTGCGATGAGGGAATGCTGAGTCAAAGCACGATGCAGCATTTTTGGAGTCCTCTGGTCTGGTGCCCTGTGTGAGGGAGGAGGGAAACCCCTGCCTCATGGTGTCACTGTGCATCCACTGTAATTTGGGAGCCTGGGGCTCTTCTAGAGCAAACCATTCCACTACCCTGCTTAACTTTTCTAAAACAAAATCCATTAAGAAAATGCCTTTTTCTTTTCCACTATATCTAGTATGTGAATTCTTGAGGAGGAGCAGGGGGATCCCAGCACCAATCAACTACCCTGTCCATTGCTCTGAACCTAACCTCTCTGCCCCATCAGGGAAGCCCAGGCACTTGCAGATGGCATTCTGGGTGCCACCTTTATGAGGTTGACACACAGATCAAACATGAGCCAGCCACCCACCCACTTGGTGCCAAATTTTTCCAGGAAAAGACTCGTAACTCTTTATGGGGGGTATTTTTGCACTAAAGAGCTTCAGCTCTCTGATGCTAGATCTCGTGGGACAGTCAGCTTGCAAAAGCAAGAGAGACTGGAAGCACCAATGGATTTAGAACAAATGCAAGCTCTCCCTGCAGGAGTGGCCTGTGAACTCTGCTGGACCTTTTTTTTTTCTTTTCTTTTTTTTTTTTTTTTTTTTCATTTTAAATCATGACTTACAGCACAGGGTTGCTGAACTGGCATTGAAGGAGGTTTTTGGAGCCTCGGTCCTAACACACTCACAAGATTGTCAGTATATCTTCTTTTGTGTTCCGGAATCAGAAACCCAAATGACATCTGGAGAACATTGTGACTGCCTGAGCAGTTGGGTTTTTTTTATTTTATTTTATTTCCTTTTGTTTTTCAAGGCATGTTGCTAACCACTATCTGACCATGTTAAGGCACATGTAAGGCATTTTTCTAGACATGAGGCAGAACAAGGCTTGCAAAGGGGCAGCTGGGTGCCTGCAGAGGGCAACATCCTCCATTGGTGCTGTACTTTCCACTGAAGAGCAGTGCTCCAAAGGGCACCGACAGCTTCTTACTGGAAGAGGGGACTGCCTCGTGGGAGGTACTGTCAAGTACTGCCCTTTCAGTAGGGCAGCTTTGATATTTTTTCTTGTCCTTTTACCTCTGAGCAGGGGCATCTTAGTGTAGCTGGTGAGCATTATATTAAATAACTGGCAGAGTAAATAAAGTGGGAAATGTGTCTCAAACTGGAGTTGAGCCATTGGCAGAGGCAGTTAGTCTTCACCTCAGTGATGTTCAGACTCAATGTCTGCTTACCCCACGTTTGCTGTATGGGGCACAGAATCTACCAATCTGCCTTTACTCAAGTCAGTTGCCTTCTTGCAGTGCGGTAGGGATTGCTCCTTGCATGTAGCTAACTAGGATGATGGTATCTGCTGTAAAATGGTACCAGCTCTTGTGGAAGAGCAAGCTTTGAGACACCTCTTAAGATAGAAACCACTAATGGACTGCAAAGGCTGTAGGCCAGCTATTACCATTCAAAGGAGTGAGAGAGATAGGGAGGAGGCACCACCAAGCAGATGAGAAGAGAAGGTCTTGGAGAAAACTTCACACTTCACTATAAATCTCTGGAAGCAGGATTTTCTTGCTCAGGACTGATTATGCCCTTTCAGACACATTTGATGGGCTTCACACTGAAACATACCTCTGTTATCAAATAACAAGGGCAGGGAAATGTAGTCACAGGTGGTGTGGAGGGACCCTGTGGCTCATGACCACCAGGTTTTCCACCCTGTCTTAAAGCCTACCAGGAGACCCGGGTTGCAAGCATGTGGTGTGGTTAGCTTGCAGGGCCCAAAGCACACTGCTGTCTGGGGGGAACTGAACCTTCCCCTCGCTTTGAAGAAAGATGCAAGAGCCATATAATCCTTATTTAGATTGAGTTGTTCTGCCATCGTCTCTCCTTGCAAGGATGTGCTCGGATTGCTACTTACGCTATCAGTTTTAGGGGAGCTGCCCTAAAATCTGTGGCCCGGTCCTACTCATTGAAGGCAAGTGTTTTGAAGGCTGGAGGGTGTGGGGAACCCTGTGAAAACAAGTGCTTCTGTATAGTGACTTTTCTCTATACAGAATGCATCCTGAACACGCGTGTGACTGCACTTTGGGTTGGATCTAAATTGTCACAGTGGCATTGTCTGTGCCAGCAGGGATAATGGGGGAGCGAGCCTATGCCTTTTCGTTTGCAGCATCTAATGGAGCAGCCACCTCCACCTGCTTCCTTCCAAGGTTTGGCATAACACCCAGAACAACTTCTGACAACGTTTGGGGCTTGCAGCAAGGCACAGGTGTGGAGATATGTGCTCTGTGACTTCAAACTATAACTGGAAAGAATGTTATGGAGATAACGTTTTGCTCTCTGGAGGCCAGCGTAACGTGACTGCGGTGTGAGCTGTGTACCTTTGTCCAGCCAGCACTTCCTTTACTTGACATGGATATTGCACTTTTGTAAAGCATCCTGGAACTCTGCTGCCCCGCTGCATGCTGTGCAGAGCGCTGGATAGGAAACACAGACAAATGGGTTTCTTTTGGTTTCTTGCTATTATTACTACTACTTTTTTCTTTTTTTTTCTTTTTTTTCTTTTTTTTTTTTTTTTTTTTACTGGGACCTTGAGCAACAGTGTGGCATTTCTGCAGGCTGGTCTGAACAGATCTGCTGAAGAACAGATGGCCTTTGCCTATTCTTATGGCTGCGACATAATCAGCCTCATCCATATGGTCACATTTTGTCTGAGGAGCGGACTTTTGAAAGCCAAGATCTCCCAGACTCTGTGCCTCCCTCTCGGGTGAACAGCAGGTGCTATCTGGCGAAGACTCATCTGTTCTAGATGGCATTCATGGTTGAGGGAGTCTAAACTCTTCAAGCTGTAGGAGGTAAAGCTGTAGAGACTTCTCTCTCTTCCATTGTGTCTCTCCGTTTTTAATGTGACAAAATGCCAAGGCCATATCACTCGGTGTGTCCCAGCTGACCTTATCGGAACATTACTCACGTTACTGGTTGCTAGCAAAAGGGTCCAGAATTCAGGGGAGATGAGATTGGCCTCTGGACACCTTGCTGACTGCAAAATGGAAGGCAGCTTGTCCGGTTGAAGGTGACTGCATTGGTGAAGACACTTCATGTTACTTCTTCAGAAGCACAAATATGGTCATTGGCTTGTCTGGTTGGCTTGGTTTGTTTCCACTGCATCATCATGTGTGAATGACACTTTCTTTTGGAACTGAGAACTCTTCCAAGCACACAAACATCTCCACAATGTGAAATGTAAATAGCATGTTGGACTCTCGTGTCCAGTGTTCAAGACTGCATTGTAATTGTAAAGGAAATCGAATCAAGACTTGGCTGTGAATTTCTTGTGCTGTCTTGGGAATATAACTGTAGTGTTTGTATCCTGTATGTATTATTAAACTGAGTTCATTTTATGTGCTGATAAAAGGGTTCAAGCTAAGATTTTTAGCGTGCATCCATGTATCCAAATGTGAAGGATGGAGTGCTCCCTTCCCCTCCTGTCCTTTTTTAAGTTTTCTCCATTTGATAGGTGTTAATTTTCCGTGTACAGTCATCTCAGCCAAGATGCAAGGATGGTCATTTGAGTGCTTTGAGGGGGACACAGCGCATGGGGTTTTAAGTGATCCTAAGTTAGGATTTCCGTAGCAGTTCCCTGAAAATACGTGCAAAGTTTGGCCTTTCTGAGAGTAAATCATGTCTTGGGGGCTGCTTAGCCATCGCTCATGAGAGCTATGGGTGCTGCAGGGTGATAGCAGAGAGGAGTGGGTGGATGTCCATAAGAGCAAGGTACAGGTACCTGTGTGGATAAACCCATGCTTCACTTCTGGTCCCTCCTTCTCTTCCTTCTAGCAGCAACTGAAATACCCTGCTGAGCCCTTTGAAGAAGAGAAAAGTGTCTTGGCTTGTTGGTTCTAGCCACCCCACTGCATTCAGGAGTAGATGAGGTGGGTGGGTTTTCCTTTAGCTAGGGAGGGGAGGTGTCTTTGAAGTGCTTCCTACCTGGGGACCAAGCAGAAGCCGGGGTCTTCCCCCACTCAACAAAGCTGCTAGCGTAACTAAGTGAATATCGCTGTGTGGGAGGGGAAGAGCCCTCCAGGCAGATACCAAGGAGTAGATCTAATGCCTTGAGAGAAGAGACCCGACAAGACTTCAATCTGTACCTGTAACCAGGTGGCTTCTTTCATCACAGCCTACTCCCCTTTTCTAGCAATTAGTCGTGTGCATGCTATGGATGGCTTCCCTACTCGTTCCAGGAGGCCCAGCAGAAGTGTGGGGTGTTTTGGTAGCAGTTCCTAGATGGCTAGCAAGTGATCTGTGCTTTTGAGGGGAGGGAGGGAGCAGGATCTCCTGCCAAGCCATGATGGTGAGCGTGTTGCCCAGCTAGAAGAGAGAAGGGACGGGTAACTGGTGGCCTGGAGCTCCCGGGTGCTCGCCCCGCCCCTGTGGCTGCATGCGCTGAACAAAGTGGAACATAAATTGACGTACAACCAGAAAGTTCAAAATATTCCTTTCCTAAAGAGGATAACTGTAGCATGAAGCTCTTAGGTGCTCTGCATATTTGATACCACATTGCTCCTCACTATGCAATTCCCAACTCCTTCCTTCCCGTTCCTCCTCTAATCTCACAGCAAGACTTCTCCAGCTGCCTCCACCCAGGAGGCCACTGGAGTCCCAGAAAAGCTTCATTTCTTTCATCGTCCGGGTGCCCAGCCCTCACGTCGCGTGCCTCAGGTCCCTTGTTAATGGGAGGCCCCGTGAGTTTTATTCGCATCATTCAGAGGGAAGTTTATTTTCTTGGACACTGTGCACAGAAACCTAATGGTGAACATGTACCTGGCCTTTTTGTAACTTTTCTGTTTTTTCTTCTTAACCATAATGGTTGTATATCATACCACTTTATATACATATATAATATATAAATATATATAATTTTTTTTAAAACTTTGGACCTGCTAGTTTCTTTCAAGTGTTCCTGCACTTTTAAATTGTGAGGGTTAAAGAGGATTGAGCCCATTTTTGTATCTTTACTTTTAATTCCGTAGTTCTATTGATTGTAATGTAGCTATTTTTTACTGTAACTTTTTGGTTTGCAAATACTAAACAAAAAACCTAAATGTAATTTCTGTGGTTTCTATTCAGCTTGGGTTTCATGTTTTAAAAATAAACGATTTAAAACCACTGTCCCTATTTATTGATTCTTCTTTTCCTTTTCTTTCTTTTTTTTTTTTTTTTTTCCTTTTTCATAAGTCTGCCTGAATTTTTGTTACCTCTCATATATTGTGGCAGATCCATGAAGTGAGGTTGGGTAACAGAGCCGTAAAGTCTAATAGTAGAGGATAAAAGGAATAGGACCCAGAGTGCCCTGTGCTACAGAAATCGAATTATTAGTGTCAGTCGCGCCGTGCGAGATGAAGTGTGCGCACAGGTATTGGCAGCGCTGCTTCGTTCCTTTCCTTGCGGGTCTCGGCCTGATCCCGATGCTGTTAGAAAGCACAGACTTTGGGATCTCTAATCCAATTTGGAGACTGGACTGGTAAAATTGGACAGCCTCAAAAGAACATCTGAAGAAAAATGACTGACACGAACATTTCCTCCAGGGGAAGCTGCCCTAATCCTGCTTTAGAAACGGGGCGGCTTGTACCCCTCCCGGGTGCGGTTTGGCAGGGGGGAGCTGCGTGGGGGCGCGGAGCGGGGCTGGTGCCTGCTACGGGGCCGCCCTCCTATCGGGGACCTCTGGGGCTACAGGCACTGCTGGAGAAGGTGCTGGAGCAGTTGGGGGATGTGGACATCAGCCTGTGGAGATGTTCACCCTGTGCACGGTGTGGGATACCCCCCCCCAAGTGCCCTCTGCTGCTTTGCTTATGCTGCACCAGAGTAACTGTGAGCACGAGGTTCATTTTCATCGGCACAAGTACAAGAGGTGTGGAAGAACGGTATGGGGGGGTGGGGGGGTGTTCCACCACCAGCTCAGCCACTGCGAAGGCGTCCCTCTTCTGAAGATGGTGAAATGTATATACGCACCTCCGGTAGCGGCACGCGGGCGCCGGCGGAGCTGGTGCTGCAGCTCAGCGTGGGCTTGTCTTCCTCGGCTCTGCCCCGGGCGACCACGGGTTTCTTTTCAGTTCTTCGTTTGTTCTGTTCTCTGATCACAGGCCGGCTCTGCCGCGGCTCTAGCGAGCGGTGAACTACAACCTTTACCCTGCTGTCATTCTCTTGGTCTGTTTTCTGCCTGATCCTGCCAGTCAAAGGAGGGACTGGTCTTCTGCCTCTGTCCTGTGCTGTTCTTGCCCCCGACCTCAGCCCGTCGCTTACCGGCTGCGGGGCTTTGGGAAACTCCCCCCCGAAACTGCGGTAGAGCCAAACACCACCTCGTGCTGCCAAATGCCCCCGCGCCTGAAATCTCCCCCCAGGAAGAGGGACGGGAGAGCGAAGCAGCTCCTCGCGCAGGAGTGCAGGGCTTTATGCGGGAGAGGAAACAACTGCGGGGTGGGAAGGGGCATGGAAAAGCCCTTTGGCAGGGTTTGGTGACAGCAGGTAGCTCCGTCCCTGCTGACTGCTCTTGATCCAACTACGGGATAAAGTGGAAAGCTCCCAAACTGCCCACAGCGATGCTGTAGAGACCAGTTGACAGTCCTGGATGTCACCGCTAAGTGGCAGAGCCAGTTTGAAGGCCACTGGGAGGGAACTGGGTCCTGCAGCCCCGTGACCTGAGCTGGGTTCTGGGGCACCCTCTGCCTCGGTGCCGCTGCTCCTGCTCTGCTGCCCGTGGGGGTGCGTGCGCACAGCTATGTGCGGTTTCCATGGAAGGTTGGACTGGTCTAAGCAAAGATTTAACTCTGTCTTTGTTGGTGCTGAGGGTCTTTTTCAGTGCTGTGTGCATTTGTGTGACTGAAACCCCCACCCCTCGGGTGCGCTCTCGGGTCCTGCCCATCGGTACAGCGCAGAACCACAGAGGGCTTTTTGCTGCCTTTCAGTCTTGTGGCTGTGAATCTCAACAGGCACTGGGTTTCCTCCCTTCACTAATAATTGACAGATTTGCCTCCCTTCTATTCCCACCCCTCACTAAAGGAAGAACCTACGTTTTCCATCTCCAGCCCGGACCTGAGATGATTAAACCTGCTCTCTGGTGCAGAGGGCTTGGGGAGCAGTCAAGGGAATCCGATGGCACGAAGGAAAAGAAAGCCCCCCTGAGAGTCAGCACATAAATATTTTACCAGGTTTATGGACTCCTACCAGTGATGGGAGCACACAAAGGCCACCTGCCCAGTGACCTCTCCCAGTGCTCTCCATGCCCAGCGGCCGCAGGCTTCGCTCCCCCTGCTCCACCGCTCCCTGTGCCGGCGGGAGCAGGGCAGGGCTCTCTCCTGAGCGACCAGGAGCTGGCAGAAAACAGAGGGGAGGGTGAAGTATGCGTTTGACTAACCCTCGCCTTCTGATCAGCCTTCAGTAGTGGTCCGTTAGATCTCTGCCCTCCGAGATAAGGCAGGGAGGTGTGCCCCGGGGAGATGCTTTCAAACATCTTTGTTCCTGCGGCGTGCGGAGCTGTGCTAACAGGAGCGCTGCCTCCGGGAGCTGTCGGTGGGTTGGCGGCTGGAAAAGCGGCAGGCAGAGCTGGCGGCTGCGGCGTGCGCGCTGGGACGCAGTTACTGACTGCATCCCCCCATCTCCTGTCACCTCTTGGGCTGGGAAATGGCACGTGCTAGGGGTGATGCTTTCTGTGGAATGTGGCACTGTGCGCGCAGCATCTGCTGATGCTCCGGAAGCCTGGATCTGCCCAGCTCCTTCCTTCGGATGCACTTGAGAGATGGGGTCACAGCTCCGCTTTGGTCAGCTCTCACCAGGGCTCTGCCTCCTCATCCACCCGGGGAAGGCAGCAGGCAGCTGAAATTGCATCTTATCTCCTCTAACCCCTTCTGAAGCACCCTCATCCCCGAGGAATGACCCCCATCTCCCCATCCCGCTCTGCCGGATCACGTCCACGCAGGGCGAGGGAGGCCAGGACGCGGCGCTGAGCGTCCTCCGGCCCCTCGGCTTGAAAGAAAAGCCTAAACAGGGAGATTCCGATCTGTCTGACCACACGGGGATGCTGAAGGCCTGCTCTTGGCGGTTGGAAGGGTTTGCAAGAGGAGGCAGCCACAGGAGGGGCGAGGGGAGAGATGCTGCTGCTGGCCCAGGGCCCCTCCGGCCATGCCACAGCCCCGGGGCTCAGCAGGGGTCCCCCACACCCCGCATGGATGCCCGGTCCGCAGCCGCTCCGTGGGTCACAGCTCCATGGTACAGTGAGATGTGATCACCCGGCACGTTCACCAGCAGCCTTCATCGGCTCAGGTGGCCGGGCAGGGAAGGATGGTGGCCTGGCTATGGCCACCTCGGGTCGGAGGTCCATCCACCACAATGACACTGCTCTGCCCTCGTGCCACTGTGTTGTGGAGCGAGGATGGATGGCGGCAGGAGCAGAAGGACTTTTCCTTTTGCGGCCGATGTCCCTGTTGCTGCCCGCAGGGCGGTTTGCCTCGGCTCTGCAGGCGGGAAGGGCTTTGCCTGGAGCAGGCGGCGTTTCTCACCATGACCTCAGCAAAAAGCCCTGCTCAGGGATTTTTAATCCCCCTCCCCAGGTCCGTGGAGGGGAGTGGGAGGAAGCTCAGCTCCCTTCTCACTGTTGAGGTGTTGCAGATGCTGGAGCTGGAGTCTTTCTCCCGCCCGCTTCCTCTTCCCACCAGCGGAACACCATGGGACCTGGCGCTTGCACCCCATAAATCACTCAGTCACTCATGATCCGCTCCGAACACGGCTGCTCTGGGGCCAGTGGATGGGCTGCTTGGGCGGGGAGCCAGCAGGGCCCCCCAGCTCCCCAAGGGGCTTCCAACTCAGCAGCCTATCCTGTCGTGTCCGTCCCCCCCCGTAAATGAGGGGGTGCTCCCCAGCCTGATGTGGACATGGCTGGAGCATCACCCTGCGCTGGCTGCGGCGGTGCCGCTGCTTTGCTGTGTGGTGTCACCACTGCTTGCAGTCCCCTGCCCTCGGCAGGGACAGGCACAAACCTGGCACTGTCGTGTGTCCCCCCCCCTCCAAGTGAAGCCACCCCTGTTCATGGGGATGGAGGAGGACACATCCGCCGAGGAGGAGGAGGAGGACGGAAGGGTTGGGAGCGGAGCCATACAGCGGTGCAGCAGCGCCCTGGGTCTCGTCCGGCAGCGCCGTGGGAAGTGTTTCCAGCTGCTTTTAAGATGCTCAATTCATCTCCTCCTCCGCTCTTGGCTTGCCAAATGGCTACAGGAGCAGAGCCGGCCCGCTTGGGCGGCCGAGGCAGACCAGAAGCAGCGGGTGCTGGGAGCCATGGGGTGAGAGGAGGGGGGAAATTGGTTTGGATCAATTCAAGGCTGGTCTTAAAAGTGAGGAAGAGAAAAATAAACTTTGGAGGACTGGTGTGTGTGTGAGTGTATTTCTCTTAACCACCTGCAAGCGATGCAGGGGTGGGAAATAGTAGAAAGGTGAAAAAAAAATAAAAGGGGACGCGGGGGATGGCTGGGAACTGCGGGGGGGTGTCTGCCCTGCACTCCCTGGGGCTGTGTCTCGGCCGTCCCACAGCCGTCACTATGTGCCGCAGCGCTTTGCAGCCCCTCGCTCCAAGGCAGACGATGCTGGTGGGGGATTTAGTGACCTCCGGCTGCACGGAGGTGGTGGGGAGCAGCCCATGCCCCCATGGGGACCCAGTGCTTCCTCCCCACCTCCAGCACCGGGACGAGCAACTCCCGAAGCCGCAGCTGGAGCACTGTGTGCATTGCTCAGGCCCTGCAATTCGACCGCTTTTATGTTCGTTTCCCACAAATATTCCAGTTTGCCGGGCCAGAGCGGCTGGAAGTGGCACTTGGAGGCGATTCACACAAGTTTCGTCATCTCCCGACAGCCCCCTCCCGCCCTGAGTCTCAAATATTTCTCGCCACCGTCGGTGCCAGGACGGGTGTTCGTCCCACCGCCGCACACACAGCTCCCCGGTGAGAAGCCACGAAGCTCCCGCGCCACAGCCGGGCTGGGAACGCAGCGATCTGCACAAAATCCAGAATTACTGAGTGACCCAAATGCAAATCAAAACAAAATAAAAGGAGGTCGGGGGAGCAGCAAAAGGACTAAACCAGTGTGTTACTTTGCCCTCGATGCTGAAGCCACCCAGGCAGGAGGAAAGGCACGGAGCCGGAGCATCCCTCGGGCACGACGGTGTCAACAGCAGTGGTCCCTGTGTAACGGCAGCGTCCCCACCAAGCGGGGCTTGTCCCCACACCATCACCCTCCAAAAGGTACAGCCGCCTTATCAGCTGCCACGAGCAGGCGAGAGTAAACAGGACGTCCCACCACAGCGCCGGGGCGCAGATGAAAGCGGCCTGGCCCGGCCACCCCGCCAAGTATGCGAGAGCAGCAGGCTTGGCTTTTGTTTTCCTTTTGTTTATTAATGCGTGTATTTATTTACTTTTCGGCCCACGAGCAGGGAGGGAGGAGGGAGAGGCTGGGAGCCTGGTGTGGGACAAACTGGAGGGCTGGTGCGCTGCCTGCCCCTGCTCCTGAAGGCTCAGTGGGGTGTATTGTACTGTATTTTATTTTGTATTTTATTTTATTTTATATTTTATTTTGTTTATATTTTATTTTATTTATATTACATTATATTTTATTTTATTTTATTTATTTATTTTATTTTATTTATTTTTTAAGCCCCCACCATGCATTGCATCATGCCCAGCGCCTCCTGCACACAACCTTTACCCCTGCCAAGGGGCTCCCGCTCCTTGCAGCAGCATCCCAGCCCCACGCCACAGCCCCCAGCACCCCGCTGGGGGCACAACACAAGATTTGGGCCGTTTTGCAGTACAAAACTGCCCCCTGCACCCAGCCCTGCCTGGGGCGAGATGGGGGCTGCCCCGTCCTGGCTGCATCTCCCCATCCCTCCCGGGGTGGGGGGGGGGGGCAAGGGAGGGCCAGCCTGCAGAAAGGGTGACGGCACGGCTGCCGGGAAGCACCCGCGCTGCCGAAACCCGTGAGCAATAGGAAAACACGCGGGCGAGCGGCGGGTGGCACGGCTTCCTGCGCCTGACGCAGTTCCCCTTTGCTGACCCTACACTGGGAAGGGGGGGGGCTGAGAGGTACCAAATCCTGCACCCACCACAGAGTCCCAGCCCTGACCCCTGGGTGCTGCGGGAAGGCGGCTTTGAAGGGCTCGCTGTCCACCCTCCTCTCGCCGGGGAGCTTTTTGGGTACCCATGAACTTTTCTGGGGGTTCTGGGTTAGGGTGATGCTCCCCAGGGTAGGACCTGCACCGCCCCCCTCCCCACCCCAGCGGTAGCCCAAGAGCTGCAGAGTTCAGGGGGATTTTTGACTTTTGGGGCTGGTTGCCGGGTGTGCGGGCGCTGGGAGGAGGGGTTGCTGCTTTAGCGCACCGCAGACTTCCTGCTAGGCGGTATTTTTAGCAAGGCCAACCCCTGATAACCCAGAGATTCAAATGAAACTGTGAAGCAAGAAAGCGTGCCTCGAAAAGAAAAGAAAAAAGAAAAAAAAGATGCTGGGTACAGAGGAAGGTGGGGGGAGGAGAGGATGGCGCAGGCGAAAGCTGGTACCGACCAGCGCGGCACAAACAGGGCTGGTTTTAGCTGGGGGGGGGGGGGGGGGGGGGAGGGAAAGATCTTATGCTATTGCCACAGCCTGTGAAAGTTGGGGTTAGTTACTGGCAGGTGGGTGCTCGGTGTCGGCTGAAACAGCGGCAGAGAGGGCGATGGGAGGGAGGATGGGAGGGAAGGGGCTCGGCCCCCCGCAGCCCCCAACCTTCCCACGCACACGCCTGCCCGCCGGCTGTTAACAGCACCCTGCTAACAACCG
Organism: Vanellus vanellus; assembly: GCF_965231255.1. Classification (NCBI taxonomy): domain Eukaryota; kingdom Metazoa; phylum Chordata; class Aves; order Charadriiformes; family Charadriidae; genus Vanellus; species Vanellus vanellus. The sequence continues at coordinate 16,738,571 of NC_138919.1, forward strand.
GCTCTCACCTCGGCCAGAGCCTGGGAAAAACCATCCCCGAGGCGCCAAGCCCGGCCCCAGCCTTTTGGGGAGGGGAAGGAGGAGAGGACCCTCGCACCCTGGGATGCAAATGGCCAGCGGATCCTGGTACCCGTGGGAAAAAAAGAGGGATGATGCAGGCGCAACCCCTCCTCGGTGCATCCCTGAGAGTTTCATGAGAGGCGGTAACACCTGCGGGGGGAACGAGGGGTGTTCAGCACAGCTCATCCATAAAGAGACACCGGAGCCCAGGACCGGGTGACTGTGGTCAGCAAAAAAGCTGCTTTATTGGTGACGGCTCCCACGGGGACCCCGTGGCAGCGATTGGGTTCAAGTCCCTGAGAACACACTGTCCATGCTGGTTCCCCATCCCACATCTATTGCTTTAAACACATCCTAGTTACAAAAAGCACAGAGTGACATTCCAGATACTGGAACATATAAATTAAGGTAAGTGATAGTTACAAGACATCGCAATTTTTTTTTTTTTTCTTTCTTAAACAGATTATCAGAGGGTTGGGGGTGGGTGGTTTATGTTTTTTTTTTTCCGATCCACAGAAAATGTATAAAAAGCATTTTAAAATCTACATAATTCTCAATGTGTTTTTGTTTTTGATTTTTTTTTTTTTTTTGTAAAAAAAAAAAGGCACAGTAAAAAAAATACTGGCACAATAACATATTTACAACGCACCCATTATGGGCTATTTTCACTCAGCTTTGGGTTGGAAACGTTCAGCTCCAGCTCAGCCCGCTTACAGCCCAGGGGCACAGGGCTGGCAAGCAGCAGGCAGGGCGGCCTGGGGGGCGGACGCAGAGTCCCTCTCCCTCCCCGGCTAAATTGGGGAGAGAACAGGGACCAGGCTGGAAAACACTTCCTGCCCACGGTGGGTGCCCGGCCGGGCAGCTCTCGGGTGCTCCGGCCACCCCAGCAGCACCCACCGCCGGACCAGGGCTGGAGGATGCTCTGGCCCCATGGTGGGGGAAGGGGGAGGGGGGGGGGGGGAACGGGCACCCACGCAGCCCCCGGCCAGACCTTGAAGTGCTCCTTTGCAAAGGTGCCCGCGAGCAGGCAGAGAGGCGGCACTGAAGGGAGACTCCGTACAAACACAGCGCCCACATCGCATGGGCAGCGCTGGGAAAATCCTCCTCCCGCCCCCCCTCCCCCCCCCATATTTATAGAAAGTCTTTACATTAGTCTCTACAAATAGTGCATAGATCGATGCTGCCAGGCGAGGGGAGCTCCGGGAAACGGGGCTAACGCCAACGCCGGCTCGCAGCCCACCCCACCGTCTCCCTCCAGCGCAGCCGTCGAGCACCCAGCAGCTTTGCAGCACCCTGGAGCAGCCTTGGCCAGGGCCGGGAGGGTTCCCCTGCCCGCCCCCCCCCGCTGCCCACCCGGCCGGGGAGCAAAACTCGCCCCTCACCCTCCATCCGAATCGGGAGCCGGAGCTTCGCTGCTGAGATTTTGGGGCTGGGAGAAAGGATGGGGCGGGTGAGGGGTTACAGGAGTGGGGATGGGGGAGGCACACACCAAAAAAAAACCTTAACATTTAAAAAGAAAAAAAAAAAAAAAAAAAAAAAAAGAGAAATAAAGCCTGGGGGAGGCAGAGCCACGCAGCGCCTGCGGTCGCTCCCCACGCATGGCGTGGGGCTCGGGGGCTCGCCAGCGCCGCGGGGTGCCCAGCGGTTAAGTGCTCAGGACCCGTCCCCTCCCCGCCGTCCCGGACGGAGCGGGCAGCGGGCAGGGGCAGCCGGGCAGGCAGGGCAGGCAGGGAGGGGGGAAAGGGGCCGCACAGCAGCCTTCAGTACACACACACTGTGCAATACCACAGCAACGACGTCCGTCCGTCCGTCCATCCGCCTCGTGGCGAGGCCGAACCGACACACCCGCACACAGGTCCCGCACGCCCGTCGGATACCGGGGAAATTTGGGACGAGGTTGGAGGGGACACGTGTCTCCTAGTAAACCACGTTGGCGGGGCACCACGGCGTGTCGGGGTACAGCAGGCAGTGCACGGAGCGAAACCTGCGGAGGAGAGGAGCGATGCTGAGCATGGGGCAGCGGCGGCCCTGCGACACCCCGGCTCGGGTGGGGGACACATGGTCCCCCCCATCTCACCTGGATGGGTCCTCCTCGACGGAGAAGGCTCCCTTCATGTGGATGGAGTTGCGCTTGTTTTCAAACATGCCATAACTTAGTGTCACCTGGGGGGAGGAATCACAGGAGGGATCAAGCAGCCGATGTGACCACGAGGATCAAGCAGGGGTTTGGGAGGGGGCTGCAAAATTCACCCCTTTTCCCACAGCCTCCAACCACACTCTGCATCGCCCCACGGGGATGGGCTGATGGGGCTTTCCCCCCTCCGCTGATGTTTCGGAAGCACATCAATCAATATCTTAACCACAATGCCCAATTTTCAGGTGACAACGTGAAACCACATGACAGTACCATCTAACTCAGCTCCTCCACCCACCACCAGGGCACCAGGACAGGGATACCTGTTTGTGGATCTCCGTCTTGGGCACCTGGTGGAGGTTCTCCAGGTGTGAGTGGAAGAGGTTGCTGCGGATGAGCTTCACCCCCAGCACGGACTCGATGATGTAGCCGATGGTGCAGTCGTCGGGCAGGCGGATCTTCTCTGCCGTGCTCATGAAGTGGCCCCCGCTGCGGGGAGAGAGAGAGGAGCTGCAGAGGAGCGCAGCCCAGGGGGACGTGGCCACCCCACGGGGTCTGAGCTTGGCTAGCGGGTGCCCAGCTCCAGCTCTAATTAAAAAAGTCTTGGGGGAACCGAGGGCCTTCCCAGCTTGTTTGCAAGCCCCCTGCAGACACCCCCAAGCAAGGCACAGAGAGCAAGGTGGTAGAACATGGTCCAACGTCCATCCCCAAAGATGCTGTCACCACTCTGTGCCCCGCTGTGGGACCGTGACGAGTCCCCACGGGAGAGCAATGCCAACGCCCTTACCTGGCCCACGGGCTCATCTTCAGCGCCAGCCCCCGGCTGATACAAAACCCTGCTCCGCCCGTGGCAAACCAGAAATGCACAGGGTGCTGCGAGAGAGGGGAAGCAACGGCAGTGAGACCTGCTCCCGCCGACCGGGCAGCAAACCCCAGCCCCAGGTAAGCCAGCCCCGACCTCTCCCCGCCACCGCCTCACCATCTTGTTCTCGCTGATCCTCTCCGTCGCCTGGATGGGCCGGTCCAGGCTGGGCTTCCCGATGTAGATGTCCTGCGTGTGGGGGTAGCTGGAGAGCAGCTTCACCAGCGTCCGCACGTTCACGTAGTTGTCATCGTCCACGTGGCAGAACCACCTGCGGCAGCAGCAGTGTCACACCAGGTTGGGACACCTCCCCACACCCCGTGCTGAGATACGGCCCCAAAAATGCAAACGGCACCTGCCTGCACCATCCCCCCCCCCCCCCCACTGGAGCCCCGCCATCCCCCGTGACAGCCCCGGGCACTGCTTACTTTCTGCCGGACTCGATGAACTTGTCGTACTCCACGGCCATCTTGCAGGACAGGGCCTGGCGGCTGTGGGCGGCCGAGCAGTTGGTGTTGATGACGTTTCCTACGGGAAGAGACAGGGGTCAAAGCCCGGAGACGGGGTATCCCACACCTCCCTACTTGTTTGAACAGGGATGCTTCACCACGCACATTCCAGGGGAGGGTGGAAACCCCAAGGATGTCCCTGATGCTCGGTGGCCTCCGTGCCACATCATTTGGGGCAAAGAATGAATATTTGAGGGAATGGCTTTTGGATCTACATGAGACAAGGGAAGGGATGGGTGAGGGATGCGGGTGCAGCAGATGCACCAGGGTTGAGCCGTATCCCACGTGCTACGCACGATGCCACCCTACATCACCTTGCCCATCCCAGGGCCGTGTACCAGCCACCCCGGGAGTGGGGGGTTGTCCATGAGCCGGCTTCTCCACATGGGACACGATAGCCAAAATACAGCTCTATTCCCGCTGCCTTTTCCCGCAGGAGCCACCTGTTACTCGCTTGCCCAACTCAAAGGCAATCGCTTCCCGGCCTGAAAAGGAGCCATTTGCATGGGGAGAATAGACCGAGCTGACCCTGGCTCCGGGGGGGCGGCTGCCAGGGAAATGCTTCCATGAAACCCTGGCCACGTTGCCCATCAATCCCAGCTCGCCCCAGGAACGAACTGGTGCAAAGGCATCCCATCCCGTTAGCGTTCTCCCCAGCACTGGGCTGACTGGGAAGGAAGCCCGTCCCCGGGCGGGGGTCCTGGGCAAAGGGTGCTTTAGGCACCGTCAGTGAAATAAGTTGCCCCCGTTTTCAGCCCAGATCCCTATGGAGAGGGCTCATGAGATTACTGTCTAACCAGTGGCATTCTGACCATTTTTGGGAATTCCCAGGGCAGGCTCCATGCCGGCCGTGCTCCCCAGGACGGGGGTCCTCAGGGAACCTGGCCAGGTCACACATGCAAAGGGACAAGTGCCACAGACTCACGTGCTTGCTTCTTCAGCTCCTCATCCTCCCCGTCTGTGAAGATGAAGGTCTGAAAGAGAAGATGAGGCACCTTTGAGGATGGAGGAGTTGAGGCCACACAGCTCTAGACAGCAGCCGGCACAGCTGGGCACCACTGGGGGTTGCTCCTGCTGCGGCGCTGGTGGTGACTTCTTCCTCCTCGCTAAAACCCAAAGCGGCACCAGAGAACGAGGCAAACCCAAGACATGCTCAGCCAGAGACCCAGAAGGGCACCAGGCCGTTCTGGCAGGACACAGCAGGCAATGCCATGCCTCGCCGGGGTGCAAACCCCAACCCCCTCACCGAGCATCCCCATCTTCTCGCCTTTTCCATGGGGCGGCAGCGGGCAAGGGGGATTTTGGGTGACACGAGGGCCGTCCCCAGCACGAGGTGGGTGCGTGGAGAGGAGCAGGTGACGGGGAGCGGGTGCAGAGCACAGCTCAATCTGAGTGAGGACTTCAGACTTTAGCCGGCGCGACCGGCACGTGTGGCCGGGGATGCCAAAGCAGCCGCCCGGCGGCTCTCCCTGCCCAGGCAGGTGTGTTTGCCCGCGGCGCCGGCTGCCAACCGTGTCCCCACCTGTGTCAACAACACGTGGCCGTCCCCGGCCACTTGCACAACACCCCCAACAGCTCCTCTCTGGTCCCCGTTCCCCCCATCCAAGGTGGCTGAGCCGGTGCTGGTGGGTGCCTCTCGCCAGCCCCAAGGAGGGGACGGTCCCCCGCTGCCCACCCCGCCACCGTCCCTGCGGTGCCAGGCAGCACCCTACCTCCTCCCCGGGCACCCGTGTTGCCCGCCCGGCCGCACTCCTCTATTTACACAGTTAATTCCTGGCATATGCTGCCTGGGAAGGACTGGGGGGGGGGGGGGGGGGAGATGCTGCTCTTGGCTTGGGATTTGGGGAAGGGGGAGAAGCAGGAGGAGAGAGGAGGGGGTGGGAAAGGCATCGCCATCAATCAGCGGGCAGCAAACAAAGCTGGAGGAGAGAAACCACAACCAGCTGCCAAGCGCTATTAAAAACCAGACGTGCACAAAAGGGCAAAGGAAGAAAGACAAAAGGGCTGGGGGGGGGGGGGGGGGGGGGAGGCAGGAGGCGGCGGAGGGGGAACGATGGAGCCAGAGAGCGCTGGGGATGATGAATTATAAGTGAGCTGGAAATTGGGTACCACCCCGCAGCCGGCCGGCCCCGGGAAGGCGCTGGGATTTTTGTGGTTTGTTTGAGGAGGTGGGTACAATAGAGCGGGGTTGACTTTACTCAGTGGAGGAGAGTTAAGCGGGCAGCGGCGGTCATTAGCATACAGCTGCGCTGGTTAAGCGGCCTGTGTTCGCTCAGGTCCCCAGGCTGGTGGGGAGAGCCCCGGTGGGCAGGAAGGTTGAACGGGAGGGGAGGGAATGGGAGGGCTACAAGTGAGCTTTGGGGCTCGAAAAGGAGAAAAGCAAAAAAAAAAAAAAAAAAAAAAAAAAGGAAAAATTAAAAAAAAAATTTAAAAAAAAAAATGGAGGAGGTGGGAAGGCAAGTTCTCACAAACGCACAGCCCACCACGCAGCCCAGCTTTTGGGGAGGGACAGAGATCAGTCCCCCCCATGGGTTGGGAGGGCTGAGAGCAAAGGGTTAGGGGATGGGGGACCCGCTGACGAAGAGGGGACAGCTGGGGGATGGGGACATGCACCCATTGGCTGCAGGGCCAAGGATGGTCCTGGTCATTGCAGCCTGGGACACATCACCGCTGGGGTGGGACAGGGTCCATGGTCACCCACAACCAACACAGGGTCCAGCCAGCACGTCCCTGCTGGTCCCCATTTCCCCCAGGTGCTCCCCCAGGGAGGGGTGCGGTGGCTGCTGGGGCTACGACTTGACCCAGGGCAGGGGGAGACCATCCAAAGATGCCCAAAACGACCCCATCACAAACTCTTTCTCATCTACCCCGAGACACGTGGTGCCCCAGTACATCCCCCCCCCCTCCAAGCTCCATCCCTGCGAGAGGGGGACGACAGAGGCAGGGGACACGCAGCCTCTGCGCAGGCGAGACAGAAAATGTTTGCTTGATTAGCTCAGAAACGCCGTCCAGCAACTGTGCCTTCAGCCGCTCCAAAAATAACCCCGCAACTAATCCTCCGGCTCAGCCGCTATAAATAGACCACAGGGACAATTGTTTATTATTCACCGGCACCGAAAGGCTTCTTCCTAACGAGGCATCTTCCCTCTGGCCTCTCCCCACCTACATCCCGTAACTTCCCCGGTGCAGGTGGACCAGGTGGCACCTTGGGGACCAGGGCAGGGGCACACCGCCCTGCAAGCCACGTTGCAGGGGCTACTGGGGCCTCGCGGGTTCCCCACCTCCCGCCCAGCCTCACCACAAAATTTAATTAAAACTGAAAAAAAAAAAAACAACCCAAAACCCAAAAAACTCAAAACCTCCTATTTTTTAATTAATTTGCCTGCATTTCTTGGAGGGGAGCTGTGCCCTTCCTGCACGGCCCCCTCGCCCGGGGCTGCAGGGGAGAGGAGCAGGGGAACCAGCCGAGCCTGGGAGGGGACGGGCCAGGGAGGGAGGGGGACAAGAAGACACCTTTTCCACGTGCCAGGGAAAAACCATGGATCAGCCTTCGGCATCCCTGATGCAGGGCGCTTGGCGTCGGGGCAGCGCCCAGTTTGCAGTGGGGTAAGAGGGATGGGACACTGCAGCCACTGTCCCCAAGCTGTCACCTATGAAGCCACCATCTCCAGACCCAGCAGCAGCAGGGACAGCCTCCCCCCCCCCCCCCGGCTCCGAGGCAGAAAGCACTCTGAGCCCTTACACCCACTCTCCTCCACCTCTCCCCCACTTGGCCCCCATGCCAGCCGTGGCACCGAGGGGTGCCAGGACCTCTTGCCCCCCCCTCCCGCAGTAACTTTTCCTGCGGGGTGCAGGAGAGGAAGGGCCCGCTGCCCCCCCCAGCCCCTGCAGGAAACCTCATTGTTCTCAAAACTGCAGCTTCAAGAAACACAGGATGCCAAATCCCTCCCGAACAATAGCTGCCACCGCTCCGTACAGCCCTGCACAATGCGCGGCCTCCGCGTACGGGGACGGAGAGGCACCGGGGGTCCCTACGGCCGGGATGGGGTCAGCCCCCCCCCTCCCAGCTGCCTGCAAGGAGCCAGGCAGCCACCAGCAGCCCCTCGCCTCCTCCTTGGGAAGGGCCCAGTTCTGTGTGTGTTTTTTTTTTTTAATATATATATATATTTTTTTTTTTTAAAGCCCTCCCCTTCATTTCTCCTTTTGCAGTGACTCATTTCGCCCTCCACCCACCGAGCCCGTGGGTCGCTCATGACTGGGTGCTGCGCAAGGCATCCCACCAGCCGGGGCCACCACCGGGGTCATTCCTCTGTCCCTGGCTGCGCTGCCTGACCGAGCAGTCCCGACGGCTTCCCGGGGTGACACACGCTCAGCAGCCCCCGCGCCCGCCGCCCTCCCCACCTTCCCCGGCAACAGACCCACCGCAAAGGGGAACCTCGGCTGGGCAGGCACCCCCGTGACTCCGCGCTGCACAAATCCTGACCCCACACCGTGTCTCACTTCCCCGTGCTGGAAGGGGATGGAGCAGCCCAGCACCCACCTACACAGCACCCGGCGGGGGGACTGCACCCCTTTTCACCCCAAGGACAAGGGGGAAGCTGCCACCCTGCTTGGGTGCAGGAGGCAGTGAAGAGGTGCTGCTGGGAGGGCAAGGGGCTCTGGGGGAGGCGAGGATGCTGCCGGAGGGGGTCCCAGGCTGGCTTTGCGTCCCCCACGGCAGATGTTTTCCGTCCAGCCCATGGGGGTTAGGGGGGAAAATCCCTATCCCGCTTCACCAGGCTGGGAGCGGCGCGGTGGTGGTGCCCCTGCGATGGCAGTGTCCCCACTCCCGCACGGCCATGGCTTTCCCCAGGACAGGGGGGGGGGAATCTGTGCTGGCACAGGGGTCCCAGGGCTGGGACCCGCAGAGACAGGGAAGGAGCTTGCAAGGCTGTGGGCCCTTCCTCCCCCCCCCCAGCTCCTTTGGGCAAGAGGAAGAATCCTCCACTGTAATTTTAAATGCTATAATTTTTTAATAACCTCCTCCCAAACAATGAGCTCATTGTGCGGCGAGGGTCCCCCACCCTCCCGCCTGGCGCTCCACGCGCGCCGCTCACCGGCTCCGGGGCTTTTATGGACAAGGACAGCGGCATCATTTGGGGCAGGCAATTAAGCAGCCCTCACCCCCCAAAGCCACACAGGCTGCTGGGGGGGGGGGGGGGAAGACAGACCCTCACACATGAGCTGAGTTCAGCAGTGCTCAGCAGACCCCGGTGCACAGCCCGGGACTGGGGGGAAACCTGCCACACTGTGGAGCCGGTTTGGGATGGGCAGCCCCCCATGGTCCCAACTGCTCCAGTGGGAGCCCAAGTGGGACACACATGCGGACATGCTCCACCACGGCCACCCCGCAGATGGGGGACCCTGGCCAAGGTGCTAGAGAAATTTGGGAGCCGCCATCAGCAGAGCGTGCTCTCCGGAAGGCAAACCCATTCCATTCCCTCTGCCCCGAGAGCAGGAATTTTTCAAAGCCTGCAATTATCATGCTGAGCTGGAGGAAGCCAGCAGATCCCACGCTGGCGGGACGGCAGCCCAACCCAGACCCCTCGAAGGCACCGTGGCGTGTGCCGAGCCGCCCCGACGCCTTCGGGGTGCCCCGGGGACAGGGGACATTGCTTATGCAACTCTGCCACTGCAAATTACCCGACTCAGCAGGAAACCAGTGGGTTTGGACTCGCTCCTGTCCAGGATTTCTGCCTAATGGCCATTTTCCTCCTCCCCCCCACCCCTCTCTTTTCTTTCAAGTGCAAAGTTTCCCCAGACTGCACTCCAGCATCCTCGGGGTACTGAGACAGCTGGAAACTCTCCCCAAAGCAAGGAGGGGAAAACCCATAACTCTCCTCTAACAGCAGCTCGTCCGGCCTGGATTGTGCACACTGGGGAGCAGATTTCGGAGGAAACGGGGATCTGCCCTCCCCATGCAGAGAGAAGCAGGAAGGAGAAGGGGGTGCCCGTGGCAGGGTCTTGGAGGGGACAGAGGGCAGGAAACGGGGACTATTGTGGGCAGAACAAAGAGCAGCCAAGGAAGGACACAATAGCTATTCCCCCTGTCTGCCAGGCTCCAGCCTGGAGTTACCTGCTGGGTTTAACTCCTTCCCACCAGCGCCCGCATCCCTCCTCCCCCAGCACAGAGCTGCCTGGCTAACGAACAGCCAAGAGGGAGGTTGGGGGTCTGGGGAAGATGGGCCATGGGGGACTCTCAGCCCTTGGGCAGGAACTTCCCCGCATCGGCGAGGTGGCACATGCGCCCGGGTGCCCTTAGCGAGACACGAGTGCCGTTAGCGAGAGAGGGACAGGATGAGCAGGGACGGGCCTGACTCAGACCAAGAGAGACGTTTGAGCAGAGGCAGCGCCCCGCTGTCACCACACCACCCTCCCGGGGCAGAAACCACAGGGCCAGGCAAGGAGGGGATGCAGGAACTGCACAGCCTCCCCCCCCCCCCCCCCCCCCCGCCCCCAGGGAAGCAGTGGACTACCATGGCACCAATCCTGCACGCTGAAAGCAAAAAAACCCAACTTGACGCCAAGTTTGGGGGAGCCAAGAGTGCCCCAAAGCCTCCCAGAGACAGTGGCCAGGTCAGCGTGGGAAGAGGGGAGCCAGTCGCCGCTGGTAGCGTGGGTTTGTCCCCTCTGCCTCCATGTGTCCCCCCTCATCCAACCCTCACTTTGCGCCGCAGGAGTTCGCGCCGCCTCCAGCTCTCTCGGCAGCTCCTTGTCCTCAAGTGCTGTACAAGAGCCGTCACTCAGCGGCTTGGCTTGTCAGGCGGGCACCTCGCCGGGCTGCGGCCCCCCTGGCTTCATGGCCCTCATCTCTAGGCAACCTGACCTGGACACGGCCGGCTCCGGCTCCCCCGTTCCCATGGAAAGTGCCACACAAGAGGCTGCGAAGCCTTTTCTCTGCGCCAGGAGAAAAGGGGCTTTGTTAGCTTGCCCAGGAGGACAGCGTGAGAGCCGAGCTTCGGGTCTCTGGGAATCCAAACGGACAAACGAAGCACAACAAAAAAAAAAAAAAAAAAAAAAAAAAGGAAAACCTTAGAAGAAAGCCGGAGCTCACAAGAGGGAGGGAAAAAAAAGAGCAGCCATTCCCAGGATCATCTGTAGGTGCTCAAAGAGCGTTTCCCCCCACCACCACTCGCCACCCCCTTGCAGTGACAGCACAGCATAAAAGAGGTTTCCATTAAATAACTGTACCAGGGAGAGATGGCAGAGCCACTGCGAAGCCCACGAGACCTGAGCAAAAAAAAAAAAAAGGGGGGGTGGGGGGGAAGATTCACAGGGGGGAAAAAAAAAAAAAAAGTAGTAAGACAATGCTGGAATGCTGGGGGTAAGTTGCAGAGGGCAAACCCCCCGCAGGGTCCAACAGACCCGGGTGAAGGAGGCAGGGGCAGGTTGATCCCCCCCTGCCTCCCTTCCCTCCCCAACCACTTCAGATTTCCGAAAAAAAATCCAGTTTGCAATCAAGAAACACAAATCCAGGCCAGGAGGAAACACGTGAAGACAGTAGGATGGAAAGGTTAGGACCAGGCATAACTTACTTGGGAAGCTGCCTAAGGATAGAAAAAGTGTGTTAAGAGCAGATGGCAAAGCACATTTCCTAAGGAAACAGCTTTTTTTTTTTTTTTTCTCCATTTTAATTTTGCTTCAGTACTTGAAGGACAGAGCAAGGGACTGCCAGGGCTCAGGGCAGGACATTAGTACGGTCAGGGATCGGACTAGCTGCAACTGCCCCGGTGCAGGTGAGCCAGAGCAGACCTGTACGAGCCCCCAGCCACTCCAGTCCTGCCCAGTTCCTGGCAATGGGACCAAAAACCTCAGCACATCCCAGTGCTCTCCCAGCTCTGGGCTGCCAAACCGGCTGTCCTTTGGGCAACCCAGCTGCAGGCACCTCGTGGGGACCTGCCAAACCTCACCCACAGCCAGACCCTACAACCCAGGAGAGCATCTGCAGGGACCCGACCCCACAGCAGGCACCAGTGGATTGGGCTGCATCCCTACACCGTGCCTCAGTTTCCCCAGTGGATAACACCTAGGGACACGCTCTGCAATGGGAGCCGCTCAGCAGGAAGGCCCCAGAACAGTGTTTTGGGGGGAATGGGGGGCTGCTGAGTGCTCAGGTCAGGCTCCCTCCATCACTCACTCACCCACCCATCCCAGACTCACCCTGCAACACTGCATTTCACCCTCCCCAAAACACAGCTGGCTCCAGAAGAGCCTCTAAATAGCTGTCCTGCTCAGCAATACAGGGGAAGCAGAAAGAGGAGGTGGCATTTGCCGGGCCACTGCACCCCACGGACCCCGCAGGGCAAAGGGCCGTGACCGCGGCTGCCACCCGTGGGCTGCAGTGCCGCGCCACCCCGGCCGGCGGCGGGGACCGGGACCGGGACCGGGACCGTCCCCATCCCCACCATCTCCCCATCCCCACCCCCATCTCCCCATCCCCTTACCATGTCGCGGTTGCGGGAGATCCAGGTGTCGAGCAGCAGCTCCAGCCGCGCCTTGTGAAACTTCTTGGTGGTCTTGACGGCGATGAAGACATCGCGGGGGGAGATGTCCTCGGCCGGCGGCCGCGGGGGGCTCGGCGGAGCGGCGGGCAGCTCCCTCCGGGCTCGGCTCAGCCGCCCGAAGTAATCGGCGAAGCTGCGGAGCCCGGGGGGACCCTGCGCCGCCGGGGGGGCCGCCGCCGCCGCCCCCAGGCTCTGCAGCGCCCGCTGCGCCCCGCCGGCCTCCCCCCGGGCCAGCCCCGGCCTCCCCGGCGGCTCCACCATGAGCACCAGCAGGCAGGTGAACATGGAGCCCACGAGGGAGAGCAGCAGTTTCCTCCCGCAGCTCTTCAGCATCCTCCCGCCGCCCGTTCACTCGCCTCCGCTCCGCTCCGCGCCGCCGCCGGCCGCGCTCCGCCCGCCCCACCGGTTCGGCCCCCGCCGCGCCGCCGCCTTTAAACCGCCCCCGCCCCGCCCGGGGAGGGACCGGCCCGGGGCCGCCCCCACGCGGGGCGTGGGCAGCGCCCGCTCCGGTGTGCGTCCGTCCCCGTCCTCCCCCCTCCGCCCGCCTCTTCCCCGCCAGCCCCCTCCGCGCCTCCCGCCCGGCCCCGTCCTGCCCACGGCTGCCCCTCTGCTCATCTTCTCCTGCCCGGCTTTGCCCACGGGTGGGAGTGCGTGGCGGGGTGCAGGCGGGCTGCCCGCTCCTCCTTCCCCGCCATCGGGGCCCCGGGGGGGTGGCGGGCAGGGTGCGGGATGGGGGTACCCCGGTCCCTGCATCGCCGGGTGCTTGGATGGCGGCAACGCTCGTCCTGAGCCCTGCGCCGAGGTTTTCCCACAGCCGTGTCCAAGAGGTTACCAGAAAGCCGAGCAGCCTGACCAAACTCCGAGCTGTTTCCCATCAGTCTCTTCTGAGGCCAAACATAATTAAAAAGGCCTTGGGGGTACTGGTGGATGAAAAGCTGGACACGAGCCGGCAATGTGCACTCACCTCCCAGAAAGCCAACTGGCATCCCGGGCTGCATCCCCAGCAGCGTGGCCAGCAGGGCGAGGGAGGGGATTCTGCCCCTCTGCTCGGCTCTGGGGGAGACCCCCCTGCAGTGCTGCCTCCAGCTCTGGGGCCTCCAGCATATGAAGGGCATGGACCTGTTGGAACGGGTCCAGAGGAAGAACACAAAAATTATCGGAGGGCTGAAGCACCTCTGATGAAGTCAGGCTGAGAGAGTTGGGGGTGTTCAGCCTGGAGAAGAGAAGGCTCCGGGAAGACCTTAGAGTCCCTAAAGTCCTTCCAGTCCCTAAAGGGGCTCCAGGAAAGCTGGGGAGGGACTTTTGATCAGGGAGGGGAGCGATGGGACAAGGGGGAACGGTTTTAAACTGAAAGAGGGGAGATTTAGATGAGATATTAGGAAGAAATTTTTTACAATGAGGGTGGTGAAACCCTGGCCCAGGTTACCCAGAGACATGGTAGATGCTCCATCCGGGGCAACATTCAAGCTCGGGCTGGACGGGGCTCTGAGCAACCTGATCTAGTTGAAGATGTCCCTGCTCATGGCCAGAGGGGTTGGACTGGATGGCCTTTAAAGGTCCCTTCCAACCCGAACTATTCTATGATTCTGTGATTCTAAAAAAACCCAAAACCAACACCAAAACCCCCCAAAGCCACCACACTCCTCTCACTTCTACCAAGCTTCAGTCTGGTGGAAAAATCTGGGAATGGGGTGCTGGGGGCTCTGTTCCCATTCCTGCTCAGGGAGACTTGGAGATGCTCTCAGACCTGGCTAAGCCCCTCCCACTGTGCTTTGGAGCCCGTGCGGATGGGCAGCCCCAAGGCACAGGGCTGTCTGAACATAAATGCTACAGAGATGCCAAGCAAGCCCCTCCAGTGATCGCTAACCATGATAACAATGCCTTGTTAAACGAGACACCATTGTTTCAGGCCAGGCAGTGGGAGAAGTCATGGCTACAAGGGAAAATGGGGTTGAAATCTGGTCCTGGATGTGCCACCAACCTGCTATTTTACTGACGCCAAACCCCGGGGCCTCTTTTCCCCCTTTTCACCCTCGCTGCAGGCAGGGAGCTCTTGGGGTTTTCTCTCCCTGTGTGTGCGCTGCTACGCGGAGGCGGGTTTGGGTTTGGGCATGGGCTGCAATGTAATGCCATAATCAGGGGCTGCTGCATTTTTGGGCAGGGACCTTGTCCAAGTTGCATTTTTCCTGCTGTCACGTGCTCCATTCATCTCTGGCACTGGATAAACAATACTATAATACCAGGCAGGACGAAGCAGGGAAGCTGCTTCCGCAGGCAAGCCCCAGCATTTGCTTTCTCCAGATTTTAGGCTATACATTCCCCTGGTCAGCCCTTGAACCATGCTCCCCTAGAAACGCTCGGGGAGGCTGTGGGGTTTGCTTTCGCAAGGCGCTACCCATGCCTGGGCAGAGACCTATGCTGCCAAAGCAGCCTCCCATAATAAAAGAAAAAAAAAGCAGTTAGACCATACAAACACAGGAACCGAATCCCACACTCCCCACTTCCCGCTATTGCTGCAGAGCCCAGCCTTCCAGTCAATTTGATTTTTTTTTTTTTTCCGGGCGCCCTTTGTCTCCAACCCGATGGCACAGCAACCGCTGCTCGAGAGGCAGCTGAAAAGCCCGATCGGCAAAACCCTGAATGAAGAAAGAGCCCCTTTCTCCAGGAGCCAAAAGGGGAGGAAAGGCATTTTCCCCCGACCAGCTGCTCTCCCGCTCCCGCAGCCCCGGCGCTGGCCGGGGACACGCGCCGTGGCCAGATGTTGGGGTCCCGGCCGGCGCCGCGGGGCGAGTGACAATACAGGCTCTGTGTGCCGCCGACCCCAGAGCGATGCGGCAGGGTCTGCCGAGCTGCTGTGCCGCTGCCAGCGCCGGCACAAGGGCTCTCCCAGCTACCCGGCACTGCCCGTAACCCCCTTCCCGGGGCTGGCGCTCAGCTCAGCCCTGCTGCCCGGGGACAGTGAGCCGCGGCGGCAAGGGGAAGCCGTTCTTTTGGCGGCATTGTCCCACCGGAGCGAGACTCCCCGGGGATTGTCCAGCCACTGGCTGCATCCCCACAAGCTTCCTCTCCAGGCGCCTGGCCTCCTGGCTCGGCCCTTGCCCGCCACGTGGATGTCCCCAGCGAGGCACCAGCCCCTCGGACAAACGGTGATGGGGTAAGCGGTCACCCCGCATACCTCTCGGTGTGCATGGGGTGGTACCCAAGGGGTGGGGCTGCCGTGGGGAGGATGCTCTCAGGAATGCCCGGTGCTCCACTCGTTGGCATTTGGCCACTCTTCTGGGTACGAAGAGCCTAACCCTAAACAAGGTGGCCCTGGTGCCAGAAAAATTTGGGTGGCCCATAAATACAAGAGCCAGGGAAGAGGGATGGTCCCATCTCCTCTGCAGGAGGGATGCCAGGGCTGGACCGGGAAGAGCATCTCGCTTACTCCCCCAAAAGTGATCCCATTTTGGACACGGCCCATAGCTCACCCCACTGAGACATCACAGGGTGAGCCCGGCTGTGGCTGTGGGGTGGCAGTGTGCTCCCCGCTCTGCCCAGTCCCGCAGGGGTGGGTCTGAGCCAGAACCTGCTGCCCAAGTCCCCCAAATCTCAGGGATATGCCCTTAGCAGAGGAACTGCACCGGCTTATTCTCACTGCAGGTTAACTTCACTGAAACCCCGTACTGATTTTCCACTGGAGCTGTCTGGATTCAGCCCCACACCAACCCAGGGCCAGAGCTGCACGTGGGGCATCTCCCTTTCAGCCGTACCGCGGTATTAGGTCTGTTTAAATTGGTTTAAACCCTCAGCATCGCCCCCGCTCAGAGCCTGACCCCGGCACTCGATAGGTGGTCCCTAAGAGGCTCCCAGGTTCTCAGGGCTGCTAAAAACGGTTAATAAATCCCCAGTAATAAAGTGTTCAGGTCATCCGAGAGAAACGCTGTGCTCGGTCTGCAAAGCTGCATTGTCCACCCAGAACGATTTACGCGCTTCATCGGACAGGGGGTTAAAAGCTCTGTCAGGCGCCGACTTCACCACCATCGTATTGTCGTGGGTATTTAACAGGGTTCGGCCCCGACACGCAGCCGGGCGGCCGCTGCCCGGACAGCACGGCCGAGGGGTGCGAGGGAGGCGTCGGAGCGGGGCGGCTGAGGAGCCGGAGCCTGCCCGCGGTCCCCCTCCCACCCCCCGCTTTTTCTTTCTGAGATTTTCTGAGAGCACAAAAGAGACTTTGCATCAATTACTGGTAGGGAAACGGCAGCGCCCCGCGGCAGACTGCTGCGCTCCCCGGCCCGGGTTTGGTTAACTTCCCATTGTCTGATGGGCTCAGCTATTCAGGGCCAGCGCGAGGGCTCATTTTTTTCATCTATTGGGTTTTTTTTTAACCACACTGGGAACATAAAACCTTCCTGCCCTTGTAGCAGAGGGTCCAGCAGTGCCATCGAGGTGGCCGCCGAGAGCGCAGCATGTCGGTGCCTCTCTGCCCAGCACCCAAACCTCCTGCGACGGGTGCTCATGATGCGCCTCCTGATGCTGAACCGTCCCCGTCCCCATCGTCCCCTGATGTGCTCCAGCTCTGGCACCGCTCTACGCCGGGACCTGCTGCAAACCCTCCGTGGCCTCAGACCCTCCATCGCTTTTCCCTTCCACCTCGGGGGGACGGCGGGTCCCCTCGGCGGGGCCGGGGGCGGGGGGGGGGACACACGATGCGATCCGTGCAGGGCACTTTGCGATCCCACGGGGCCAGGGGGGCTATACAAATGCAAAGCGTTATTATTTTCCCGGGGCTGAAGCAGAGGCCTGAGAAAGGTTGAGCGAGAGAGGCAGCGAGCGGGGAACAGCGGGGGATTTAGCTCCTGAAAAGGAGCCGGGGAAAAAAGCGGGCGAAGAGCTTCATTGTGCGCTGGGCAGAGGGGGTCACGAGCAAGTTAAACTGGTTAATGTATTGGAGCAGCTTCCTCCGAGCTGCCGGGAGCAAGCAAAGCCCTGCAACAAAAGGCCGAGGGAGCATTCTTGCGGGGAAAGTGGGCTCTCTTTAAAAGGATTTGATTTCTTTTCTGTCAGTTGAATGGAATTTGGTGGTGACTCCTCCAGGTCTAAGAATCTGGAGCTTTGGCAGTGGCGGTGGCGGGAGGGGACGGTCCCCATCTCCCCCCTCCCTGCTCCCGCATTCTTCTCCATCTCCAAGCCCGCTGCCCCCAGATTACAGCCCCCGGTGTTGTGGGGGGAGAGGGGCTTGGGGAACACAAGCGGCCCCGTAGACGCGCTGATCCTGAAAGAAAGCGAGGGGCACGGGGCCATCCCCGCCCGGCCTGGTTTCTCATGCTCCCCATTCAGCCCAGGGGAGGGGAGGTAGATGTGGGGAGAGGGGAGGGCGGCTGCCGCTGATTTAATGCCTCTCTCGGGGCTTCGTGGTGGAGGTGGATCTCGGGGGGGTTTCAGCAGCGTAAGGTGTGTGAGGGGAGCTTTCCGCTCCTTCCTTTGGGGAGTGAATTTTTAACGTCAGAACCGTGGAAAAAAATATAAAAACAGGAGGAAAAGGGAACCTGAACTAGTGAACCAGCTGGATCCAACCCCGCTTTCCCGCAGCCTGTGCACCTCTCTCCTCCCAACAGCAGCTCCTGGGGCAGACCTGGCCTTACAGACCCGGCTCTCCCACCCCAAAAATCCCCTGGCTGGTGAGCAGGAGCCCCCCCGCCCCTCCGCAAGGCCATGAAGGGGTGAGCTGCTGCCGGCCGGGGATGCTGGGCTGGGTGCAAGCTCTCTCCAGCTGTGGCTCTCGCGTTTGGAATTGACCCTGACAGCAAAGCGGGGAGCTTTAGAGCTGTCCTGGGCCAGAGGCTTGCCGTCGCACGCTGCTTAGATTTAACTGGCAGTGTGGGTTTGGGGTGGTAAAAGATAATAATTAAGCAGAGCTTAAGTGACTGATAGCCTTGCACTGCATGGGCTGTTGCAGAGCCAGAGCCTTCAGCCGTGGTCAGCTGGGCAGACAGACAGACAGACAGAGGTGAGCGGGGCAGCAAAGACTCCCACCGGCTGCATCCAGCTCGCTGTGCCTCAGTTTCCCAAGGGGTGACGCGCCTCCGGCAGAGATCCCATGGTCCCTGTCCCCCGGGCAGCTGCGTGTTCGGGAGATTCCCTCATGGGCTGTCCATGGAGCCTGTACGTGTCAGTCTGTACAGGCACGGTCAGAGCACAGCAAGCTGAGATCACGGTTTGCTGCAATGACAGCCAGCCAGAGGTGGGCTCAGAGGAGCTTGCAGCTCCTGGCCTTTAATTTCTGGCCTCTCATTCTTTCTGGCCCCAAATTTTTTCACATTCCTGTCCTGAGCTGTCCCTCTCCCCACTGCCTTTCTGAAGATGAGCCAGAAGCTGATGTCAGGGGAAGCGTTTAGAGATTACCCCAAGGAGGAGGCAGGAGTCAAGTCTCATACTGGGCTGGACTGGGCTGGACAAAGGCCCAGTGAACCCAGCATCCCATCTCAAGCAGCAGCAGAGCTGGAGTATACGCATCAGCAAACAAAGGGGGGCTGCTCCCAGACCCCATCCCAGCCAAGCCCTGCTCTGTGTTTGGCGGCCGCCGCTGTGGGTCCCGGGCGAAGGGAGCGGAGGCGAGCACGGAGAGAGGTGGCAAGCCGGAGCAGGTGAGGTCCGGCCCCGAAACGCCGCACCCTAGCCCAGCTTAGGGCAGAGCCCAGCTGTGCCCAGCTGTGCCAGCAGCCACGGGCAAGAGCAGTGCTGGGACCCTCCTGACTGGGGACAGCCCTGACGCTGCACTGGGGAGCTGAGATGAGCCCGGGCGGCTGCCTGCTCCCAGGGCTCCTCTCCAGCTCAGCACCCGCCTTAGTGACTTCCTAAATCTCATGCCTTAAGGTCCACGTCTGATGCAGTGGCTGCCCCCCCCCCCCCCGTGCAAGGGGACATCAGCCACTCTTTTCCTGCCCACAGCTACCTACAGCTCCAGGTCTCCAAAACCTCCTGGGGAGAGGGAGCCAGGGAGAGGTTCGGGGATGCATTTCAACTCCTTGCCTGGACCTGAGCATCTCGGTGCTCGCAGCTCAGCCCTGGGCAACGACAGCTCCCACAGCCGCCTGCGTGCACCTTCTGGATCCAACCCAGATCAGGTACGTGTGTCACCCCAGCCCCGATGATGCCAAAGCTATTTCCAAATGCTGGCTGCCCCCAGGGAACTTGGCTTCTCTCTGGGCCCCCACAGCTTCCTGGCTTCTTCCTTGCCCCTGGGGTGTCCCGATGAAGTCGCTGAGTAGGTTTCCAAAGGCAGATCAGTGAGTCAATATTCACCCACTGCTTCCCCCAGCTTGCCTTGGTGGTCTCCAAAAGCCCCTTCCCCATCACACCCCTGGGAAATCGCTCACTCCCTTCCCATTCCCCCTGCAAAGGGGATTAAAAGCAACAGTTCATTTTTCATGTGATGTTAGTTTAAATAGGAATTTCGCTGCTCTGGCTTCGCCTGGTTTCCGGGAGCCGAAGCCGAGAGAGGGTGGTATCAGCGCTGTGCGAGGCGGGAAGGAGGAGGAGGGAGGTGGGAGTTGAAAGGGGGAAAAGGGGAGGGGGGGACGTGCGGGGGTGAAGACGGGATTAAAACATCCCATTAGAATTTCTGTTTTTGGAAAGCTCACAAAAATGTTGACATGTAGCATGACTAACATAGTGCAAATGTCAGCCCGGCTCTGCGAACGGGGGCCCTCGCTCTCCTCCCAACACGCTGGCCCCCTTTTAAGGCAAAAATATACAATGAGCCGTACAATGGCCGAATTCCAGAGAGCAGCGCTAATTGTTCCTCGCTCACGTCGTTGGACTAATTGCTTCGCTGAAACCATTCGTGCCTGGCCTGGATCCCACGTGTTTTTACCATTTAATTAGGACAGAAAAGCTGGGGCCAGGAAACGGGATGAGATAAAGGCAGGCAGAGATGGAGGACAAGTTGGGTGCCCTAACCTGGAGGGGAGATGTGCTACGTGTGCTCCGGCAAGCGAGCGGGCAGGGAACAGCCTCTGCACCGTGCCAGCCTCCGGCAGGACTGAAGTTGTGCAGGCAGCCGGGAGAGGAGCGGGAGACTGGGATGGCTCGTGAGCCTGGTGAGACCAAATGTGAGATGGAGAAATGCCACCAGCGGCAAATGTTTGTAAGGAACACCTTCGTCCAACTGCTCAATGACTGCTCCAAGGCTCATGCAGACAACAAGACTATGCATAGCTCTTCACCCACTGCCAGAATTAGAAGGTCTGTCTGTTCGCAGGCCATGTGCAAAGCTTGATCAGGACCCAGAGAGGCAAACAATAGATGGGCAGGAAATGCCTTTTGATGGCTGCTTATTGTCTTCCACCTTCTGCGGGAAACTGGAAGTTTAACTATAGTCTTCCTCTTTCAGGTATTCCTGTATGGCTTCGTCCTCAGAGGATGCGCCTGGACCACAGCATCGTCTGGCGCTGGGCTCCATTGTGCTGAGGAATGTGCATGTGGTTTTCCCTTTGAATAGCTCCTCTGAGACTGCAGCGACCCAGAAACACTGCAGGGCCCCAGCACATCCTCTGCGGGGGAGAAAGGTTTGCTTACGGGTGCCACTGTCTCCCCCGAGGCGCGGGGCAGCATCCCTGCTGCCTCACCTAACCCACCGCTGGGCTGCAGGTGATGCCACTCCCCACGTTGTAAACGGGTGGGTGCGTGGGGTTTAATATTAGCACTTCCTTCCCTTTCTCCCCATCCATCTTACAGAGCACCGCTTGCTCCACAGCATCCCCTGGGAAGCCCTCATCCAGACCGCGTGTTTTCATAGGCAGAGAAAGCCACTTAACCTGTACGTTCTGACACTGAAGTGCAGCATCTTCTAGGGTGGATCCTGGTGGAGCTGATCTGTAACTCCTGGAGGTATTTCATCTCCCTGTGAAGGCAGACAGCTGGGGATTCCTCCATTGCTCATTTACACGTCTGCCTCTGGTGAGAGCAACCAGCAAGAAGCCACCAGCCTTGTTTGTGCAAGACTGATTCATTGGTCTCACAGAAGCCTGTGCCACCCTTCATCCCCCCACAAGCGCTCCCAGCCTTTAGGACCACAGCAATACAATTTGCACTTGGCAAGTTTAATTGCTCAGTGGCTCCGTGTCAGAACAGCTCTTGGCCTTATAAGCAATACACCTGGTGGGTTTGGGCGCTCAGCACGATCATTTCAGATCAGTGTGAAGATTGTAGTGCAGTTCAAAGTGCAAAACTCAAAGTGAACCCAGCTCCAGCCCCCACTAGTGCTGCGGAACAGCCCCTGGAGCTCTGCTGATGGGCTATCACACCCATGGGGGCAGAGGAGCTGTGACATCTGTGGCTGGAGGCATTTTCTTCCAGCTGTCCTGGAGATGAGTGAAGGGCTTGGGCTCTGCATCCCTCTCAACCCAAGGCTCTCGGCTTTCAGGTCTCTTGAAAATAGGAAGCCCTTTGCCCAACTGCAGAAGAAGGAGGAATTAGCCACACAGAGCTCAACCATGAGCAGATGTGCAAACCGCTGAAAAAGGGGAACCCAATTTTCCAACGTTCCCCAGAAAACCTGAAATTCTCTGTCCCAGTATAATAAGGGTGACCTTCTCTTTGTGCTTCCATGAAAGCCCGTAAGAGCACACCCACACCCTAAGGACAAGGATGATAACAAACACTGGAATTTACAACAGTGATTTATTCAGAAGAAAAGCTCCAGGTGAAAAGGACTGATACTTAAAAAAGAGAGAAAGAATTCTTCATGGATGCAAATGCAATGCTTGTAAGTCAATATTTGCTCTTCAATATTGGCACATGCAGAAACGGTTTTCCAACATGAATAGGTTTCAGCTCAGCTGTTCCAGGATCACATTGTTCAGAAGCACTCAGATCCACTTCTTAAAGTTCATTTAAAATGTGTTTTTTTAAAGCCTTTGAGGAGCTAAGAGTCTTTTATGATGAGTCCTTCTAGCCATTGAAATCCGTGAGTGCCATGGGGTGGCCTGGTGGTAGCTAACCAAGAACAGATGATCCCTTTGGGAAAAGAATATTATAAACCCCAAAACATAGACAAGTCAGAACAAATCCTTGTGGCAATAAGAGAGTTGAGAATATTTCTTCCCAGATCAGTCGGTCATAGACAAAACCCCAGGACTAACGCCCACGAGTATTTCCAGCTCCCCCCAAGCACTGAAACCTCACACCAAGACAGTGCTGGTCACTCATTTGGGGTTTTGAGCAGTCCCCTTCAAGTCACTGTCACCTATGTATGAGCAGGGTGCCTGGGACCCCCAGGTGACATTAGGACCTGCTGACAAGGCACAGCCCATGTGTACTGCAAGCCAATGTCCCTATCCCTCAGTCCCCTATGCTGGTCCTACACAGAGCCCAGTGGGGAATCCCCCAGCCAAGGGATGTGGAAAGATGCTCCCAACACCCAGAGTGGCCAAGAGCCTTTCTTCAGACCTGGACTGATTTTCACAGAAGAGGAAACAGGGTCAAGATACTGGGAATTCATTTTCCCGTCTGGGAGGGGAGATAATAACCCAGCCTGGCCACCACAGTGGGTGTTCTGGGAGCAGCTGTCCCAGTTCGTGAGGTACCCTGGGACTTGTGGACAGCCTGCGTCACCTGTTATCCTGCTGTAACAAGGTGATCCAAGAAGCAGAGCAAGTGTCCTGTAGACTGGGAAACCAAGATGTAGTGGAGAACCATGCGGTATTTCTGCGCACTCCCTGTCACCTGGGAAAACTGAGGTCAATGACCATTGTCAAAACCTGGTAACAAAAAATGAGGAAACTCCTTATTCCTGTTCCCCGTGGCTCAGAAAGGTTTGTGTCAGGAAAGGTGGAGGTGATGCATTTTGTCCTCTTGGAAGGGACTAGGCGTCCTCAACAAAGTGATCCGCCTCTGTCCTTTGCCCTGCAAGAGTCCCCTTTGTCACCCCTTCCATGACCTTGAAGGACTGCATCTAAAGATGACAAGTGCATTTTGGGGGTTTTATTTCAGGTGTTGCAATCCCCATTTAGGAATAGCATGCTGGGTGAGGGTTGTCCACTCTGGCTGAGAAAGGACTTATTCAAGAAGAGCCATCCTGGCTTTGCCCTCGGAATAACACGACTTTTATTCTGGAATAAGCTGGTCGCTGGCTGCTCGTCTGGAACGGGGCGCAGGGAGCGTGCCAAGCGCACGGAGGGGATGCGGCCACCTGCCCCGTAGGAAGTGGGACGGCAGCCAGACGGGGCGGTTTGCGCACACCGCTGGACAGGCACCCAGCGGCAACGGCGTCCTCCACTACCGACCTGGGCTGGATTCAAACTGGCAGCTGAGAGGGAAGAGGAAACCATATTATATCGTTATCTCTCACCTTGCTTCCCTTTCGTAACAACCCCATCCCTTTGCGAAACAGAAAAACACACCGGGGCTTTGCAGGGGCTGTTGGAGCCCACGCACTGCGCCGGGGCCATCCGGGGCTGGAGTTTCCCTCGCCGAGGGCCGTGCACGGACGAGCTGTCGTTTCCCCAAACTGGGTCAAATGCAAAAGAGAAAAGCTCAGGGAACAGCAAGACTTTGCTTCCCAGCTCAATCCCAGCCCCTGCAGGGTGGGATGCTGTTGCAGACAGGTTTTCTCCAGGTGGAAGGACCTGCTGGTGCACCATCCCTATCCTCGAGACCCTGCGGTGCTGCCCAGTCACTTTTACCGGGAGCGTATATTATAAATGCCCGGGATCTGAATCAGAAATGTGTGGGGTAAGAGAGAGCAAGCTCCCAAGATGGTCGCCGTTGCACTCTCCCCTTGCACTGCGTGACTGTCCTTTTTCACTTTAAGCTCCTGATGTCTCAATCCCTGGGTCTAACAGAGCGTTGGCTGTCAGCTCTACCCACCCTAATCCATTCATGCGGCTCCTACACAGGCTCTCAGGAGCGACAGAGGCCATTTCTCTTTTTTTCACATGGAGAAAATTCATGAGCTGGTTTCACATTTGTTTTTCTTTCAAACTTGAGGCTTTGCAGATATTAAAATATAATCCAGGAAGAATTTGCTTTGTGAAGGAAGAGTGTGGGATCACGGAGGGGAGAGGGGTCAGTGGGGGAGCGCAGGGAGGTGGGGGTGGCAAAGAGTTTTTCATTTCCCCTCTCTGTCCCTTTGGGATCGTGGTTTTTACCTCCCTGCAAACAACAGTGGTCAGCATGGGACGAGTTAGAGGCTTTGGGAGACTCCAGGCTTCCCCGAGCTGGGAATTTCTGTTTGCAGCACAAATTTTAGACATTGCCCATGGCCAGGGCAGAAGAAAAGCTCTTTGCAGGTGGCAAGAACTGGAGAAGGTGACTGGAACCATGGAGAAATGAGTAGAAAGGAGAGAAGAAAACAACTCTCCTCGTACTGAGTTGTTGCTCTGCATTAAAAAAAAAGTGCCAACAAATAGAATTTGTGTTATAGGTAAACAGAGGAACTGGCCAGACAGGACAGGAAGGCAGAGCTCCGTCAGAGCCCCGCGCCACGCGAGGAGATAAACAAGAATCCTAGAAATGTGGAGGGAGGCTTAAGGTGATTGCTCAACGCGTGAGGAAACACGGGGCAAAAGCCAGATATCAGGGAGAGGAAGCTGGAAAAGGGCAGGCTGATACGAGCAATGAGGTCAGCGCTGCAAAAATAGCGCGGGAAGGCTTCCTGGAGGCAACGAGCCGGCAGAGAACACGTGGTCCTCCTGCTCCTCCTGCCTTAGATGCACAGGTGGCAAGGGCTTATGAGCCCATATTGGGTTAAAATCGCTCAGTGGTGGTGAGTTCAGTCCATCAAAGGCTCCTAAGCTGCAAATCCCACTTCACAGCACCTGCAGCTGAGCTTTATTTCCAAGCGAGTACTTCCAGATTGACGGAGCTCCGTTGGCAAAGTCCTGCTGAGTTGCCCTAGCTGAGGATGTCACCCAAAAAGCATGAGGAATGCACGGCTTCATCCACTCAAAACAGCCATTTTTCTTGAATGAGTATAAAATTGGCCCCGGCTTGCCGTCCGAGTGAGCACGAGACAGACAGACTGCCCTCCCAGCTTGGGTTTGATCTCCAGCCCCATTGCGTGGTGAGCTCATCCCTTCTGGACTGCGAGGCACACTGCTGGGAGAGCAGCCAGCTGACCTGCGGCCCCGCGAGCACTGGCAGCACGGTTTGTTTGGGTTCCTGATATGCCAGGGGTCTAGAGGCTTATTTTGAGTTCATCTCAGTTTGGCGGTTTTGATGGATTCTGCCTTTCTGGTCTGGTCACAAGCAGTTGGATGTTCATACAGATCTTGCTCTAAGACAAACAGCGTCCATAAATCTCTGGGTGAAGCCAAGAGAGTCTTGTCTTTCATTGCTCCGTGCTGTCCCCTTAGCCCTTTGAACCCCTGGTGCCCTCACAAGCATGGAAGCCTTAATCGATGTCCTATCAAAAGGACCAGAATAAATCTCATTATCTTGTGAGACAAGGTCACACTCCCTGTGTGGCCGTCTAGCAACAGATGTGGCTGCTCCTTGGGTTGTCTTCTCTTTACAGGAAGTCTTCCATCAATTCTTGCAACGCATGAACCTCTATATGTCTCCAAAACCCAGTTTCAGCACTTGGCCCTGCTGTGTGGTTTGTTCGGTGGGTCACTGCTCAAAGCAGAGGACTTCCCACTACGGTCCACCCTACCAATCCATCCTTGCCCCAGGATCTCACTAGGGGATCTCCCATTAGGATCCTATGCAGTATTGAGTAACTTCTCTGGTTTCTTTGACATATGACTGTTGTTTTCAGTCACGTGTAGAACGAGGGATCTCTTTCAGGAGCAGGCCCTTGCACTCAGTTGGATTTGTTTCTCTAGCTCATATGCCCTCTGTTCCTGCTACTCAGCTTCCTCCCGTGTTCCCGGTGATTCGTTAAAAGATTGCACCAAAGCCCAGCAAAATCAATGGGAAAACTGCCTCTAATGTTAATGATTTCTGGGTCAGACCTTGAGTTTGAACTCCTGGAAAAGGTTGGTTTCCTGCCCCGTTGCCCTGGCTGCGCTGGCCCAGGCATGGACCTGCTGCTGGGGGCAGTGGCCCAGGTGGCTGTGCTGACACAAACACGTGTTTTTAGACAATTTTCCCTTCCACCCTCAGGCAGGGAAGAGGACAGGGACGTTCTGTGGCTATTTGAAGAGGATGCACAGCTGATAGCAACCGCATTCATGACAGTGTTTATTTGCATTTCCAGCAAGCCTTTGACAAAGCCCAGCTCCTGCCTATGCTGCCCAAGCTCCAGGGACCATGGGAACGCCGGAAGGACCATCTCCCTGTCTGGGAGAGGAGACAGGAGAGCCAGCAGCAAGCCCCTTGGCCCAGCGGCACATTCAGCTGGACACACATCCCCTTCAAGGACAAAGGGACTCGTTGAGAGAGGAATAAACCATGTGTGGCCTACAGGAAGGAGGGGGCTGAAGAGGACTTGACTTCACTGGCAGAAGGGAGGGAAGATAAGGATGGAAAATCAGATTGTTTCCAGCTCACGTCCAGGCAGTGCGTGGGGAAAAGGCTATTGAATCCATGTGCGGTGTGAAGGGGCTGGAAGCTGGGGAATTTGAGAGAGCCTCCAGTAGACCCTAAGAAACCTCTTTGTCCCCAGGAAGGTGATGTCTCTTGCCACAGTGGCTGTGGCACGAGGACGGTCTCAGTATGGCAGAGTGAAGCCAACCCTGCCACCACCCTCTGCCCTCCAACCTATGCTGGATCTCATCGTGGTTGCCCTCCTCAGAGCCCCAGAAGGATTTTATGGGCAGCATTAAAGCACCTCACCCCATATGAAATATCATATAGGGTAGCTGGAGAGACAGGGAGTAATGATGACGTGTTTCCTCTTCTCCTCGGGCACCCTCCAGCCGTGTCTGCTCACGAGGCCACCAGCAGCGAGGAGCTGCTGGGCAGAGGCATCTGCTCACCCTCCCCGAGAACAGGGACCCTTTTCTGCCTGTCACCCTATAGCCATGACCCAGTTTCACCGCGGCATTTCTCAACCCTGGGTTTTTTCCTTTTTGTCTCCTCTCTCACCATTCACCTCCCTCCCCTTTGGCACCGGCATTTGATATTTACTTTCGGGCTGGGAGGGACAGAGGAGGCTTTTCCTTGTGTGCCCCCACATTGTTCTCCACTGGTATTTGGGAACAAGTGTGACATTCAGGGGAGCTGGAGCGCACAAAGCCTGCCTGGAGGTAATCATACCGCAGGCGGGCGTATCGAGTATCCGTGGACACAGGGCATCCGAGAGCTTTTGACTGCGTCTTTTTTAGGAAGAGCTTTCTCAGCCTCCATATCTCTCAGATTAGGTTTTGTCCCCAGAGGAGCCTGTTGTGCCTCCATTGTAGCGCAGCTGTGGGAACCCACAGCACGGCTCGGCACCGGAGTGGTAGGACAATGCCGAAAGGCACCGGCGCTCCTGACCTATCCTATGGGCGGCTCTTCCTGCAGTCCAGAGGGACCGATCTCTTAACGAGGAGGTTGTGTCGACATCTGCTTCCCGGCGCCTTCTCTTCTCTACTCAGATGTCCACAAAAAAGCAGGTAGGGATGGAAGCCCTGTGCCCTTGGCAAGCATCCCTGAGCCTGTGCTTGGGGATGGAGAGGGTGAGACACACGCATACACACGCGCAACTGGGCAATGGGCTGGTACACCGCGTACAAATCTGGGTTTGTGCCCTGGATGTGCAAGGAGGAGGCAACACAAGTAAACCATCTTGTCATCCCTGGCTCTGCACTGGGAGAGCAGCAGCAACATCAAAAACCCAGTGATGAGTGGGGAAATGCGGAGGAAAGCCCAGGGTTGTCCCCGTTTCCTTTCACACACCCTTTGGCACGGCCAGGCAGAGCTGGTCCTGGACACAGAGCACCTACAGCCTGCCACAAAAAGTGGGAGATGTTTGCCTGTCTCCGACTGTCTTTTGCACTTGGGGATTTGCGGGGATGCTAAATGCTTGCCAGAGACATTGCAAGGGATATTGGTCCTCAGCCCCTGCTGAAGCACAAGCTCATGCTGTTGGCTGTCCCATCTGAGGATGTCCAGCGCCATCCAGCATAGACAGAGCCTGGTTTCTGCCTGACCCTGCCCATCCCGGGATGGGATGACATCTAGAGCACTGACAAGTCCAAGGAGACTGCAGTGTCTCTTCTTCTCAAAGGAATCAGCACTCACCCCTCCCCAGTCCCACTAAAGTGCCTGATTTAGTACAGATACTAACTGCATTTAGTCCATGCAAAGCCACTTCTGGCTCCTTTCTGCTGAGGAGCTGCGTAACCCCAGTGAAGCCCCGTTGATATAAACCAGTCATTGACTGATCCCTTATCTCCAGCCTTCTCGTGCTGACTGATCGGTTCCTCCCTCTTCTCTCAGACGAGCCTCTGCTCTGGATTCATACAGACTTTTCATCACTTTTAAAATCCTGGCCCAATAAAACATTAAAGCACTTGAACATGAATGGGACTGTTTACTTGTTTAAACCTAAACATGGGATGTAGTTGGATCAAGACCTTTCTCTTCCTGCCCAATGCTTCTTCCTCCAGTGTCCTGGCTGCTCTCCGCGGCATCGTCTGTGGTTTCTCTCTGCTACGGTACAATGTCATGGAGAATTTGCAGTTTCCCATTTGTGACACACTGGTTTTGCCTAAGGTGACAAATGACCTCCTCCCTTAGCGATAAACCGATTTACTCATCCCAGGCTGCATCTGCTGGTTAGTCACAGCCTGCCCTCGGAGCTGAGGCTCTCGGTTCTGCTCAGCATCTGCGCTACAGCTGTTTGCCATTGACTTTCCCCTGTTGTCTTTAGCACCCAGCCGCTCGCTTCCTATTGCACTTCGGCTCGTTGCGTTTCCTTTTATTATTCTCAGTTCTCTAAACCAAGCTGGCTCCTTGCTACATCTTCTGGGAAGAGCAGTCCCCTGCCAGGCTGAGGCAGCCCTCGGCGGTTCAGTGTGATTGAGCACGTTGAGTTTGGTGGGAAACCATGAGCATTTCTGGGGGTGATGGGACAGGCAGGTGGGAGGCAGCTGCCGGCCAGGATGGCTGGCTGGGGAGGGGACGTGACCTGCCTCCATGTCCCTGGATGGGGAGGGATGTTCTTGGATGGGTAGAGCGGCGCAAGGCTGGTCTCTCCATGACGCTGCGTGGGGCCAGCTGCCCGCAGCTGCCGAGCCGCCACGGCATGTGCGAGCGTGCAGCCCGTCGGACGTGGCCCTGACCGAGGTGTCTGGGAGCAGGTCCAGGCTTATGCGAGCTGGGCCGGCTGCCGAACACATGCATCCTCCCTGCAAGGAAAAGATGTCTTAGCAGGGATACAAAGCACACGATGGGCAGGTCCCTGGATGAAGCCACTTCCCTCCAGCACATCTGGAAAATTGCTCCCATCCTCTGGTAAACAGGCTTCCAGAGGAAGATCTGTGCTAGTGTTGTCCTCCCTTTGGGACATGGTGGAGCCAAGGTAGGAAAATCCAATGGGATGGGAGGATATAGGCTCTCCTAGAATAACTTACAGCTGTCCTGGAAGCTCGGAGACCTGGAGAGCTGAGGAGCATGTTGGCAAAGTCACAGATTTCAATTTTCTTTATTCTTGGCAAAGGGCCGAGGGAAGACACGGTTTTCACAGGACAGCAGAGATGATGAAGGTCCATCTGGAGTCCCTGTTGAGTTCAGCTTTTCTCCCACCTCCATAGACCCAGAGGAGCAGCGGGACAGGTGGGTCTCTGGGCCAGGCCCAGGAGAAAGCCTGGAGGACCCAACCCAGCACAGCTGATAATCCTCCTCCTCCCCCTCCTGAGCACAGGAGGAGTCAGGAACCCTCAGTGATATGGTGGCTTTAAAAATCATTGTATAACTTCCTGCATCAATGAGGATGGGTTATTGTTTTAAGAGGCTGGTGAGAAGAAAAAAGGAGTGGTGTCATGGTATGAAGTCCTCCAGGGAAGGGAAAGGGTCCAAGAGAAGGACCTCAGGTCCTCAGCCCTGGAAGAGAAATTTAGAAGGGGCTATTTCAGGGCCTCCTGCTCCAGTGCAGGGAGAAGTGGTGAGAAAGTGCTGTAATGCTCAGAGAGCAAAGGGAGGGTTTGCTTGAATCCCTGGTAACAATAATTATGTCACAGCTGCCGAGGAGACGGCCCAGAGCTATTTTGTTAGAGATTGCAAGCCCAGATATGGGTGAATCGGTAAGCTCAACTCTGTCTTCAGAGGGGGATAAGCAAGGAGGGTGTTCTTCAGCTCAGATGAATGTGGAGCCCTGTGTTCCCTCCAGGCACCACAGATAGATGTCACACATGAGAGAAAACAAACCAGAGGCATGATTCACAGTACATTGAATGCGATGCTGAGGTCCCGCTCCAGGACTGTGCTCCAGCCTTGCCCAGTAGCCCCAGGCACGGAAACCTCCTGCGTACTGGAAGGAGACTCCTCTTAGGAAACCAGGAGCCTGCTAAGTTCAGCTCTGGTTACAGCCTTAAACCATCATGTCATAAATCTTTTTTGCGGGATCCCTGACAAGGGTGTTCTCCACCAAACACCTTGCTCAGCAGCGTGGCAAATGCGGCAGCTGGTTTTGGGGCTGTATCTCTCTGGCGTGGGAAGAGCAGCCACAAAGCAGCCCTCAGGGCACTCTCAGGCATCGGGACCCCAGCATTGTGGCCCTGGGGAGGTGACAGAAGATGTGACTTTTCCAGCCTCCCCAAGTTGTCTCCCAACAGGATTTCCCAGCCTTTCCTTGCTGAGCCTCCAACGGGCAGCGTGATGAGGCAGACAGTGCCGGACACGCGGCTTTGAACGTGCCAACCCTCCTTCCAGCGAGGTGACGTGCCCAGGCAGGCTGACCAAAGCTAGAGCAGTCTCTCCTCCCTACACCGAGGCCCACGCACTCAACAGCATGAGAGCCAGGAGGTCCTGGTGCCACTCTGTGGCTGTAACACCAGTCCCCTGGGAGAGAAGTGAGGGGGACACCTCTGAAGATGGGGGCTCTGGGTTAAGGAGTAAGCACTGAGCTCTGGAGGATTTTGTATTAAAAAAACACATACAGGAGCCTGTTCTGACTGACGGTTTCAGAGCTCTCCCAGACCCCTCTCTCCTGTCCTTCTCCCTCCTCCCCGCCCCCCCCCCCCCCCCCCCCCGTGCAGCTCAGTCCCGTCTCCTGCGAAATCTCCAAATGACAAAAGGCTCTTTGGGGCTCAGCAACAGCCACAGCCCATCGCCCGCCTGCCTGGCCACATGGATGGAGGACAGGACCATCTGCTCCAGGGCAAATGAACCCCATGGCCAGATGCTCTGCTTTGCTAAGGAGACTGTAAAAGCCTTGGACCCGGTTCATGGGAACCGCTTCGCTCTCCCCCGCCTCCTCCTCCCACACACATTAACCTCTTTACTGCCACTGATGTCTTTATAGCAACATCTGAGGGAGGAGAAGGAGGTGGGTGAGAAGGCACGGGGGCGGAGGGGCAGGATGCTACGGAGGTGTGCTGGGACACCAGCCTGACGGGGTGGTGTGAAGTTTGCCATCCTTCCTCCCCGCTTTGGGAAGATGGGGGATGAGAGCCCCTTCCCGGCAGGGAGGCCGCAGGCAGCACGGGAGCGGGTGTGGAGGCACCGCAGGGGTGAGAGGAAGAGGTGGCAGGATTGGCACTCACTTTGGAAGTGTCTCCGCAGGGGTTTGCTCTCCATTACAGCCGATTCCCACGAGTCGACTGAGCCCCATCCCCCAAAGCCTGTGCCAGGGTTTCCATGAACCATCCTGATGGTCCCCATCCCTAAGGCAGCAACGAAGGCACCCACTGTTCAGCTCTGATGGAGAGAAGAGGAGAGACGGTGGCTGCTGCCAGGTCTCCGCGGTTGCGTTCCCCACCGCAGTCCATCCCTGCACTGGTCGCCCCCCAGCTGGCTGCTGGGAGGGGGGGGGCACGCAGCCCATCATGGGGAGCTGGGTGCTGCGCTCCAGGCCTGGGTCTGCCCTGCCAGTCACAGCTGATGTTCTGCCTGCACAGCGTTGACAGCAATAGCATAGGTTTGCAACAGCATACCACATACATTTGCACCAAGCAGCACGGTTTTAGGGGAGACAGGGACCCAGAAGTCCTGCCTGGTAATTGGGAAGGAGCCACATACCCTCTCTATTGCCTCTATTCCTTCCAGTGGCAGAAAGGGGGTATCAGTCCCACCTGGTAGGATGCTCCCATGCAGCACCCCAGTTTTGGGAAGGGCTGACAAACATCTGGACCATGGCAATGTAACGCCTGCGTACTGCTCGGTGCTATGAAGCTCACGACATAGCAGGTGAGCAGCTGCCGATCCAGGCTGGATCCAACCCCCCTGCCAGGACAGGGAAACTTTCAACCTATTAACAGCCACAGACTGACACAGCTTCTACCGCGGTGCTGCATCTCCTTCTCCCATCCCTCCCCCACGCATTTTTCTGCCCCTCTAAATTCATTTCCAGTCACCCAGGCCACCAAGGGTTAACGCCGCCCCGCTCCGGTGGGCTGTCTGCTGGGGGGGGATGAGAGGAACTGGGGACATCACAGGTGGGATGCGAGCTTGCAAGGCACGGTGGCCTGCTGGAAAAGACCTTGACTATTGAACCCTGAAAAATCTCCTCCTTTCTACCACAGCCTTCCTCGCCCTGGTTCCCACAGGGCTCCTCAGCCGCTCCGCACCTCCGGGAAGGTCACACGCTGCTGCTGTATCTCACCCGGCGCGGTGGGAATCCGATTAACAACCGGCCCCCGGCTCTGGGATTGGGCAACGATGGGCAAGAGAAGGGCCCCGCGCCTGGAGAAGAGTTTTCCCACACTCTGTCCCCACTCGTCGGCGACGGCGGAGGAAATCGTCCATATCTAAATACGTCCTGATAGCTGCGCTAATCTAGTGCAGCTCGGGGTGGGCTCACCGGCAGCATTAGCGCAACACATGGCCCGTATTCAGCTCACACAAAGGGCCGTATTCTTCCTCGCCCGGCTCGGGCTTCGCGTGCTCGAGTGGAAAAACAGAGCGGTGCCGGGGGTGAGGGAAGAGGGGAGACCGTTGAGATGGAGCAGCTGGCTCCCCGCAGGGACGCGGGGGGATTTCTGACCCCCGGGGAGGGTTTTGCGCTTCGCCCGATGAGTGTCCCCACCAGGCAGAGAGGACTGCACGGTGCTGCATCCGCAGCTCTGAAAATTTGGCAGAGAGAAGGGGGAAATGGGGTTTTCTAAGCAGCACGGGGGGGTATTTTGGGGCGGCTGCATGGCAAACTCCATCCCCGGTTTGCAGGGGTGCTCCGCGGCGTGGGGCTCCTCCACTCACTCGCTCTCCGTGCCACAAAAATACCAAGGGGAAAAAGTTGGCAAGATGTCAAAAAAAAGTCAGTTCAGCTCAACCTGAAACATCCCTCCAACCACACCCACAATGTTTTCCTCCCTTTTGGGGGGCTTTTTTACACCTTTTTAACCCTTCTTCTCCTTTTGGCTTGCAGCACTGTTCAAATAGGAAAAGCTGTTTTGAAATAAAGAAGCCAAAAAAATGTTTTGTTTTGAAAAATATGTTGAAACAAGATGTTTCGACATCTTCCAAATGATCTCCCTCACTTGTTTTGGCTGAAGCCCTGCATTTGCATTTGACCTGGATTTGCACATTGTTGGTTCCCCACAAAAGGGCACATTTTTCACTGAACTCAATCCTGTTCACCAAAAAGCAGCTCAGCTCTGGGGCCAAGCTTCTGTAAGCAGAAATTTTCAAGAAGATTGACTAAGTGTTTGGTTTGGATAAAGGTGAAGATCCTCTTCTCCGAAGGACCTTAAAATGTGCCTCTTCGCCCGACAAAGTTCCTCTTTCCTGTTCCCCCTTATCCTGCACTGCCTTTTCTCCTTTTGCCTCCATGCTTACCTCTCATCTAAATCTCTTTCACAAACTCCCTTTTTTGGGGTCATTTAGTGAATAAACGCTGCTGCCAGGCTCGGATGCAAATTCTTGGAGCCCTGGAGAGCCTAGAAAACCATAAAACCCAACTCCAGGATGGGGTAATCTCCCCTTGGGGACTGTTTTCAGCTACTGGACAAACTCCCCAGCCCTGGATAAGGGAAAGCTTTCCCCTGGGAAAGAGGTGCCCCAACCCTGTCCCCCCTTCCCGAGCCCTGGGGATGCCTCGGGGCCGGGTGCGAGGGATGAGAGGGGCAGGCACGCTTGCGCACACGGGGATGCCGGGCTGCGAGCAGTCCTCGCCTGGCCACCCTTCAGCTCACATTAGCAGCAAAGTCCCCACCCTTGCTTGGAGCCCCATCGCGTGGCTCCCCATCACCTCCCCACCCCACCACCAGCGGGGAGATTTTCCTCCCCTTCGCCGGGGACCGGCTCCTTTGCATCAGGTCCGGTGGGTGCCAATGGGGGAGAAAACCCCCGCGCCGGGAGCTGGGAAAGCAGCGACCTTCTCGATTTCCACTGGGAAGGGCGGGAAGCAATTGGAGGCCGCCCTTCTGCGCCTGGCAGATCCTCCACCGTCCTCTTTCAGGGCCCTGTCGAAATCTGCCTGTTTTAACTTGTCTGTATGTCTCACTGGGGAGATGGACTGGAAAACACAAGGCAGATCCAAGCAGCTTTCTCCATGGGGAAAGCTTTAAGCACATAATAGTCTGGGGCTTGTTTGATGCCTGGTGTAAGATGCAGCTGAATAAAACCACGTAGAAGGAGCTTGAATGGTAAAGGGCATCTCAAGAAACAAGCAGCCTTTTCTTCCCTCTCCCGCTGCAGAAGCTGCCCCGGAGCTCCCGTGTGTGCGGGGAGAGGGGCTGGTTCCCATTTAATCTCAGGATGAAGGCTGCCACTATAAATGAAAGTAAATATATAATTCCTCCTATCCCTGCCCGGTTGCTATGGAGACCACAGTTTAATTAACCACAAGGCTGATGCCCTGCACGCCACAAAGCTGCCCGGGAAAATATTACGGATGTCTCTATACATGCCAGTCCTGTGTTTACTTCTTGGTTTTACTCACTTCCAGAACTTGCCAAAAGTACTCAGCGAGCATGTGGTGCAACCTGGCGTCATCGTCATACAAGCCACGCTCACGCTTCCTGCAAGGGACGGACCAAAACCAGATTCCTTGCTATGATGCGCAGGCTGGGTGGAAAAACACGTACACATAGGGAATTTCCAGGGAAGAAACGGGAGAGATCAACCCTATTTAGTCTTCCCAGGACTTCACTTGGAAAACCCATGGAGATACGCCTCGTGAGATCCCAGTTACTTCTGTCTTGTGGACTGTGGCTTGGCAGGAGGCAGTGGAGCGGGTGCAGAAGGCGGCCGCACATCTCAGCCGTGCAAGGTTAGCTCCCAAGACTGCCTCCGGCCGGGCCCTGGGACAAACTCTGCAAGGAGCTGGGCTTGGAAGGGGTTTCACCTTCCTACCGGAGACCTGCTGGAGTATTTCCATCGCACCCAGTCTCTAGTTAAGGGCTGAAGCTGCTGTGGTCCAAGCCCCTTACCCCCCTGCAGTCCCTCCCCGGTGGGGATGACGCGGGGTGAATCCGTGGGGAAAGCTGCCTGCGTAGCGGGATGTTCGCAGACCCCTCGCCGCACCCCGCATTTCTCCAACTCCTCCATCCCCGGGGGAGCAGCGTGTCCCGGAGCTGCACGAGGACTGGGGAGAGACCCGCGGCGGGGAGCTGGCGCAGGCACAGGAAACCCAGCTGTCAAGAAGACTCCAGCGTGCTTACCCATCCCTGCCTCCCGGCACCTTTTTTTTCTGGCGTGCATTTGTGTTTCAGGCAGCGCTGATCCTGCCGGCCAGCCCTTACCTGCCAGCATCTGTCAGACACCGCAGGAAAGAGTAGCCCCAAGGCACGAACAGCCCGCCATAGGGGCCGCACCTACATCCACCTCCGTGATGCAACGTCTTGCCGCGCAGCTGCTCGCCTCGCTGCCAACAGCCCCCGCGGCTCCGCCACAGACCGGGTCTCCGAAAGAGGAGCTTTGGAACCTCCCCAGCTGTTTGCTCAGCCCCAGCCTTGAAAATTGCATCTCAACAAAAGCCAGCAAATGCCTTCTCCTGCTCCGGGGAGAGAAATCCAGGGGTAAAGGCTTGACTTGCTCGGTCCAGAGAAGGAGGGATGAGCAATATGAAAGACCCGTCCCCGTGCCCTCACAGCCACTGTGAGAAGTGGAAAACTCATCTCAGCTGCTGTCAGCAGGGCGAGAGCCAAGCCTGGACGGCCACCCTGGCCACTGTCACGGGGACCCTGGTGAAGTGCACCGTGGTGGGAGGTCGAGCTGTGCCCTCACGCCCGTAGGGGGATGTCACAGGGTGTCACGATGGGGCTTGGAGGCAATGCGGTCAACTGTGCTGTCACTTTACGTTTTCTATGCCAGCAGATGCCAGTTAATAAATAAAAGGAGGGCAAAAGGCAAGGTGTCATTACCGCAGGCTCTTGTCCGCATCCCTGGGAGCAGTGTTAGCAGAGAAACCACCGCAGAAACCCAAAACTCAGCCAAGGACAAGGGGGACAGAAGCCCGGTCCCTGAAGGGACAAAGCTGGGGCACTGTAGAGGAGGACGAGCCATCTGCCTGCTCCAAACTTCCAGGTCGTCTTGACCTCGTCCAGAGGGACTCACCTCTCTGGTTTAGTGGGGAGGTTTATTTTTCCCATTGGAAAATTACACCCTCACTCCCATTCCCGAGCTCTCAGGGCGCTGGAGGAGTGCTCCACTGTTTTTACAGTTTCCATTGCTTCCCCTCTCCCTCTGTTTTCCAGAAGCTTAACTAAACCCTGGGGAGGGGAGGGGAGGGGAGGGGAGAGGAGAGGGGGGAACAAGATGCTAACTCTGTCTCAGCATTTCTGTTACATCCCCAGGCACGGTTTAAGCACCCTGCAGGGTGCAGGTGGAGGGAGAGCTGGGGGTTGCCCTTTGGGCCAGCCAGAGACAGCTGAGTAATTTGCATCGCTCTTCTTCACCTTTTCCATGGGACTTTCCAGTCACTTCATCTGGGCTCCTATCTGACCACGAACGGCGGCCAGGACAGCTTGGAAGGATATGTTTTTCTGGGATGGTTTCACTTGCTCTTTCTCAGCGCGGGAGGTCTATATCTATAGGGTTTCTGCCCTTTCTGCTCTCTCAGGTAAGATATTAGTATAGCAGAGGATTTTTATTGCTGAAGAAACCCATAAGATGCTCTCAGCGAACTGCAGCTTGGCAGTTAGGAAGCCCGTTCACAGCCTCGCCAGGCTGCCTGCCACGCTGCACCTCGCCGGGAAGCTGACATCCATTTGGCCCATGTGGTGGGAATTGAGCCGAAGAACTCCAAAACACAAGGATAACTTTAAAAAGCTGGTTAGCAGGGGGCTGTCATCACGGCTCTGATCCCCACGGGACATGCAGTGTGTGGAGCAGCGGGCATCAGTTCAGGCTGGGTTCGGTGCATAGCAAGGCTGCTGTTTTTGGGGCAGGTATTGCACTGCCAAAGCACACCCAGTGCCTCCTCCGCGGCTTGTCCGCCAGCGTGGGGACAAGGGGGACAGCACTCTTGGAAACAGCCCTGGCTTGAGGGCCATAAATCGCAGCCAGTGGGAAGAACAAAGGCGCCTCGTTGGATGGGGTGGGGGACAAGAGGCATTGCTTGGGGCCGCTGAATTTATGGCACCCTCTGGCTCCTTTAGCAATGGATGCTTTCGACATAGGACTCAAAGCAACAGCCTTAGAGGAGGAGATAAAAGGCTGGGAGAAAAGAAAGGATCATCTTTTTTCTCTTTCTTTTTTTTTTTTTAAATCAGTAGAGGGAGAGGAGGCACCATGGCAACTCCCATCTCCTCAGGCGGGATGCTCGTCGGTGGAGGCCCCGTGTTGTCCACCCTCCTCCGACCGTACAGCCCTCGGCAAACCCTGCTACGAGGCCATCCCTGCCTCCGCTGCCCCGCGCATCATGCACCCATTGCTGGTGCTGCCAGCCTGAATGGCAGGAGAACCCCTTCCCAAGGATGGGATCAGCCACTGCCTCGGCTCCTCAGTGCAGCGGAGGAGGAGGAGGGCGATGCTGTTAACAAACCTTGGCTAACCAGGCTGCTTGGGGCTGTGCAGGCAGAGCCGAGTCCTTCATTGATATTGAAATCAGGTGCAATCCATCACGGGGCGAACAGGCTCCTTTCATGGGAAGCTGAAAAGAGCCACTCTCAAAGGGAGGGGGAAAAACTTGTCCAGGGGAAAGGCGAACCAAAGCGTGGCAGGTGTGGTATGGAGAGGGATGCTGTCCGCGCCAGACGGTGATTCATTGCCGAGCGGCGCCGTGCCATTGCCAGGGTGGGCGCAGAGCGCAGGCAGAGAAGTGTTCCCTGGATGACGGGAGAACAGCGGGTCTGGGGACACGTTGGGTTTTGTCAGGATCCAGCGAGAACGCTGGCATCACAGAGGGACAGCGGCTTTGGTTTGCGTCCCAAGTGTGGGAAAGTCCCCGCTGGAGGAGACAGTGTGACCAAGGCGGGCAGCTCGTGGGTGTTGGGAGAGGAGGTGGCATCGGGTGCAGCTATGGGACGCGTGTCTCCTGGGCCACCCTGACTCCTTTCATCTGTGACTGAGCTCCCGCCCTGGTGAGCGAAAATGCAACTTTGCACTTTCACCCATGGGTGCTGCGGGTCCCCGAGGGACAGCACAAAGCTACCACATGCGGGGTGAGTTACAATGAGCTTTTTCGCTCCTCATTTCAATCAGCATCCCTGCAGCACCTGGGGGGCTGGGGCTGCCACCCGCACTGGGGGGCAACACCGAAACTCCCCCCGGGAGCTCCCCAGGCAGGGATGGAGACCGGACTGCAAAGGCCCTTGGACTTGGGTTGCTCTCAGATCCGTCAGTCTAGCTCAGCATCAAAAAAAAACCAACCCAAAGTGAAACTGAGTTTGGTTTCCTGTGTCTCAAACCAACTTTCCACTGAGCTTGAGGGCCACCGCTGGCTTCGGCACAGCCTGATGTGATGGGGACCACCTCCCCGGAGAGGGGCGTGAGAGCTGGGTCGATGGGAGGAGAGGGTGCTGGGGATGGCAACCAGCCTCGTGAGCTCCCCAAAATTGCCTCCCACCTGCAGACAGGCCATGAGCTCGAGGCACGGTCATTCTCACCCCATGGGGTCTTGTCTTTCGATGTATGTATCAAGGGTCAGCCCGGGGTCATCCCGTCATGGCCAACGCTGTTCAAGCAGAACGATGCCAAATCTGTCCCTGCATCTCAACGCTCAGCCTCCGGCCTCGGCTCCCTGCACCTGGACGCAATCACAGAGCCGGCCGGAGAATGGGAAAAAGCCGTCGTATCCAGTTCACCATCAGCTGCTGTTTATTTACCCGGGATCCTTCCTACCGAGGAAGATGGAGCGGGGGACGAAGCGTTTCCCGCCCCCTCAGGGCTGCTACTCTGGGGACGATGCGGGCTGCGGGGGATGCCCCGGAGGGGGGTGACGTTCTCGGCAGAGCTGTGAAAGGACCATGGCAGGTTTGGCCTTTCCCAGCACAGCGTCGGGGGCCCGGGGGAAGCCCACATCTGTGTGCGGGGGAGCTGGGCCAGTGCCGGTGTCCTGCGGGGGCGGGCGGCGGAGGAAACCAGCCGCGGGGCTGCAGACCCATGCTACCCCGCGAGGTGGGAGGCGTTTTCAAAAATTACATTCTTCTCTGCTTTTCTTTCTATCCCCCCCCCCATTAAAAGAAAACCATACAAGCTCTGGAGTTAATTAAGCAAAGGACAGAGAGGCTGGGATGTGCTGGGGTGAAGCTATGAAAGCAATTCTCCTCCAACAGGAAAAGGGTTTTGCTTCTTGAAGGCTTCCCCTGGCTCGGTGTCGCACTTTGCATTGGCTGTGGGACGAGCCCCGGGGCTGGCAGGATTGCTCTGTGCCCCCCATGGCATCCCCCATACTCCCTCTGATGATCATCCCTGATGATGTGCAGTACTCTCACTTAAACTTGTAACAGTGAATAGAAAGGCACATAAGACAGGAGCCCACCAAGGGAATCTCCTCTTCTAGCCCTGGATTTAGGGCATTTATGCCAGGATACCGGCTCGGCCACACCAGAGCAGGCAGGCATCCCTGGAGGGAAGGAGAAACATCCCAGGCTGCATCTGTGCCATTGTGCTCAGCTGAATGATGGGAAGGGGAGTGAAGGGGAAAATTAAATTTTCACCCTGAGCCTGGAGATTAGTTTCCCCTTATTGTTGTAGGAATAATTAAAAATTGTTGGCCGCATTGTTCTTTTTCACCTTCTCATAACCTGGTTGCTGTATTT
Source organism: Vanellus vanellus (assembly GCF_965231255.1). Taxonomy (NCBI): domain Eukaryota; kingdom Metazoa; phylum Chordata; class Aves; order Charadriiformes; family Charadriidae; genus Vanellus; species Vanellus vanellus. The sequence goes on from NC_138919.1 coordinate 16,778,890, forward strand.
GATTCCCCAGCCTCCTCCTGACAATTACACGTCGCAGTGTGCTTTTACGGTCCTGCACATTCCCTGTGACTCTGGGGTCTTTCTCATTGCCACCCTCCCTTTTCACTCCTCTGTTTGCCGGTAACACTTTGCCCACCCGCCTGAGCTAGGGTCCCTCATCGCCCAGTGCCGGGCTGGGAGGCCAAGATGGGTCCCCATGGACCAACGGGGGCTGGTGACGAATGCCCACATTGCCCTAAATGACCGAGGACAGGTATGGAAGGGACAAAGCCACCTCCATGTGATGCTCTCCCAGGCTTGCTGAGGACCGGAGCTATTATCCCCGATGGGTTATTGCTGCTATCCCTTCCCATGTTGCTGGAGCTGGGTTTGCCCGGGCTCTGCCTCGGCAGCCCCACATTGCACTATATAGACCCCGGCAGAAAAATGCAGAGAAAGCCGCTGTCCAGGGAAGGAACACTCCCGGCCCTGGGGATTGACAGCATGATCCAGGCGGGAAAGCACGAGCATCGCTGGGATGAAGGTTGCCAGCCGAGCGGGGCCGGCGGGGACCAGCCCTTTCGGCCGCGTTAGGCAAATAAACACAGGCCCCCGGGCTGGCGGGGGCTCGCAGGCAGTGACCGGCGGCGGTTTAACAGGTCACCCGGCCCCCGCGGCTGCCATCTGCTACTGCAACCTGCGGGTCCCCCGGGGCTGGCAGGAGGCTGCTTGTGGGGGTCCCCGAGGGGATGGGGATGGCAGGACAAGGATGAGGAAGAGGAGGAGGAGGGAAAGCTGCTCCTGGCAACCTTGGGAGCAGGGCTGGCGTGAGGCTGTGAGCTATAGAAGACATATTCTGGCAGAATAATAATGAAAATAAACCTCCCTAGACTTATTTTTAGCCCTGCTGATGATGCTGGGACTATTTAGAGGCTGGCTGACACTATGGTCTGGGGCTTTTCAACAAGCCCCGGTTATCTGGTGTTTTGTCCTTCGAATGTAAAACTTGCTGGGAGAGAGCATCATTTCTGTGCGTTGGTCAAGGACCCCATGCCTAGGATGCCTGAGTCCTTTGGTATGGCCAATAACAAATACAAACAATGATTCACCAAGAATTTACTATCCAGCTGTTCAAATGGAGAGAAGGAAATCCACGGGGATGATATTGTTGGGGCACAGACTTCAGTCAGTCTAAGAGCCAGATGGCTGCAGGATCGGGCAAGTAACTCGTCAGACAACAGGGCAGATGTTTAAAATCTTCTCCAAATACACACGGATAATATCAATGAAAAACCCCAAACCTTTATGGAAATGAAATGAGGTTCAAATAATAATAAGAAGAGGTGGCAGGCTCTTGCTATGGGCACACTGGAGAGGGAGATGGAGTAGTTGGGTTTGAGTGACAAAGGGCAACTCGTTAAACCCTACATGATCCTATGGGCGGACAGGGGCAACAGCAATGCTGCCCTTCTCGCGGGGCACCTCCAGCCCCACGGGATGCGTCCCGGCTTTGCTGCACAGGGTCAGAAGAGAGGGACCTAGAGCCAACACGATGCACAGCAAACCGGTAGAGCTTACATTTCAGTCCGTGCAGTGAAGCAACTTCCACAGACGCTGACAAAACCCATTTTTTTTAATGGCTTTAAACCCTCCCTGCAAGAAGGTTTGTCAGGGCAAACACACGCAGACCTATAAATTAGCTGTAATAGCTGAAGCCCCATTGTGTAGGCAATGGCTCGCAGCACACAACAGCTACTCCCAGTTAACAATGCGAGGAAAGTCACTCCGCACATTTGTTATCCTTTGACACAAAGTGCAGCTGCAGGAATACCTCAAGCGGGATTTTAATAAAAGACAATCATGGTCTCGCAGCTCTGCATATTTGAGAACGAACCCGTGGAGATAACGGGCCCGGGCTCACAGTGATAAACATGTCAAGATAATTAAAATTATGTCTTTCTTCTAACAGAGAGGGCAAGATCCTCATCTGATGCAAGCTGTTGTAGCTCTGTACCGGCAGCGGAGTCACTCTTGCTCACCCCACTGGAGAAACAAGCCCATGGACTTGGCAGCAATGAAACGGGATCCAGCAACCAGGCTCTGCAAATGCAGCGTGGTCAGAGAGGTCGCTGTTTGGTTGTGCGTGCCAAATTCTCATCTTTCCCCATCCAACAGAAATCCAGGATTTTTGTATGTGTGTGCAAATGTCATTTAGGAGCTAAACTGAAGGCAGACGAGCTGCCTGTGCAGTTGGGGAGCCGGCTTCCAGGG